>NC_057842.1:53008776-53748776 GCF_910594005.1 Cervus elaphus | reverse complement strand
CTGGAAATCACATTTTATTTTTTCCTTGGGATTTAATTTATTCTGTGCCCCGAGGAAGTTCTTTCACTCACTGACCTTCACAGCAGCTTTCTCTGCCTTTTTTTTTTTTCTTTTTTCAAATGGAGCTCAAAGGCACAACACATCTAGAAGAGCATTTTTCTTTCATTTTCACTTAAAAATGGAAACTTTAAAAAATCCATCCTTATCGCTGCCTTCCAATAGAGCAAATGTTCCCATCCTGGTTGTGCGGTGGGGGAGTGTAAATGACAGGGGTACTTTGGCCAGTTTGCTAAGGCAGCAGCTCCCACCGTTGCTTACACCAACCAGCAAGGCTGGGAAATGCAGAATGGGTGCACATATGAACTGAAGGCTCCAGCCTCCTCATGTTCCTCTCACCAGCATGTCTCACAGCAGTCTGATGAATTCTTGTTTCCAAGGGCAGCGTCAGACTCCTTTTCCCTCCTTGGGAAGCATGAGGGGAGGGGTTGAGCTGGGGAGACAGATATTTGTCCACAGACCAACCAAGGTTATTAAAAGTTGCAAATTTCAATTTGTATCATCCCAGCACCTAATCTTGTTGCTTTTTGAAGCATAGGGTAAAAAAGATGCAGGCATGTAATAGTGCTGGTGTTTACAATGCATAGCTCATTTTAGTCCTCTTTTTTTTTTTTTTTTTTAATTTTAGTCCTCTTTTATGCACACCTTTTAAAACAAAAAATAAAGGAAAAGGAAAAATAAAGGGAAACCTTCCTTTCTGTCTCCAAGCTCTGCATAGTGGTCTCATAGATTAGGGACCTGAGAACCAGACTCACTCTTCTGCGTTTTCATTTACGTTGTCTTCGGGTCCTCCCTCCCACACTGTGATCATTCAGCAGCATATTTCTTACTTAGCTGTGGGACATTTTTTCCTAACATGTCAGTTGTAAAACAATTAAGTGTATAGATGTTAAAGTGACAGCATCATAATGATTATAATTTTACTTCGAGTGTTCTATTTTCACATTATTTCTTGCTTTTAAAAAAAGCTATTCGTTTTTGAATGGTAAAGGGAGTCATTAAGTGATAATTCAGTCTCACGTGAAGAGGCTCAAAAAAATGAATTAAGTCATTGAATTCAGTTACTGTTTTAAGGCAGCCCTTATTTAAGTAACAGTGCTGTTTAAAATATTTAAAAATATATGAGAATAGGGTCGTGCATGTATGTATATATAGTCTAACCAGATTCTTCATTGCAGTAGACCACGAATAATTATTTTTGTTTAGCTCTCTGGATAGCATGGATAAAATCACCCTCAGGGATGCTTAGTAAAATTACTGATTAGTTATGTCTTGTTTTTATTTCAGCAGTAGAGAATAAAAAGGTAATTAGGGGAGAAAAGTCTCAGTCAAATCAGTCACGAGAGGTTTTTTTCTTTTTTAGTATTTAAAAAATAAGATGACTTGCCACAGTGGTATCTATCTTTTATTTTTAGATTTATTCTGTTTGCAAATTAATGAGACTAAAGCAAAAAAAAAAAAAAAATTTTTTTTTTTGAAGTATGGCATTATTTCAAATCGTTTTTGGTCGAAGCCTGACTGTGTTTCTACCTTCCCCCAGCCTGCTGAACGCTTTGTGGAAAACTATACCTAAAGATAAAGAACTTGCTCTGTGTCCTTATGAGCTCCCCGCCACACTCCAGAGCCGCGCGCTCGTGGTGCCTCCGTTCATTGGGACCGCATCCCCTCAGCAGTGGTGTCCCCGTCACAGGGACCCAGAGTGTCTCACACCTCACCTCCTGGCCTCTGCTCCCAGGGCTGGGCTCGCTTACTGGTGCCAGGTTCCCTTTCCTCTTCAGCCCTTCTGTCTCCACCTTCGAGGTCCCCCTTGTTGTTTCAACGCATTGTTCCTCCGAATGTGGTCACGATGTCTTGGGTCTGTGACTTCTTCATATTGCAGTCTCTCATAATTCCTTCAGCAAATTTTTTTTTTTTTCTTTGCTAACCAAAAAAAAAAAAATGTTTTTCTTCTTCAGCAAATACTTCCAGATTTCCTTCTGGACGCCAGGCCATGGGACTGAAACATGCTTCTTCTCTCAGGATCACAGCTAATGGTCATTCCTCCTGGTGCTCCTTCCTTCGCCCGCTGCAGCCCTCCCCCCATAGGTTTTCTGAGATTGTCAAGCCGCTGGTTCTCCTGCACTGGGCCTGGCTCCCCACACACCCAATTTTCCATTGTCAGTGTTCAGTCACTAAGTCATGTCCAACTCTTTGCAACCCCACGGACTGCAGCACGCAGGCTTCTCTGTCCTTCACTATCTCCCAGAGTTTACTCAAATTCATGTCCATTAAGTCGGTGATGATATCCAACCTTATCATCCTCCGCCACCCTCTTCTCCTCCTGCCTTCCATCTTTCCCAGCATCTGGGTCTTTTCCAATGAGTCGGCCTTTGCATTAGGTGACCAGAATATTGGCACTTCAGTATCAGTCCTTTCGATGAACATTCAGGGTTGATTTCCTTTAGAATGGACTGGTTTGATCTCCTTGCAGTTCAAGGGACTCTCAAGAATCTTCTCCAACACCACAGTTCAAAAACATCAATTCTTCAGCACTCAATCTTTACATAACTACATCTATATGTAACTATCCATTTTCCATACATGGCTATTGCAGATTGGCTTTCTAAGTCACCTCCTCCACTCAAAAAAAATCATAATTGTGCTGAAAAGAGTGTATCTTTTTTGAAAAAAATATCACTTTTATATTATATTCACAGGTGCTTCAGGGTATAAATAGAGGATTCCGTGTTCCCCATTATTTATACTGTGATGAAATGAAGGTGAAAAGTGCAGTGTGAAGTATCTTTTTCACACATTAGTAGCCAGGCTGAAATTCACATGGTGAAGGGGGTTTAGTGGTCAGCATGGCATCTAGGTGTGTTCTTTGCAACTTACTGAGTGTAGGCCCTGGTACCCCAGCCCACCACTTATTATCCCCTGATAATAAAGGCTGGCCCCTGACTATGTTTAGTCATGTGCTCCAGATAGTGGGTTCCCCACTCCAATCACTGTGCTCTCAGCTCTAAATTAATGTTTAAAGTAACCTTTGAGGATTCTTTTCTTTTTCTTTGGAGACTGCCAACATTAACCCTTACCTGCAGCTTAAGTACCTCCTGAATATCGAATTCATCACGGTACCCTTATTTGAGGGATTTGACTGTCTCTGTGTCTGTGACCTGGGGCAGCTGCTTAGGCCCGTGAGCTCCTTTTGGTCATTAAAGGTTTCATTTCAGGTGGGGAGTGTATGTGCCAGTGAAACTGTAATTGATTCATTATTATTGAATCAGTTCATAAAGAAATATTCAAAGGCTTGATGCTCTCAGGATGCTCCAGGGCATGTTTACAAATTAAACAGCTTTAAAACAAAACAAAACAAACTTTAAAATGTTTAAATGTACCAGCAATATTTAAAACACCCATAAGGGACATGGCAACATTAAAAGATGGTTTTTGCTTGTGTCTGAAAATCTGCCTACAATAGACTGAAGCTTCTAAAATTGTAGGATTTTTCTTCCCCTAATTCAAGCTTAACATTAAGAAAACTAAGATCATGGCATCTGGTCCCATCACCTCATGGGAAATAGATGGGGAGACAGTGGAAACAGTGTCAGACTTTATTTTTTTGGGCTCCAAAATCACTGAAGATGGTGATTGCAGCCATGAAATTAAAGACACTTACTCCTTGGAAGGAAAGTTATGACCAACCTAGATAGCATATTAAAAAGCAGAGACATTACTTTGCCAACAAAGGTCTGTCTGGTCAAGGATATGGTTTTTCCAGTGGTCATGTATGGATGTGAGAGTTGGACTGTGAGGAAAACTGAGTGCCGAAAAATTGATGCTTTTGAACTGTGGTGTTGGAGAAGACTCTTGAGAGTCCCTTGGACTGCAAGGAGATCCAACCAGTCCATCCTGAAGGAGATAAGTCCTGGGTGTTCATTGGAAGGACTGATGCTGAAGCTGAAACTCCAATACTTTGGCCACCTGATGCAAAGAGTTGACTCATTGGAAAAGACCCCGATGCTGGGAGGGATTGGGGGCAGGAGGAGAAGGGGACGACAGAGGATGAGATGGCTGGATGGCATCACTGACTCGATGGACATGAGTTTGAGTAAACTCCGGGAGCTGGTGATGGACAGGGAGGCTTGGCGTGCTGCGATTCATGGGGTCACAAAGAGTCGGACACGACTGAGCGACTGAACTGAACTGAATTCCATACTCCGTGAGTATATTTTACAGGGATACGTTAAGACACTTGAGGTCAAGAGTAAGGCTTGAGTTATATGGGACTAACAGAACTTGGAAATGAATGGCAAGTAAGACTGTGTGTATATATATATATAGAGAGAGAGAGAGTGTGAGAATTTCCTTCTCACTGGGTAAGTTCCTGGCACACAATGGACACTCAATAAGAAATTGAAGGGACTTCCCTGGTGTCCAGTGGTTAAAACTCCTGCTTCCAGTGCAGGTATAATTCCTGGTCAGAGAACTAATATCCCACAGACTGCACAATAAAGTAAGAGAATTCTTGGTTTATCATAAAAGAAACACAAATTTAAAAAAAATAAATTGAGGAATGGATGAATAAAAATACTGAAAGATTCATGATTATATCATTTACCCCAGAGCCAAAAAAAGAAGAAAGTAATCAACTTAATCAATCATTATTTTAGTTTTCTCAAGTCAGATAGATTCGTGTATACATATAATTTCCTTGCACTAAGTTAACTGAGTTGAGATTTAAGGGAAGTGATGGACTTGAATTCAAATATTTTTAATGGGACATTCAAACCAAGTAAAGAAAGTGAATATATACTGACTGTTATGCAGAGACAACTAAGTTTATGTCTGTGTCTCTCTTTTCATTCATTTGTTCATACACTCATTCGTTTTTCTCTTACTTGAAATTTAACAAAAATCCTGTAACTTTAATTACTGGGTTAGAATTATTGAATTCATTGGTGCAGAAATAGGCTCATTTTAAGGGCTAGATTTTAATCTGCAACATTATCTGCTGTGATTTTACTATCATTTTATAGTGTGTAGTATTTTAATAGTGTAGCAAATTCCTTATCATCTCTAGAGATCTCTCAAAACTTATGTCAATGTTGCACAACATTTTTTTATGTAAAAATTGTCAGAATGTGCTGGCTTTAACGTGAATTCAGAAGGATAATTGAACTGAGAATTTGCTCCATCTCTTGGTGGCTCATTGCCGTCATCATAATTCTGTTTATTGTCTAAATGTCATAGTTTTCCAGGCACTCTCACATGTTATCTCATTCAGTCCTATGTGGACACTGTGACGTAAATAACATCATCTTTGTTTTACAGATGATGAAACCTAGGCTCAGTATATTTGTGTTTTTCATAAACGCTCAGATACGTTAAGAAACCTTTTCTCCTTTCCCTTGTGTGACATTCACCTCCGTGGGCATGTACCAGTTAGTGGTCGGAAAAAAGCATCAGAAATTCCCTGTCCTTTCAGTTGACTTCACCCTGATAATGCACCCTCATTGCCTGCAGTACCTGGGAGATGATGTGAAATGGTGTGACCCAGGGAGGGTCACTTCTGCTCCCTGTTGCCAGCAGGATACCGTAGGATTTTCTTCTTTGACCAAGTTGGTTTTCTCCGATTTTCCTGCGTTGTTCTGACAATATAAGCTTAATATCTCACCACCGCATGCAGTGTCCCTTTTACTTCCAGAATGACATCGTATATAAATATGCATCACTAATATCTTACTTATATATAAATGTGCATCACTAATACCTTACTTAGAAGTTTCACCCATCAATCTAGTATCAGGTGATACTCTGATGCCATCGGCAGTTAATAGATGAGTATTATCTTTTGGCTCAGACCATTATTAGACCATTTAAGTCAAGTATAAGAAGCTATTTTCTAAATGTACTTATATTTTGCTAAGTGTGAATAGACCAGGAATGGGTTTCATTTTTCCTGCATCGGTGATGTTGATTGTCTTTATTGTCCTGAGGGACATTCTTCCCACCTAAAAAACTTTGTATGTTTTAGATATGGGGATGGTATATTTAAAGCCTCTCCTGAAGTAAAACTTTACGTGACTAGTTTATTAAATATTTTCATTTCTAAATAAAATCTCATTCTGGGATTTTAAATAAATAACACCTGGAAGCAGCCGCCTTACAAGTTTGAAATGTGTGTTCTTGGCTGAGATCATTTCATTTCTGTGTGGGCCTGTGTACACATGCACTTTGACCTGCCAAACACAGGTGTATGTTTCTGGTGAGCTCAGAATTATAGACAAAAGCCGTCACTTCATTGTTCTGAGAAGATATTTATAAAAAACCATTTGTGCTATGGAAATCTGTGGCTTGGATACTAGACACAGTGATTAGCTTTGATTGTCTTTCCTACCTGTAGAAATTTTGGATGTTTCTGCTTTATGTTTTTAAATTTTCAAAATTTTAATTAAAAATACTTCATTATTTTGTTGGTATTTGCCTTACATATTGAGGTGCCCCTATTCTTGGGTGCATATGGATTTATAATTGTTGTATATTCTTCTTGGATTGAACCCTTTATTATTATGTAGTATCCTTCTTTGTCTCTTCTAACAGTCTTTGTTTTAAAGTCTATTTTGGCTGATAAGAGTATTGCTACTCCAGCTTTCTTATCACCATCCAGTCTATGTCTTTTGGTTGGTGTATTTAATCCATTTACAGTTAAGGTAATTATCAATATGTATGATCCTATTATCATTTTGTTTATTGTTTGTGGTTTATTTTTTGTAGACCTTTTCCTTCTCTTGTCAAGTTTACTGACTATAGAGAAGTTCCTTTAGTGTTTGTTGTAAAACTGATTTAGCGGTGCTGCATTCTCTTAGCTTTTGCTTGTTTGGAAAGCTTTTGAAAAGGGTCCCTATCAAATTTTTGTTTGGAAAGGGTCCCTATCAAATCTGATTGAAGGTCTTGCTGGATAGAGAATTCTTGGTTGTAGGTTCTTCCCTTTCATCACTTGGAATATATTATTCCATTACCTTCCGGCTTATAGAGTTTCTGTTGAGAAATTGGCTGATAATCTTATGGGATTTCCCTTGTATGTTATTTGTCTTTTTTTTCCCTTGTTGCTTTTAATATTTTATCTTTGTCTCTAATTTTTGTCACTTTGATTACTATGTGCCCTGGGGTGCTCCTCCTTGGGTTTATCCTGCCTGGGACTCTTTGTGCTGGATTTGGTTAACTCTTTTCTTTCCTTTGTTTGGGAAATAAAAACAATTCATTATTATTTTTTAAGTACAGTTGATTTACAGTGCTGTGTTACTTCCACTTGTAGAGCAGAGTCATTCAGATATATATATATATACACCCACAAGCGGAAATCAAAATTGCTGGGAAGAATATCAACAACCTCAGGTGCAGATGATACCACTCTTAACAGCAGAAAGTGAAGAGGAACTAAAGAGCCTCTTGATGAGGGTGAAAAGCTGGCTTAAAATTCATCATTCAAAAAATGAAGATTATGGCATCGAGTCCCATCACTTCATGGCAAATAGATGGGGAAAAAGTGGAAACAGTGACAGATTCTTTTCTTGGGCCCCAAAATCACTGTGGACAGTGACTATATCCATGAAATTGAAAGATGCTTGCTCCTTGAAAGAAAAGCTATGACAAACCTAGACAGTGTATTAAAAGCAGAGATATCACTTTGCCAACAGAGGTCCATCTAGTCAAGACTTTGGTTTTTCCAGTCGTTATGTATGGATGTGAGAGTTGGACCATAAAGAAGGCTGAGCACTGAATAATTGATGGGTTCAAACTGTGGTGTTGGAGAAGACTCTTGAGAGTCCCTTAGACAGCAAGGAGATCAAACTAGTCAATCCTAAAGGAAACCAATCCTGAATATTCATTGGAAGTACTGATGCTGAAGCTGAGGCGCCAATACATTGGCCCCTTGATGTGAAGAGCCAACTCACTGGAAAAGACCCTGATGTGGGGAAAGATTGAGAGCAAGAGGAGAAGGGGGTGACAGAGGATGAGATGGTTGGATGGCATCACCGACTCAATGGACATGAGTTTGAGCAAACTCAGGGAGATAGTAAAGGACAGGGAAGCCTGGTGTGCTGTAGTTCACAGGGTCACAGAGTCAGACATGACCTAGTGACTGTAAACAACAACATTCTTTTTCCAGATTCCTTTCCCTTTTAGGTTTTTTTTTTTTTTTTTTCAAAAATTGAATACAGTTCTCTATCCTGTAGCATAGGTCCTTGTTAGTTGTCTGTTTTACATATAGTAGTGTGTATTTGAGGATTCTACTTTAAAATATTACTTTTTGGTGGATTCGTAAGTGACATATATCCCAGAGATAAACAGACTCTGGCATCAACTCACTCATTTTACAGATGAGATGCCAAATGACTGGTCCAGTGTTGGCCATGTATTCTTGCTGTTCTTTGTATTGACTTTTCAAAGATCAGCTCAAATTGGTGGCTAGTTCTTATAGATGGAAAAGATATCATGGTATACTAACTTCATCTCTTTTTCCTACTTTTGTGTGTTTTTTTTTTTTTTTTTTTTGATATATACTTTCAGTTCAGTTCAGTCGCTCAGTCGTGTCCGACTCTTTGTGACACCATGAATTACAGCACGCCAGGCCTCCCTGTCCATCACCAACTCCCGGAGTTTACTCAAACTCATGTCCATCGAGTCGGTGATGCCATCCAGCCATCTCATCCTCTGTCGTCCCCTTCTCCTCCTGCCGGCAATCCGTCCCAGCATCAGGGTCTTTTCCAATGAGTCAACTCTTTGCATGAGGTGGCCAAAGTATTGGAGTTTCAGCTTCAGCGTCAGTCCCTTCAATGAATACTCAGGACTGATCTCCTTTAGGATGGACTGGTTGGATCTCCTTGCAGTCCAAGGGACTCTCAAGAGTCTTCTCCAACACCACAGTTCAAAAACATCAATTTTTCAGCACTCAGCTTTCCTCACAGTCCAACTCTCACATCCATACATGACCACTGGAAAAACCATAGCCTTGACCAGATGGACATTTGTTGACAAAGTAATGTCTCTGCTTTTTTAATATGCTATCTAGGTTGGTCATAACTTTCTTTCCAAGGAGTAAGCATCTTTAATTTCATGGCTGCAGTCACCATCTGCAGTGATTTTGGAGCCCCCAGAAATAAAGTCAGCCACTGTTTCCACTGTCTCCCCATCTATTTCCTATGAGGCGATGGGACCAGATGCCATGATCTTAGTTTTCTGAATGTTGAGCTTTTTAAAAATTGCCTTGTGTTAGAAGACTGAACCAAAGGACAGCTCAAGTCCTCGTATTTGCCCTCACAAATACCTGGGACTTAAATGGGGCAGGCCTCAGGGCACTTTTCCTGTGGTTCCTCCAGTCCTGTGTGTTTGTCACTGTCTATGGGAGACATCCTTGGTTGCAAGGGCTCTTGCTTTTGATGCTTGGCAGTATGTATTTTTTGAGCCAAATGTGTATTAAAGCTGGTTAACATGCACTTTTTTTGTTCTTTCAATTTTCTGTTTCAAAATAATTTCAAACTTAGAGAAAAGTTGCAAGAATAAGAATAGTAAAGAACACCCATATGATTTGCTCATTTCTTAGCAAATTACTTCATTTGCTTTATCATATGTTCTCTGCCTCCATCTCTAGATATCTATCTCTCTATAAATATCTAGTAGGAGAATAGCTATTTAGGCAGAGAGGGAGAGACACACATGTGTGCTTTCTTTCTGAGCCATTTGAGGGTAAGTTGTATACATCATGACTTTTTTTTTTTAAGTCTCTAAAAAAACTCCTCATAACTGTTCTTTTCCACAGATATCTTTAGTAAAAGGCAAAAGACATATATGATTTGAAGAGAAACTAGAGTATTATCAAGCACAAATTTTTTGCTAAAGGTGAAAGAGCATTTGTCAGTCTTTCAACTTCATCAAGTTTTAAATGAACAATGAAAGAATATGTGTTATTACCATACCTGCTAAGCTGAATATTCTATTTAAAATCTGCCAGGTCTTTTTTTTTTTTTCTGACAGTATATGAACCTGGGACCTCATCAGTTTTGATTCAATTGAAATATATTTCTCAGAGGAAAAAATAGCCTATGTGTCATATATAAGTCTGTAGTCAGCTGTAATGGTTAATGTACAACCTCCCTTGAAAACTGTTTTACAAGCAAAATGTTGACACAGTTTTAATTATATCACTCGAGTGAGCACTGTTGTAATGTTTAATATTCCTCCATTGTAACATTTTCATTGTTCTGGTGGAGCAACGTACTCTGATCTTACGTCCCTAGTTTCTGCTGCTTTCGGATAGGATTGTTGCCTTTTTGAACAGAAATCTTTCATTTCATCTCAAAGAGGAGAATAAAGCTGAAAAATTCTGTGCATTTATTTATTAATGCGAACTTTCCTCTATGTCAGTTATCATTCTGGTGTAGTATGTCACTATTTAGAGCTTACATGACCCATATTAAATAAATGAGCTTCTGTGTAGTCGAACACGGCAAATCTCAACACCTGTTCGCTTGCATGAAGGAAACTGTCCACATTTTTCATCTGAAGAAACTGTGTATAATATTTTTAAGGGTATCTTGCTAAAGTGTTAACAGTTTATTGAAATTTAAGGCGTTATAAAATAACATGAATTAGTGTATCTGAACACAACATATGTAACAGTCAGCGCAGCTTCCCTCGGAGGCCGTGTATTAGAAGATGGTGAGCATCCTTGATCCTCTGTTAGAAGGGAAAACTTCTCTGTGCATCGTCACTCATTCCATTAACACCTGCTCTGCTCCCCACTCCTTGTTTCCCAAGCAGCCTTCTAACATGCCAGGTTAGTTGGTGGAGCTTCAGGAAGGCCAGGTGGTCGCTGACTTGCTCTGATGCCCTTCCTCTGTTCCTTTCTGACTTTGCAGGAGTGTGGAATTTGCGCTGCCTGTCGGTCACTGAGGGGAGATGGGTGCCCTGGCTTATCTCAGTAGGATGACAGGACTGGCAAGGATACAGACACTTGTGTCTTCACAGCAGGGAGCCTGCAAAAGGCCGGTCTCAGTTTTCTCCATCAACAAAGCAGTTTGCAACCAAGCTTTAGAATGAGAGTCATTATAGCTGCCCCGGGCCAGGCGGGTAGAGTCGGACTGTGGGCAAAAATGCGGCTTCTTGCTTACTCAGCTTTGGCTGATGCGTTCTGTGATGAGAACATCCTCCAGTGAAAAAGAATATTTGTGAACCAAGAGAAAGGAAGAGTTACTGCTTTCGACAGGGCTTTATCTTTTGTTAGTGTTGGTTAAAAATACTCGATCACTCATCTGATGAGAACTGCTTTGTAAAGGTCATTTTAATACACATACTTGCAAGATATAAAGACAGTTTTATGGAAGAGCGCATTGATGTGTATTCTTGGATTTGGGATAACTTCCTAATTCATATATTTTCCAGAGAATCTGTGAATATGAAATTTCTTATTGCTTTGGCGTTGTTTTGGGGGTCATGTTGGGCAGTACATGTACTGTGGACATATATAAGCAGAGATAGATTTCAAAACAGCAGCTTCTTTCAGAGGATCAGGAATTTTATATTTTAAAACAGCAGCTTCTATCTCCATGTGTTTGAGCAACAGTAAAGGAATTTGGATCACAGCTTGAGGGCTTATGTTAGGAATGTGACGTCCGTTCATTTATTTAACATATTTGTGAAATACATCTACATAGGTTGCATACTTTAATTGAATCAGAAAATTTTGCATAATTTAAAATTATATACTTTTATATTTAGTATTATATATTCTATTCATAGAATAGCAATCAGTGGGGATACACTGAGAAAACTAAAAGGAGGGGACTATTTTCCATATATTTTTGAGCCAGGTTTAGTTAACAGGGGATAACCTAGAATTTAAATAAATATTCCCATTAAAAAGTGAGACAGAAGTTCAATACTCAGAGGAGGCCATTCCTCTAAAGACTTGTTCTTTACTTGCAAACTCTATAATTGGCACCATTAAATCATGGTTTTTATGCAAAAATAATCCATAAATGAGAGTCATTGAAAAACATTTTCACCTATCTAAAGCAAAGCATGCATTTTTTAAAAAACAGACTTTTTTCTCTAATTTAGACAACACAGAAGTTGGGTTTGGTTTTGAGTGCCTGGATTCTATCTTAAAATAATTTTTGATGGATGAATAATGATCATATGATATAATAGAACATATTTATAATTTGAAAATGGCATTTCTGGTTCCAGCTTTTCCATTAATCAGGTGTATGACTTAGAGTATGTCAAATAACTTGTCCGGATTTGATTTCTCTTTATAAGATTTAGAAGTTTGAACCAAACATACTCAGAAGTTTCTTCTTGCCCTGATATTTTACAATTTATTTGAGGGATTAGCATATTGCAATGTGCATTGCATTGCTAATAATTTCAAATAGAGGTGGCCAGACCAATCATGGAGGGAGTAAAACAAGGACCATATATAAATAAGCCCAGTGCAATGCATGCTGCCTTGTGAAGTTTTGAGAGCTTTTAAGGACTTTATAGGAAAGCCACAAAGATGAGATAATGAAATAGGAAATTAAAGCCTGTGATAGATAGATTAGTCATGTCTGACTCTCTGCGACCCCATAGACTATAGCCTTCCAGGCTTCTCTGTCCATGGGGATTCTCCAGGCAAGAATACTGGAGTGGGTTGCTATGCTCTCCTCCAGGGCATCTTCCCAACCCAGGGATCGAACCCAGGTCTCCCACATTGCAGGAGGATTCTTTACCATCTGAGCCACTGGGGAAGCCTACAGATAGACAGATACGGATATATACAGAATCTGATGTCATTGGTTCAAAAGAAATGTGAGAAATAGCCTAAGAATAGTTATAAAGAATTTTCCATTATGCACCAAATGTCTGTTGCCTACTATGTGCTAGACATTGTTTTTATCAAGAAACTGAGAGATATGTTGACACTGGAATAAGCAGTAGCAAATGCTCCTTTGAGGAAGAAACAGTTGTCCATCAGGGCAAGATGAAATGGATTGGGTTAGGCAAGGTGCTTGGGAGATCGCCTGTGGTCTTTGGACATGGCAGTCCCTGTGTTTCAGATGGTTTAGGAAACACCTCGCCTAATGCCCTGTTTCCTAAGTAGTCTTTGATCTGTCCTCCCAGCCTGAATCCTTGTGTTCTTTTCCACTGTTGCTGTCTTTGCAACCTAAGCGAGTGAGAGATAAAACTTTCACTATATGCTCCACCCCCCACCAATTAAAATATTCTAGAAATTAGGGTGATGGGAATGTTGGTGTGTCAGAGTACTAAGATAGAATAGGATTTTCCCCTTCCCTAAGTTATGCTTTCTAGGTGTAGTATCACCAAAAGCCAAAAGTTCCTTAAGTAAACATTTGCAAATATAAGCCCCAAAATACACTACAGAGCTGCCTGTGGTCTTTGTGTTTCATGATGCCCAGTGGTGAATCGGCCTTCTGTGTAGCTTCTAGTGGGGTGGCTTAGTCCTAAGTCATGTCTGATGCTGCAACCCCATGGACTGTAGCCTGCCAAGATCCTCTGTCCATGGGATTTCCCAGGCAAGAATACTGCAGTGGGTTACAATTTCCTTCTCCAGGGTATCTTCCCGATCCAGGGATCAAACCCAGGTCTCCTGTGTTGCAGGCTGGTTTTTTACTGACTGAGCCACCAGGGAAGCCCTAGTATAGTTTCTATTCTAAACCTTAAATGGGCTTCAGGATTGTGTGGACCACCTTGCCCTTCATTCAGCATGGCAATGGATAGTGCTCCAGTGAGGCTCATGGTATAGAAGAGATTTTAAGGTAGCCCACTGGTTTGGATTTTCTTTGCCATTTCTTCCATTATCTGGATAAGTAAGAGTTATCCACAGTTTCAATGACTTTTCTCTTTTATGTTGTCACCAAAGGAAAAACTGAGTATGACGACACTTTTATTTATGTATTATTGCAAAAGCAAAACTGCAGAGTGTTTATATAGCCTCCTTTGTGCCATCAGAATCAGGCGCTGATTTATAGAGCCAAGGTCTGAAAGTATGCTGTCTTGCCCATAGTAAGATCTTCACCATATCTTATTATGAAGAAAACACATTGTCTTACCCATAGTAAGATCTTCACCATATCTTATTATAAAGAAAACACATTGTCTTACCCATAGTATTAGCTACACATGCCCTGTATCTTTATTAAAGCATCCTACTTAAGTTTCAGTTGACTTTAAGCTTTTTAAAATTTGAAACAGCAGACTTAGTTTACTCTAATTCAGCAGCAGTTTACAGTCTCACGGATGGGAATCTGTCTAAAACCTTCCTGCTCAAAATGTGGTTCATAGACTAGCAGCCTGCACATCACCTGGGAGATGGTTAGAAACGTGGACTTGGAATCCTTCTCTTCCTCCTACTGAATCAGAATGTGTATTCTGACCAGGTACTTCATGCACATGTTAGGTTTGAGAAGCACTGGATTTAAATCTATCATTAATACTCTATCTAGGTGAGATTGGTTTGAATTCGGCAGAACTGTAAGTTATATTTACCTTTGATCTGGAGAAAAGATAAACCCAACAGATATGAATGACTCTGTAGTCTGAAAATATTTATAAATAACAAATGTGTGAAAATTATATGAAAAATGTGAGAAGTTAGACATATTGGCAGTAAGTAAGAAAAAGAGCCCAGAAAATGCAGACTAAATGTGTGTGCACAAAGTTTTCTGTAATACATAATATTTGGGGAAATTGAGCATGGACCCTCTCATGATATTTGTGAGGTAAGGGGTGATGAATAGGCAGAAAACCAGAAATGAATCAGTGGTATATCACAGTGGTCACTGCTCTACTGCCCGTTTGTGGTATATCACAGTGGTCACTGCTCTACTGCCCGTTTGTTTCCTTAGAAATTTTCTTAAAAGCAGAGCCTGGCTGTGGCTTATGTTCCTTTCACACAGTAAGTGACAGTGTTCACTAGAAAGATCAAGGGAGATTGGACAGTGTTAGGAGATGGGCTGGAAGATTGATTAGGGCATAGGAAGAACTGATTTATGAGGAAGGAGGAAAGTAATTAAATGGGCAGCACTGTGCTATAAAAAGAGGCTATAGAGACATGAGCATTTATTTGGTAATTCTCCAGAGCTGTTTTCCTGTAGTATCCATGTGCAAGATGCAAAACATTAGGCTTTAAGGATTCTGAGTAGTTTGTTACAAAACAAAGCAATACCAGCTGGAATGGCTCAAATGAGGAGCAATATGAAGGATCAGGTTTCAGAAAATTTTACCTGATATAGGAGTGACCTTCAGTGGGATGACTTTATCTCTGAAAACTTTTGAAAGCTCTGTGGGACAAAGAATGGAAAATCATTTATTAAGTTGTAGAATTATCTCCCCAGGGAAATAATTGGAACCCATTTCTTGAAACTTCTAAAATTAGGGTGGAGGAAAACCAGGATGTTGCTTGTGGGAAAACTCTGCACTTCTGGCAGAGACCTGGTGATTCATGAGTGACCTGTTTCTACTGCACTGTCTTTGATTACTGCTGTCTTGCTGTACACAGGTAATTTTTTTCATCAGGCTAGTATCTTATTTAAATTTAAAAAAAAATACTAGTTCCTGGGAAAACAGCTAAAGAGTGTCACTCATCTGCCCTCTGTGGTGTCTGCCTGTGTGGCATCTGTAGGCTGCCTGGCAGCCAATGACATTCTTTTTCCATTTCTCTTCACTCATTATTCATTAAGAGATGCAGTTTAGCATATATTGGAAGCAGATTCACTGGCTACATTCTCTTCATCTGGAAAACTAAAAAGACATGCCCGCAATATGCCTTGCCTTTTGGGGCCGTTTGTCAAATGGATACAAGTCAGAAATTATCTAATGCTTCAGAGAGTTTAGCAATCCTTTTCACCATGATGAAAACCTGGCTTATGTTTGTCAAGGAGTAATGGTCTGAGGCCATGACATTTCCTTCTGTCTCTGTAGGTGTTTTTTCTCTAGTGCAGTGAATCAGCTGAAAAAGGAAGCCCAGAACCCCAGTTCCATTGGTCAGAAAGCAAGTAAAACACAGTAAAATTATTCAGTATTCTATTTATTTTTTTATGCTAATTCTTTCAGGTCCACATTTATATTGCTTAGGAGATTTAGTTTAATATCGGTACTATTAAGAATAAAGGGCTTCCCTTGTGCCTCAGCTGGTAAAGAATCCACCTGCAATGCAGAAGACTTGGGTTTCTATCAAATATGTTGACGGGAATTATTAGATATACTTCTTTATACTGGTGTTTGACAAACTTTGCCAAACTTAAATATTAAGTCACATTAATTAACTTACTTTAAGTGCTCCATATCATGAATTGACTTTTTATTGCTATTGTTTTCTAAACTATTATTCAATTTTGTTATTTATGACTTAATGCCTGCTTTAGTTTAAAGAAATTCTATTTTTCTGTAGCCAAAAGTTTTTACTTTTTCCTTCTTGAAAGATTTCTAGACCTAAACAAAAAGACTAGGATTAAATTCTGCTCTTGTGTCCATAATACAAAGATAATTTCCTCTATATCCTGTTTTTATGAAAATAGCTCTATCAAATTGCTGTCTCTTACAGTGCAAACAACAACTGTCTTCAAAATGAAAACTAATTGAGGAAAAACAAAATTGATAGATTGCAATCTTTCCTTTTCTTCTCTTGCTTCCTGACTGATACACCTACCAAAGGAGCAGGGGAAAAAAAGTCCTTTTTCTTTTTAAATCATGCTACTAGTGTCATATTGATTTTCTCTCAAGTACACCCTCTGGTCTCAGATGCTCACATATTTTCTCACATTACTCGCACTGATTCAGCACCTTGACTCACTGGTTGACATATGTTGCTTACATTGATGACATGTTCACTGCTGACATTTCCTGGTGGGGGTGCGGGTGGGGGCATCAAGCCTCTGATGCCTAAAACCCAAGAGAACAGGTTGTTGCACCACCATCTTCTCATTTTTTGGAAAGTAATTACTGTTCACCCCCAGTGACACTTTTAAGTCTTTGTCAATTTTACTTAACATTGTTCCCAATCTCTCCAACAGTGTTTTGAGTTCTTTGTGTCTCTGCTGATGCACAAAGGGAAGAAAACATCCCTCCACGGGGTATCACAATATTTGAGTGGTACATGGGTTGTAAGGAAAAGAAGGAAAGCATGAAGGGTCTGAGGGAACAGGCGGCCAGGCCGGCGCGCCCCCTGGCGGTGGCTCGCTCTTACCCCGCTCTCCCCGCCTCCCTGCCTGTTTCAGCTGGCCGTGCGGTGGTTGGAGCACAGCTGCCACTACCAGTACCTGGATCAACTCCTGCAGTACGTCCGCTTCGGCCTCATGGACGTGGACACGCTGCACGCCGTTGCCCTGTCCCACCCCCTGGTCCAGGCCAGCGAGACGGCCACGGCGCTGGTCAACGAGGCCCTCGAGTACCACCAGAGCATCTACGCCCAGCCCGTGTGGCAGACCCGCAGGACCCGGCCGCGCTTCCAGTCGGACACGCTGTACATCATCGGCGGGAAGAAGCGCGAGGTCTGCAAAGTCAAGGAGCTCCGGTACTTCAACCCCGTGGACCAGGAGAGCGGCCTCCTGGCCGCCGTGGCCAACTGGAGCGAGCTGGAGCCCATGCCCGTGGGGCGGAGCCACCACTGCGTGGCGGTCATGGGCGACTTCCTCTTCGTGGCGGGCGGGGAAGGCGAGCACGCCAGCGGGCGGACGTGCGCCGTGAGGACCGCCTGTCGCTACGACCCCCGCAGTAACTCCTGGGCCGAGATCGCGCCCATGAAGAACTGCCGGGAGCATTTCGTGCTGGGAGCCATGGACGAATACCTCTATGCGGTCGGGGGCAGAAACGAGCTGCGTCAGGTCCTGCCTACCGTGGAGCGGTACTGCCCCAAGAAGAACAAGTGGACGTTTGTCCAGTCCTTCGACCGCTCCCTGTCCTGTCACGCTGGATATGTGGCTGACGGTCTTCTGTGGATATCAGGTAGAACATGCTTCATGGGTGGGATTTATTGCAAAACACATTCATTCATAAATTGAGAAGTCAGGCTTTGGTAGTTGTGGCCACATGTGTCTGAAAGATTCAGCTAAGGATGCCGTTGTAGCTAATTCACATTCATTTACCGGGCACCTGTTTCTATAGAGAGCAGTGTAAGGGGAAGTAATTGACCTTTCTGTGACTTTCTGAGTGATTAGTGGGGTAAAATTTCAGAAATGGAAATGAATGGCCCATTACATCTCTTTTCCTACCAAACCTTCTATTGTTCAGATTGTCAGCTTTTCATATTGATGGATTGTACTGCCCTCCTTGTGGTCCTTTGCTTTTCCTTTCACCTTGGGCTGTCTGAGGAGGAGCCAGTCTATCTAAGACGGCAGGTGAAGAAAAGCCCAGTTAATCCGTATGGATGGGTGTGGCGGTGGGAAGAGATCCAGGTCAGAGCCACTGCTGTGCATTGAGGGAAGAAGTTTAAATTACTGGCTAAAATAACATTTCCCTTTTATCTGTGAATTAGAGTATCTTCCTAATTATTTGGGGGTTCTGATTATTTTACTTCTTTTTGTATTTGATTTTTTTGGAAGGTAATACAATGAATCCCATGCTCCTATCACCCAGCTTCAGCCGGTACCTGCTCGGGGCCAGTCTTGGCTCATTCACACCCACATGCCACTTCCAGCTTCTCATGCCTTTGCATTGCTACAGAAGGAACCTGTGAGGCATGTGTTATTAACATCACATTATCAACTTGTGTTTCCAATCCTTTTATTGAAAAAAACCTCATATGTACTCCTTTGAAAGCTTTGCCTATTAGGGAAGAAAGTTGCATCTCCTCTCAGTTGGAGGATACTCATTTTGTGACCCAAATGAAACTTATTAGGTTTCTGTGTCAAGGACAAAGAGGAATAGTCAAATCAAATAAATACTAAGAGTAACTTAGAAATGTTTGTACTTGGAAGAAACAATCACTTTTAAGTACACTAGTGAAGACTTCTCAGTTTCTTTCAGTAATCTTCTCTAGTTTAAAATCTGCTCCAACAAAATACTCCCTTGCATTTAAAGTAAATTCACTGAACTCTGCCCATTTTTCCTTCTGCTATCTTCAGTAACTAGGGAGACAGCTGTAGTCTTGGCGTCTCTGGGTAGTGCCTCAGTTATTGGCATTTCACTGATTTTTATTGAATAAACCTGGCTCTTGTCTGGATTTAATTGCTCAATAATAAATGAATGAAGATTGAGGCCAAGGAAGAGGGTGAATGAGGATAAATTACTGGTCTTGTGTACCAGATCAACATTAGATATGAGTGCGTATGCTATTGTATGTCGATACAGATAAGACCTCATTTATCTGGTGACTTACTCCTTTTTCTTTAAGTATATATTTCAGCAGTTAAGGAAAAAAGCCACCAGGACTATATCCTGTTAGATTTGTTGAAGAAACCTTAAACTTGGCTACAGGAGAGTCATTGCTATTAGGAAGAACGGATCTGTACTTCACTTAGATAACAAAACAATGATGGATTTATAAAATCAGTGTACTTTATGTTGTCTTCCAACTTAACATTCCTTCCATTGACTCATTCAGTTTTCACCTATGGCTAAGGTATTGCATTCCTAAATTTTGCATTGCCTTTTCTAAATTTTGTGTAAACTTCTCATAATTTAATGATTATTCCTTATTTTTAATTTTGGATATAAAACTTTTTAAAAAATGCTGGAGTTTCCCATACATAGTCTTAGAGGTATAACTACTTAACACTTTCTTGAGTGAGGCCTTAAGAAAGCAGAGAAGCTTGTCTTAGCCTAGATCTAGATCTCTCAACCAGGTATCTAGCTGACTTCTCTCTCCATGTGGGTCCGTATGTTTCCTTTTCCGTTTTATTAAATGTATCAGTTTATTTCAGTTCCTGCTGCTGTATCACTTTGTTTTTTCCCTATCATGAAAGGAAATAATTTCCTTTGTTCTCTTTTTGCACTAATATATTCTGCCTGTGTTAACCATACTTAATGAAAACATCACAGTTTTCTCAGGTTTGCTTCTCCCTACTGCGTACTTGAGATGAAAAGCTTACTTCCCTGTGTACGATACAATACCTTTAATTGGAAAGAAGAGGAAATCACCAGTGACATTTCTAATGCCTTCAGTCGTCTGCCTGTTTCCTCAGGCCCAGCTTATAATCAGTTGTGAATCTAACCATGGATAGGAAAGGGTTGCTAGGGGTCCTTTAAAAAGAAAAAAGGTATATCTAGTTCACCCTGACTGTCTCTGATTTAGAAGTGTTACCCTGATTTCTTTTTGGAGTAGATAAAAATATTTCGGGCTCTTCCTTGTCCTTTACCAAATAATTAATTTTTTCCAGTTTAACTGATGGTGGATTGGGTCACTGGCATCCTTCTGGTATTTTGTAAACTTTGCCTGAGGTGACGTGGATTTTAGGGGCTTATTTTTGTTCCATGGAACACAAAATGAATGCCTCCTTAGAGACTCAGTATTTCCCGTGTGCTCACTCTCTCCTCTCTCCCCTCTCCCCTTCACTGTCCGTTTTAGGGTCAGGACGCCTGGAAACCTGCCCCTGGTTATTAAAATGAGACAAGCAAAAAATAAAATGAGACAAGCAGAGATGAATTCAGAAAATCGGGCTGCGTAGATATGCCCATTAGCATGTGATTTAAGATGTTAGAGACAGATTTTACAGGCTCCTCTAGCGTATGACATCGTGACCCAGTTCACAAACGCACACATCATTTCTACTTGAAATTCACAATCGTTAAGTATCCCGCTGTTGTACTTTTTAGAGGCATGCTCTCCATTGCAAGAGATTGTTTGTGAACTACTGAAAAGATCCTTTTTCAGAAAATGTGAGTGAAAGTGAATCATGAACTCATCTTGCAGAATAACTTACTTTTCATTTTTGTCAAATGGCAGCAGGATAATGGGACGCCAACCACAAAATTAGCGCCTTAAAACTACAAAGACAAGGCAGATGGTGCTGCATTTCCTGAAAAGTGGCACTTAGTGCTGTCTCCATTCTCTCAGCAAATGGTCTATCCTTATTAAGTCAGTGCTGGATCAGGGATACATAAGATTAAATCCATAAACACACTTCCTGCCCTCTAGGAGTGGACAATCAAAGAGTTTTTTTCAGCTATTTCATTTGTGAAAGAACATTTGCTAGGGCTTCTTTAACTCCCTAGAATATATGTTTATTTTCATCTTGATTAAATTTAGATGAAGTTTGCATTTGCCCCATTTAAAGTAACTTTTATTTATTCAAACCCACTAAAGGGACTTTAATTTTTCTGGTATGCATTATAATTAGAACAATATAAAATATAGTCAGCATTTTGAAAATGCCACAGCTATAGCTTTAATGTGCAAATATTACTGCATCTAAAGAAACTGTATAAGAAAATAAAGAAGAAAAAAAGGAAAAAAAAAAAAAAAGAAACTATACAAAATACTGGGGACAAGCAGGGGACATGCCTGAGGCTGGTTGTGTGAACTGAGGTCTCAGACCGAGGGCTCACGCGCGTGTGAAACTTGCTCCGCTCTTTGCCAACCAGAAAACTGAGCGAGTTTCCTCGCCTCCCTGAGTCTGGTTCGGGGCTAGTGCTGCAGCCGCGAAGACTCAAAGGCAGGTCCCACGCTGGGCTCACAGGTTTTAAATGGATGATTACAGGGCCGTGTGACGCGTGTGTGACGAGAGATGTCTTCCCAAGATGCAGAATTAGCGTGAAGCAGGCAGTAGCCAGTGTAGGGGAGCCAGAGGCTTCGAGGAGGTGGGTGGCATCCGCAGCCTCACGTGGCCCCAGGTCCCTTGGCCGCTTCCTGCTTGCCGTTAACCCCTGCCTGTGCTCAGGCTCGGCCTTCACGGCCCAACCGTTTCCACAGCCCTCTCAGCCTCTGGCAGGCACCCAGTGCTGGAAAACCTGTGGTCCACTTTGTACTGGACTGGGCGGCCGCGCTCGCTGGGAGGACGCCCGCTAAGGGGGCTTGCTATAGATATCTGCTCAGCCCCAAGTCCTCGCTGTACCCCAGCACTCGGGTTCCATCTACCCTCCTGCGCCAGCTTCCTGCCTCCTGTTTCTCGGAGCAAACGGAAGTGAGGAGGTTCTCGCAGCAAGTTAAGTACGAGAAGGTGGTGAAGACTGCGAGGAGCCGGAGGAGCGGAGATGGTCCGGAAAGGGGCAGAAGGTTGGGAAACACTAGCGGGGAGCATGCAGAGGAAGGAGAGCGAGG
This sequence comes from Cervus elaphus, assembly GCF_910594005.1. Classification (NCBI taxonomy): domain Eukaryota; kingdom Metazoa; phylum Chordata; class Mammalia; order Artiodactyla; family Cervidae; genus Cervus; species Cervus elaphus. The sequence goes on along the minus strand of NC_057842.1, from coordinate 53,726,479 downwards.
GAAGGAGCCTGGGAATGGCGGTGGCAAGGCCGGAGGAGGAAGAGCATCCTGGAAACCAAAGCCGGAGCGGGAGGGTGGCTGAGGGCGTCCAGTACTGTGGGGACGGCCAAGTCCAGAATGTCTCCTCTGCGTTTTTCAGCCAGGAACTACTTGATCGTTTTATTGGAAGCAGCTTCAGGAGAATGAGAGAAGGTAGAAGCTCGAATGCAGTGGTCAAAGGTGTGGATGGAGAGTGAAGACGCGAAAGCTGCAAGTATAGGCCACCTTTGCACAACGCTGGGATTTCATCGAAACGTGACTCCCTGAACTTGAGCCTCCCCTCAGCTTTCCCATTACCGTGCTCCGTCCTGCAGGGCGACATGGTACTGCGCTAGGTACACGCACACTTCAGGCTGCGTGAGCTGCACTTCTCATCACACGTTAATAGCATTTTGGCTTTAGGAAGAATAGGGGAGGAAAGACGGAAGGAAAGACAAAGAAGTTTGGCTGAGAGAATGGAGATAGCTAGAGGAAAAAAAAATCTAGGTCAAAGGAGGGAACTTTTTTTGAGGAATGAATGCATTAAGCAAATTTATAGCTAAGGGGAAGGACAGAGTGAATTTGAAGTGAAGGACTAGGGGCATCTTCTGGTTGGTAAGTGCTGAGAGCAGCTCATAGGTACCAGGAATGGGAATAAGTGTGGGGGATGCAGGATTGACTGCAGACACAGGGTCCCAGACAGGACAGTGGGCGTTAGGCAGGGGCTCAGGCTTGGACAGGAGAGACCCCCCTCTCCCCCCGCCCTGCTCCAGGGCAGGATGCAAGCTGGGTCCTGCCATTTCAGGGTCCGGAAGAGGGCCTGAGGGCAGCGGACTTGGGAAAAGTTTCTGAGAGGAAACTGAGGGAACTGACATGTTTATACAAACTGTGTCAGAACCCATGCTGAATGAGAAAGCACAAAGTTATGGTAGCCCAGTATGCAAATTTCTGTTCTGTTTTTTGGTGGTACTCAGCAGAGTTGATGAGGGCAAATCCTTGAATTCACTCACAATGGAAAGTTTTTAGACTGGGAATGGCCCAGAGGATCTACTGGGAGAGTTCAGCATGCTGGGATCCCAGTTAGGTGGGGTCCAGGGCCTCAGGTTTGCTTGAGGGAGAAATAAGTTTGTTGTGATGTGGAATGACTGCCTAAGAGGCTGTTTTTTGCTCCTGAGGAGGAGTTTGGGGCTTGATAGCTTGACATTCCCAGAGAAGGCAATGGCACCCCACTCCAGTACTCTTGCCTGGAAAATGCCATGGATGGAGGAGTATGGTAGGCTTCGGTCCATGGGGTCACTAAGAGTCGGACACGACTGAGCGACTTCACTTTCACTTTTCACTTTCACGCATTGGAGAAGGAAATGGCAACCCACTCCAGTGTTCTTGCCTGGAGAATCCCAGGGATGGGGGAGCCTGGTGGGCTGCCGTCTATGGGGTCGCACAGAGTCGGACACGACTGAAGTGACTTAGCAGCAGCAGCAGCAGCTTGACATTCCACTAAAAAGTTCCTGAAAGTGTTAGTCTCTCAGTAGTTGTATCTATCTCTTTGCAACCCCATGGACTGTAACCCTCCAGGCTTCTCTGTCCATGGGATTTCCCAGGCAAGAATACTGGAGTGGGTTGTCATTTCCTTCTCCAGGAGATCTTCCCGACCCAGAGATCGAACTAAATCTCCTGCATTCCTGGCGGATTCTTTACCCTCAGTTTCTAGTAAGCTGGAATTCCACAAAGAATGAAATAATCTTTTTGTTGTTTTAGGTCCTAGCAGCTAGCTGGTCCCAGCAGTTACTTTTTCTTCTGTTGTTTCCACTCCCCGCCCCCCCCCGCCCCCCAGTTATGCTCCAGCCTTTACTACTCCCCATCTGAAAGAGATTAAAACAAAACCATTACCGTATTATACTGAGATGGAAGCCGAACAGAAATGAACCATTCTACAATGCTTTTAAAAGACTAAATGGTTCAAAGAAAGCAATCAGATCACCTACACGTTCTCCAAAATAATCACCAAAGCTTTCATCCTAAACTGACTTCCTTTTATTCTGAAGCAGCATTTGGTTTCCCCCTCACATTGCTTCTGAAGAAATGAGGCTTAAAGAGGTTAAGTGGTTTTTTTTAAATAACACAGTGATTATTTAGCAAAGAAGGAATTTGATTTCTGTGTCTCTGGTTTTTGAAAACCATAGTTTTCCCATGAAACCACACAAATCAGTTACAAAAAAGAAAGATCTCAAAAATAGATGCTCACATTGTAAAAAGAACTTCCAAATGGCGTGACTGAAAGTTAATGATACACAGAATAGTTCATACCTGGACATTTGTGTAGGATCAATGATCATTTGATTGTCTTTAATTAACTGACCATCTTAGGGCACAGAGTTGACCTATATTATGTCTTTCTTTTTGTGTTTCTATAGTTTAGATTCTGAAACAGAAATGATATAAAGTTAAAATGTATAAAGGAACAGTGATAATATGGACTACTCTAAAGTATCAATATATTGGCTTAGATTAGAACATTGTTTTCTGAAAGGATTACATATTATAATATAGTAGCCTAATGGCCTTTCAAATTGGTAGCTTAAGTAGGTAAAAACAAAACAAAACAAACAAATAGCCATTGGCTCCATTTCTTTCATGGCGAGAACAGTCTTTGTTCAGATGATCAATTTGTGTCTGTCTAGATGAATTTAGAAAAAGAAAGTAGAAAAGGGAGTAAGCTGAATTGTTCTACCTAAGAATATGAGAAATATGTCATTTTTCTTTATGCCCAAGAGGAGAGAAGAAGAGTAGAGCTATTGGGTGGGCCAAAAAATTTGTTCGATTTTAAGTGAAAATACATATTTTTCATTTTCACCAGGAACCTGATTGAAAAACCTATTTACTAACCAACAAACTTTTTGGCCACCCCAAAACATCATAGAAATAGGGAATTGGTTGAAGAGTTTGTGTAATAGCAGGAAAAAGGTAAAAGATTCAAGAAGAAAACAGCAAAACCAGGACACTAGAGACAGGCAGTAGTGACCTTTAGAGTTTAATCCTGCTAGGAAGCTGCAGAATCTTTGGAGGCAGGATTCCAGCTTCCTATAGAATGAGGAATTGGAGTTAGAGTGGATTTTATTGAGATTTTAAAGGTCAGCTGACATCTGCATTGTAGTAGATGTTACCATCACTTATTATTTCACTTAAAATAACACATGGTGCATACTTTACATATTTTGAATTACACATTTATATCTGTTCACTCTAGGTAACATATGTGTATATATATATATAATTTATATTTTCAAGTGCATCAATCTTTTCGTTATAGGTATTCTATAAATCTGAGACTTTCTTTGCAGGGTTTCGAATGTATTAATTACCTATCCATTTGTGTGGTTTCCTCAAGTGTGACAGAAATAATATGGATTCTAGTCTTAATTTAATGCATGGATTAAGGATGCTTCGTTTCAAGATGCTAATTTAGTGGAAAGATTCTTGGCTTTAATTGTTTATGTGGCAGTATTAACACTCCCAAAATATGGGCAGTATAATATCATGTAAAAAATAAGATAATAAAATGTTTATTTTTGCATTCATTATAAATATTCTCATGGTATCCCTTTATCAAGGAATATTAATGAGTTTGGCTGTTTTAAAAAACAACTTATATGAACTTAAATAATGCCAGTTTATTCTTTTGATAATTAGACTATGAGTGTGAAGTTTTTAAAAATCTTTTGCAAATTGGACCAAGTTTACATACAGAGCAGAAGCTAAAACTGTTAAAAAGGAAAAAGTCTTTGAAACCCTTATAAACCGGTCAGTAATTCTGGTTATTAGAAAAAAGAACTATAAGAAATCTATTTCAGGCTGCAAAATTCATTCATTTATTAGTTCAGTATTCCATACTTAAGTTACTTTTTCAGTATTCCATATATACTCATTTGTACCTTTTATGAAAGTGGTTAGAAACCTTTATGAACAAACTACTACAATATCGTGGTGAACTTGGCTGCTGTTCCAAGTACTCTCATTCATCTGAAACCTGAGAGAGAGGTTTCTGTCTCTATTCTGCATATGAGGAACCTGGGCTTGGCCGCTCAGTGGCTTACCCAAGAGGAGAGTCATAAAGGAGCTGTAAGGGGGGTCAGACATGACATAGCTTGTGCTGAAATTCTCCCTCCCTTACCCCCGGATTACTGTGAAGCTGGCACTGCAGGCCTTCAAGGGAATTGCAAAGAACTCTAGATGGTTTTCCACAGTCTTGAACTGGCTGACAGAATTCCAGCCTGGAGCATCTTCCCCAAGAGCACTGTTGTTGTTCAGTTGCTAAGTAGTCCCAACTCTTTGAGACCCCATGGGCTGCAGCTTGCCAGGCTTCCCTGTCCTTCACTATCTTTGCGCAAATTCTCAAAACATTTCTGCGCAAAGATAGACAAGAGTAAAACATTTTCCTTACGCTTCCCTATTCAACTTCCCACAAAACGTTGTGACAAATGGATGAGTGCATGCCAGGGAGAAGATGACAGGTGACTGCCAAACAAACAGCCTTTGTCTCCACTACTGCGAGCTCACCACTCCTAAATTCGTTGTGCTCAAAAGCAACAACTCACCAATGCTGACAGTGTCTGTAAAATAGTGTGGGTCAATATATGTTAGTCAGGTAGGTCAAGTCTGTTGGCCCTGCTTTTTTTTTTTTTTTTTTTCAGGGATCTCTGTTGATAAGTAGAGAGTACTAAAGTCCTTAGTAGGAATCTGTGGTACCTAATGTAGTGGTAGTACCCCTCCTGGAACAGAGCAGGATGCAAAGAACTGAATGTGCCCGTGCTCTTAGCTGAAATCAAGATTGCCAGGAGAAGTATCAGCAACCTCAGATATGCAGATGATACTACCCTAATAGCAGAAAGTGAAGAGAAACTAAAGAGCCTCTTGATGAAGGTGAAAGAGGAGAGTGAAAAATTTGTCTTAAAACTCAACGTTCAAAAAAAGAAGATCATGGCAAATAGATGATCAGAAACAGTGACATTTTCTTTTCTTGGGCTCCAAAATCACTGCAGATGGTGACTGCAGCCATGAAATTAAGAGACGCTTGCTCCTTAGAAGAACATCTATGACAAACCTAGACAGTATATTAAAAAGCACAGACGTTACTTTGCCAACAAAGGTCCATCTAGTCAAAGCTATGTTTTTCCAGTAGTCTTATATGGTTATGAGAGCTATGCCGTAAAGAAGGCTGAGCGTCAAAGAACTGATGCTTTCGAATTGTGGTATTGAAGAAGACTCTCAAGAGTCCCTTGGAGAGCAAGGAGATCAAAGCAGTCAACCCTAAAGGAAATCAACCTGAATATTCATTGGAAGGACTGATGCTGAAGCTTCAATACTTTGGCCACCTGATGCAAAGAGCTGACTCATTGGAAAAGACTCTGATGTTGGGAAAGATTGAGGGCAGGAAGAGAAGGGGGCGACAAAGGATGAGGTGGTTGGATGGCATCACTGGCTCAATGGACATGAATTTGAGCATACTCCAAATTTGAGCAAAGATAGTGGGGAAAAAAAAGCAGAGCCAACAGACTTGACCTACCTTGACTAACATATATTGACCCACACTATTTTATAGACACTGTCAGCATTGGTGAGTTGTTGCTCTTGAGCACAACGAATTTAGGAGTAGTGAGCTCGCAGTAGTGGAGACAAAGGCTGTTTGTTTGGCAGTCACCTGTCATCTTCTCCCTGGCATGCACTCATCCATTTGTCACAACGTTTTGTGGGAAGTTGAACAGGAAAGCTTAAGAAAAATGTTTTACTCTTGTCTTGATGATAGAAAGCATTTCTCACTGCTGGTAGCATGGTGGTAACTTTTCATTCCTTCTGGCAGTTTTTAAAGACTTATTTGACTTTGAGGGAACCTGCCGTATATCTTTAAGTCACAGTTCAAAAGTATAAGACAGGGTTGTTCATTTTCAATTTTGGCTGAAAAGTCTTAACTTTGACTCTGGCACTTCAAAGTTAGGGAAAACTTGGCTTTAAAAATGGTTGCTGATACGAGATGGCATATTTAATGACAGATGTATCTATAGAAAGCTGTTAAGATGCAGATTATCCCCCCTGGGGTGGGGGAGGGAGATCAAAACTGCCAATCTATAAAATATACTCGATAGAGGAAGGCATGGAATCTATCTTTGCAAGTGCTTTGATTGCGGGGGACAGTATAGCAGCATGTGGCATCATAACCCAGAGCAGACAAATCAGCTTGATGACTTTCAAAGCCAGGAATACTGCTGCAGGCAAGGGTACTCCAGTCTAGGAGAAATTAAAACATATAGAGACTGTTATTAATTCCATATCTATTTTTGTATAGTCAAATCTGTATGCAAATCCTTAGCATCTCATTTCAGAAGATTAATCTAAAAGTGAAGAGTGTTATGTGAAGGGAATGTAATGACAAAGCTCTGAAAATGAGAAATACTGCTAGAGAAATGTGGGCTGCAAACTTGGATGCTTTTTTAAAATTTATTTTTTGTACTGAGAAGAAATGCTTTTTATTTATATGCTCATTTGTAAGTTGTTTCAAAGGGGGAAAGCAATAGAACCAATTCTTAAGGTTTTTCCCTCGCCACCCTGACTTGGCAAAAGTTACAGCACTCGGCTTTTTAAGCACCTCCTGTGGTTTAACATTCTAGAAGTAATCAACCAAGTAACTAACTAGGACTTTTATTCTTACCCCCAACGAGTAACCCAATATCTCATTTCTAAACATTGTCATAAGAGTGAAAATTTGTATGTAAGGGTAAGGAATCTAATTACTGGGCGCAGATTAAGGGGGAAAATTGTATTATAAAGGCATCTGAGGAAGACAATAAATAGTAATTCTGAAAAGCAGGAAGATAAGTGGTGTGCCCTGCTTGGGAGAGAGGGTTCAGTAGCTGCCTTCTAATCCACTGGTTGTACATTTACTCTATAATGGGCAGAGTCTGATACGTATTGTAGTGTAAATATCTTCAAATGGTGTCATAAACAGATAGTTTACTGCAGTAGATATTAATTCTGTCTCATATTTCTAAAACAAGTAGAGAAGCTGTCAGAGTTTTGAAATAATGCGGGGGGAGTTCACCTTCTGTTCCCTCTCATTTGGAGAAATGATTATAGGCGAGCTGGACATTAATCTGGAGGTATGGGCCAGATCAAAAGCACTTGGCAATCATTTTAACCCTGAAGCCTTGTGAGGTCTCAATAGATTTGATTACTTTTCTGTAGTTATGCTGAGAAAGAATTATTGGACATTCAATTTTTAATCAGATACAATAAAGGAAGGCTGAGGGGAAAGCAAACATCCCTCTGTATTTGACATACGTTTTGACTCTACATAGGTATTTCAGCCTCAGCTTTCTTAAGTGTATTATCTTTTTCTTTGATTTCATCTTTAAAAATGAGACATTCAGTGAGAAATCCAGAGAAGACTCTTTGAGGGCAGGAAGCTTATTTCTCTCTGTTCTTTGTGGATTTCTTCTGCAGACAAACCACTTTGCTTGATCTTGAAAGTGGTTGCAGGCTTCAGAGAGAACTTATTTTAAAAAAAGCCTTCCAGTTAATAGTAGCTATGGTCAGTTATGTGAAAGATATACTCTCCTTACAGGGATTGAGACAGTAATGGTTGGCCTGGGCTGTTTCCTCTCCTTTATATATCCATTAGTATTGGTTGATTATTCCACTTTCGTTAAGCTGATGCACTAATTCTGTGGTGTTTGGTTGATTTGACTTCTGGCCATGGAGTTGACAGTTGTGACCTATCCAAAGTATTTGAACTACCAAAGCAAAAATTTTACTGGACAAAGTTAAACAGACAAGGGAGACTTGATCCAAGACTATTGCACTAGGGGAGGGAGATTAGAATGCAGTCTGAAGTCAACTCCTCTGAAAAACATTAGGGTTTTTAAGCATTGGGGTGAACTAGATGAAATATATCGAAGTACTTTTGGAGGAAGGTTGATCCATGTGATGTGTTGAGCACATTCAGTTACCCTGAATCTGTAAATGTTTTTCTCTGTGGCTTGGTCATTTGTGTTTCCTGATTTGCATCCTTCAGAATTAGGCTCCTAGCCTCCATTAGAAACTGAGAGATGGGAATATTATCTTCCTTGATGATAACATCTCAATGGGATGGCTCCCAGGTCTTCGAGGAAGATATTCCTGGGTTGTAAAACTTGTAGGAAGCTTCATAAATAATTTATGTCATTCCCCTTACTTCATCTCATCAAGTAGGTTATATCATGCACATCATCATCATCAGAAGTACAGTACAATAAGGTATTTTGAGAAAGAGTCTGCATTTATGTAACTTTTATTAAGGTATATTTTATAATTGTTCAAATTCATTATTAGTTATTGTTGTTAATCTCTTACTGTGCCTAATTTGTAAATTAAACTTTATCATAGGTATATGTAAATATAGGAAAAACAAAGTATATACAGTATTTGGTGCCATCCTACACTTTCAGGCATCCACTGCAGATCTTGGAATGTATCCCTCAGAGATAAGGGGGGGGGGGTTATTATTTAGAGTTAAATTAAATTCATATTAAGTTTAAAGTAAAGGATTTCTTTTTTCTGTTCAATGTGACTACTGGAAAAATTAAAATTGCATATGTGACTCCTGTTTGTGGTGCTTATTCTATTGGACAGCACTGGCTCTAGATCTCTTTTGATAAGTAATGTTTTTTTAGATATGGTTCTTCCAAAGAGACATCAGGATATCACTGTGTCGGGACTTCCCTGGCAGTCAGTCCAATGGTTAAGGCTTTGTCTTCCAATGTAGGGGGTATGGGTTCGATCCCTGGTTGGGGAGCTAAGATCCTGCATGCCTCTGGGCCACAAAGCCAAAAAATGTAAAACAGAAGCAATATTGTAACAGATTCAATAAAGACTTTAAAAATGATCCACATCAAAAAGTCTTAAAAAAAAGAAGATATTACTGTTCACTGTGTTAGCACATCTAAGACTACAGCTATAAGATGACAAGTTAGCCAAGGACAAGAGTTTTCCATATAACTATGTCCCTGGCTTAAATATTGTAGAGATTTGTGTTAAGTGTGCTATGCTTGCCCCCACTCCCTCACCATATTTTGCTCCTCATTCTGGCCATCCAGAGCAGCTTGCCAGAATTGGGCGCCTCGTGGTAATCTCAGCGTACTTGTTGCTTGCTCTCAACTGGATTGCTTCTGAAATGTTTCTTGAAAATGAAACTGCTTCAACAATAAGCTTAACTATGTCATGGGTTCACCACGAGGGTGTACAAACAGATCCTCAGTGGTAGCTAATTTTCATTTAATTGTATCTCGTTCTTATGTTGGACTATCCCATTTCTTATTCATGAAAGCGCTAACACGTGCTAATCCGTTACAGGTGGAGTAACTAACACGGCACAATACCAGAACAGACTAATGGTATATGAACCTAACCAGGTAAGACTCATCTAAGAAAAGCTCATTACCTTAATTAAAATGAATTTTTAAAGATTCCTGCAGTAATTAGGAGTTGGAATGCCAAGTCTATACACACACATGCATCTTAAACTTACATAGAGGAAAGGAAGCATCTGGATAAACTGCTTTTGGGTTGCTTTTTTTCCCCCCCTTACAAAACATGAACTCTCAGCTCTTTTTGTTTTATGCTCTACTCAATGCTTAACTCTTTCAGAGTTTTGCATAATGTAGGAAAGAGGGAAAATATGTTGATGAGTTAAATGCCCTTATTTCCGTTTATCTCAAGTGTCTTTGAGATTTCCTGAGAAACGATTTGCACTGTCTTGTTGCTGCAGCCTTTGAGAAGGCTTGTCATTCTAGGAAGGGAGCACGCTTATGGTTTTGTTATTCCCAAATAAACAGTAACTTTTATTTAACCCTGTATAGTCAGCATATCCCAGGGCATTGTGAAGGATAAATCTGAAGGAGAGGTATCTGAAGAGTTGGAGTATGTTTTTCATCTAAGAGCTGGGCCTGGACTGGGCACATTGGGATGGTGCCTGTCCCTTCTGCCCACTTCTCATGCACATTTCATGACTTCTTTCCCCACAAAAGAAGAACTATTTTTCTTTTCCTTCTACCAGAGTATCTGTAACTGTGACACATGTTTGCTGAGTTTTGTCATTTCTGTGATTTTGGCAATGTAAGTATTTTTCCTGGTTATGACAATATTCCAAAATGATTGGAGGTCAAATCTTCATCAGCTGAAGATAATGGAACTGGGAAACAACAGGTTGACTTTGACAGTCTAGGTCGGGATTAGCCATCAAATATATGTTCAGAGTGACCTCAATCTATTTTGTATCTTTTAATTTTTACAGTTCCTTGATTCTGAGTGTAACAAAAGTATTTCTGTCTTTGCAAGTGTGTTTCCTGATGTCATTAGAAGCTGTCCATTTGGGAGACCATGTGTTCCTGGGCTGGGTGTCTCAAGGGGGATCATTAATTACAGTTGCTTGAGTTTGGTGCACACGTGGTTAAAGAGGAAGAAGGTGTTAACATTTCTCAAATGAGTTCTGTTTCATGTTTGTACACACATGCTCTTTTTTAAAATTCTGCTGGCATATTGTTTACGGTGGGTACTGGCAAACATCACATCTGCTTGCATCTTGCTCAGAATCTCAATAACTCTATCATTCAGCCCTGGTGCTTATTTCTCTGCTAGGCCTTTGTGGAAAGTCAGTAATGCCTGCCATCTGCCACAGAGCACATCGCTACCTGCCAGCAGGCAGGCCGGGGTGACCTCTGCTTCCTCAGCACTGATTAGCATTCACACGCTAGCTTATTAGGGATGACCCCGCCAGGCCTCTCTGTTTCTCTGCCTTTGCCGCGGTTGGCGGCTCACCTGGCAGGCACGGCTGTGAAGGAAGCTAAAGATATGATCGGGGGATGCAGGCGGGCTTTGCACAGCAGATGGCATCCAGAGTCCTGTGGCAGGGGACTGGACTGCTAGTGCAAACACTGCGTCCTCAGACCGTGACGCATTGCCTCATACAAAGCACCTTCAGGAAGCACCGTCAGCGTCTGGAGTTAAATCCACTCGTGTGTAATGTATTAAAGGTAGCTCTTAGAATATCTAAAAGAAAGGTTTAACTGTTCTATTAAAGATACAATTAATTGGAAGGAGATTCTTATTGTGACATGTTTAAAAACTGGGGGAGCAGATGAATGCAAGCCTTAAACAATTGGACAAACCACTTTTTTCTTGTGAGTATATCTTTAAAAGAGAAATTAGAAATGAGCCAGTCAGTATGCCATTAGTGAATGGACCAATATTTATACAAAACTTTTTTTTTTCTGATTCTGCGTTTATACCTCTGTGAACTGGTGAAATTGTATGTATTCAAAACATGATGATTTTTCTGGTCGAAACCCAAATTTTTCTTGGCAAAAAGAAATTATCTGTGTTCTTCCTGTATGTTTAGTGTTTATATAAAAAGAAAATGGTTAGGCTTATTTACCTGTCCATTACTTGAGATTTAAATTAAAGTCATATTTGATTTTCACCTATTTTTATATTTTAAATAACCTTATTAGAGAGGAGTTGAGGATACTTTTCTTAATCCTGAGAGTGATATAAAACCAAACATTAGAGGTTTTACCAATTTCCTAAAGAAATGGTCTTCTGTAACAGAAGACCAAATAACAATATGCCTGGAAATAACTTTTCCCAATTTGGTGAAGATGTGAGTGTAAATATATTAAAGGCTGTGAGGGGTTTGTTGCTGAATCAACACTTTTCTCTTCCATTGACCTCAGGAGGTTCATCCTGGAAAGAACAGCAAAGCTGCCCTCACGTTAGCTTATGTAGGGTCCCCTGTGAGCCAGTGATTTAATCACAGTAAGTTTCCTAGTTCAGTTCAGTCGCTCAGTCATGTCCGACTTTTTGTGACCCCATGGACTGCAGCACGCCAGACCTCCCTGTCCATCACCAATTCCCGGAGTTTACTCAAACTCATGTCCATTGAGTCGGAGATGCCATCCAACCATCTCATCCTCTGTCATCCCCTTCTCCTTCCGCCTTCAATCTTTTCCAGCATCAGGGTCTTTTCAAAGGAGTCAGTTCTTCGCATCTGGTGGCCAAAGTATTAGCATTTCAGCTTCAACATCAGCCCTTCCAATGAATATTCAGGACTGATTTCCTTTAGGATGGACAGTTGGATCTCCTTGCAGTCCAAGGGACTCTCAAGAGTCTTCTCCAACACCACAGCTCAAAAGCATCAGTTCTTCGGCACTCAGCTTTCTTTATAGTCCAACTCTTACATCCATACATGACCACTGGGAAAACCATAGCCTTGACTAGATGGACCTTTGTTGGCAAAGTGATATCTCTGCTTTTTAATATGTTGTCTAGGTTGGTCATAACTTTTCTTCCAAGGAGCAAGTGTCTTTTATTTTCATGGCTGCAGTCACCATCTGCAGTCATTTTGGAGCCTCCCCAAATAGAGTCTGTTACTGTTTCTACTGTTTCCCCATCTATTTGCCATGAAGTGATGGGACCGGATGCCATGATCTTAGTTTTCTGAATGTTGAGCTTTAAGCCAACTTTTTCACTCTCCTCTTTCATTTTCATCAAGAGGCTCTTTAGTTCTTCTTCCCTTTCTGCCATAAGGGTGGTGTCATCTGCATATCTGAGGTTATTGATATTTCTCCCGGCAATCTTGATTCCAGCCTGTGCTTCATCCAGCCCAGCGTTTCTCATGATGTACTCTGCATGTAAGTTAAATAAGCAGGGTGAAAATATACAGCCTTAACATACTCCTTTTCCTATTTAGAACCAGTCTGTTGTTCTTTGTCCGATTCAAATGTTGCTTCCTGACCTGCATACAGATTTCTCAAGAGGCGGGTCAGGTGGTCTGGTATTCCCATCTCTTTCAGAATTTTCCACAGTTGGTGGTGATCCACAAAGTCAAAGGCTTTGGTGTAGTCAATAAAGCAGAAATAGATGTTTTTCTGGAACTGTCTTGCTTTTTCGATAATCCAACGAATGTTGGCAATTTGATCTCTGGTTCCTCTGCCTTTTCTAAATCCAGCTTGAACATCTGGAAGTTCACGGTTCACGTACTGTTGAAGCCTGGCTTGGGGAATTTTGAGCATTACTTTACTAGCGTGTGAGATGAGTGCAATTGTGAGGTAGTTTGAAGATTCTTTAGCATTGCCTTTGTTTGGGATTGGAAGGAAAATTGATCTTTTCCAGTCCTGTGGCCACTGCTGAGTTTTCCAAATTTGCTGGCATATTGAGTGCAGCACTTTCACAGCACCATCTTTTAGGATTTGAAATAGCTCATCTGGGATTCCATCCCCTCCACTAGCTTTGTTCATAGTGATGCTTCTTAAGGCCACTTGACTTCACATTCTATTGCTGACTGTGGCTTAGATCATGAACTCCTTATTGCCAAGTTCAGACTTGAATTGGAGAAAATAGGGAAAACCACTAGACCATTCAGGTATGACCTAAATCAAGTTTCCTAAAGTGCACATTATCAGACATGTGTGCCAGGCAGTGTTCTAAATGCTTTAGGTGCATTAGCTCATTTAATCTTCACAACAGGCTTGTCAGTTGGGTGCTGTTATCTCCATTTTACAGAGGAGGAAGCAGACACAGACAGGTTAAGTAAATTGCCAAGCTCACACACAAATTATAAACTCGGTATCCTGGATCCAGAGCCTGTTTTGTTATCATTACACCACTGTACACAAATACCTATGCATGTGCACTCCTAAGTCATTTGTAGGAGTATGTTCTCTCAACTGGGAGATAACTATCATGAAAACTTCTAAATTCTCATATGCTCCTCTTACAAATGCAAAATGCCCTCTAAAATGCAGCCCAAACAAGAGGAAATGCCTTATGTAAATTGCAAAAGTTAGAACTTGTAGGATCTTCTGCACTTGTTCTCAGGTAAGACACCCATTCCTTTCAAACTAAGTAAACAATATTTAAATAGAATGTGGTCCACCAGCAACTACTAATGAGGCACCGCTGTTTTCTGCCATGGACATCTTCAGTTAACAGTTCGCCTGCATTTCATTTCTTTTCAGAATAAGTGGATAAGCCGTAGCCCCATGCTGCAGAGGCGGGTCTACCATTCCATGGCTGCTGTTCAAAGGAAGCTTTATGTTCTTGGAGGCAATGACCTGGATTACAATAATGACCGGATCCTCGTGCGGCATATAGATTCCTACAACATAGACACTGACCAGTGGACGCGCTGCAATTTTAACCTGTTGACTGGCAAGTACCTTTGATTAAGTAAATCAGGAGAAAGAAGAGATTCAGGAAGTTGACAAACTTGTTTTTTTAGACATCTTGAGGGCAGCTCTAAATATTAAATGCGTGATAGTAGAACAACTTGGTTTTATTACCAAAGGTGAACATTGTTTCTCTCTGACTTGGTTAAAATCTGACTCAGTCCATTGGCTGAGCATCCAGTTTCTCAGGGCCTGTGTTTACCTTTGTGTGTGTTCTCACATTGTCGCGAGAGGCATGTCAAGTCCATTATTGTCAATCAATGTTCATGTAGGAACACTGGTATCAGTAGGAGGGATCAGGTGCTGAGTTAATGACTCTGTAGGAGCAATTTATTTTTCTCTTCTCACTTTTAGTCTTATTTCTTATGAGTTCAGGAGAATGGTCTTCACTGTTTATCACTGTCAGGTATCGTTTTTTGCCTGTATTTTCCTAAAGAGAAAACACTGGAGATGTTCTATGCGTAGGGGTCTGGCAGCACTTCTGACCACACAGACCTATCCAGCCATCACCACGAGCGGCACTAGGGAGCGACCATCCTCATCCCAAAGTGAATGAAAAGGAAGCAGCAAATAGCCCACCCCTGACATTTCTTTATGAAGTTGAAAACTTCCTCCCTTCTTGGCTTGCGTTATTAAGATCCCTTCCCTTCCATTAAGATCACAGGCTCAAAAGGGTGGGCAGGACTGTGGCCTGAAGGCATTTTAATATGCTGAGTGGGCACTCACAGCCACTGCTGAGGAGGCCACGTTGGGGGCCTAACCAGTGTGAGAGGGTTAGATGCTTTATACTGAGCTCCTGTTTTTCTGGAAAATGATCTGAGGCCCACCTACAGCACTTAATCCTGAGTTCCCGTAGTGGTACCTTAGCCCCTTGGTCCCCCGATCTGTGATTCTGTCTGCTATAGGATCCAGCTTATTTATTACCCGAGTCAATTCTGTGTCAGCCCATCAATAAGAAGAGACTGTCTCTCTCTCTGATGGCCTCCAGGGAAGAATATGTGGTAGTGAGTTATTCTTTTTTTTTTTTAATGGAGGAGGAACCTTTTATCATTTTGGCGTGTCTATATCTAGGGACTACCCAGGCTGGTCCCAGCTCAGGAACTTTATAATATAGTCTTAAAACTGTTGTGTATGTAAAGAAAAAGGAAAGTAGTAACTATCAGTCTTCTTCTGTCATTTGTCTTCATTTGGGGCACACTAGGGGCATGGCTCTGTTTTATTCGCTTCTTGGGGTTGCAGCTGTTACAGATGTAAGCACTTGCCTTAAAAGTATTTGTATTCAGTAGAACAAGAGGTGTTTTACATTCCTCAAATATACTTTATTTCCGTTAGTATTAATTAATGGCATACAACATGGTATTAAACTCTTCTATACGGCTTATTATTGCTGTCTTTAATGCTGTATTTACTAATTTGACTGGCTGTTGAGTGTTATCACCCGGTTCTGACCCAACACTGATTCATTCTCTGAGAGTGCTTAATTCTTCCCTCTGAGACCTGGGAGGCAGGGGTTAGTTGCGGCAAAAATCCTGTGGAGTATACACGTGTGCCACAGGGGAAAACTACCCCTCAGTGGCAAAAGGGTTAATTAAGACATGCAAGGAAATGGATTTATTTTTCCTCTTTTATTCAATTCTCTTTACTTTAGGCCAAAATGAATCTGGAGTTGCTGTCCATAATGAGAGAATATACTTAGTTGGTGGATATTCGATTTGGACAAATGAGCCTCTGGCTTGTATCCAGGTGAGCGGTTGAAGTCCCCTTTTGAAGTTCATTCAAGTGGTTCAGTGAGGTTATTTTTTTGCAGTGCTGAATTGAAGGAAGAGAATATTTACATGTAGAAAGAAGATTGAGCTCCTTTGCGCAGCTAGTTCAGCCACTAAACTTCATTCTGCATCCTAAAAATGATATCTCATGATTGAGTCCTGTTGAAAATAAAGATGGGAATGAGCTTTAACAGTATACATAATATATACGGGAAGTGGGGGAAGTGGAATGCCTTTCCTTTTTTTAAAACCGAAACCTGTTGAAATCTTGGTAACTGTACTTTCACATCTGCAAAACTTATTTTCTGTATATTCCAATTCGTTCATTTAACAAATGCCCCCTACAGTGGCGGTGTTTCCTAGCAGAAGTGAGTAGTTGTGTTTTGTGATTGGTCTGCGGGGGGAAATCTCTGCCCCCAGAGTACCCTTGGCTCAACATGTGAGCAGCTCAGACTGGGCAAGTTGCTAGCTGGGCTGTTCAGAACAGCAATGGCTGCTGATATATATATAGTCAAGGTGGTATTATTTATGGTTTGTTTCTTTTACAATTCTTACCAGAGCTGTTTTTCTACTTTGAGTTCTGTGATAGCATATTGACATGTATTAGCCCTGACCTTTCCCTGATCTCCAGAAAAACATATCATTATAACTATTCATAATATCTAACCTCATCTTTGTGGGAAGATTTTAAACAGATGCTTCAATGTCTTTAATAGTTGCAGGACTATTAGAGCTTTTAATTTCTTCTTCACATCTCATAAGGTATGTATCTTTTTTTCAAGACACTTTTCCATGTTTTCTAAGTTTTCAAAAATGTTAGTATATAGATATTGAGTTGGTTATATTCTACTTTACATTTGTAATATTGCTTTTTTTTTTTTCCCTTCCATTCTTGATCTGTCTTGCCCAAGATTTGTCTGGGGATTTTAACTTATTTCTACTGTTGATATAGATAAGTAGTTTTAAGTCAGCAAAGGTAGCATAGAAATGAATATTTAACAGGCTTGTCCTGATGGAGGTAGTTTCTGATCTAACCGAGGGAACGTAATGTGTTAGTTTAAGGTATATGATATAATTTTATATACCTATACATTGCTAAGTAATCACGACAGTAAATCAAACATCCCTTACCTCACATAGTTGCACATTTGTACTTTTTTCTTATGAGAACTTTTAAGATTTACTTCCTTAGCAAGTTTCAGATATGCAATATGCATTATGGTATAGTCAACACTAAGGACACTGCATCCCGGAACTTATCACTTTTTTGAGGTATCTTTTGACGACCTCACCCATTTCTGTCACTCCCCACTGCTTGCCTCTTGGAACCACCAATCTGTCTTTGCTTTCTATGAGTTCAGTTTTTTTTTTTTAATTCCACATAAAAGTGAGATCATAGAGTTTTGTCTTTTTCTGACATATTTTTTTGGATTGGCCAGAAAGTTCGCTGGGGTTTTTCCATAAGATGGTACAGAAAACCTGAACGAACTTTTTGGCCAACCCATTACCTAGAGTAATGATGCCCTCAAGGTCCGTATATCTTGTTGCAAAAGAAGGACTTCCTATTTTATTTTTTTTTTCATAAAACAAAATTTTATGTAACTGAAGGATCCTTCCTGGGGCTAGTTAATTGCCTTTACAAAAAAAGAGAAAAGAATGAAATTCCAGTGTTCCAAATCAACTTGTTACACATCTATATAAACCCACAGTGTCCTAGCAAACAAAGGACTTCCTATTTTAATGTCTCTTTCTGTATATATATGTTTGTGTGTGTGTAGATAGATATATATCTCACATCTTTATCCATTCACCCATAAGTGGACACTTAGGTCATTTCCACGTCCTGGCTATATTATATACAATGCTGTAGTGACCACAGTACAGATGTTTCTTCATGATACTGATTTTGTTTTCTTTGCATAAACACCCAGAAGTGGAGTTACTAAACTATAAGATATTTTTTTTAACTTTTTGCGGAAACTTCAAACTTTTTTCAATAGTAGCTGCATCATTACTAGGAAGCATTACAAAGCGAGTAGATAAAGGTGATGGAATTCCAGCCAAGCTATATTTAAATTCTAGAAGATGATGCTGGTAAAGTGCTACACTCAATGTCAGCAAATTTGTCAGTTTTCATTCCAATTCCAAAGAAGGGCAGTCCCAAAAATGTTCGAACTGCCGGACAGTTGTGCTCATTTCATATGCTAGTATGGTTATGTTCAAAATCCTTCAAGCTAGGCTTCAGCAGTATGTGAACTGAGAATTTCCAGATGTACAAGCTGGGCTTAGAAAAGGCAGAGGAACCAGAAATCAAATTGCCAAAATTCACTGGATCATAGAGAAAGCAAGGGAATTCCAGAAAGACATCTGTTTCACTGACTATGCTAAAGCCTTAGACTGTGTGGATCACAAAAAACTGTGGAAAATTCTTCAAGAGATGGGAATACCAGACCACCTTCCCTGTCTTCTGAGAAACCTGTGTGCAGGCCAAGAAGCAACAGTTAGAACCAGACATGCAACAACAAACTGGTTCCAAAGTGGGAAAGGAATATGTCAAGGCTATATAGTCACCTTGCTTATTTAACTTATATGCAGAGTACCATGAGAAATGCCAGGCTGGATGAATCACAAGCTGGAATAAAGATTGTTGGGAAGAAGTATCAACAACCTCAGATATGCATATGATACCACTCTGATGGCAGAAAGTGAAGAGGAACTAAAGAGCCTCTTGATGAAGGTGCAAGAGGAGAGTGAAAAAGCTGGCTTGAAACTCAGCATTCAAAACACAAAGATCATGGCATCTGGTCCCATCACTTCATGGGAAATAGAGAGGGAAACAATGGAAACAGTGACAGACTTTATTTTCTTGGGCTCTTAAATCACTGCTGACGGAAACTGCAGCCATGAAATTAAAAGATGTTTGCTCCTTGGAAGAAAAGCTATGACAAACCTAGATAGCGTATCAAAAAGCAGAGACATCACTTTGTCAATAGTGATCCACCTAGTCAAAGGTATGGTTTTTCCAGTAGTCATGTATAGATGTGAGAGTTGTACCATAAAGAAGGCTGAGAGCCAGAGAATTGATGCTTTCAAATAGTGGTGCTGGAGAAGACTCTTGAGAGTCTCTTGGACAGCAAGGAGATCAAAGCAGTCGATCCTAAAGGAAATCAACCCTGAATGTTCCTTGGAAGGACTGATACGGAAGGTCCAATACTGTGGCCACCTGATATGAAGAACCAACTCACTGGAAAAGAGAAAAGACCCTGGTGCTAGGAAAGACTGAAGGTAAAAGTAGAAGGAGGTGGTAGGAGATGGTTAGATAGAATCACTGACTAAATGGACATGAGTTTGAACAAACTTCGGGAGATAGTGAAGGACCGGGAAGCCTTCTGTGCTGAAGTCCATGGGGTTGCGAAGAGTCAGATACCACTTAGCAAGAGAACAATAACAAAGCTACACCAGTTTACATGCCTTCCCTCCCTACAGTGCCCGAGGGTCACTCATCATGTACACTAATTAACTCTTCATTACATCTGGCTGTTCCCAAACAAGTCTGTTTTCAAAAAGATGAAGAAGTACATGTGTATATCTTAAGCCACTGAGGATATTCTAGAGTAGCCTCAGGATTAAGGTGATTCTGAAAGAGGCAATTCATACATTTTAATCAAGTTAAGTTTTAATCAGAGCTTGTGTTAATGGAATAAATTTCATCTCTGAGATTGGACAATAAAAGATTCTAATGTATCTGCTTTTTTAAAAAAAATGGGCATTCTGGGTAGTTCTGTGTTCCCGTAGTTACTTTGAATCAATCAAATATTTGCAAAAGCTGTGTCTGTTTCCTTGGCTGGCATGTTAGTCCCACAAAACACAGATAAACTTGATAAAGGCTTTTAAGAGCCTTTATTGTTTGTAGATAATAAGTTCATATAAGCATATGAATTGTCATTTAAAGAGAGGCTTGGAGTGTTAAGTCTTCATGGATAACAGACTCATCATGTATCTTCGATTTTAGCTATGGACAGCTGATTATGGATTACATTATCATTCATTCTAAACCACGGCTGTACAGTCTCAAGTATTTATTTTTTGGGTGACTACAGAACTATTTATTTTGGTTCATTAACAGTAGATATGTTGATGGTTGAAGAGACTACCTACATGTTCAAGCCATTTCCTTACTACTTTCTGGAAGAATATCCAGCAGAGAAGTAAGCTCATGAGAGACTGAAATAGTATTTATAAGAAGATACTGACTAGACAGTAGAAATTCCTGAGTACATATCATCAGGTTGATATTCACAGGAGACAAGACAAGAGGGTGGAGTAGAGGACATGAGCTGACCTCGTCTATGGAAATACCAAAATCACAACTTACTGCTAAACAACTGCTGACAAATTCTGGAAGCTACCAAAAAGATACCCTACATCCACAAGATGGTAGGAGGGGTCAGTTGTGATAAAGTTCAATCCCATACACACTGGGTGGGCAACCCACAAACTAAACACTAATTATATCATGGAAGTTCTCCCACAGGAGTAAAAGTTCTGAGCCCCACATCAGGCTCCCCAGCCTGGGGGTCTGGCAACAGGGGGAGCTCCCAGAGAAGCTGGCTTTGAAGGCCAACATGGTTTAGTCACAGGAATTTCACGGGACTGGGGAAAAAAATTCCATTCTTGGAGGGCACTCACAGAGTCTTGTGTGTACCAGAACACAGGGAAAAGAGTCGTCGTCCTTGTAAGAGATTAGGCCAGACTTACCTGTTAATATTGGAGGCTCTCCTGCATGGGGGGTGGGGGTGTGTGGCTGTGAAGTCAGAATGATGTAAATCACTGCTGCGGAAAAGAATAAAGAATGAAAAGAAATAAGGATAGTCTAAGAGACCTCTGGACAATAGTAAATGCACTAATATTTGCATTATAGGGGTCCCCGAAGAAGAGAGAGTGCGAGAAAAGACCTGAGGAAATCTTTGAAGAGAAAGTAGCTAAAAGCTTCTCTAACATGGGGAAGGAGACCATTACCCATGTCCAGGAAGCACGGAGTCCCAGGCAGGATGCATTCAAGGAGGAACATGCTGAGACAGTAATAAACTGACAGAAATTAAAGGCAAAGAAAACATGCTAAAAGCAATAAGGGAAAAAAATAATGTACAAGGAAACTCCCATAAGGTTATCAACTGATTTCTCTGCAGGTAAGAAGGGAATGTGGCGTGATACATTTAAACTGATGAAAGGGAAGAATCTACAACCTACTCAGCAAGGCTCTCCTGGAGATTTGACAAGAAACCAAAAGCTTTACAGACAAGCAGAAGCTAAGAGAATTCAGCACCACCAGACCAGCTTTGCAAGAAATACTAAAGGAACTTCTCCAGGTGGAAAAGAAAAGGCCATGACTAGAAACAAAATTACGAATGGGAAAGCTCACCAGTAAAGACAAACATACAGTAAAGGTAGGAAATCATCTGCACACAAATATGGTATCAAAATCAATTGTGAGGAGAGCACATGCAAGATATTGGAAATGCACCAAAAAGAAAACCAATTACAGGCCAATATCACTGATGTGAACATAGATGTAAAAATCCTCAACAAAACATTAGCAACATACATTAAAGGGCTCATACACCATGATCATGATTGAACCCTGGTGGCTCAGACGGTAAAGCGTCTGCCTACAATGCGGGAGACCCAGGTTCAATCCCTGGGTTGGGAAGATCCCCTGGAGAAGGAAATGGCAAACCACTCCAGTATTCTTGCCTGGAAAATCCCATGGACAGAGGAGCCTAGCAGGCTACAGTCCATGGGGTTGCAAAGAGTTGGACACGCCTGAGCGACTTCACTTTCACAACCATGATCAAATGGGGTTTATCTCAGGGATGCAAGGATTTTTCAATATCTGCAAATCAATCTGTGATACACCACACCCACAAATTGAAGAATGAAACCCATATGATCATCTCAATAGATGCAGGAAAAGCTTCTGATAAAATTCAACACCCATTTACAATAAAAAAACTCTCCAGAAAGTAGGCATAGAGGGAGCCTAGCTAAAATAATTAAAGGCCATATGTGACAAACCTACAGCTAACATCATAATCAACAGTGAAAAGCTGAAAGCATTTCCTCTAAGATTAGGAAAAAGACAAGGATGTCTACTCATACCACTTTATTAAACATAGCTGTGGAAGTTATAGCCATTGTAATCCAAAAAGAGAAATAAAGGGAATCCAAATTGGAAAAGAGGGAGTAAAACTGTCACTGTTTGCAGATGACATGATACTATATATTGAAAATCCTAAAGATGCTACCAGAAAACTACTAAAGCTTGCCAATGAATTTGGTAAAATTGCAAGATACAAAATAAATGCAAGGAAATCTGTTGCATTTCTATACAGTAACAATGAAAGATCAGAAAGAGAAATTAAAATAATCCCATTGCATCAAAAAGAATAAGATACTTAGGAATAAAACAAAAGACCAGGACTCTGAAAACTGTTAGATGCTGATAAAAAAAATTAAAGATGATACAAACAGAAGATATACAATATCTTAGAACTGGAAAAACATCATTATAGTTATTAATAAAATGACCAATAATACCCAAGGCAATCTACAAGTTGAATAACTTCCCTATCAAATTACCAACAGCATTTTTCACAGAACTGGTACAAAATTTTTTTTTTAATTTATATGGAAGCACAAAAGACCCCAAATAGCCAAAGTAATCTTGAGAAAGAAAAACAGTTGGAGGAAAGAGGTTCCCTGACCTTCAGACAGTACTACAAAGCTACAGTCATCAAACGGTCTGGTACTGGCAGGAAAACAGAAATATAAGTCAAAAGAACAGGATAGAAAGCCCTGTGGTCAATTACACACCAGTGGTCAATTAATCTACAAGAAAGGAAGCAAGACTATGTATACAATGGAGAAAACACAGTTTCTTCAATAAATGGTGGGAAAAATTAAATTACAGTTTTTAACACAATACACAAAAATAAACTCAAAATGGATTAAATATAATCCATTTTATAAATATAATCCATCTTATAAATATAAGACCCAACACTGTCCACTCCTACAGGAAAACATAGGCAGAACACTCTTTGATATAAATTGCAGCAGTATCTTTTTTGATCTCCTAGAATAATGGAAATAAAAACAAAAATAAACAGATGGGACTTAAAGCTTTTACACAGCAAAGCAAACTATAAAAAAAAAAAAACAGCAAAAGACAACCCACAGAATGGGAAAAAATATTTGCAAATGGTGCCTCTGACAAGGGATTTCCAAAATTTACAGACATCTCATGTGGCTCACTATCAGAAAAATCCAAACAAAAAATGAGAAAATCTAAATCTGTGTCATGTGTCACAGATGGTCACATCTGTCACATCTTGGTCACAAGATGACCAAGAGGCACATGAGAAGACACTCAACATCGTTAAAAATTAGAGAAATGCAAATCAAAACCACAGTATCACCTCACACCAGTCAGAACGGCCATCATCAAAAAATCTACAAACAATACATGTTGGAGAGTGTGGAGGAAAGGAAACTCTCCTACACTGTTGGGAATGTAAATTGGTACAACCATGAGGGAGAACTATACGGAGGTTCCTTAAAAAGCTAAAAATAGAGCTACCACATGATCTAGCAATCCAACTCGAAGGCATGCATCTGAAGAAAACCATGTTTCAAAAGGATACGTGCACCGCAATTTTCATTGCAATACTGTTTACAATAGCCAAGAAATGAAATCAACCTAAATGTCTATCAACAGGAATGGATAAAGATGTGATACATATATACAATGGAATATCACTCAGCCATTAAAAAGAATGAAATAATGCCATTTGTAATGACATGGATGGACCTGGAGATTATCATGCTAAGTGATGTTGGAGAAAGTCAAATTATCATATGATGCTATTTTTATGCAAAATCTAAAAAAAATGATACAAATGAACTTATTTACAAAACAGAAACAGACCCACAGACTTAGAGAACAAACGTATGGTAACCACGGGGGCAGAGTCGAGGGGGAGGGGATTTGAGGTTGGCATGTGCATGCTACTGTATTTACAACAGATAACCAACATGGAGCTACTGTATATCACGGGGTACATGGCTCAGTACTCTTAACAACCTAAATGGGAAAAGAATTTCAAAAAGGATAGATATATGTATAATTGAATCACTTTGTCATATACCTACAACTATCAACATTGTTAACCAACTATATTCCAGTGTAAGATAAAAATTAACAACAACAACAAAAAAAACCAAAATTTTTTAAGCTCCAAAACACTGAATAAATTGAGATATGATCTGTGAAGGAAAAAAGTATAGGAAAAAAAAAAGAAAAAAGTATAGGAAAGAGTGGAGAAAATAGTATAGATGTTAAAAATATCAAAAGTTTTAAGTTTTTTTTTATAAGTCACAAATATGTAGAATTCTTGGATTCTAAAGGCATGGCTGACTAAGATTAGTGAAAGTCACACTTAAATAGTTCAGACTGGTCTGTTAACATCCAGAAGGACTAGTCTTTTTTTTTTTTTTCCCCATGTTGAAAATACCAGCCAATAACCTGTCTATTAGAATGACCCTTCTGGGCTCATCATTAAAGTTTACTTAACTATCTTTTGTAGGATTCAGCCACACAGGGATGAAGCATGTCAAATGTTGAGAAACCATACTTTTTTATCTTCTTTTCTGCTATGTGACTGACCACAAACTGTTTAACCCATTATGAGGACAACTGAAACAAGAGAAAAGCTGAGATGCTCTTAAATTCATACTTTGAAGATTAAGCTTTGGACTTGTTAGTAACACTTACCCGTGGAAGACGTTAAGTCCTGAGGAGTCAGGTGCCCTCGTTAGTTCAGTGGGTGTGTAAGCAAGCAGCTGGCACAGAGCTCGACTCTAGCCTGGTATCCCGGGGATGACAAGCATCAAGGAGCAGCTGCCTAGGTGATTAGTCCGGGCTGTCAGATCACCTCCACCGCTCTTCACCTAGGATTACTTCTTCTTGGCTGGAGGATATGCTGCCAAGTTGGCACCTCCTTCTCCCCAATGCCTTCTGTCTGCCAGCTTTCACGGGAGTGTACTGGAGAAAAACCACCAACCCTTTTGTTTCCTCCGTCTTACAGATTAAATAAATTACATCTGCTTAGTGGCTTCCCAGGTGGCATAGTGGTAAAGAATCTGCCTGCCAATACAGGGGACGCAAGAGACATGGGTTTAATTCCTGGGTCGGGACGACCCCCTGGAGGAGGACATGGCAGCCCGCTCCAGTATTCTTGCCCGGTGACTGCCGTGGACAGAGGAGCCCGGTGGGTTCCAGTCCGTGGGGTTGCAGCGTTCGACTTGCCTGAGCACGCACATAAGCACTTACCGTACGCAGTCTCTCTCGGTCCAGGAAACCAGACAAAAGTTCTCTGGATGGTGACTTCGGCTTTTGCGTTCTAAAAATGTATTCAGTCGGGGAGGGGATGTCACAAAATGGCATGAAATCCTTATTCTTTCTTGGGTTGCAATCCTCAGACAAAAAACTGGCTCTACCGTTCACTAGCTGTGTGACCCTAATTAAGTCACTCAGCCAGTCAAATTCACAGGGTGGGGGAATAATACTTGTCACATTGAGCTTTAAATTCTCCAGGAAAGAATATAAGAATAACCAAGAAATGCTTGAAAATGAATGAGACATGCTCTTACCCAAAGTAACTGAAAATGTGCTACTGTAGGAAGATACATAAATCAACAACAGAGAACAAAGAAAAATCTGTATGTCGCATGTATTGAGCTATTTAAAATTAGTAGTGACAGGGCATATTGTTCAGTAAATGGGATGGGACAGCTAAATGTCCATTTGGGGAAAAAAAGCTACAGGTTTGATCTTTCTTTTATTCTAGGCCTTACTGATGTCCTCTTCTTTATGGGCTTGGATCCCCAAATCTCAAGGGCCCCTTTCATCTGAAATAATGCATTATTGCATTAAAAGCTTAAGAATTATCCACGTAGGTGACAGATGTGGGCATCAGAGTGGACGAGGCCACTTAAGAGTGCCACAGGGTCTGTGGTTGGAATATTGGGGCACGTCTGCATTTAGGAAGTGGCTGGAAGAAGTGGACCAAAGTGGCTGGCAACAGGACAATATGAATGACAAATTTTTTTTTTTTTTTTAAGGTCATAGAACCCAAGGGAGGAAAAGTTTTAAATGAAGTTAGAGGAAGCTCATATGAAGAGAGGATAAGATGATTGAGGGCTAGGAGTTTTATGGGTTCAACAAATACGACATGACCAGCTTGTCTTATAAAAGCATCTTCCTAGTAGTAAAATTAAACCAGAAATCAGTGAGGTGACAGCAGGCACTGACTGACAAAGATTCTTTTCCATATAAGGAAAGAGATGAAACTCCAGTTTAACAAGGAAATAACTGGGGAAAAATCTCCAGAAGCAACTGATTTCCTTGAACCTGCTACGAAGCTATAATGTTCTCTGTGCCAGACCCTGAGCGAGATGATCTCACCAGTTTTCAAAGCAAAGCTGCAAAGTCAATGTTGTTTTCACACTGCAGATGAGGATTTGTAAGCCAGCATACAAACAACGCTTACTAGTTTGGGCAAGTTACTTAACCAATCTAAGGCAGTTTTATTAAAGGACAATAATGCTGCCTACATCTCAACACTTGTTCTGAAGGCTAAATGATTATAAATATATGTACATACACATAAGTGTGTAGAATAGCATTTTACAGGAACTAAATACATATTTCTGGTACAACACTGTGAGAAAAATATCAATATGTAAGATATAGTCATGTCAGCATAACTGAAATTAACTGCAGGTTTTCTTTCATGTGGACACAGCTTTACTTTGAACCACCACCTTTAACATTCTCCCTTCCTTTGTAGGTACTCGATGTAAGTAGAGAAGGCAAAGAAGAAGTCTTCTATGGGCCTAGACTCCCTTTTGCTTCCAACGGAATAGCAGCATGCTTCCTCCCCGCTCCGTACTTCACATGCCCTAACCTTCAGACTCTTCAAGTGCCTCACCACCGGATTGGCACTGTCTGAAAAGCCAGTGCTCTTAATAACCGTCATGAACAGGAGGAAAAAAAGCCTGGCTTTTGGATACTGGGCATGAAGACACTCAGTGCTCAATGCTTCCTTGTTCTGTTTTCTAGATCTTATTATATTCAGATAAACATAAGCAAAAAATGAAGTTTTCTAAAATACACATGACTGAAAACGCTTGTCACTCTCCTCCGTGTGTGTCAATATACAGTATGTGTGACTTTTACTGCGGTGTTGGCCTAGAGCCGACTGAACGGTCTGTGGGTCTTTAAAGCGTTCTTTATACACCTTGTCTAATGGGTGCTGTCCAGGACACTACCCTCTTAGTGAGGCAGTTTGTTTCACAAGTACTGCCATCAGTGATCTTCAGAAACATTGTCAGTACTTAATCTCTTTACTAAACCCTGGGTTTGCAATTTTTCTGTTAAAAATCCAACATTATACAGCACTGCTGTAGAAGCAGAGTCCTCGCCATTATGACATCATGAATTTTTAAATGCCGTATTTTATTCACAGTAATATGAATAACCAAGGGGCACTGGGACAGCAGATGGAGGACCCGGATTTTTCCCCTTAGTTGCTCTGTGACCTTGGCTTAACTTTACAGTGCTTCAGTTTTCTCACTTTTTAAGGAGGGCAATTATTGATTTACTATCAATTCAGAAGAACGTTGTGAGGATTAGACAAATACTCTGAAGTACTTTGCCTAAGAAAAAAATATCACTCAAATTACAAGGCATTTTACTGTCTTTAGAACTTTGTAATTGAACCGGGAGATTATTTTTGAAGTTTAAAAATTACTGGATAGAACTTGGAACACATGCTATGAGATGATTCTGAAAAGCGTGTGAAAGAGACATACTAATTAGAAAACAGGGAGTTTACCAAAGCCAAAGATTCCTACACTTTTACAAACCCTTGCCTCAAATTCATTTAAGACTGTTTAGTGAAAAGTGACATTTTAAAGCTCAAAAAAAAATTAGTTGGACTAACTTTGGTATCATAAAGTGCTTTGACATAAATTTGAACCTAGAATTGGTAGTTCTAATAAAAGTTTTTCCACTTTGTTAAAGGTTATGTCAATCTTCAGCGCTTGTGGGATTCTTCTCCATCACCAATACATATTACTACCATTTTTAATAATACATAAGAATTTTTTTAGGCTAGGTTTTTGGATTTGCTTTGTCTATAACAAAAAGTTAAAAAATTAAACAACTCAGTAATCGTATTTGAACGTAAATTCCATAACTATAATGTGAGTTTTCCCCCTTTCTCTAATCTTGTTACGATAAGTCACCTTTCTTAAAAGGAAGATTTCACTTTTTTTCCTTGGTATAGTTTAAGCATTCAGCAATCCTTGGCTTATAGGAAACTGTCATTTTGTTCATGTAGCCACTTTTAGTAAGCAGAAGTGAATAAAAATATTTTTTATCCTAAATACAGAAATCACTAACTTTATATATTATATAATACCTAAAACACTTATTTTAAATATGTATTAAATATCAATATATTAAAAATAAATATATAATTTTTGGCTGTTCAGATTAAGGGGAGAGGGGAGACTAGGGTAAGAAAAAGAGTGGTAAAATTTTAAAAGAAAAGATTTTAAGTTTAGACAAAAAACCTCAGAGGAGTATTTGTACAGTTCTGAAAGTTGATAATTGATATTTAGAAGGAAAACAGAGTCTCTTTATAAGGTATAAACCATCTAAATTTTAAAAAATGCCTTACTTACAGTGTGAGGAGAGTGGACTCCAACATTTCAGAAATCTTTCCAACAAGGACCTACACAATTATTTTCAATTTACTAAAATTTCTACTTGACACACAGATTTCTTCTGGAATTTTACCTTATAAAACAATCTATTTTTTTAAACAATCTATTTTTAATCCTAGATTCTCCACCCAATTATTAAAAGGGAAATGGTCTTGAAGTGAACTTGACTGATAAATGGAAAGGCAGTCTGAGATTATTCTCATTTGTGAAAACTTCTAACCATTTAAAACAAATCAGTATATACTATCAAACCTTTCCTTGTATAGTATTACTCAGTAATAACTGTATAATTGTATAATAGTAATGATACTATAAAATTGAAGTCAATTTTTATATAAATTTTACATAATTTTCAGAAACATATACTTGTAAACAAAGAATAGCATCCAAAGTACAGAAACCCTTCCCCACAAAGAAAAAACCCAGATCACTTAGAATTTGATCCTGTCCCTCAAATTACCAATCATAAGAGCTAATAAGAAAAATTCTAGAGAACAATGGTTGGTCATAAAAATCTAAGCCCACCGAAATTATTCAAATACATGTTTTCTACTATAGTGAACTATTCCACAGTAATACATCTTCCATTTGCACTCTTCAAAGACCATATTGTATTTGTATTTATTAATTTCAATTTCCATAAAACCATGAAACTTAAAACAATTTAAATATTACTTCAAGATTGTACTTTAAAAAAGAAAAAGCAGTAACACAGATATTAGCAGTTTTCTTACTCTACCAGGAAAAGTCAGAAAAGACACGAATCTCTAAAATAATATGTATGTAAAATGCAGTAAAATTCCTTAGATCTTTAAGAGCGAAATGCCCATTTGTTATTTTTAGGGTATTTTCCACACCATTTCTCTCTGTATTTTCCTCACAGTGTAGCCATATGTATGTTGTATACCCTCAGCCATTAAAATAGCTGAAAACTTACCTTTCTTTTAAGGCAGAGTATAAAAGCAACAGGAGTAAATAAGATAAAAAATATTCCTCTAGGTAACATGGTTCGTTTTTATTTTGCTTTTCAAAGAGTCAATCTGTCATAAAGAGGAAGTTGAATAATCACAAGTGTAGTGCAAGTTGAATATATGCATTTTTATTATATCTCATTACTTTGTACACAAATAACTTAAAACGTGTGTATAAAATAGAAATGCCTGGAATTTTTCTAAAAGCATAATTCACAAGTGCAATGAACTGGGTAACTATCTTCACACCAAAAACTTCAATAAGCAGAAGTTGGTCTGTTCTAATCATTTGATACTGATTTTGGTAAACTGAACAATATGGTTTATCACAGAATCAAAATATAAATCTCATATCTTACATCAAATATGTGAAAGAATATACTATTTTGCTAGTTCCCCAACTGTTTTACACAAACAGAGTCTATTATTTATAGTAGCATACTCTCCACTTGACTGACAACGCAATATTTTTAACCCTAGGAGGAGGAGGCAGGAGATCAGTTTTTGGAAGATAAAAGGTTTATGTAAAAAAAAAAAGAGTATGAATCAAAACCCAGTGGTTTAGAACAGATAACACAGTTTTTGATGAAGTTTCTATGATATCTGCCTTTTATCTCTGAAAAAAAGTGTTAAGTTGATGCGCAGAACTTAGAGAAAGTAGTTTTCTTAAAGGTTTTTCCCAACTGTAACAGCTTGTCAAATTCTTATATGATTATATAATCCTAAAAATAAAAACTGCCAAGCTTCTGTGAATGTACATGGAAAGGAGTCCATGTAATTAGTTATAAATAGTAGTTTTAAAGATTTGTGATGAAGTACGGAAGATAAAAATAACAGTGTGTAGTGAAGATACACACCTAACAACCCACAAATAATTTTTTTTACTTACCCCAAAAAACAAAAAAGTCAAATATGCTTAGTAAGAAAATAAAATATGCTAGGGATAAGGAAGGATGTAAAAGTTTATACTGTGAAACTCTTCCAGTACAAATGCACTGAATACTGAATGCTTTTGTACAGGGGCAATACACCCATGTTGTCTTCTCCCCTAAGAAAACCTAATTAAATGTTCAACTGAAATTTAAATCATAACCAAATCTGAGTGTCTAATAAAAGTCCTTTTCATCGCCGTGTTGTCCTTCAATCATCTTTTACACTCCACCTGATATTTTACAGAAACTGACTGGGATATTTAGGTATAGAAAGTGAAAGTGTTAATCACTGAGGAGTGTCCGACTCCACTCAGTGTGAAGAGTTGACTCACTGGAAAAGACCCTGATGCTGGGAAAGATTGAGGACAGGAGGAGAAGGGGACGACAGAGGAGGAGATAGCTGGATGGCATCACCGACTCAATGGACCTGAATTTGAGCCCACTCTGGGAGACGGTGAAGGACAGGGAAGCCTGGCCTGCTGCAGTCCATGGGGTTGCAGAGTTGGACATGACTGAGCAACTGAACAAGTGTCTGACTCTTTACAACCCCGTGGGCTGTAGCCCACCAGGCTCATTTGTCCATGGAATTCTCCAGGTAAGAATACTGGAGTGGGTAGCCATTCCCTTCTCCAGGGAATCTTCCTGCCCCACAGGTGGAATCCAGGTCTCCTGCATTGCAGGCAGGTTCTTTAACATCTGAACCACCAAGGAAGCCTAACATGTATATTTTAATTTTCCTAATTGAGTATCTTAAAGTTAGGTTTCTGTAGAAATGGTGGTAAGCTGGCAAACTAAATGAAGCCCACAGTGTAGAATGAACATGTCATTCAGCAAAAGTAGCCAAGACCGTCTACTCTCCTGCTTGAGTCGAGTTTGGAAAGAGAAAGTATAGTGTCAGGTGGCAGAAATTCTCCTGACAGAAGGGCTTCAATGTCAGATTAACAATGGGAAGTAAATGGAGGTCCTTGAGCAGAAAAGTAACAAGATGAAAGTAGTCTTCTAGGAACATTAACGTCAGAATTATGTGAAGAATAAATTTCAATAATCCGGAGATAAGGAGGCGATTATAGTGCCTAATAAATTTGGATGCACTTGATGGCAAAAAGAAAAAAAAAAGCAAGAGTTTGTACTGCTGATCAGATGAAAAGTGGGGAACAATGAAGAATCCAAGAAACATCAAGGTTAAGTGAACTGGGAAAGTGGTGTATGCTCTGAGTAGAAAATGAAGGCAAAGACTGTCACCTTCTCTGGAAAAGAAGGTGACAAAGGCAGCTTGATGTTGCCCTGAGATTCCAGGAGAATCTAACTAGATAGGTTTAGAGAAAAAGTAGTACTAGATACAGATGTGAAAGATAAAGTTATTAGCTAGTCTTCTCAGTTCACTACCAGAAGAATGTTGGGACAGAGCGGGTGAAGGGCCAGATCTTACCAGTGGGGACAAGAAGGGAAACTGTATGTAGGAAAAAGCAGTATCGCTGAGGAAGGCATGAGAAGATAGAAGAGAATGCAGTCACAGGGGCGCCAAAGCCCAAGGAAAATGACAGCACATTCCAGATTAGACCACAAGAGACTGGCTTACCTTAACAATGGTAGAAGCAGTCACCTCAGATATTACAGGGATTTTAGGGGGAAAAGAACATCAAGGAAGCAACTATAAGGTTATTCTAAGTCTGGGAATGGAAAGAGATAAGACTATAGTAATAAGGGTCAGTGAAGATTTTTAAGAAATGGAACTGAATCATAAATTTTCTTTTTTCTTCAATGAATAAAACAGTTTCTTTAAAATTTTACTGATACACAAATTAAAAAAATATACATGTTACAGACTTTCTTGTTACTGAGTTTTAAGTATAAATTTATTCTTAATATACACAGGTACATATCCTAATGCATGATTCAGTAACAGATTTTCTTAACCCTTAAAAAGTTTCATAAGATAAGAGCAAGATTATCTAAGACATCTTTATCAATTTCCCTTGGGGAGGAATACACATACACACACACACACACACACAAATAACCCTTTAAAGGCACTCCATTAAAGATTTTAAATTTCAACTGCTAAAACTTGCAAAATAATACATCATTAGTAAGTCACTATTTTTTTTTTTTTTTTTAGTAAGTCACTATTATAATGAAATTCACTGCTATGACGTCTTTAGTAACCTTAAAAGAGGCTTTTAGTCATCCCATTTATTTAATTAGTTTATTTAGGGGTAAAATAGACCATTTATCAGTCATGAAGTCCTTAAGACTTCACAAATTCCTATTAGGAAAGGGCTACTAACTAACTATAGTTTCCTGACTGCAGTGCAATTCATTTTAAAAGATACTTGAGCCAGAAAAGGGCTGAAAATGTTTTCCTGAAGGAATAGTAAAACCATGATAAACACTAGAGGCCCCAGAAGAGAACAAATTCTTTCAAAGTTAGCAAACATGACATGTAAGAAGTGGAATCACTCATCTAGGACATGCCATTAGAGAAGAACAAAATTGAGAAGTTTCTTTACTTTTGTGCATGAGATACAGTAATCATGTCTGTGTGCCTAACAGAATGTAGGTCACCAAATACTTTCACATACATTTTAATTACATGATTATAAATCGGTTATCCCACTGATTCTTACCAGAACATTGTGAAATTTCAAGAAGTATTATTACTCATTTTTCTCCATGAAGAAACTAAGACTAAGAAAAGATTAGGAATCTGCTCATGGTTACAAAGTAGGGCTGGGTTTAAGACCCCCATGGGTTCTCAGCACTAAGATTGGAACTGTTTTTACCCAATAATGCTCACTATAAAAAGGAGTCAAGGACAAAGCCCAACCAGTAAAATAAATCTGAAATTTCAGATAGTTAAAGGGTTGAGAGATGAATTGCTACAGGAAACTAAGCTGGTTCCCTGCAAATATGTAAGATGCCAGTTTATAAGAGGCTCTAGTTGAGGAGCAAGTAGATAATTCGGCTGACTTTCCAGAACTCTTCTGTTAATTTGTAACCTTAGAAAATTTCCAGAATATTATTTATTCTCTTTTTAAAGGCTCTTATTTATCCTCCTCTTGATATGACAACTCCAAAAGAAAGGATGAATAGAGAAAAACATCTGGCAACTGTTGGACCCAAAGTATAAACACTGTTAGCCCAAGTTAAAAAAAAAAAAAAAAAATATATATATATATATATATATCTGTATAATCCCTTAGCCAGATTCAGTTTCATTGCTCAGAGTTAAGTGTGCTCTGAAAAAATTTTATTAACTTGCCTCAAACATAGTATAAAAAAGGATAACAAATATACAGTCCTATCTCCTGACCATTCCTCAAAAGAAACAAAACAATAAAAACAAGCAAAGAAGAAAGCAACCAAGTGACAAAACCAGCACAGGGCAGCCAGGCAAGGTGAAATAGTGTCATGATTAAACATAACTTGTAAAGAAACAAAAAATAGAAATAAGTTACTTGCAAGGCAAAAAGTCAACACTACAGTAAAACGCCCATGGATCAATCAGTACAAACCTGCATAGACATGCACAGACAACACTCCCAGATAGGAAAACTTTAAGTTTCTTTAGTTTACTAAAACTGCTTCAAAACAGAATGCAGTTTTACCAAGTTCCAAAGATTCTATAACATATTTAACTTTTATTTCCTTATTTATATACTTTATACTTACAGGTATGTACGGAAAAGATCCTATAAAGTATTTTAACAGAACATTATACAATTAATAAAGGTAGGAGTCAAATGGCACAAAGCGGCTTTAGGTAGTTATAATTAATGTTGAGGATGAAATCACAAAATAGATTCGACATGATCATTTTGCAGGTTCTGTATCTCATCTTGTCCCACTTGTCCTAGCTGAGATAAAAGCTTGCTATAGGCTTCCCTGTAAAGACAAAAGAAGAGAGAGATATACGTTTATTGTTGTTGTGCAGTCGCTAAATCGTGTCTGACTCTGTGAAGTCATGGACTGCAGCATTCCAGGCTTCCCTGTCCTTCACTATCTCCCAGAGTTGGCTCAAACTCATGTCTATTAAAGTCGGTGATGCCATCTAACCATCTCATCCTCTGTTGCCTCCTTCTCCTGCCCTCAGTCTTTCCAGCATCAGGGTCTTTTCTCTTTTAAAACAATCTCTTTAGAAGATACAGACTTAAACCACCATGTTTCATTACTCTAAATGGTCCAGCACTATATTCAGTCATGAGCCTATAGGGAAAAAAAAAAGAGCTTTTATCTATTTTTGACCAAAAGCATATTATCTAGTTGAGTCACTAACCCTATTCACCAGAATAGACTCCAAATCTTTATAAATGGGAAAATAGGCCATTACTAGAAAATGAAACTAGATTTTATAATCATTGTCCAAAAGGATATAATCAAATTATCAAACATACCTTTGTGCAGTATTTCTGCCAAGGCCCGATTTCCGCTCTGAATTCTTCAGAGACTGAGTAAGGGCAGGAACCAAGTGGATAACAACCTGCGGGTCCAATGCTGCTACTGCTTCTAAAATGCTGTAAATCTGATAATCATATCTCAT
Source organism: Cervus elaphus (assembly GCF_910594005.1). NCBI lineage: Eukaryota > Metazoa > Chordata > Mammalia > Artiodactyla > Cervidae > Cervus > Cervus elaphus. Next base: position 53,691,148 of record NC_057842.1, on the reverse strand, counting down.
ACCATAATCTTCAATAAACTGCCTGAAAGTAAAACAGGTTACTTAGAATTACTCTTGGGGCAATTGCTCTGGCTAGTATCTATCTAGCCCAATTACAGCAACGAGCTGTAACCTGAATGCAAGAAAAACACTTTATGTAAGATTATCATAAGGATTTATGACAGACGCCATACAAAGACTGAAACTTGAAAATAAAGAAAAGAAATGGCTTCAGCGTGAGCCATGACCAGAGTGAGGGCATTAAGAAGGAGAGGGAAGAGTTGGAATCCCAAGAGGAAGAATTAAGAGGGAAAAAAATCTAACACCAGGGAATTTCCGGCTACACTCTGCATGTGGTTAATCTGGGTGTTAAGGGTGTAGCAGAGACTAAAATAGAACAGGAGTCCAGCTTCCTGGTTATTTTGTGTATCTTTTAGTTAATTTTTCCTATCTCTAGATAAATCAAACAGTATTTCTATGAGGAAAGCAAGTTAGTTCTAATAATTTTTATATTCCTTAATTGAACAAGAGACTTTAGACCCACAGAAGAATAAAATATGAAGAATACATAATATATAAAGAATTATATTTATATAATTATACATATATATAAATAATATATAATTCTATTATATAAAAAAGAATTATATATTTTAACTATAAAATTTCTACTCTTCCCACCCTAGCCAAAAGTCACCTCTCTTAGTAAACTGTAGTTAACAAACATGTAATCTTTGTTCATATAAAATCCTTCCTCATCTCTTAGGGTTTTACAGTTTTCTTAAACCCAGTATTTATTTCAAATGATCACAATTTTTTAATTAAACTTAGTATTTATTTCAAATAATCACAATTTTTATATTCTATAAATAAACTGTAAATAACTGACAAGTCGCAACTATGTGATAAGAAAGCAAGCCAAGGAATCAAAAATCCCCCACAGAATGAAGGAAATGGACCCCAACTATTCAACAGTGGTGCTATGGTAGAGATACATGAAATGAAGGTCAATGGGTAGAAACTAGGAGAAAGATATACTTTAAAAGTACTGCCTTAACAGAAAGCCTAAGAATCTATATGGTGCAAGGCAGGAAAACAGAAACAAAAGAGAAAATGTTCTACAAGTTGCAGTTATTCTGATGAAGGGAAAACATCTATATATAAAGTCTGTGCTTCACAAATTACATCCAATGGAGCTTTGTGGGTTCACGGCGTCGAAAGTGAACAGGAAGACCAGTGACAGGCACGTCCACACCGGATGCTGAGTGGCATGTTTAGCAGCTCCAAAGCCTGTGTACCTGTTAACCATGCCTCACGTTTTCCACTTTTCCCTCTGAAACACATGCAGGCATCTTCCTTACTAAATTCTCAGGTAATTTTAAGTCCTCTTTCTCCCTAGTAATTTTATTTTTTAATAAAACAACAACATAGCAAAACTACTGCCAAAAACATCATAATTGGAACTATGAACAAGTAGTAACACATTATGTTTTGGATAATTAGTTATTTAAAAAACATGTTGACTGTCAAATGGCTGGCAATAGTCTCCTTGCCAGTTGGCATATTTTCCAGTTACCTAAACACAGAAGTCAGCTGGGCGGCAGGTTCTCCTCCTGACCCCACTTGGCAGGCTTTGACCATGCATTGCAGGTTCTCGGTGGCCAGCCTTTTAACTAGGAGGGAAAATTACAGCATTACACATTGTGCCTGAATTCACCATCTGGATCCTCATTTTCATGAGCACTCTAGATTTAGAAAAACATGTTGTTTTCTTAAAGTATGTACATGCTTTTTTGTTATTTTTCAAAGTGAAATAGTTATGAGCTTTTTGTTTTGTTCTAAAGTCTCCCTATCTTCCATTTTAAGAAAATATAAAACACTTGAGTCTATTTTTCACATGTGACTGAAAAAATACCGTAACTGAAAAAATATATGTGAAGATATGCATTTTTTGTCAGAAAAGAGTCCATATTCAAAAATGTTCTGCCATCCTAATACTGCAAACACTGCTACACACTGACAACAGATAACCTTTAATAATTCAGCTGACTTACAGATTGATTTTTTAAATTCATATTCCTTCCATTCACAAATACATATGTTCAGTTCAGTCACTCAGTCGTGTCCGACTCTTTGCGACTCCATGAACCGCAGCACGCCAGGCCTCCCTGTCCATCACCAACCCCCAGAGTCCACCCAAACCCATGTCCATTGAGTCAGTGATGCCATCTAACCATCTTAGCCTCTGTCGTCCCCTTCTCCTCCTGCCCTCAATCTTTTCCAACATCAGGGTCTTTTCCAATGAGTCAGCTCTTCGCATCAGGTGGCCAAACTACTGGAGTTTCAGCTTCAGTGTCAGTCCTTTCAATGAACACCCAGGACTGACCTCCTTTGGGATGGACTGGTTGGATCTCCTTGCAGTCCAAGGGACTCTCAAGAGTCTTCTCCAACACCACAGTTCAAAGGCAAAATCAATGCTTCGGCACTCAGCCTTCATTATAGTCCAACTCTCACATCCATACATGACCACTGGAAAAACCATAGCCTTGACTAGAGGGACCTTTGTTGACAAAGTAATGTCTCTGCTTTTTAATATGCTGTCTAGGTTGGTCATAACTTTCCTTCCAAAAAGTAAGCGTCTTTTAATTTCATGGCTGCAATCACCATCTGCAGCGATTTTGGAACCCAGAAAAATAAGTCAGCCACTGTTTCCACATCTATTTGCCATGAAGTGATGGGACCGGACGCCATGATCTTAGTTTTCTGAATGTTGAGCTTTAAGCCAACTTTTTCACTCTCCTCTTTCACTTTCATCAAGAGGCTCTTTAGTTCTTCTTCACTTTCTGCCATAAGGGTGGTGTCATCTGCATATCTGAGGTTATTGATATTTCTCCCGGCAATCTTGATTCCAGCTTGTGCTTCATCCAGCCCAGCGTTTCTCATATGTCGTAAATTAGAAACTACCAATAGTTCATATTTTCTTAAAATTAGATTTATATATTTGTTGTTGTTCAGTCACTAAGTTGTGTCTGACTGTGACACCAGGGACTGTGTATATACATAAATCCGCCAGTTGATGGTGTGTGTGTGTATATATATATATGTATATATACATGTATGTATGTATATATACATATATATATATATAAAATCAAGTATTGTTGATGCTAATTTTCTTATTAAAGACAGCAAAGTTACAAAGAGACCATTTACATTCTTTCAGTATTTAACCAAATCCTTTACAGCTGCGCACTTCCACATAAAAATGGTAAAAAAAAAAAAAAAAAAAAAATCAAGAAAGAACCAAAAATTCACCGTGTTCCAAGTGCTAATACATTTTTTATGCTGTTTTTGGCATATTAAGTAGCTGGGGAGAAAAATTACTTTCTCTAAAGAATAAAAATATTTTCATGAAGTAATTAGCCTCCAACTAATAAAAATAAATGAAAAAAAAATTTCTCAGAAACTGTAATCCACTATGGCAAGAGTACACATGAACCTAACTTAATTAAGTAGCAGATGTTTTCAATAGCATGAGGATAGTGGAAAAGGAAGAGATAGAATACTTGTCTTTACTGAACAAGTAAGTTATCATATTAGATGCAATTCTAGAGCCAGTATAAATGATTCTTCTTAAAGATGCTTCTTTGAAAAAAAAAAAAAAATCCACAAGTTCTTTTGTGGAAAAAGTACCAGAACATGAAGAAATACAGTTCATAAAGTATTAATAGTAAGCACTATTTCTTAAAAATAACAGATTTAGGTATAATTCACATGTAAAAACTAACCTTTTAAACTGTACAGTTCACTGGCTTTTAGTATATTCAGAAGAATTGTGAAGCTGTCACCACTATCTTATTTCAGAACATTTTCATCACCTCCCTCCAAAACCTTATAACTATTAGCAGTCATTCCCCATGTTCTTCCTCCCTCAGTCCCAGGAACCACTGATGTACTTTTTGTCTCTATGGATTGTCTGTTCTGGGAATTTCATATAGATGGAACCATACAGATTTGGTCTTATGTAACTGCCTTCCTTTCCTTAGCAAAATGTTTTAAGGTTCACCCGTGCTATGGAGCATGTTAGCACTTCATTCCTTCTCATGGTCAGACACCATTCCATTATATGGATTGACTTCTTCTTGTTTATCAGTTCATTAGATGATCAGTTGATGGATATCGGGGTTGCCTCCATTTTGGCTATTACAGATAACACTGTCGTGAGCATTAGTGTACATGGTTTCCAAAAAAAAATCTATCCTCTTTGTTTATTTCTTTAAGTGAACTGGGCATTGTTTTTAAAAACTGGGTTATCTTTCAGCTTTTTTGTTTTAATAACAGCTTTATTATCATATAATTTATATACAATATAATTCACCCATTTAACACGTACAATTCAATGGTTTTTAGGATAATTACACAACTGTGCAACTGTCACTGCAATTTTAGAACATTTTCTTTATCTTGAAAAGAAACACTGCTCCCTTTAAAGCTCTTACCTCCTATCCTCCAGTACCCCCTCAGCAACCAGTAATCTACTTTCATACCCCCTGAGCAACCGCTAATCTACTTTCCACCTCTGCAGATTTAACTACTCTGGATATTTCATATAAATAGAACCATATAATATATGGTCTTGTGTTAAACTGGCTTCTTTCACTTATAATAATGTTTACAATACATTCTATAGCAATACACACTGTAGCAATACTTCCTGCAGCATGAATTAGTACTTCACACCTTATATTAAATATATATTGAATATTATATCCAAATAATATTCTCTTGTATGAATAGATCACATTAAAAAAAAATCCATCCATCAGCTGATGGTGAGGCTCACCTTTGGCCATTATAATACTGCTACAAATATTAAAGTACAAGTTTCTGTGTGGACATATGTTTTCATTAATCTTGGGTACATATTAAAACTTAGGAGTGCATTGCTAGGTCACAAGGTAACTCTATGTTCAACTATTTGAGGAATTACTAGACTCTCTTCCCAAGTAGCGACACCATTTTACATTCCCAAAAGCAGTAAATGAGGATGCAGATTTCTCCATGTTCTTGCCAATTCTTGTTGTTATCTTATTCGTTATAGCCAACCTAGTGAGCGTGAAGTGGTATCTCATTGTAGTTTTGATGTGCATTCCCCTCATGACTAATGACAGTGAGCACTTTTTCAGGTGTTTTAAAGCCACTTGCTTACATTCTTTGGAGAAAACTGTATTCAAATCCTTTGCCTTTTTTTTTTTTTTTAAATACTGAATTTTATTCTTCATATACTCTTGATACACCTTCCTTATCATATCAGTAATATGCAAATGCTTTCTCCCATTCTCTGAGTTGTCTTTTTATTAATACTTTTTTGACAGTGCTCTTTGAAACACAAAAGTCCTTTATTTTGATTAAGTCCAATTTATGTCTTGTTCTGTGGCTTGTGCTTTTGATGTCCTGTTTAAGAATTCATTGCCAAATCCAAGATCATGAAGATTTACTCTTGCTTTAAGAGTTTTATAGTTTTAACTCTGACATTTAGGTCTATAATCCTGTTCTAGTTAATTTTTGCATATAGTGTTAAAATAAAGGTGCAAGTTCAATCTTTTGAATTTGGCTATCCATTTGACCTAGCACAATTTGTTGAAAAGACTATTTTCCCACTATTGAATCATCCTGGCACCCCTGTTTAAAGAAAAGAAAAAGTCAGTTGACCACAGATACATGGGTTTATTTCTGGACTTTCAATTCTGTCTCACTGATCTATATGTCTATCTTCATGCCAACACCACACTGTTTTGATTACTGTTGCTTTGCACTAAGTTTTCAAATTGAAAAGTTTATCTTCCAACTTTGTTCTTCTTTAAGATTTTTTTGGCCATTCTAGCTCCCTTGTAGTATTACATGAATTGTAGAATCAGTCTGTCAACTTTGCTACAGAGAAGCTTGCTGAATTCTGGTAGGGAACCTTGCTGAACTTATTTATTAATTCTAATAGTTTTCAGTGGGTCCTTAGGATTTTCTATATATATATATGATATCATATGTATATACATATAAATCCAAATAGTATAGTCAAAGCTATAGTTTTTCCAGTAGTCATGTATGGATGTCAGAGTTGGACCATAAAGAAGGCTGAGAGCCAAAGAATTGATGTTTTTGAACTGTGCTGCTGGAGAAGCCTCTTGAGAGTCCCTTGGACAGCAAGGAGATAAAACAAGTCAATCCTAAAGGAAATCAGTCCTGAATTTTCATTGGAAGGACTGATGCTGAAGCTCCAATACTTTGGCCACCTGATGAGAAGAGCTGACTCACTGGTAAAGACCCTGATGCTGGAAAAGACTGAGGGCAGGAGGAGCAGGGAATGACAGAAGATAAGACGACTGGATGGCATCACTGACTCAACAGATGTGAGTCTGAGCAAGCTCCGGGAGATGGTGAAGGACAGGGAAGCCTGGCGTGCGGCAGTGCATGCAGTCACAGAGTCAGACACGACTGAGCGACTGAGCAAGAACAAAACGGTGGGATGTGCAGACATGGGTGATTTTCTTTCTTTTCAACCTAGATGCCTTTTGTTTCTTTTTCTTCCACTGACTAGAACTTCTAGTACAGTGTTGAAAGGAAGTGGCAGGAATGGACATTTTGCTTTTGCTCCTAATCTTAGGGAGAAAGCATCTTAAGTGTGATATCAGCTGTAGGATTTTCAAAAATGCCCTTTATCTGATTGAAGCAGTTCTCTGCTTTATTCCCAGTTCATCTTTATGTAATGCCCATCTTTGTGTCTGATGGCTCTTCTTGTCCTGAAGTCTGGTTTGTGTGAAATATAGCTACACCTGTGTTTTGAATTGTTAACACTGCATATATTTCTCCATCCCTTTACTTTTAATCTAATCGTGTCTTTATGTTTAAAGTCGATTTCTTGTAGCTGACATACAGTTAAGCCTTGTTTTTTATCCACTGTCAGTCTCTTATTTGGTTTATTTAGACTATTGATATCAATGATTATTGAAACAGTTGAATTAATATCTACTCTATACATAGTTTTTCTAGTCTTTGCTCTGGTTTTTTTTTTTTTTTTTTTAATCTTTCCCTCTTTTCCTGCCTTCTCTGAAGGTTTTAATTGAGCATTTTGTATGATTCCATTTTCTCTCCTCTCTTAGTATATCCTTTACCTCTTTAAAAAATTACCTACTAGACAGGTTAAAACTAAACAGAAAGGTGAATACAGAGAATCACAGCTAACCAGGAGCAGAAGCCTTCTGATGTAGCTGGTATTGGTAGGAATATTTAAGCTGAATTTGACAAACTGCTGTATGCTCAGTTTTGAAGGCAGTGATTTACCCTATGACCTCCATTCTCTGATGCACCTAAGGAGAATTGTTTTTCAGGCTGTCCAGAGTTTTCCCTGTGAGGGTGAGTGATAACTTCCAAGCTCTTTATTATTACAGCAGAAACCAAAGTTCCTCCAACTATTACTGTGAATTATTTCCCCCTTCATGTCTCCTAGATTTTTCTTCTTGTATTTTGCTATTATTAGGTACACATATATTTATAGTGGTGAAATCTTCCTGACTCACCCTTTTATCGTTATAAAATGTTCCCTCTTTATTTCTAGTAATATTTTTTTTTGTCTAATGTCTTTTCTGTCTGATGTTAGTATAGCTACTCTGGCTTTCTGCAGTTACAATTTGCATGATGTATCCTTTTCCATCCTTTAACTTCCAATCTTTGAATCAAAAGTATTTCCTGCAGATATGGTTAGAGCTTTTAAAAGAAAAATTCTCACAATCTCTGTCTTTTGATTGGATTGTTCAACTTTTTCACAATTAATATTACTATAGATATAGTAGGATTTATATCAGCCATTTTACCTTTTACTTTCTAAATGTCTTATGTTTTGTTGTCCATCTAATCTCTCTTCTTTTTGCATTAAGTGAATATTTTCAAATGTAGCATATTAGTTATTTTAATGAGTGTCCATTAGTTTTGAATTATTTCCTTAGTGGTTGCTCTGGGTTTATCATGTACATTTTAACTCTTCAGAGCTTCAGATTTACATGAACTTAATTCCAGCAAAATATAGACACATCGTTCATACACAGTTCTAGTCACTTTCCCCTCTTTTGTGGTATTACTGTTATACATATTACATCTACAAATTTTAAAACTCAGTGACACATTATTGTAATTCCTACCTCGTAAAATTCCTGTTTTCAAAGAAGCTAAGAAAGGAGAACACATATATATTTTGGGTTTTGTTAAATTTACCTTCTTACTTATCATTTATTGTTCTCATCACTTGTTCCTGTTTAAGTTATCATCTGAAGTCACTTCCTTAATCTAATATTACTTTGTTCCCACCATCTCCTTTATACTGTTATTGGTAAATATATTAAATTTCTATACATTATAGGACAACTATATACATGTTATTTCATACACTTTTAAAATAAGTTGAAAGAAAAAAGGTGAAAATATGCATTTATGCTGCCTTTCAACTACAACTGACCCTTGAACAACACGGGGCTTCCCTGGTAGCTCAGCTGGTAAAGAATCTGCCTGCAATGTAGGAGACCTGTGCTCAATCCCTGGGTCAGGAAGATCCCCTGGAAAAGGAAATGACAACCCACTCTAGTATTCTTGTCTGGAGAATTCCATGGCCAGAGGAGCCTGGTGGGCTACAGTCCATGGGGTTGTAAGAGCTGGACACGACTGGACAACTAACACTTGAACAACATGAAGGGTTAGAGTGCTGACCCCCCATGCAGTTGAAATTCCATGTTCAACCTTACAGTCAGCTTTCTGACTATGAAGTCAGAAAGGGCTCAGTCATGGTTCCACATCGACAAATTCAACTAACCATAGTTTGTACGGTAATACAGTACGGATTTGTTGAAAAGAAACACTGCAGATAAGTGGGCAGTTATTTGTGGAGTTCAAACCCATGCTGTTCAAGGGTCAACTGTACATAATCACCTCTGTTGTTCTCTGTTTACTCAGAAGGATTCAAGTTACTGTCTGAGCTGACTTTCATTCTGAAGAACTTCCTTCAGTAATTTTTATAAGGCAGGTCTGCTAACAACAAATTCTCTCATTTTTTATCTGCAAATATCCTAAGTTCACTTTCATTTTTGAAAGGGCAGCTTTGCTGACTACAGGATTCTTGGTTGACGGTGCTTGCTTTGATCAGAGTGTTATCCCACTGCCTTCTAGTTTCCATTGATTTTGCTGAGAAGTCAGCTGTTAATCTTCCCAGGGTTCCTTTGAAAGTAGACTTGTTTTTCCCCTTGCTGCTTTGAAAATTTTCTCCTTGCCTTTGACTTTCAACCGTTCCCCACCTCCCCCCCCCCCCCGCCAACTAAGTTGCATCTGTCTGTGGATCTCTTTAAATTTATTCCATTTGGAATTAGGTGAGCTTCCTGAATGTATAGATTGGTATTAGTCAATAAATTTGGAAATTTTTCAACCATTACTTCTTCAGTATTTTTTCTGCTCCTTTCTGTCCTCTCTTGATATTCTGTGTAGGATGGTGTGCTTAATGATGTCTTGCAGTTCTCTAAAGTTCTATTCATTTCTTTCATTTTGTTTTGTTTTGTTTTTTTGAATGCATAACACCTAACAATTTATCTTCAAGTTTGCTAATTCTTTCATCTATCAATTAAAATTAAACTTAAGATTTTCAGTTTAGCTTTTAAACTTCAGAATTCCCATTTGGTTATTTTCTGTTTTAATAATTTCTATTTCTCTACTGATATTCTCTGATGTGACATTGTCATCACATCTTCCTCTACTTTATTAACATGATTTCCTTGAGCTTTCTGAACACTTTTATAATGACTACCTTGAAGTCTTTGTTTATTAAATCCTCTATCTGATTGCTCATACTGGCAGGATCTGTTGACTGATTTTCTCTCAGTAAACGAAACTGTATGATCTTATCAAATCCAGGCTTTTTTAAAGGGGGGATTTCTGAGATTAGTGTTGATATTTGTTCTCACCCCAGGGCTCTTTGCAGCCAATTCTCTTACTAAACTAGTTCACCTACAGATTAGCTTACACCTCCAATAAATCTATCATTCTCCTACCTATTGCCTTTTAACCACAAACTCCACTGCTTTTGACAGCACCCTCAGGCTTGAACTTTTTCACATTTCGTTGTAAATGAAGTTTGTTCCTTTGGGAGAGATTCAGAGTTATCTGTCCTATGGCTTTCTCCTACCCCCTCCCACTCTCAGGCAAAATTCAGAGGTGAAGTTCTGTTGCTGGGGACAGAGATCACGGGGCCCACTATTTTCTGACTGACATACCCACGTTAGGTGCTGCATGCTTGTGGAAGGAGGGGTATTAGCTACAGATCCTCTTGGTATGAATTCTCTACCTCTAAGCTGCAGCAAGGACAATCAACACTCCAGTATTCTCACTGATAACATACTCAGTATAGTCCTCCCATCTCACAAGTGGGAGCTGAGTGGAAGAATGAAGGCCTCACTTCTCACCCACACTCCCCTGGAATATAACCTTAGCATCAGGTGGCTAGGAGGCAGGAGGAGAAACACTGATACTCTGCCTCTCTTAGGAAGACAGCCCTCCTCCTGGAAGCTGCTGGGAGAGGGAACCCTCATTCTTTAATTTACCAGAGTTGCCATGCCTCTGAGACAGGAAGAGAGAGGTAGTAGTCTTGGTTCAAATATCAAAGACTTGCTGTTCCTACCAAGCTTCAGTAGGTTTTCTTAAATACAATTTCTCCATTTGCTGTGTACCCTTTTAGGACCATTTCCAGAGAATTTAAACGCTTTTCTTTTAAATAATTTTCACCAGTTTTTCTGGGGATCAAGGCTGCAGAGCTCCTCATGTCACATGCTGGAGGTGAACTCAAACTGTTGTGTACAGGTAGTTTGGCCAGACACTGAAATATCCTTGGGCATAACACTAGTTTTTACAATTTCACAAACTGTCCTTCCAAAACACTGAGACTACAAAGGAGAGTCAGAGGATCTTCTCTGAGCCAATCACATACACCTATGTTTAAACACTGCTCCTTCAGGTTGTAGGACAATGTGGAGACAGAACACTCATTCTGTATACCTGCTGTTTGGAACATGCAACGCACCACTAGCTACAGACGAGCAGCAAAATTCCCCTCCCCAAACCTGACCTCCTTCATGATAAATATTGTACTCACTAAAACAACAGGCTAGCTAAAAAGCTATACTGTCTGCTCTGTCTCAAATTTTGTATAGTACAACAGACTTTCACTGAAATTAAAAGCATGCAAACGTTTTCAAAGAAGGTAAAATTTCTAAAGAACAATCTGGGATCTATCTCTGGATATTCTTTACTGGAGCGGTGTTACTATCAAGTAAGGGTATTTTACGTTAACATAATAGAACATTTTTCACAAAACCAAGCTTGGAAGCAGAGAAGACTGTTTTTAAATATCAAAATAACATGGATTAGAACAAAACATGCATAAATTTTTGAGATAAAACAGGACATTTCAAAGAGCTGTCTGAGCTTTTAGCTGCCACTCTGCACGCTGCCCTTGTATTCTTTAGGATATATACTGTACTGACTTATCACAGTAGTTAGAAGTACCTAAGCAGAAGCATTTGAGAAGCCTGCCCCAAACGATCACATTATAATGATAAACACACACACAAAACATCTATTTACACTAAAAATCCCTCAGGATAGAACTACAGCCACTATTCTGCATATTCCCAATAAGCTTGTTAAGGCCTGCTACTCACAGCAGGGACTAAATAAATAATATTTTTAAGTGATCACAGTCAGTAAGGCTGATGAGACTGAAAACAAAAGGATCAACATGTACTTACAGGTTTGCCCAGAGATCAGCTTACATATTATAGCAGAATCTAGAATAGGAGAAAGTAGGCTGCCCGCTCACCACTTGATATTTAGCAAGTTGCATTCAGTATCAGAGACAAATTGAACAAAAAATAAATAAACATAAATCAACAATTTGGGAGGGGGAAAAAAAAAAAACTAGACTGAATCATGTCAGTTTTTAACCATTTTATCACACCCAACCTCAGCTACTGGCTGGAGTTCATTCTTTAGTTATGATAAAAATTAAGTTGATATGAAATAACCATATATTTTCATAACTGTCAATTTAACTGATAGAATTGAATATTTTCTTAATTTGTGAACACAAAAGTATAACAAATACAAACGCTTAAATGAACTAACCTTGAGGCTCACTGACCAGCACCAAGCATTTTAATACTCCAGGGAGGAGTAGTTCAATCTCAGAAACATCAGTGTTAGTTTCCTTAACAAGGTGGAGGATGAAGGCCAGAATGGATGCCAAACGAGGAGGCAGCAAGGATCCTTTAAACTCAAAGTAGGACTTCCTGAAAAGAAGCACAATTTTGTTCTTCTTTCTCTTTAAAGTTTCAATAGAGCAGAATCAAATGTCATACACTTGAAAGATGATGGCCTATTTTATCTCCGAAATCCATAAAGCACAATTTTTAAAAGCTATGTATATTTTACCATATTTTCTTCAAACCTAAGATTTTTGAAGCGATGACTGCATATCCTACTGCATGCTATAAAGGCCAAAGCAGAATACAGATACAAACTAAATATGAAGCAACCTGGTCTTAAAATAAACAATCAAAATCTAATAAAAATCTGTTAATTTTTTTTCTTTCTAATATAAGCTTTATCTCCCCTATGAGCTCCTCAATGATACATTTTCTTAATCTGAATTGCATAAAGAGTCTCTCCTCATATTTATTTATCTATGATTTGAAAGAGAGTCTTCTTTTTACAAATATATAAGAGAACTATACTAGAAATCATCTTTCCATTCCAACCTGTATCCTTCCTTCCCTTATGAAATAAAAGAATGAGAGAGGTAATTTAGGATTTAATATCTTCTTTTAAAGCAGGACAACTTTAATCATTTGAACTCAGAGGTCATAAAGATAACTCATCTGCCTCATCTTTGTATCTCTACCTCTTAGAACAAGTCTCAACTCATAGCAAGTATTCAGTGTACTTTTTTATGTGAATGAATGAAAAGTGGAAACTGCAGAGTTTCTAGAAAGTCTAGACAATATGAAAAAGTGCCAAATATAGCTAAATCTAAACCAGACATCTACATATATTTTGCGAAGAGACATAATTTGCCAAAATGGGGCATAGAAATCACTAAATATTATAAATTTCTTAAGGGCGGAACTATGCCTTCATCATTTCTACTCCATACAATGACTTCCAACAAATATTACATATTAGAAAATTCATTCCATCTTTGAGGTCAATTGTTTTATGTGTTTTGTTTAATGCCGAATTTCTAATGCCTAGAACAAACATTCATTGAGTATGTGGTGTGTTTGGTAAAAGTTTAAGAACAGAAAGTAAACTATGGTCTCTGAAAGCAATGGCTCACTGTCCAGTGGAAAAGTTAGACAAGGAAGAAAAGAACAATTATAATATAGTGTGATAGGTGCTTTGGAAGATAATCTCAGAATTCTTGGGAATTCAGTAGAAGGAGTCCTAAGCTAGGGAATTATAGGAGTAGAGAAGCTTGGAATAGAGGAAGTCATAGGAGACAATCTCTCTGTCTTTCCTGAGTGTTAAAAGAACAAAAGAAAAAGGAATTGCTACCTGTTTAGGTCTTCAACTAGAAACAGTAAGAAAAACATTTTCACTATATACAAAGTAAAGAGGAAAGTCAAGGAAAAGTCGCCAGGGTCCTAAACACTGGGCTTTAACAGCTTTAAGGTCTTAAGGATTTGATTCCATTTCAGCACATGCCATTTGGTTTACTAAAATTACCTATGCAACGTCTCAAACACAGTGGTAGAGTACTATAATCATACACAAGTTTGGCAAAACTATCATGATTCTGAGAACTGAATCACACAGAGCGCATGGCTCCAGAAGGAAAGAAGCATCATGGTACACTGAGATATAAGGTGTAGGTCCCATAAAGTCTAGGAGTATTTAACCCAGTAGATAGCATTTTAATGGAGAAAATGGTCTGAACAAAGCTGTGATATAGGGAAATGTGAAGCATTTTGGAAGGGTAATAATTAAACCAACATCATTAGGGTTTGTATATGATGACATTATATAGGAAAGTTAAGTGACAGATCATGGACAGCAAACAAAGAAGGTTTGAGGGCAAGGAAGTGTCATACTGGAAAAACATTTTAGGCAAATAGATGTGGAAACAATGGAAACAGTGGCTGACTTCATTTTTCTGGGCTCCAAAATCACTGCAGATGGTGATTGCAGCCATGAAATTAAAAGACGCTTACTTTTTGGAAGGAAAGTTATGACCAACCTAGACAGCATATTAAAAAGCAGAGACATTACTTTGCCAACAAAGGTCCATCTAGTTAAGGCTACGGTTTTTCCAGTGGTCATGTATGGATGTGAGAGTTGGACTATAAAGAAAGCTGAGCACCAAAGAATTGATGCTTTTGAACTGTGGTGTTGGAGAAGACTCTTGAGAGTCCCTTGGACTGCAAGGAGATCCAGCCAGTCCATCCTAAAGGAGATGAGTCCTGGGTGTTCATTGGAAGGACTGATGTTGAAGCTGAAACTCCAATACTTTGGCCACCTGATGTGAAGAGCTGACTCATTGGGAAAGACCCTGATGCTGGGAAAGATTGAGGGCAGGAGGAGAAAGGGATGACAGAGGACGAGATGGTTGGATGGCATGATTGACTCGATGGACATGGGTTTGGGTGGACTCTGGGAGTTGGTGATGGACAGGGAGGCCTGGTGTGCTGCGGTTCATAGGGTTGCAAAGAGTCGGACATGAGTGAGCGACTGAACTCAACTGAACTGAATCTGGGGGAATTGTTTTAGGTAAGACTGGAAGAAAAGACTAGAGATAATGAAATTAGTTATGAGACTCTGGCGACAGTGTAGGTATAATGTGATAAAAAAGGGATGTGAAAAGGGAAGGAGACAATCATTTGCCAAAGGCTGAAAAGGGAGAGGAAACAAAAAATATGAAGCTTTCAAACCTGATTAACAGGACACTAGGAACACACAGAGAAAGTCAGAGGGAGAATAGATCTCAGACATGGAATTCTGTAACATGAGGTGACAGATTATATTAGGATATTAAAGTTATCAGATCATTAAAAACACAGGAAAAAAACACTAAGAATAATATATATCACCATAGCATCTTAAAAGTTTAAAAACTAATTTCATATGAAGCTAAATAATTCATGAAGACAAAAAAAAAAAGGTGGTTTCTAATGTTGAAGTTAGAAGATACGGAGTTTAGTAGAAAACCTAAGAAGTTTCATTGACTCATTTGCCTAATAATAAAACTGAGTTATTAAGACAGAGAAGACTAAAAGAAAAAGGACTTCATATTGCTTCCTTTTTCATATTAGCATTCTTTTCACTTAACTATCTCTTATAATTACTTCATTTTGTACAGTACAAAATACAATCAGTGTTTAACTGATAAAAAGTAATACATATACATGTTGTTATTTAGTTGCTAAGTCATGTCTGAGTTCTTTGCAACCTCATGGACTGTAGCCCACCAGGCACTTCTGTCCATGGGACTTTCCAGACAATACTGGAGTGGGTTGCCCTTTCCTTCTCCAATACATACATACATACATACATACACACACACACACACACACACGTACATACATACATACATACATACATACAGGACATATATGGGCTTCCCAGGTGGCTCAGTAAGAAAGAATCTGCCTGCCAAGCAGGAGATGTGGGTTCAATTCCTGGGTTTGAAAGATCCCCTGGAGAATGAAATGGCAACCCACTCCAGTATTCTTGCCTGGCAAATCCAATGGACAGAAGAGCCTGGTGGGTACAGTCCACGGGGTCACAAAAGATTTGGACACAACTTAGTGACTAAACAGCAGCAGCAGGTCATATATAAGAAAAATAATAGCAATACAGAGAAAACAAGCAATTCAGAGAAAACAATTTAAAGAGCTCTGTCTTAGGCTGCCAAGTCATTCTGATAAATTCTGAGATACTTCTCAGGAAAAAAGTTTCTAAACTCAGAATCCTACGGGTTGCCAATACTTTTGTTATCTTTTAATAGAGAAAATTATTATTTAATAGAGAAAATATTCTGTTTTTAATAGAGAATAATACATTGTAAATACCACTTATCCTTAATATTTAGATGTACCTTATGACATGGACAATGCATTTCTTTAGCAATGACATCGGTGGAACACTGGCTGAGTTCTTCAATGCCAACAAAACGGGATGTTGTCCAACACCTAAGACATGAGCTGAGGCTGGAAGAAATCGCCCGATATACTGCTCAATAACATTCCCCAGCAGTTGATTCAGATAGGCATTTGGATTTTGAGACTGACAACACACAATACACATGCCCTACAGGAGAGAAAAAAAAAAGAGAAATACTAAAAGATAAAGTTTAAAAAAAAAATTAGGAAGTTACTAATTTTGCCCCCGGCATTGATATTTATATCAGAATGTGTAACTTAACACAGTCAACAAGAACACCTTCCATAATCAACAGGTAATGTTGGTATGTAGCTCAGGGAGCAGCTGAGTTTGGTTAACTTATGTAACGGTGCCTAATCGAACCATGTGTTTGGGGCACACCCAGAGGGAGCAGGGGGTAGTAGGAAGACAGAGGAAGCTCCCTTCTGGGTCTCATCTTCAGAAAACCTCACCACCACGCTCATCAACGAAATATATATGTAATTACAATGTTATAAAATACACATTAGGACTATTTTAATATAAATTTATTTAATTTTAATTGAAGGCTAATTACTTCACAATATGGTAGTGGTTTTGCCATACATGCATCGAACCTGGACTGGCGATCTATTTCACATATGATAATATGCATGTTTCAATGCCATTCTCCCAAACCATCCCACTCTCGTTAGGTCTATTTTAAAACTTATGGTACTGGTCATTTTATCTGAATTAAGACTATAAAATTTATGCTAAAAACTTTCACTGTTAAGAAACATAACACATTTTTTAAATAAAAATAACAAAAGCAGAGAAATGCAGATTAAGACTCAGAATAATGACAATTGATTTTGAGGTTTTTTTATATGTCAGCACTGTGCCGCATGTTTTGTATTCATTATTTCATTTAAATTTCTCAAAAAAACATCCTCACTGACTTAGTGTTATATCTCTGATTTTACAGCTGGAAAAATTGAGGTTTAGAGAAGAGTTTGATGAAGGTCAAACAGAACTCACAATGTCTTATTATATGTCTGTTGATTTAAACCCTTGTATTTGTATAGAGTTAATGAGATACTTTCACACGGATTGCAGTGTTTGATACTTAGAAACAAATCAACACCCTAAGAAGAAAATTTTTTTCTGCTAATATTACTAAATATTGCATTTTACTAAATAATCACCAACAGAGCAACAAATTATGCTCTAAAGGTTCACCTACAATTTGGCACCTTAGTGACTTCACAATGTGGTTTTTCCAGAGAAATAATCAGAAATGACTGCCATGTCTCTATTTTAACTATAAATGGTATTTGTCCAGTAAAATTTTGAAAGTTTATTTCTAATGAAAAACAGTACAAAGCTGTTAAAACATAAGCACTTAAACAATTGAACAAAACAAAACAATGGACTCCCCCACCCATTTCTTTCATGCTCTGTTTGAGGAAAAGCATATTACATCAGAAGATAAAAATAATAAATGAGTACTTCTAAAAAAATTCTGATGAGAAGAGCTTGTACCTTTAAGAAGCTAAAGACAGAGCTCCAAGTCAGTTCTGCCAAATGGATAATTCAACTAATTTTTAAACTTAGGAAGTTTATAAGAATTCTTATGTGAACTGTTTTGGTATCAGAGGGCCACGCTGGGGCAAGCACTCCACACAACTATTGATATAAGCAGCCACCATGGAATCTAAGAAGTATTCTATTTCTTTCTGCTGCTCTACAACACTCACACTCAGCAACTCTGTGACTGCTGATCCTAAATGTTTCTAAAATCTGCTGTGTGCTCTGCACCCACTGCCTTAGTTCCATACCTTTAGATGATGAACTACCCCCTGCCTTCCAAATCTCCAGTCTAACCTCCTCACCAACTTAAACGTGGCCACCAGAATCACCTTTCCAAAACGTAAATATGGTATGTCACTCCCACGTCTCTGCTCATAATCCAACAACATTCCCCTCGTACGAGGGCAAGTCCAAACTTTTTAATAGTACACCAAACTCTTCGCTATGTGGCTCCTCCTTTATGAGCCTCCAGCCACAGAACAATTATTTGCCTTTCCTCATGAGTCATGTTTTCTTATAGCTTATGCTCTCCACATGCTGTTCCCTCTTCCAGTACAGTCCTTCAGCTCCTACCCACTCTGCTCTTTAACACCTAATATCCTTTACTACAGTTATCTTCTCTTGCATCTCCTCGGCCCAGTCTGGCTGACAGAGAGCAGAGGCCTCTGAGGAAAATGCCGAGCAAATGCTGGATTGTCTACGCTAGTCAGTCTCTTCGCTCAACTTTAAGCTTCTTGAGAGTGGAGGTTTTTGCCTCTTTCATCTTTGTTTTCAGAGCTCAACATAAAAGAATTTTAAACCTGTTCAGTGGAAGTACATCATCACACGTGTACACAAGGAATACAACGTATGGTTTTGAAATCTGCAATTAGTAAACTGCTTTAAGGCAAGCGTCAAATTTTTTTTTTCCTTTTAAGGAGTCACACTTACTATACCTGGAGATACAAAGGAAGACTCTTCTGAATTGCAGTCAACATAGGCGCAGGCAGCTCCTTCTCTTGCTGTAACACTGTATGCGGCAGCAGTAAACAGTCTATGATCCGGAATAGTAATTTTTGGGCTTTAGAGGTGGCAAAGATCAGTGCCCATGATTTAACCAGAATTCCTAACAAAGAGGAGTGGTAAGAGAAATTATGGTTATCTTCTAATCAGAAAATTTTGTCACTCCAGTAAAAAAAAAAAAAATGTATATTTAAAATACAGAGTACCAAGTTAAGTTGGCAATAGGAAGAAAGATGTATTAACAGTCAAAAGACATATGCAAAGTATTTCACTAAAGAGGCAACTGTCTCAGTTCTGGGCCAAGAAAAACATACATTTCCTGCGCAACTGGCATTTAATACATACACACAATGTGTGGTTATACATTATGTGAAGTTATTGACTGAATGTTGCAATTAGCCAGACCTCTCTCTCTCTTTGCTCTGGCTGCTAGGAAACTCAGAGGCCAATCTGCAGCCCAATCTTAAGAACACTGAAGACCATATATTATGCTTTTATGTGTATATTCACTTTTCCCTGGGCTTCTTCATGTTACTGTAAATTTTACTGATAGTCTTATTTCTTTATATTTTGAATTACATTTTCAGGCTGTCTGAACCCAGTTTGCCACAAGAGGGATCGCTAAATTTAACTGTTGAAGTAGGAAAAAAGATTAGCTGTAACATCTTGAAGCAATCACTTAACCTCTTGGAACTTCAGTTTTTGTAATTTATATCTATTTAACATAAACACTGAATTTAAAGTTTGATTCTAAAAGAAGAGAAATGGACCTCTTTACTACATGAACTGTATTATATGGTTTCCTAATGGTAGGAGTCTGTCAAAAAACCGCTACAACTGAATGATGGTAAATCAACAAATGAGCACTTTTTGCTTAACAAAGTAATTAAGGGCAGATATATACTTCCCTTTAGAGTATATTACTGCTACTGAGCCCCCTTTTACTGAAAAATTTGAATTTAAAAGGAGATCATTAACCACTTGTCCAAACAGCAGTGGCACAGTTGCTGCATAAACTTTTATATTTTATTTCATCTTAGAAAAGCAAAAAAGAAGATAAAATTCAAAGTCATTTCCCTAAAACAGAAAGTTTAAAATTCAAGCTCTGAAGGAAAACAAAAATATGCTTATAGATGAATATACAGGTTTTTTTTAAAAAAAACAACAACCAACAATCACTTCTAAGAACAAACAGCAACATTAATCTTCTGTTGTAAAAGGAAATACAATAATCAATCATAAAGAAACACAGCGCTCACTTAGCAATATTTTAAATAACGCTGGCCTGTTGCTCATTTATCCAGTAGGTGAAAATCTTGAGGATGACAGCAATGTAAGAAGAGCTCCCATTCTAAACAACATTAATACACTGGTAAGAGGAACCGTCATCACCACCATTTGAAATGATTCATATCACTCAAGTGTCACACAGGTATTAACTTATAAAGAGCAAGGACCTTCCAACTGAAAACACCTCATGTACCCTTGTATTTTTTCTTCTGCAATGGTTATAACACTGACAAAGACCTGAAATTTCATGAGTTCATAGAAGGTAGAGATGATATATTTGTTTTACTGCTATCAAGCCCCTAATTTGAAAGTTTGAGGAAAGAGCATTCAAGGGTGTGTGGAATTAAAAATGCAAAGGAAAACAATTTTAAGTAAAAAACTCTGGAAAAGGTTTAAATACACAGAGCAGCTTTGTAAGAAACCAAGTATTTTTCCTGGCTAAGAACTATTCCAGTATTCTGGCCTGGAGAATCCCAAGGGGGTTGCAAAGAGTCAGACAGGACTGAGCAACTTTCAGTTTCATTTTGGTTTCCTTTGTAGCTCAGTCAATAAAGAATCTGCCTGCAATGCAGGAGACCTGAGTTTGATTCCTGGATGTGGAAGACCCCCTGGAGAAGGAAATGGCAACCCACAGTCCACGGTGTCTCAACAGTCGGACACGACTTTGTGACTAAACCACCAATAAGAACTATTACTTACTTACTGATAAAGCTGAAAATATAGGAAAACTGTAGGGAATATATTCCCACAATTGAAAGTCACACTACAAGAGTTCTTATATATTTACTTATTTTCTACTCTATGTATATATTAAGCCTTAAAAAAAAAAGACAATTGAGATCATTATTTTTTTAGATGTAGTTAACAGAAAGCAACTTTGCTCATTTAGTAAACACTACAAAATACACTACATACTAGTAGCTAGATTTATATTTAAGGTTATTAAGTTCCAGAAATATTTACTTAATATATGCCATCCTCTATACTGGAGAATCTCTTTAACCACTGTATCATCAGTTCCCAAATCAGTGCCTGATGTATACTCAGTAAATGTTCTTATTTGTTCAGAATACAAGACGATGATGGAAATAATAAGATATGGCCACTAACCATAAGCAAGTTTAAATTTTACTGGAGGCATATCAAGTACTCAAATAATTGTAATAAATGGAAAGCTAAATGAGAAGGACAGATGAAGCAGAGTCAGGGAGAGCAGGTCTTCCTGGGCTGGACAGTGAAGGGTCATGTGTAGAATTTCAATTTGAAAGATCAAAGGGGAAGAATGATCCCAAGAGAGAAACATGATCAAAAGAAAAGTCATGGAAACAGAAAAACCACAGAAAAACCAGAGATATAAAGGATGGAAAAAAAAGGACATAAAGGGAAGGGAAGCTGAAGACACTACTGAGAGATCAATCCTGCCTTCTCAGAAATTACCTGGAGACAATTTAGACCCCAGATGCCTTCATCTGGAGTGATGCTGTCAAGAGGCAGTGCCTCCACCAGCAGCGGGGCAACAGAACAGCAGAGGCATTTATCCCCAGGAGGACCCAGCCAGGTAAACAAAGGACTCATGTTTCAGTGGTTAATTTTCTTTCCTCTAGACGATGTGATATCCCAATGCCAACACACCCCAAACAGGTTCCAACTCTCAACAATTTGTATTTGCTCTTTCTCTGTTTTCTTCTAAACCTGTGTACCCGTAAAAGACATCTGTTCCTAATTTCTGCTGACTAAATGGGCAACACTATAGCAGTGTACTCTATTCCAGACTCTGAGGGCTAGACAAAGGAAAAGAATACCATATCCACTGGCCATTAAATAAAAAATCAAGCATGTAACAAAACAAAGAAGGCCCCCTAATTCTTCATAAGGAGAATTATGTCCCAGGTCTACATATCACCAATCCAAATGATTTTGCAGTTCTTGATAAGACAATCATGTATTTTGTAAAATAAAGACATCCTTCTAAAATCATACATTTAGCTTGGCAAAAATCTAATAGCAACTAATAAATTATAAACTTAAATGCTGAAACACATGTTAATCTACATTTTACTAAGTTAAATTTATAATAAATTCTTATATTTTTCTCTAAAATTAAATTGACCGAATTGCTACTACTGCTTCCACTACATCCTACATCATCCATATTTACACATTTTCACATTCTCCTTTATCTTTCACAACAAAGATAAAAGGTTTCAGACAGCCCAAATCAGGTTTATTCATATGTTCACAAGATCAAAGGGAACAGATATAAGGTTTTGGCCACAGAGAAAAAAAAGTAAACTTAAATTCTGTATAAAAACTTCTAAGGAAATCCTTCTCATTTCCCTTTATCCAGTTCCTATTTTTGGTTAGCAACAAGGTTTTAGTGAACAAAGATATTCAAATTACTGACTTCCTAAAGAAGGATGACCTCTGTTGTTATAGTGCAGACACAGAAGAAGATTTCTTTTCTTTTTGAAAGGAGAAAACATATTGTGAGAAACAAGATTTGAAGCATAAATATCTTTTACCACTATAATAAATCCTTTCCTGACCTCCTTCATACAGAGCAGACCATAAAAAACAGAAGTGATGGTTTTCTGAAGTTTTAAATTCTAACAAAGCCTAGATAAGTGTTGGAAAAGGGTTCATGTTAACTATGCAGGCATTCACAATGTGAATGATTTACAACAGACTATCCGAAGCAAGCTGGAGCTGGTGTGTTTTTTCTATTGATCATAATTAATTTTAGTATTAACCAAGCATAAGAAAAGTTCTGAAAGGAGGTAGGGCAAGACACAGATACACTTGAAAATCAACATGAATTATTTTAAACTAAATCACTGTCTTTCGGATTATTCTTAAGATTGTGTGGAGAGTAGTGACTTAGCCAGTGTATCAGTATATTCCTATCCATCATGATACCATAGGTTCAGTCTAGGGAAGTTTTAATAAAGTCAGGAATACATACCCATCATCGTATAAGTCAGGTGCAGCCCTGCACTGGAAACTTTTTTTCCCAAATAAGGTTTTATATATTTTAATATTTCACCAAGGTATTCTAAGGACTTTGTGACCATGGCAGATTTATCAGAAAATGTCTGCAGATTCCCGTAAGTTATACCAACAGCCTATAAATAAGAAAAAACATGATTTAGCTTTCCAAGTTTTCTACAATTCAGACTTTGAAAAATACAGATAATTTCTCTTTCTACCACACACATGCACATACATATTCCTTACATTTAAGCCATCATCCTTAACTTTCCAATAAATGTTCACAGCAATTAAAATCCAGAAAAAAGAATTATCTTGCCTTTTATGATTAAAATAAAGGCTAAAGGAAGAATAAAAAAAAAATCAATTCACCAATAATTATGAGTCAGCAAAGTATTAGTTAAAGACACATGGGACTAATATACAAGAAGCTTATAAACAAATTTCCTGTTAGGCATTCCAAACAGGATGGCTCACCATATTTCTAGCACATAACTGGGAATTCTAAATCCGCAAATTTCTACAAGAAAGACCTACTGGTGAGGTTAATAAACTCTTACAAGTCAGACCTCCATAAAGTTCAGGTTTATGATAAGAGTTGATTTTTTCCTCAGAATTTTGTTTATAAGCCAATACTTGCCGGCTTAACTTTCTCAGAGGAAAAAATAGGATGAGGTACAAAGGGTGTAAATGGCAAATTGGGGAGGCAGAGAAGTGTGAGATGAGGTAGTGAAAGAATAATGGTGAAGTCAGAAGAAGAAGGTAAATACGTGAGAGGCTAGTTGTAAAAAGGTAAGAATAAGCAAGAGTTGAGAAGTCACAAAAAGAATCAAGAGAAAACTGGCTAGGGATGGGTGAGGTTTGAGGACAGTAGTGATGTTTCTAAGCCACTACTGAGAACTTACAATGAATTTCAATCACCCAAACCGGACCATGAATGGCACCAGGATACATGGTTACGTGGTTTTTCTCCTGAAGATCTCAGAAGACAAGACAAAGGAAAGAAACCAGGTGGTCGTACTGATCCAAAGTTGAAGGCTTACAGCTGTAACCAAAAGTCAGGGGTGGGAGATTTTGAGTGTGTTGGTTAAGAGTAGTTGAAATGAGGCCTCCAAGAGGTTTACTTGAGGTAGATAGAGAAGAAAGTGAGACCATCAGAGGACGCTGCACTTGGAAAATAGGGAAAGGAAGGTCCTGATGAAGTCACTCCAAGAGCTGGAAGGCAAGTGGTGACAGTCAGTGAACTTTCAGATGCAGCCACCGACGCCATGGTTCAGTGATCAGTCACGGGAGTGGATGGATGTCTGCAGAAGGGAAGACCACTGAGAGACCCCTGGAGGAGATTTGACAAGAGGACTCAAGGTAAGTTATCCCAGGTGATAATAAAGTTAGCCGTGTTGATGATAAAATGTAGAATGAAGGAAAAGATAAGAAACCTAGTGAATGTGAGTGATTAGGAAGTGAACAGATGAGAACAAAAGATATATACTCAATGAATCCCCTTTTCCATTTAGATCTCTGCCCTTGGTTTTCTATACTTCTTTTCCTGGACCAGAAATTCTCAAACTTTTGGTCTCAGTTTCCTGTTTATACACTTAACAATTGAGGATCTTAAAGGGCTTCAGTTCAGTTCAGCTCAGCTCAGTTGCTCAGTCGTGTCCGACTCTGCGACCCCATGAATCGCAGCACGCCAGGCCTCCCTGTCCATCACCAACTCCTGGAGTTTACTCAAAACTCATGTCCATGGAGCCGGTGATGCCATCCAGCCATCTCATCCTCTGTCGTCCCCTTCTCCTCCTGCCCCCAATCCCTCCGAGCATCAGGGTCTTTTCCAATGAGTCAGCTCTTTGCATGAGGTGGCCAAAGTATTGGAGTTTCAGCTTCAGCATCAGTCCTTCCAATGAACACCCAGGATTTATCTCCTTCAGGATGGACTGGTTGGATCTCCTCGCAGTCCAAGGGACTCTCAAGAGTCTTCTCCAACACCACAGTTCAAAAGCATCAATTTTTTGGCACTCAGCTTTCTTCACAGTCCAACTCTCACATTATTATATTATTTGAACTATATCTATTGATATTTATTATGTTAGGAATTACAAAAGGAAATTTTTAATTATTTTTTAAAATTATAAACATGTTACTCTAAGTAATATATTTTTAGTGAAAATAACTTCCTTTTCCGAAACAAACAAAAAAACATACTGAAAAGTGGCTTTTTTAAAATATTTCTGCATATCTCTTTAACATCTGGCTTAATAAAAGATAGTTATTCTCATATCTGCTTCTGCATACAATCTGTTGCAATATGTTGTAGATAAAAACAAATAAGTCTGATAAATACATGTAGCTGGAAGAAGAAAAAGTATTTTAATAAATGTTTCAGATAATTGTGAAATTCCTTTTTGATATTACACCACAACTTGACAATTGGTATTTCTTAAACGTGAGTTGTCATGTGGCATCCAAAGTCACTTCAATGCAGAGTCTGTACTCTGCTACATCAAAAGCCACTGGTCGATCCTGTGCTTTGAATGCGTGTTTTCCACCCATGCATGCTTTCCAAAACATCTGTACTTGTTATCTGAAAAATTTTGGTTCCCAATTTGGACAACACATTTCACTGTCTGTACTTTTTAAAAATCATATTTGTTAATATAACAAATAATTGTATTTGTTAACACCAATGCTATCCAAAAATCTTAAACTGTTAAGAAGTTTTCAAGCTCCTGGTGGAAAATATAAGTGCTGCAAAATTCTAATTTTCTTAAAAGCTTAAATTATATTAATTAGCAAAAATGCTGTCTTTGAAGTGATTTCAAAGTTGCTTTCTTTGAAGTGATAGGCTCATTTTTAAGAAAATATTTGCCAAATACTCAGGTCTGAATAACCATATTTTGTCAGTTGTTCTTTCATGATAAAAGTGTCCATTCAGCTTGCAACTCAATTACATAAGTGTTTCTTATTTAAATAGTCTTTTTTCGGTGTGCAGCAAATGTACTTTAAATACACTTCCTATCGTCATTCACAGAATACAAAAAGGGCATGTACTCAAGGATCAAAATTTATTAAAATCAAAAACTTTGTGGCTTCATTAGTGATATTCTTAAGTGAACGGACTTTTCTCCCCCTGTGTGACTGCATGGCCTTGAAAATTATGATGATATAATTATATCTAGTATAATCTTGGGCCATGGTGTTGATTTCTACTACAGCTTTTACGTTCTTTGTATAAACACCAATATACTTTTGAGCTCACAGAACCCCTGAACATTACTGACTCCTAGAAGTCTATGAAGGAGACGTTTGAGAAAACCAGTGCCCTAGCTTTCAGTATTTCTCTATGTTTCGCTTTAACCTCTCCGAATTCTGAGATGTGTATTTTTCAGTGCCTTGACAACTCCCCTACCTTCATGCCATGCTATCATTTCTCTGCTAAGAGTTAACATAGCAGGTCCCAATGTCACTATCCTTAGAAGGCTTACATGCAAGGTTGGCCCTTGGGTGGTTTTTGGAACCTTATATTTTTTCCCTATCACTTTCTGATAAGAACGGCTCACTGTTTCAACAGTTTGTGCAACCAATACAGTTATGCTGGATACCTGCTTTCCTTCTAGGAATCTGGATCTTTAAAAGTGCTGAACAAACAGGGCCTAGGTGGCCAGCCCCCACTAAAAAAACAAAAAAACAAACCCCAGGGCACTGAGTCATTTAAGAGCTCCCCCAGTAAAGAATTTCCCAGGTGCTCCCAACTCCTTGCCGGAAGAATTCAGCATGTCCAGGGCAACACCACTAGAAGACGAAGCTGCGCTTGGCTTCTCCAGATGTCACCCATGTACCTTTTCTCTTTGCTGACTGTACTTTGAAACCTTTCACTGTGATAAGTCATAGACCTAAGTACAACTATATGCTGAGTTCTGTGAGTCACAGCAGGTGGTGGGGGAGAGAGGTCCCTGAGCACCCCCTGAGACAATTTCAAACTAAGCGGGTTTAAAATTGGGCTTCTCATCTACTTTGGCCCCATCCTAAATCATGATCTCTGCTTAAGGTCATCATTCTTCTAGTTAAACACAGTATTTCACAATCATTCAAAGATCCCCTACTTCAATTCCTCCTAAATCCCACTCGTTTCTGGCCATTAGTGCTCCTGAGCCTTTAATGGACTCTGTACTCTGTTGTTACCAATTTTCTTAAAGTCATTTGAACAAATCAGAACTACTTAAAAATTTATAAAGCCTGTTCACAGGATAAAAACTAAACTTCCTATATCAAGATGCTCTGAATTCTTAACCTGCTGATTGACCTATCAGCTAATTGGCACTTACCATATCTTACTAACTTACATATCATACTATCTTATATTATTTTAATCTCTGGGCATATCTTGTATTCTCAGACAAGTAAAAGTTCACTAAGATCAAGGACTAGTTCTTTTGGTTCTTCAAGTCCCTAAGAAATCTTCACTTAATACTATCTAGCATTTAGCGAATAACTATAGTTTAGTGAGTGGTGAAAGAGCAATTAATTTGGATAGGATTAAACTAGGAGAGCCTTTGAATATGATTGATTGGGTGCTTGACTTTTACATTCTTTTCTGGTCCAGGATAGTCCCTGGCAAAGGTGTTTAATTAGAGATGGAGATTCAATCAACAACTAAAGAAAAGGCTCCAGAGACATGTGTATTTTACATTTGCATAAACTGAAGATCCCCTGGAGAAGGGATAGGCTACCTACTCCATTATTCTTGGGCTTCCCTGTAAAGAATCTGCCTGCCATGTGGGAGACCTGGGTTCGATTCCTGGGTTGGGAAGATTCCCTGCAGAAGGGAAAGGCCACCCACTCCAGCATTCTGGCCTGGAGAATTCCATGGTTGCAAAGAGTTGGACACAACTGAGCGACTTTCATACTCACTTACTATACCATTATGAAATATGTTTAAGATTAATGTGACATCTCTAACTGTTTGTACAATTGTATTTTACCTTAATGAAAACCAATGGAAGAATTCACATTTATGGAAAGAGCTTACGGGTTGTAATGATTTTCATTGCAGTTAACATCAACCACTGTGAGAAAATAAACCAAGTTTTACTGTGAATAGCTTACAAAAACACTAATCCAAGCATTTTAACAACTTCAATTAGGCTATAAAACAAGACTATCACGTAAGATAGATCCCTACAAAATTAATAATTAAAAGTAAAATGTTGAATGGAACTATTTATTACAGAGCCAAAACAAAACAAATGGACTGGATTTTAAAGCCCCAACCATGTTATGGATATGAAGTAGCTGGTGCTTATGCTGAATACACACTAAAATTTTACTGTAAAATTTGTAGTTTGTTACAGGGTGGTAAACATTAAGTTGGAACTATTATGGACCATATATAAGGAGATTTAAGTACCTGAAGAATATGGTTAGCCAGCAATTTTAGCAAAAAGATACTCCTACAATTTCGATCAATTTGGAGTAAGGTTTTTATGTGGCATTCTTTACTCTTATTATTTTTCATTAAATGTAATTCCTCTGCTGTCCTCAAAAATGAATTGTACACTATATCTTAGATTCACATTTCTATTCTTCAATAATTTTATAATAGCAGCAACCAATAATATGATTCAGTTTAAAATAACTCATTTTACAGAAAAACATAATGAACACTTCAGGATTTTTGGAAAAATAATTGTAACTGATTTGGACAATTATATTAATGAATTAAAAAAATACCTCAAAGAACTGAACAAGTGCTTTTTTAGGATCTTCTGGGATGGGTAAATATTCAACTTGAGACTTTGAGAAAATATTCTTTACTTCTGATAGCTTAAATAGCAACCTTGTCAGTTCAGTCAACTGTTCCATGTAGTCCTTTTCTGTCAAAATAAATTATATGTTTATTATACAAATTTATGCTACATATATGTATATATACATATATTCCTGAAGTAGGAAACAGCAACCCACTCCAGTATTCTGGCCTGGGGAATTCCATGGACAGAGGAGCCAGGCGGGCTACAGTCCGTGGGGTCACAAAGAGTCAGACACGATGGAGCACGTTCACACACACACACACACACACACACACACACAAACATGGGGAGCACGTTCACACACACACACACACACACACATGGGGAGCACGTACACACACACACACACGGGCAGAGAATGCAGCATTCTTCATTTGTGACAATGATTTGTTTTAAAATGAACATTTCTACATTTTTGAAAACTAAGTTTCTCTCACTATAGGAAGGCTTTATTTAAAAACAAACAAACATTTACTTGTGAACATCCTAGTCCCAAAAGGTATTAATGTAAAGCCAACTGATATAATAAAATATAAAAGTAAATGTGGAGCATGTTTTCAGTCCAGCCTTTCCAAGATTTACAACTGGCCATAAACAATAGCTTTAGGAAAAGGAAAATGCACACGCTCCAGACAACCATAACAGTATGGAATATTAAAAAAAAAAGTTACAAGGAAAAGGAGGAAATTATTCATAATTGGATATTTTTCTTTATAGGGTGTTCACAGTATGATATCTAGTTATTTACTTCATATCTCCACTTTTTTTTTCTGACCAGTTTCTTCAAGGTAAAAAAATAGCTTGTCACCTGAGAGCAAATTTTTGTCCTGAGCTTCCAAGGAAATAAGTTCTTTTATCTTTATAAGAGAGAAATTTGTCATATACAGTAATGGGAAAATATCAAGAAAAAAGAAACAGACTGCAAATGGAAATAAACTTCTGTTCATATTAATACCTACTTACAAATATATATATTTTTAATCTTTTCTATTAATTTATGTAACAAAACAGGAAATTCTAAATATACTTAGCAAGCCAGAAAGCAAAACACTTGCAGTACTTACCAACTGCCTGATCAGGATTTATATCAATGAATGAGTCATCTGGCACATGAAGGTTTTTTACATACATTTGCAAAATGCAACGGATCCATGATCTTACAGTGAGGGCTTGAAAAGATACACAGCCTGAATGAGAAACTGCTTCACATAACATGCTGTAAAAATAAGTTCATGAATATTAAAAACAGAAACCAAAACAAAACCCTGACGATGTGTTCCCTGAGTACAGAGATTGAGAAATAAAACATTCTAATACCCCCCAGTTTTTGGTCCCACTTATTTTACACACACACGAATGCAGACATACTCTGCTGAAAATAAACACTACAGATACCACAAAATATTTTAGACAAACACTCCTGCTCTCATTTATAATGCCCTAATTTTTAAGTTTTCCTTTTTCCACTGGTGGCATACATATGACTTATGCCAACGGAGAGACATGGTTAAAATAAGAAAAACAGGGAAGGGGTTTAAGTAGCTTTGTGTGATAATACTGAAGGAAGTGGCAAGCACAATAAAAAACCGTGGCCCTTAGAGTAAAACAGAGAAGCAATCACGACCATATACAGAAGAAAAAAGATGAAATACATTTCTACGAGGGTCTCCCAACCAATCCAATCCCCCTCCCTTCCTTTTCTGCTCCCCCCACCCACAGGCAGTCATCATTAAAGAACTCCAAAATAACATCCAAACAAGAGCTTTTTAAAAATTACTTTTACAAATTCAAAGGTCTGGCTTAATCTGATTTCTAATCATTTTATATGAGAGGATGGGGATAAGTCTTAACCTAATTATAAATGTTGTGTAAAGTTAGACACTTGAAAAATACATAAATCATAACTCTAAAAGTACTGTTTTGAAATACTCTGAATATGCATTTTCATAAAAAAGGAGAACACAAAATAGAACTCAGATGGGTTATTACCTATACAACCTCCCAACGCTACTTAACATCTTAACATCTTAGCATTTCACTTCAGCTGCTTCATTTCAGTTAGTCCTTCCTTGCTGCTAACATACCAATATTATTTTAAAAACAAATCCTTTGAGATAATTTCACACAAGTATTTAACAAATAATATAAACAAATGTTTGTTGTCATCAAAGAATTCTTAAGCTGGAAGGGAATCCTAAAAGTAATCCAATTGAAGCTGAACTCCCTTACTGTGTAACTGAAAGCTAGTGAGAAAATGATTAATGAGTATGCTTAATGAACTTCCTTTTGAGAAGAATACCTCTCTTCATTTTCACTGACTGGCAGGGGGATCAGATCTACATTGGTCTCTTAGGTTTGTGTATTCATTTTATTTTCCCTTATCTTGATATTCTTATCTGAATCACCCTGATTGTTCTATACCATTTCTATTACTGATTGTATATTTTTTCTGTTGGGGTTCCTCAGATCTCTTATGTAATACAGACACTCAAAGACATGAAAATCAAAGTTCAAGGTGATGAAGTCTCTTGTTCATCACTGCACAAAAGTCCGATCTTTAAAACCTAGTGTGAAGAGGAAAGTTACCATTAAACTAAAACTGTGATAATAAAACGGTGCCTTACAGATTTAGCAGTATTAATTGTATAATTTCTTTCACAATGGCGAGTGTAGAAAGATCATTTCAAGATGAGGGTAAGGCCGTCCTATAAAAACCATTTTGACAAAGCAGCAGCAGCATTGTTTTAAGAAAACTTTCCTACTGTTAATACAGTCAAAATGTGGATACACAGGAAAGCAACCAATTGCCCAAGTGAAAGTATACATAGCAAAGACCAGTTTTTATTTTGGAAATTCTTTGCTTCCTCGGGAACTAATCTACTGTGGGTTTACATTAACGTGTACACCTGAAATAAAAACACTTACCTATTCTGTAGGAAATGACTTAAATATCTGGCTACAACCTGGGGCCAGATGATATCATCCCAACCAAAGAGTTGTATCATTGATGTAACTGGCTGAGGCTGAAGATCTGATGGGGCAGTGCTGGGCAAGTCCATCGCCAGCAAAGTAAAATCTAGATTTACAATGAGAGAAACTTACAGTGAGAATGTAAAAAAGAAAGAAAAAACCACTATCTCCCTTCAAATTATGTTAATAGTGATTTTTTAAAAAATCAGCACTAAACAATAAATGTCACGTTTTAGAAATGTAGAACAGAAAGCTAAAACTGAACTAAATTCATATTGTCAAAGACATTTCTGTGCTGATTATCTGCATCTCCAAGAAAGGGTCTGGAAAAATCTGTCTCAGCATCATCACAATGCATCTATAATAGAAAGGCCCTTCAAATGGCAAATTAATAAAAAAAAAAATTATTGCTTGATTCATTGCAGTCGCTTCTCCTGTTGTGGAGCACAGGCTCTAGGGAACACGAGCTTCAGCAGTCGCAGGTCCCTGGCTCCGGAGTGCATGCTCAGTAGTGGCAGTGCATGGGCGTATCTGCTTCAAGGCATGTAGGCTCTTCACACGTCAGGGACCCAACCCATGTTTCCTGCCTTAGCAAAGGATTCTTTATCACTGAACCACCAGGAAAGCCCTCAAATGGCAAATTCTAAACCTGATGTCTCTGCTAAAGAGCCTCTCTCACGCAAATGACCCATTACCAAAAACATTTCTAGCATCCACTCTTTTCCAATCAAGTTAATTTACTCATCACCTACCACAGACATGACTGAGTGACTTCCACTTTCACTGACCACAGATGAAGAGCTCTCACTCACCATGGACACTGGACATTTTCTTCTAGTAAACAGTGATTTCCTACAATCAATCAATGATACTCCACTTCCCTCAGAACTCAGAAACCCTAGGAACCAGAATTTCTTAGATCCCCATGGTAAACAAACAGACTTTATTTTGTGATTTCCTGGGATTCCCCAACCTAATTTGCAGTGCATCAATTTATGTGCATGTGCACTCTATTTGTGTCCAACTCTTTATGACCCCATGGATTGTAGCCCACCAGGCTCCTCTGTCCATGGGATTCTCCAGGCAAGAATATTGGAGTGGGTTGCCATTTTCTTGTCCAACACCAATTTATGTTTATCAATAAATTATTTATTAAGCACTGCCTCCTGTAATGCTCGCTCAAACAGTGGCTGTTTATATCCTCCCACACTCTCATACATGGGACCCACAAAGGGTGAGCAACTTCTGGTCCACACTGCTGCTTCTAGACCATTCTCCCTTCCTCTTCTTGAAAACCTTTGGCTTTGAGTCTCAGGTCATCAAATTACACCAACACTCTCTTTGTTGCACCTGTCTGTCTCCTCCTTCACCACCTCTCATTCCCTGAAGACTGGAGCTCACTATCATCCTTTCTAACTGCACTCCTGTCATAGTTCTTGATGATTTTTTCCTCCCCGTCTCTTGGACGTGAACTTCTCCCCTTCAGTGAGACCATCTTCCAGTAGTTTCGCCACTCACTCCCATGGTGATACAGAGAACCTGAAATCCCGACTTTGAAGACCCCTCTTTCTGGCATCAAACTAGCTTTCCAACTCTCCTCCTGTAGGTTCCCAACTCCTCCAGCAATCCTTTGATTCCATCAGGACCTACGATTCATTGGTCCTACAACTTTCCCTATGCTCCTCACTTTGTGCCTTCCCTTCCCTTTCCAGGCAACCTGACTGAATGCTCCATCATTATACTCATTTTCATATACCATCAATTCCCTTGTCTCTTACTTGATTCACTGAACTTGCCTGGAAAAAAACACCATCTGTTTAATTACAACTCTTTGTCTTCTCCCCATGGGCACCTATGGCCAATGTTAAGTGGCTGGTGAACAACCATGTGGACCGATCTCACTTTAAATTTATGACCAAAGATGGTAAGTGGGTCCTTAGAGCTGGCCATCGTTCCTACCATATTTCCCTAGTCCATTTGGTCTTTCATTCTCCTAGAGGATTACTGCATACCTTCTCTCCTCTCTCTACCATCAGTCAGCATCTCCTCCCCATCTTCATTTTCAGTTAATGACTTTTACTACGTCAAGGAGAAAGGAGAAGCATCAGAAGAGAACCACCACATCTACCCTGCCACCTCCAAGTGGACCCATTTATTCTGCCTCCTCTTCTGCTACCACAGGAGATCTGAGGCCGAGTCCTCTATGAGATCCCATTTCTCCTGGGAATTAAAACACAAATGACTGTCTTGCAGCATTAAGTTTTCTCTCACTCCTACACATTCCTGTCAGCATTATAAATATGCTGGAGTTTCTCCCATGTTTTAAAAAAAAAAAATAAAAACCCTCCTTGACCCCACCTCCCTCTCCAGCTAACATCCCAATTTTTTCTACTTCTTATAGATGTGTATGTGTTAGTCACTAAGTCGAGTCCAACTCTCTGAGATCCCATGGACTGTAGCCTGTCCATGGAATTCTCCAGGCAACGATACTGGAGAGGGTTGCCATTTCCTCCTCCAGGGCATCTTCTGACCCACGGATCAAACCCGGGTCTCCTGCATTGCAGGCAGATTCCTTACCATCTGAGCCACCAGGGAAGCCTCTTTTAATGGTGATATACTCAAAAAGATTTACTTATGTTTGCAGCCAGTGATTCCTCTTCTCGCATTTTCTCTTGGACATCTTTAAGGGGCCTTTGCCTCTACCCACTACAGCAAAAAACTGCTCTTCAAGGACACCAGTAACCTCTGTCCTACTATATCCAATGACCAATTCTCAGGCCTCATCCTAATTGACCCATTAAACACATTCGAAATGTTGATCACTATTCTTTCCTTAAAATGCTCTGTAATTTGGTTTCCATGGCACTACACTTAATGGGTTTTCACATCACCTCACTGGTATTCCTTACAGTCTCCTTTCTTGGTTCCTTCTAATCCTACAAATCTGAACATGGGAATATCCTGGGACCCGTCTTCAAACTTCTCTTTTTACTACTGACTCTGTTAGCATCTTATCCAGGTCATAGCTTTATAAGACTATTTGTACATAAATAGTTCCCAAATTTAAATCTCTAGCTTGGACCTCTTCCCTGAAACCCAGGTTCATTATCCAGGGGTCTACTCAACATCCCTACTCAGATTTTAAGGGAGATATATATATAAAATATATCTGTATATCCAAAGTCAAAATCCCAGTCTTCACTCATAAAAATTTCTTCCTGCCACAATCTTTCTCATCTCAAACGAGGGTTTCTCCCTTTCTCTATCTTGCTTACCATATCAAACCCACTTAGAAAATTGTCAGCTCTACTTTCAAACTGGAAATCTGACCACTTCTCGCCACTCCCACCGCTCCCACTGTGGCCCCAGCTGTCCATCTCTAAGCTGTTACAAGAGTTCTCTACATGACCTCCCCACCTCTCAATAGTCTAATCTCGGTCCAGCAGCCAGAGCAATCACATCCCCTCTCTGCTCAGGACTTGCCAGTCTCAGGAAAGTCTTCTTACAACTATGCATAAGGCAGAACAGAAAGCAGTTCTCCACAGCCCGTGGACTGCACCTCTGACTCCTCTTTCTCCAGTTCTTACGCCACAGGAGCTTTGATGGCTTCCGTGCAGTTTCTCGAACACACCAGACACGCTCTTGCCTTTGGATGTTTGCACAGCTCGTATCTGCATGGCCGCATAGCTCACCTCCTTCGGGTCTTTGCTCAAATGATACCTATTACAAGTTTTCTGGGCAGCTCTTATTTGAAGCCATAACTTGCCTGTGGTCTTCCCTTGTGCTTAATAGCTCAGTCGTGTCCGACTCTTTGTGACCCCGTGGACTGTAGCCCGCCAGGCTCCTCCGTCCATGGGATTCTCCAGGCAAGAATACTGGAGTGGGTTGCCATGCCCTCCTCCAGGGAATCTTCCCAACCCAGGGATCGAACCCAGGTTCCCTATCTCTATCCTTTTCTGTATTTTTCTTTTTCTCCATTTATCATCATCTGACATATTACACATTTTACTTACCCTCCTTCTTGCTCTCTTCCTTCCATAAGAACACGGAGCTTATGCATGAAAGAAGGACTTGTAGTTCTTTTTTTCCCATTGATAAATCCCAATGGCAAAGTATTCATTAACTATTTTTTAATGCAGGAAATTTTTGCCTCCTGTCTTTACTTCAAAACAAACCCCAAACCCACATATATTGGCTTTATATCTATATTACTATTTATTTTCAGTACCTAAGACAGTACTGACTAACTTGTATCATTTTGGTCATTAAGTGGGAGTTGGGGTGATGAATGGTAGAAAGATAAGTCATATCGACTAATAATGACTGCTTTGGTTAAACTGAAAGTCAGTATTTATTTTCAGAGACATTACAGTGGTTGGAAAACCATTGCCCCGTCATAGTTCTCCAATGTACATATCACGGTAAAGTTTTAATTATGGAAGCACTAGCAGAATTCAAAATCTTTTCAAATGTATATCATGAAGTCTTTTATGTAATGCTTTTAGCTAAGTTTTCCTTATTCACACCAGGGTAAAATAAACCTTGGTTTAGAGCTTAGGTTTTTAAAAGCGTTTACATTTAAATACATTAAACATCTTCTTAAAAACCGCATTTAAATACATGTAGTCACCATATTGATCTCTCTCTATTCCAGTACTTCTTAACATACGTTGGATAAAATATCCCTTTGAAAAAGATAAAGACTTCTTTTTGGGAAAGTGCATATGTGAATATATATATATTCAAATTTTTGCCTATAATTTCATCTGATTCAGAATCCCTTAAAGTCTAAGGACATGTCTATAGGCTAATAATCAAATTAAGTAAAGATTACAACTTAAAATAGAATCTAACAGAAGTCTGAAAAGCAACATTCTATGTACTCCATGTCATTCTGATCTCATCGGTTTTATGCTGAAGTGGAATTCAAGCCATCTCTTTTTGCTCTTTATTCAATTTCATATTTTACTAGGTATCTGCACATACAATCTGAAAATAAACGACCTGAACTAGAAGTCAAATACTGCTTTACTTTCCAAATAACGCATGAATAAGAAAAGCCACGTATATTCAGTATTTTTAAGGTTAAAAATGATCTTTTTAGCAAATCATCACTTAATTTTTACTTTTACTAACAGGAAAATAATAAACAAGCCAAAGAATCCTAATTTTAAAATACATAATTCTTTTCTTCCTGGTTGTCAAAATATTTATTGCACTGTAATAAAATAAGAGTTTGCTACTAAGCAAACAGAAGAAAAAACTGACAGAGTCTGCAAAATGAGAAGCTAACTGGCAAATTAAGAACGCTGACCTGCGGCCGCATCCGCGAGTTGCGAGAGAGGCACTATCTGTGACATCCTCTGACTCTTCAGAAACGAAAAGAAATGCCTCCAGAGCGCACTGGCCACTGCAGCAAGGTGGCGCTCTTTAGTCGATAATGAAGACTGCACAATGAGGTCCCCATTCTCCCTTTGCAGTTCCTGACACAATTGTTGACGCATACTCCTAAAAAAAAAAATAAATAAAAATACAGCTAACACCCAACAAACAAATACAAAATTTTTCCTTAAATACATTCTGGGCTTTTAACATTTACACCATGTGAAAACTGAAGGACAGTTCTATCTAATTAAAACCTTTATGTCAAGACATTATGCATTTCTGGTTATTTGATGGATGAACGATGGCATATTAAGCACCATAAAGTTAATGTTAATTACTAATGTCAGGCATTAATTATATGCTTTTTAATATGTCAGATCCAAATGAGAAATAGGCAGCTTCAAAATGAAGGTTTGCATTTTGCAACTCACTATGACAAGTGATTTTACTTACAATCTAGACATAAAAACAAAATTTTAAGCCACTTCTCCTGTGAGCTTTAGGATATGATGTACCAAGAGGAAAGTATTTATGGCTTATATGTGATATTTTAAATTACAATACTTTCCCTGTTTAGAGCAGACATAGACATTAAGCTAGAATATAAAACTGTCCTAGATATCACCTTAGTATCAGTCCTTTGGTCCAAAAAGACCCATAATCATTTTCACATGGTAGAAAATAATAAAATCATTCTTCTCCATAAATCAGTAAAACATGAATTCAATACTGCCTCAAGTTTTGATCTGTCATTTACTCACTTTTCCTATGGAAAGTTGAGACAACTCTAAGACCTTAACGGAAACATAACAGGGGTGAATACCAGAAGATTTTTCTAGTGATCTGGAATAGAAGGCATTAATGCAATATGCCCAACAATTAATAATATCATTAATATTATTATTTAGTTGCACTAAACACGCAACTGTGATATTATTCCTGTTTCTGTGTATATAACTGTAATCTTATTCCTATTTCTATATATATAACTGCCAGCTCAATCGAGTAGACACAAATGCATAAACAGCATCCTTAGACTTGTTTTCTTCAAATAAAGAGCAAACAGTGAAAATTAATCAGTGGAGCTAAGCCAAAATACTTCCTTTGATAGTAGCAGTATTCCATTAAGAAAAATGACTAGTGCTTTAAAAAAAGAAGGAAAATTACATAAGTCCAACATTCCCGATCTGATGTTTCAAATCAGTTCATCAAGAGGAAGTGGACACTCAAAATAACTATATAAAATATGGAGCTAACTAATGCATGTATCTAAAGCAATTCCACAAAAAGATCAAACTGGTTGCAAGACATCATTGTATTTTTCACATAACTACACAAAAGTAAAGATTTTAAGTATAAGTTATATAACATTAGGACTCTAAGTCTCTCTACACTGAAATTCTTGGATAACCATGAGACAGAACTTAATGCTCCTTGCAGTACTGGGGGTGGTGCCAAATACCTGGAGAAAGAATATCATAGTAAGCAAGCTTCCTAAAAACTAACCAAATATCTGCTATGTCCTCTTCGTGTAAAACTTGCCTGAGATGCTTTCAACATGAAGTAGTGGCTAAAGATTATTTCAGGTCCTTTAGCTTTGAGTAAGATGAATATCAAACCACTAAAATCCATTTGGCAACTAACTCAATTGCCTGTATCAACAAAGCAAAATTCATGGGTACATTTCAAGACACTGGAGTCCAAGTGAAATAATACCACCATTTGCAAAACCCATCTAAAGCTTTTTCAAGTATATTGGTCTCAAAGGATGATAAATAATTTACTACATCTGGGTAGGACGGATTTTACTATTTCTAAATAAAATAAGCCATTTTCTTCACTCTTTACAATGTATTCTCCAGGAAGTGGTAACATTTCTGATCATTCCGTATGAAGCTGGAAATTCTTTAACTAAAAATCAGAACAATTCTATGAGATGGGTGTCACTAATCCTCTTTATAGAGGATAAAGATGATAATGATATCCCCAAAAGTCACACGGCTAAGAAGAGCTGGCCCCATAATCTGAATCAAAATCTGACTCTGAAGCCCATACTTTCCCTTATATACTAAGACACACACCCTTTAACACTAAGACGTGCATGTGTGTGTGTGAGTACACACACACATAATTAAAACATTGATCAATTTTCTTCTCTCCCTACTTGAAGAAATTTTACTAAGTCTAAGAAAAGAAGCTGGGCAAGCCACATGTAGCTTTGCTTTGTAAAGTGGTAGGGACGTAGGTTTTAAGTAGAAGATTGACTTTAAAATCATTTTGGAAATATACATGCATAACCAGCCCACTTATGTTCTAAAAGATCCAACACATAGCAGGAAAAAAAAAATCTGCTGAATGTCAAGTTATTTAAATTGCAGCTTTCACAGAAATAATAGCAACATCTAGCATTTACTAGTACTTACCATGTGCCAAGAACCACACTAGGAAGTTTGTAAGCACTGCTTCTCACCCTATGAGGTAGGTATAATTATGATTCGAATCTTATAAACGAGAAAATTGAGGCAACAGAAGTAGCTTGTGTTGGGTAAAACTGCTGGTTATTAGCAAAGCTACTCAGAGCTGTGTGACCTTAAAAAAAATGAGTAACTGCCCAAATTTCATTTTCTAAAGAGTTAAAATTAGGAAGAATCATTTATCATCTGCCTACCAGGGTTATTGTGAAGATTACATGTGAAGAATAACATCCTTAAAAGTGTTCAGGAACCTATCACTACACTATGTTGTTGTTTAGTCGCTAAGTTGTGTCAGACTCTTCGTGACTCCATGAGCTGTAGCCCACCAGGCCCCTCTGTCCATGGGATCTCGAAGGTAAGAACACTGGAGTGGATTGCCATTCCTTTCTCTGGGGTATCTTCCTGACCAAGGGATGGAACGTTCATCTCCAGGGTTGACAGGTAGATTCTTAACCACTGATCCACCTGAGAAGTCCATGGCTACACTATGGAAATGCCCAAACTGGTACATACCTCGTTATTCAGGTGTTCGTACACTTCTGTTTTATCAACAGCTCTGGTATCCTGCTTCTTTGGGCTTACCTCCTCTAGTTCAAGCACTTTCCTGATCCTGAACATAACTGTTCTTGTGCTCCACTTTCCAAGATTTGTTTTCCTGTTTTTATTTCCATGTTACTTTTTGTAGTGATTTTATATATCTCACCCTCCCACCTCCCCATCCTCACAAAGACATCCAAATATACTGAGGCATCTATTAATATGATTGATAAGAGCTAGCAGAAAGCAAGGGGGTTAACAACAATTAACAACTGAATTCCTTTTTCAAGTTCTACTTCAAAGCCTGCCAACTTTCTTCAATCTACATCAGTGAAAAATATAATGGGAAGCTCTAAGTTTAAAAGAAGTTGTTCTAAACCACTATGAGTGATGATTCCAAGTGTCTGATGAATGTAACTAATGGAAAACTGGATGGGAATCAGGATACTCTTACCATTTTTAGTTTCAGTTAAATTTACTAAAAAAAAACAAACAAAACCTTAGGTACTTTGGAGCTTCTGGTTATTCTTATTCACATCTATAAAATAGGGCTATAATCTGCTTTACCACCCAGAAAGAATATAAGATAACCAAACTAGTGAAATTACCAGAAAGCAAACTAACAACCTCCCAAAAACAAGGTTTTAAAGCTGGAAGGTATCTTAAAAATCATTTAATCCAATCCTGTCTTCAAAAAATAGAAACAAAAACAAAACAAAAACAGACTCTATGTATAAAGAGAATTCTGCAAAGTCTCACTAGAAGATAATGGGAACTTAAGTCCTGCCCCCCCAATTCTGTGTATATCCAGTTATCAGGGAGATGCAATAGGTCAGAAACCAGGCTGGTGAGTAGCGGTCCAGGCATATCCCGGAGGGACTCCCTGGAACGGGGCCTCCATCTATTTGTTTGTACATGGACGAGGAGGTGAGTGGGTGCTAATGATTGAGTGAATATGTGAGGTCAACGCAAGGAATTTACTGGCTGTTCTGACTATTAAGTGATTATGAAAAAAAAAAAGTCCAGTACTGGCAGTGATGGCAGTGATACTTTTGGTCATATATAATGCACCATCATATGCAGGACAAGAAGCAACGGTTAGAACCGGACATGGAACAAAGGACTGATTCCAAATTGGGAAAGAAATACATTAAGGCTGTGTATTGTCAACTTGCTTATTTAACTTTTATGCAGACTACATCATGAGAAATGCCAGGCTAGATAACTCACAAGCCGGAATCAAGACTGCCGGGAGAAATACCAACAACCTCAGATATGCAAATGATACCACTCTAATAGCAGAAAGCAAAGAGGAACTAAACAGCCTCTTGATGAAAGTGAAAAAGGAGAGTGAAAAGCCAGCTTAAAACTCAACACTGAAAAAATGAAGACCATGACAACCAGTCCCATCACTTTTTGGCAAGTAGATAGGGAAAAAATGGAAACAATTACAGATTTTCTTTCCTTGGGCTCCAAAAATCACTGTGGATGGTGACTGTACCCATGAAATTAAAAGACACTTGTGACTTGGAAGAAAGCTATGACAAATCTAGACCATGTATTAAAAAGCAGAGATAATCACTTTGCTGACAAAGGTCTATAGAGTCAAGGCTATGGTTTTTCCAATGCCACATACAGATGTGAGAGTTGGACCATAAAGAAGGCTGAAGGCTAAAGAACTGATGCTTTCAAATTGACGTGATGAAGACTCTTGAGCGTCCCTTGGACAGCAAGGAGATCAAACCAGTCAAACCTCAAGGAAATCAACCCTGAATATTCATTGGAAGGACCTATGCTGAAACTCCAGTACTTCCGCCACGTGATGCAAATAGCTGCCTCACTGGAAAAGACCCTGATGCTGGGAATGATTGAGGGGAGAAGGAGGTGACAGAGGATGAGATGGCTGGATGCATCACCGACTCGATGGACACGAGTTTGAGCAAACGCCAGGAAACAGTAAAGGACAGGGAAGCCTGGCGTCCTGTGGTTCATACGGTTGCAAAGAGCTGGACACGAGTAAGAGACAGAACAACATAGCAGTGAAAAGCCTCCTCGAGGTGTAAGGAAAATTATCCAAAAGAACACTTGTGTAGGAGACAGAAGACTAGTCTGTGACCCCGGAAAGCTAAGACTTGGTTTTTCATCTGTTAAATGGGAATACTGCCCTACTGTCCTCTACAGAGCTGCTCAAGTGTCAAATTACACAACTTAGGTAAAAACAGTTTATAGGCTATAAGGCAAGGTAATATTTACTTTAGTTTTATTGTTATTCATTCCAATTTCTAACAATCATGTCCACACATTCAGTAGAGCATTATCTAGAAAGACATGGGCTTTAGAGACAGACACACCAGAGAACAAATCCTATTCTCAATTACTAGTGACATGGCCATTTCCTCAACTGTTACAAGAACTCCCAATAAAACACATTCAATAAATGGAATAATGGAATATTATTGGCCAGAGAATCAGACTGTTTAGTGAGAATATATGTGCTACCCTATTCTGTTTTTGACCTTTATTAACTGGTTTAATTCTGTAGGCATTATTTTTCCCACTTTGTAGACAAGGAATCTAAGAACAGAAAGAATAAATAATTTGATTGGGTTATACTGTTGGTAAGCAGCAGAGACAGAATTTGAATCCAGGCAGTCAAGCTATCATGCAACTATGCTACAGCTACCCCAAATACCATTTTACTACCCAAATAAGTACTACATGTCTCAAATGCCATTACTTCATTCATGCATATGCTAAGTTCCTAAAAGGGGTAGTTACAAAGCAGTATAACATCCAATTCTGATGGCACAAAAGATGCACACATATTCAAAGTTTAATAGTTCCGGGAAGTAGAGAATTCTATAGGGATTCCAAATTTCAATGCCGTGTAACCATTTAAAATTTTCCTATGAAAAAATTTCCTTGTCCCTATCCCCAAAATAGGGTATAGCATGAAAATACATCAATAAAAAGTGATTATTTTTACAAGTTATCCTTATAATTTTATTAGTCTCATATATGTAGATGACTATGGGTCTCAAATGACTTAAAAGTTATGGTGATATTTCATTGCATTTTATGGTACACTAGTTAACAGGGATCTACTTTGGTAGTTCTCAATCTTGACTACCATCAAAATCATCTGTAGAGCTTTCTAGAAATGTGGAAGTTCTGACTTCACTGAAGATTCTACTGCATCTACAAGTCTAGGGTCAAAGCTTATTATTTTAAAAACAATTCTCACTCAGGGGGTCTTGGGAGGGGCCTGAGAGTCTACCTGTCAAGCAGGCAGATTTTGCATGCCCATGGCCTCACTTTAAGCAGTTACCTTCCTGGCTCTTGTCTATAAAATGGTGACAATAATAGTATCTACAGGATTAAATTAGTTCATTAAAGTCAAACACTTAGAATAGGGTTGCCACACACATTCTCATTTAACAGTCTGATTTTCTGGCTAACAATAACAGATATTCCATTTATTGAATATGTCTTACTTGATTC
Organism: Cervus elaphus; assembly: GCF_910594005.1. NCBI lineage: Eukaryota > Metazoa > Chordata > Mammalia > Artiodactyla > Cervidae > Cervus > Cervus elaphus. The sequence goes on along the minus strand of NC_057842.1, from coordinate 53,647,422 downwards.
TTGTAACAGATGAAGAAATGATCACGCAACAAGTAGTCCATGAATCACACTGAGTATTCAATTTCATTCTGTATGGGAGAAGGTTGATAATCATTCCTGTACTCCATAGGCATAAGGGTAAAGCAAAATTTAGGTTTTACACAATGAGGTACCATCTCATGCTGGTCAGAATGGCTGCTATTAAAAAGTCTACAGACAATAAATGCTGGAGAGGGTGCAGAGAAAAGGGAACCCTCTTACACTGTTGGTGGGAATGCAAACTAGTACAGCCACTATGGATAACAGTATGGAGATTCCTTAAAAAACTGGAAATAGAACTGCCATATGACCCAGCAACCCCACTCCTGGGCATACACACCGAGGAAACCAGAACTGAAAGAGACATGTGCACCCCAATGTTCATCGCAGCACTGTTTATAATAGCTAGGACATGGAAGCAACCTAGATGTCCATCGGCAGATGAATGGATAAGAAAGCTGTGGTATATATACACAATGGAACATTACTCAGCTATTAAAAAGAATTCATTTGAATCAGTTCTAATGAGATGGATGAAACTGGAGCCTATTATACAGAGTGAAGCAAGTCAGAAAGAAAAACACCAGTACAATATATTGACACATATATATGGAATTTAGAAAGATGGTAACGATGACCCTATATGCAAGACAGCAAAAAAGACACAGATGTAAAGAACAGACTTTTGGACTCTGTGGGAGAAGGCAATGGTGGGATGATCTGAGAGAACAGCATTGAAACATGTATATTACCATATGTGAAATAGATCGCCAGTCCAGGTTCAATGCATAAGACAGGGTGCTCAGGGCTGGTGCACTGGGATGACCCTGAAGGATGGGGTGGGGAGGGAGGCGGGAGGGGGTTCAGGATGGGGAACACATGTACACCCATGGCTGATTCATGTCAATGTATGGCAAAAACCACTACAATATTGTAAAGTAATTAGTCTCCAATTAAAATAAATAAATTTTTAAAAATATATAGGTTTTATAGTAATTCAGAAACTAAAGATCATTGACAGCAGCAGAATAAAACGGGCATGGAAATGATTCTCAGAGGACAGGTTAAGGATGAGAAAAGTGAAAATGAGGGAACTAAAACACAAAGGCATATAAATTCCACACATTTACTCTAATTCAATGCATATTACACAGGTTCCAGGCAGTAGGGATACAAAGTCATCACAACAAAGTCTCTGCCCTGGAGCTTGTATTTTAAAGAGAGACAGACAACTAAACACAGACGTGGATCACCGCAGGTTGTGGTGAGCTTTATGGATAAATAGAAATCAAGGTACAGGGATGGTGGATGATGATGATATTTCAACTGGGAATATCAGGAAATACCTTCCGAAGAGGTGGCACATGAGCAAAGACTTAAATGAGTAAGGGGGAGAACCACATGGGTACACGTGGAGAGAGAGTTTCAGGCAGAAGAAACAAAAGTGCATAGGCGCCTAGGCTAGTGGTTTTATGGGCTCAAGAACAACAATTAGGAGGCCAGTTGGCTGAAGCACAAAGGATGATAGGAGGAAAAGCAGATGAATTCAAAGAGGAAACTGAGTTCCAGACCAAGTAGATTCTTCAAAGAACTTTAGATAAAATCAAAGTGGATAACAAGCCACAAAGCAGAAGTGTTACATAATTTCTTTTCAAAGAAACCTATGAAAAAGCAAGGTATTTTGGGAAGGGGGGAAAAAATAGTAACCACTCTGACTATAATGGAGAATTTTTATAGCAGAATTAGAAGGCAATAAATTTAAGAGTAGAAAATAAAGACAATATTGAATATTGGTTCAGTCACATGTTCTTCTCATCCACTTCACAAGAAGTTATGATGCCTCTCACTGTACGTGAGCCAGAGGTTCGATTAAGGCACATCCTGCTCTTAAAAAAAGAAAATCTAGACTTCATTCTGAAGGTATTAGATTGGTACAAAATTGTGGTTTTTGCATTGCGGAAATCTGACTTTGATATTGGAATACGCTCTTAAATAAGTGTAGTTATGTTATACATCATTTTAATGTGCATTTCTCATTTTATAGTTTTTTGCTAATGACTTATTACTTGCAGCTTATTTTATATTTATTTTTGACTATGGAAATGTTAGACAAAAAGCAAATTTGAGAGATTTTCTTATTCAAGTTCAAAATGGGTTGTAAAGCAGCACAGACAACTTGCAACATCAACAACACATTTGGCCTAGGAACTGCTAAAAAACATACAGTGCAGTGGTCATTCAAGAAGTTTGGCAGAGGAGACAAGAGCCTTGAGGATGAGGAGCTGATAGTGGGACTGACATCAGAAATTGACAACAACCAATTGAGAGCAATCATCGAAGCTGATCCTCTCACAACTAGCGAGAAGCTGCTGAAGAAATCAACATCGACCATTCTATTGTCATTCAGCATTTGAAGCAAGTTGAAAAGGTGAAAAAGCTTGATAAGTGAATGCCTCATGAGCTGACCGCAAATCCAAAAAACTGTCGTTTTGAAGTGTCGTCTTTTCTTATTCTATGCAACAACAATGAATCATTTCTTGACTGGTTTGTGACAAGCGACAGAAAGTGGATTTTATACAACTGGCGAAGATCAGCTCAGTGGTCAGACCGAGAAGCTCCAAAGCACTTTCCAAAGCCAAACTTGCCCCCAAAAAAGGTCATGGTCACTGTTTGGTGATCTGCTGCCTATCTGATCCACTACAGCTTTCTGAATCCCAGGAAAACCATTCCATTTGAGAAGTATGCTCAGCAAATCAATGAGATACACTGAAAACGGCAACACCTTCAGCCGGCACCGGTCAACGTAAAGGGCCCAATTCTTCTGCGTGACCACAGCTGACTGCAAGGCGCACAACCAGCACTTCAAAAGCTGAATAATGAATTGGGCTATGAAGTTTTGCCTCATCCATCGTGTTCACCTGACCTCTTGCCAACCAACTACTACTTCTTCAAGCATCTCAACAACTTCTTGCAGGTAAAATGCTTCCACAACCAGCAAATGCTTTCTACGAGTTCACTGAACCCTGCAACACGGATTTTTACACTACAGTAATAAACTTATTTCTCCTTGGCAAAAACATGCTGATTGTAATGGTTCCTATTTTGATTTAATAAAGATGTGTTTGAGCCTAGTTATAATGATTTAAAATTCATGGTCCGAAACTGCAATTATGTTTGCACCAACCTAATAGTAAGGAACCACTAAAAAATTTTGAACTGAGGAGTGACAGTGAGAACAGTGCTTTGGGAAAGATTAATGTGGCAAATGGCAAACAGAACGGACTAGAATAAAAACTGGGGAGAGACAGGAGAGACCAACTAAGAAGCTTCCGTAAACATGCAGGTATGAGTTAATGTGCAACTTAAGCTACTTTATGAAGAAACAAGAAAGCTAACAGTAATTATTTGGCATTTTGTGAAGGAGAGAAAGGAGCAATCTACGTTATTGCTAACTTTCAGGAGAGGGAAACAAAGGTAGGAGGGACAGTTAATTACTACACAAGAAGAGTATAATTCGATTTGCAAACAGAAAATTTAAGTAACAAAACCACCAAAGTTTCTGGAAATCTGGACCTAGAGTCCAAGAGAACATTCAGACTCAGAAGTCACTTGTGCCCAGTAGTTCAGCTGATTTTAATGAACATTTTAATGTCTATTAGTTACTTGAGGTAGTGTATTAGATGCAATCAAATATGGTCAGTAGTCTCAAAGAACTTATAATTAAGTGAGGAGACAGAGGTATCTACAGAGTACTATGATACACACAAAGGAAACATTTAGTCCACCTGGGGGTTTGATGAAGGCCTCAAGGAGTAAATACATTATTATCAGATTAAAGCAGCTGTTAACTGAAAAAGAAAAAGAAAACACACACACACACAAAGAGCTTCAGGAAGTTGTAATAACATTAAGTAAAGCAAACTGACATGACACTGCATGGTGTATGAGGAAACTCATGAACAGGCGAGTATTTTCAGAAGATGAAAAGTCAAGGGGCAGAATGATGGAAAATGAAACTATATTATTGATGGAGACCAGGTCACGGAGGGCCATGCCATCTAAAATGTTAGATATAAGTAAACAATTCTTTAAGGTGGGGAGAATTAACAGAAACAAAACCAACTTATACACCCAACATACCCACATATGTTCTCAATATAACCTAGCGCTTATAAGCCCTATCTTAGACAAATATATATTTAAACACCCCGTGTAACTGCACAGAGCAATGTTATCTGTCTTTGGAATATCTTCATTAAAAAATTCAACCTCTTAAGCATGTTTATATATGACTTAGGGGCTTCTCATGTGGCTCAGTAGTAAAGAATCTGCCTGCACATGCAGGAGATACGAGTTTGATCCCTGGGTCGGGAAGATCCCCTGGAGAAGGAAATGACAACCCACTCCGGTATTCTTGCCTGGGAAATCCCATGGACAGAGGAGCCTGGTGGGCTCCAGTCCATGGGGTCGCAGAGTCAGACCCGACTGAGCACGCACACACATACGCATGATCTGGTACGTATATAGCTAACCCTTGAACAACGGAGGGGTTTATCTGCATATATGTCTTCCAAATCTGCAGTTCCTCTGCATCCATAATTCAACTAACCATGAACTGTGTAGAACTGTAGTGTTCATTACTGAAAAATATCTTCACATAAGTGGACCTGGGCAGTTCAAACCCATGTTGTTCAAGGGTCAACTGTACAAATAACCACTCATCACAATACCCTTTTTATATTTTTTGCCAATGCTTGAATGCTATCTTATGCTCTGATTTAATAAAACCAAGCCTGATCTGTAGACATTCATATTATTAGCACTGCTGCTGCTGCTGCTGAGTCGCTTCAGTCGTGTCTGACTCTGTGCGACCCCATAGACGGCAGCCCACCAGGCTCCCCCGTCCCTGGGATTCTCCAGCAAGGACACTGGAGTGGGCTGCCATTTCCTTCTCCAATTGCACAATGTAATGCAACTGCTCTTGGTAAATGGGGTCTGTACTGCACTATCTTAAGTTGAACGCTTAACTTTTTGTGGTCTGTTCCTGCCATTTATTCTGTTTGGGGGAACAGCTTAGCCTGTGATCAACAAGTAATAGTCCTGAACTCAATACAATGACTCAAAGAAACAGTGTCTCGCTGGATATTAAGACTGAAGTTTTACAGCACCTTAAGATGCCTTCAAGGAAATAAATGGCTGAGGGTAAAGACAACATTAAGACCTGGCTAAAGTTCTTTGACATTAAAACTGAAAGAAACCACAGGCAGATGAATGTCATGACTTCAAGGGATTTCTAAAAGAACAAGAGAGTAATCATCACCTGCCTGTGACAACTCATTTCCAAAGGAGTAATGCTACAGTAACACTGGACTGCTTATGTTCAGTTAGACCCCTTCTTTCCAGGAATTTACCCTCCAAATTTCATAGCAAGTATATGGGTACAAGATAACAAAGGAAGAGGGGAGGGATTTGGGCTCAATATAAAACTGTTTAGTTTCCAAGTTTGCCTGCTACCAGAATACCGTTTGGGAAGAACATGAATGATCCAGCATCTTCGTCCTTGATGTCAGAAGCACTCAGAGTTAAGATCCTCCCTTTAAGAAGTCTCACAACAAAATGTACACATCTTTGATAAAATATCTATAGCTGTCATACCAGTCTTTTGGGATTTCAAACATGGTTCTCTTCCTCTTTCACTGTAAGTGGATATGTATAATTGAGAAAGCATACATACATTAGATCTTACCAAAATAGTTATCTACAGAATTCTCATACAAGCAAAAAGGAGGGGGACCTTATGAATTGGTTGAAAGAGGAAATCAGAATTTTTTTTTTTTTTGCAATAATGGCATACCTCATTTATTGCACTTCTCAGATACTGTGTTTTTTCCAAATTGAAAGTTTGTGGCAACTGTGTTGTCAGATGATGGTTAGCATTTTTGAGCAATATTATTTAATAAAGGTTTATATGTTGTTTTTTAAGACATAATCTATTACACACTTTATAGATTACAGTATAGTATAAACTGACTTTTGTTTGCACTGAGACCAAAAAGTCTCCAGCTTTTTTAGTTATCCCAAACTGAAACATTTTAGTTGAGGCCTCAGACACAGGAGAGCAGTGAAGAGCTGTCCTTGGCTTCCCATATTCTTGACCTACATGACCTGCATGCATTGTATTATGAAAAAGTTGTTCCGATGTGTTTTATGCCACTAAATCTTGGCATAGTTTATTATGCTTTAAGCAACAGGCTCCCACTATTATACTAAGTACTATGGTAGAAATTAGGAATTTAAAGATGAGAAAGATACAGACCTGATTCAAGGATTTCATACATGAGGAAGAACAAAGACTTTTCTTCATTAAAAGTATAAAGAAGAGGTGGTATCTGCAATGGTGCACAGGAAAACTTTAGATTAAATAGCTATGTTTTAAGACTCTGAGGGACCATCTGCAACGATCTCAGAAATTCTAGACTTGTTTTAGGACAAATGAATTGCAAAGGCAAGATTATTTGAAGAAAGACAACTTTAATTTCCTAACTATCCACTGCAGTATACCTATTAACGAGCAACTACCGAGACATTCTAGAGATAGTATCACATTTACTCTCAATAACTTTTACTCAGTTCTGTTGCTTTACCATTTCATTAATATTTGAGCTTTTAAAAGTGAGTTTCATTTTAATAATCCCTAGATAGAGAGTAGCATGTTTGCAAACTTATGAAGTTCATCTTTTAAAGCTAATTAATAAAACCATCCTTCAAAAGCTAGCTTAATTTTCACCATCCCAGTAGCCGCTTCTGAAAACAACTGTATATAGTCAGCTGTACCCTCTACTTACAGCTGCAAGGATTACACATCTTATTAGATGTGTTTAGTTGCAGTGTTGGAGACAGTAGTTTGATTCAAAAGAATTCAGGATTGTTTTATTAAAAACTCAAACATTTGGGAGGTCAAATATTCCACAACAAGTAAGCTAGGGCTAAATTCCATTTGTGAGCACTTTTTCCTAATTGGTGGTAATAAATTCCTAAAGAGAAAGGGTCTAATGGCAATGTTGACTGATTCTTAACTACATTAACCCAAATGTTCCTGTCACAGTGAAATCTGCTCTATAATTCACCTTAATGGAATAGGTGTATCAATAAATATTGAAAATGTCCACTCTTTTTTTTCCTTTCCATTTAAATCAAATCCAATTCTATGTCAACAGATTGTACCAATGTATAATTACAATAGCTAATGCAATGGGAAAAGTAGTGTTCCTTGATAAATATTTTTTCTAAAACCTCTTAGGCATTCTGCATCTTCAATATTTCTCTTACATTCAAGAAATGTAGTAAATTACAAAACAAGACACCACTGACCATTGCCAATTGTGATAATGGATCTGATAAACCTCATCATCAGTCCTACTAACTGACCAGGTTTTCAGGTTTCAAAACTCAGTCAAGCAAAAGAGTTAAAAAGTACCTAGGGATGTAGAAGAAAGAATGTGTGCTCAGATGCTCAGTCGTGTCCAACTCTTTGTGACCCCCATGGACTGTAGCCTGCCAGGCTCCTCTGTCCATGGGATTCTCCAGGCAAGAATACTGGAGTGGGTTGTCATTCCCTTCTCCAGGGGATTTTCCCGACCCAGGGATCAAACCCGCATCTCCCAGGTCTCCGCGTTTGCAGGCGGATTCTTTACCACTGAGCCACTTGGGAAGCCAATGAGAAAAAAATATTCTTTATCAAAAATATAACCAAACTCAAACAGGAGTAACAGCTTAATCACTAATATAATGCAAATCCTGGGGCAGACACGCTTTAGAAGTCTACAAACCCCTTGAAATTATGTGTAAAGTTTTGTGTAGACATATTTTTGTGATGATAAAGACTATACGTTTCACGAGACTTTTAAAAAGGGTTTGCTTCAAATGAATGAAACCCACTAATTAATCCTGTTTCCCACTAAATGTTTCCTATAGATTTCCAACCCTGACTCCTCTTCCCCCTCCTTTTCATTTCTACCCTCTGTTCTTCCCCTGTCTTCAACAACTTACCTGTAACCTGTGTATCAAATGTCTAACTTTGAAAGTTTCATCTGAATTCTATACAGAAAAAGCAGTTACTAGTCAACGAATAAGATCAATTATCAAAATAAATAAATGTATAAGCTTCTTTGGAACAAACCTGCATGTTAACAAGCCCATTCATTCCTTAGTTTTAATTTTGTAGTTATTTCAGATGCTTAGTTACACATGCATTTCTTTCTGGAGACCCCATTTGCCACCTTTAGGACAGTTCTTTAAAAGGGAGGAAAAGATAGAAGGGGAAAAAGTTTTGCTAAAAGATTACTCCTTTTGTCAACAATCTGTGAGGGTTACTATGAAGCTCCATTACTAGGGTTGAGAGCCTCAAAGGCTTTTGTTACATCACTAATTTTTTTTTGCAAGGCTTCAGCATATGAGCTGATTTATCTGGTTCTGCATGCTTGAGGCCTGATACATGCTATTTGTACATGGCAGGTTTCATCTGTGTAGCATAATTGATAATATTTATCTGCACAACAAAAAAGCTCATCTCCTGACGCAAAAAAAAAAAAAAAGTGCATAAACTGTGGTAAGCAATGGTAAAGAGGTGAATAAAGACTTACTATCTCTGATAAAATGGAACTAAATTACAGGAAAATCACCAATTGTGTATGAACGTGCAACAGAGCGAAAAGAGCAAATACAACACTGAAAAAGGAGGATTGGAAAGACCCTTGCTTACAGTGATAAAATAGAAGGGCTTTGTTACCATTCTGTGAATTTTAACCAGAAATGAGAAAAAAACTAACTTACTTTAAGCAAGAAAAGATGAAACTTTATGACCAAAGGAATATTTCAAAATAAACTTTAACATAGTTCCCATCGTTTATAACCAGCAGAAGAAAATTAACCCCTGAAATTTACTTTCACGGGGAAAAAATGTTTAGATTTTTGTTGCTGTGGTTCTTAATTGAAAAGCCTTTGATAAAGCTTAATGTCTTTAAAGGAAAGTAACTTTAGAGAACATAGAAATGAAAAGGTAACCAAATGTAAAACCGCTTTCCTTTCAGAAATATAATCAGCCTAAAAGCATCTGTGTAAAATATTCTGAAAGGAAAGCACAACCTACATATTCTAATAACAAGGTTATTTCCAAATTTCTAACAGATGATATATAACACAATTCTTTTGCAAAAAAATCAGTATTTTTCTTTGTGAAGAAGGTACACATCAAGTTAAGAGTTTGCTCCTGTAATTCATCATCTTTCAGAACCTGAGGTTACATTAGGCTTCAATCACCCCCTATCCTACTGTTCTCAGCATTTGGTAATATAGATAGTAAAGCTAATTTTCTGTCATTCAGGAAGAACTGTTGGATCACTAAACTTGTATCATCATCACCTCTGAAACACAGTAAAAATCACTGTTAGAACCAATGGTTTATTAGGTCGAACCCACCATCAACAATGTCAACTCTGCCTGGTCGTGTTAACAGGAAAATGTTTTACGAGTTCCACCACTGGGCATCAATTTAACTTCTAGCACCAGCTATGCTGTAAAACCGTGAACGTAATTTATATGGTGACCTGCGTGTGTGGGAAGCAATATCTAGGTGAAACTTCTCACAGTCTGACAAAATGCTTTGATTTGCACCATTCAGATGATTGAGCAAAAAGAGTTTAAGCAATCACCACCGATAGCCTTTATCTCCAAATGCTCTAAAAATTTATTACTCTATGAGTACAACCTATTGCTTCAGAGCTAGGCTTGCTAGAATAGAAATGATTGGATAAATATTACATTTTCAACTGGTACACATCTTGTCCATTAGGTTTAAATATTGGACAAGCTATGTGTTTAAGATAAACATCAGTCTTGGCTGATTCCATCACACAGTACATTTAGAAAACCTCCAAATGTTTCCATAGTAACATTTTTGTGCTTACACATAGCTGAGGATACATGTTCGCTGCCAATTAGGAGAAAGTAAATGGAGAGACCGCTGAACTCTTCCTAAACAGTGTACCTTCGTCTTTTACTTAGCACTTAATACAGCCGACAGTATTTACACATCTATTGCTGTGCATGTGTCAACCAAATAATCACTCAAGTAGGAATGAACATAAATACATTGCTCACTTACCTTTCCTAAATACAAGTTTACGATTCAGGCCTTCTTAGAAATTTTAAACTAGCCTAGCTTTCATACTCCACATGGCTTTTCCAGTAGCTACTTCCATGCATGAAGGGAAAGGTATTTACCTGGCAACCTCTATCCACCTGCCCAAGATTTAGACACCTTTAAAAATGGCAAAGGGTGTTTCTGATCTATAGGTGCAGAGCAAAGCTGTCATGATTACTGCACCACAGCTTTTAAATATCCTTTCTAGCGGCATGGGAGGGATCCCACGCACATAATCTTCAATGCCTCTGGGTTCTTGAGCAACTATAGTAGCCTTGACTAGTGTGATTAACTCAGTGTTACGTGCTACTATGTTCTAATTTGGTTTGCTTAGATACTGTATGGTAAATAGTATCTCTACTTGGTGGTGAAAAAAGCTGACTTAGGTTAAATGACTTGATCAATAAGTAACAGAAGTGGAACAGGTGTGTCCGATTCCAAATCATTTTCCTCTATAAGCCATACTGAAGATCCCTAGTCAAGATGAGACTGCAGTAATTAAAATCTTACACCTGAAGTTTTCAATAAGTGCTTAATAAAATAGTAAAACAAAATTTGAACACACACAAGATTATTTATAATTGGTATACCTTTATTATACTCCTAATCACCAGTCTTCATTCACTGAAGAAATATACTAATAATCAAGGGATCACCAGGCAAAATGACTACTGGTTATTAACTCTGGTAGTTGAACTCTTTAATTAAGGTTTCCAGCCTTGCTTTCATGCATTCTGTTTGCCATGTTAAAAATAATAATAATAACTGCAGTGTGCAAAATGGATATAAAACAAAAACTTAGTATTTAGAAACAGATCATCCTATATTCCATACACAAAGCCATTTGTTATGGTACAACTAGAGACTTAAGCATTTAACTTGGACTGTCTAGCAAGATCTTTTAAACTGTTTTTCTTATCTTGTTCTTCACAATTAGAAACTAGAAAATCCCACCTGTCTAGAAAGAAAAAAACAAAAGAAGGTTGTCTCTTCTAGGGTTAACAGATGCTTTTTGTAAGATTTTAGGTAAGATTAACCTTTTGCTCGCAATAGGACTGGTTATTGGTTTTATTTTTTTTAGTGTCTTTAACTCAGGTAAAAATCAATATAGAGCGAGACAAAGGGCTCTAGAGGGTATGGCTACACCAGCTTTGGGTTTGGCTCTTGCACAATTCTACAACACGCTGAAGCTGGGAAGGATTAGCCTGTTGTGTTGAGTAAACCGATGATACTCAATAAACAGCTTCTGTTGTAAACCCCTTAGGACGTGCAAAGCCACACTAGTTGGCAACAGACCAGATAAGCTGCAGAACCAGCTGTAATCTCATTTAGACCTGAGCTGATCCTCCTGTCCTTTCATTCCACAGGATCAAAGCAAAGCACTGAGGAGGCAGCTGTCTTGTAGCGGCTCCGCGAGCCGGATGCAGCAAGCACTTCATAAATTCCACTCCTTGAAGCAAGTCTCTACCTAATCTACCCACAGCTAGGACAATCAATGAATTTCTGAATTCATTAGGCTGATTATTACAGGGTAACCATTTTCTCTTTGGAGAAATGTGATGACTGCCAACTGTACAAAGCGGCTCCTGTTTCTGCTCTTGCTTTTTTCTTGAGGGGCCCAAAATGCCTCCCACAACAGTAAATAAAAATGGCTTAAAATTTACTTAGCTCATTATCTTTAATACATATTAACAAGCAAACAATAGATGATGCCAAATTCCTCCAGCTGTCATAGCTGACCATCATTCAAACGCATCCAAGCTTTAACAGTGGTCCGTAATTCCACGTTCAGTGACATGGGGGCAGGGAAGGCCAACCCTTACTGTCATACAATACCATATGTCAGCCAAAAGTAACATTCAGAAAGAATTTATAGAAAAGGTTTCTGAAGTTTGTTAGAAAATATTATTTAACACTTCTGTAACTTTTGTGTAAAACAGCACAACTTTTAAAGCATTCCAAAGTGTGAAGTATTTCAAATAAGTGTTTCTTCCCTTTCAACAGAATGGACACCATACTATTTCATTTTACTGGAAACTTCCTTTAACAGAAATCTAAATTTCAAGTAATGGTTCTTTAAAAAGTAGTCATCATCCCCAAATTTAAAAGGATACTAACTGGATTCATAATGGGCTCGGAAGAGAAGGTTGTAGGTCTCAGATGACTCTGCATAGTAAACATGAAAGAAGTGAAAGCCCAAACAGATGGGCATGGCTACATATAAAACATCAGCATTAAAAAAAAAAATCAACTAATTATCTAATGCTGAAAGCCAAGAGTTGAGGGAAACCCTATGAAACATCTAGTCAGAGAGTTGGCACAATTTTTTTGGTAACTATTTCAGCCTTGCAGACCACATACAGTCACCTGTTCCTGCTCTTTTAAAGTTTAAGCAACGTAAAAACCATTGTTAGCTCAAAGGCTGTACAAAAACCGTCCATGGGCCAGACTTGGTCGGCAACACCTTGGTTCACCAACCCTTTCTGGTCCAAATTACTCACTTTACAGGTGAGAACACAGAGCCTCAAGAACATGAGTGCTTTTTGTAACTGTCAGCATCGCAGTTCAGATCTACTGAACCCCACTCTGGGGTTTTTCTATTGCTTCCCGACATTGATTCCTACATTGCTTCCGGAGGGCGGGGGATGGTGTGAAGAATCTACTGTACTTGAGAAACATTTGAGAAAGGCTGACCAAGAAAAAACCGGGACTTCTCAATCCACACAGTGCACCCAGTGATCACACAGTGACTGATTCAATCATTTCCAAGCTAACAAATTCTGCATCGAATGGTCTGCCTCTCTCCAATCCATTCTTCAGACATAAAAAGGTCTCATTTAACATAATCACATAATAACAGCAAAAGTAATAAATATCAAAACCTTAACTCTTCTAATATTTGCAAAATCCAGATCTTGGTAATAATAACACCACGATAGGAAACCGCAAAACTGTATAATTATACTTTAATTGTATTGTGAGGCATGCATTAATCACAAAGTTTAAGTACCAAGGATAGAATTATAATAATTCTGTAAAACAAATTTAAGCTAGCTAAGTAGGTCAGAACCACTAACATGCAACAGGAGACCTCTGGGAATTTATCAGTTAATGGCTATTTATGTGCAAATGAGTGCCCTCCAACCCTCCAAAATCCTGTGTAGCTGAAGGGTATTTCTGTTAACCAGGAGCACTGCTTAACTGCCGAGGCATAAATTAAACCATTTTATTGGAATGATTTTTAATTCCTCGACTTTCCTCTTACCACATTCCCCGCTACCTTTCTAGAAGCACAATTTACAGAACATTTCTAAAGTAAGAAGAAAAAAAGAGGTGGCAAGAGAGTTTTCAAAACTGGTCTCTCCTATCATCTACATGCGCATGTACACTATGCCTTCAGTAAAATTAAAACATTCCATACACATCTTCTAAAAGAAATTCACACTCTCAAAAAACTACAAGTTTCAACACAACTCTAGACTAACACATCTTACAATGAATTAAAATAAATTCTGTTCTATAGCCTTATATTTTTATCTTACAGAGGACAAAGAAATTCAATACAGTTTGCATATACCATAATTTTTTTCACAACAGTCAAATGATATACTTTCAAAGTATACTCTAGGGGGTGGGACATTAGCTTTTTCCTGTTTCTTTAAAACAACCCCTTACTGCCTCTAAAGAAAGTGAAGCATTTGGGTGGGGGAAAAGACAGAATAAAATTTCTCAGTGTGACATAAATACAGTTAAAAGAAACCACTGAATATCCATTATCAGGACCATGCCAAACTTACTCAAATACAGAAGTAGCATAAGCTAGCTACTAACTTCTATATTTTGTGTGGAATAACTGTTATCTAAATTAGTCTATTAATATAGCAGCAATTTTAAAATTTCAATTTGTGCTAGCACTCTCTCCCATCATTAGCCGACAAATAAAATACAACCTAATGCTAAGTAAAAGAGAGACCAAGGTAAGACATAGTATCTTTAAAATTACAGTATTTTATAGCAGAGGTAAAACCTCAGCAATTCAAGCTAGAGGCAAAAAAAATACAATACTTGTGGGAACTCTCTATTTTAAACATACAACTAATAAAAGTTTGTGGTAAACTTCTTCCAAGAGATAAGAAAAAATGTTCCACTCATCTTTTCATAATTGAATTTTCCAGGGTTGTAAGTAAATTATAGCAGAGCAGATGATTATATCAAGTTTGCTTCTGATGAGTATGCTTTGAGAACTGGATTTGGAGAGCGATCATCAAAGGTGTCAAGCGCTCCACTGGACGATTGTGTTTGCATGTGAAACAAACAACAGAAGACTCCAGCCTAACACCATGTGTTACACTTAAATGCATAATATGCATGAGTCATAGAAATTAAGATGCATTTATAGCCTGAAAACATAATTTCATTACAACTGTCTGCTTTTAGGAAGAAAAATATTAAGTACAAAAGATAAAATTCTCACCCAAACGTGACCATCTGTTAAAAGTCATCGCCCTGCTTCAAAAGGGAACTCTCAGAAGCTGTATGTATTGTAAGGACTCTCTTGGATCCACCCCGCCCCCTGCCCCCGCCCCAATATTTCTATCCTTTTTGGATAGGGATAAACAGCGTTCATGCCAATCTTCCAGTCACAGGCAGATTTTCTGTCAGATCTCTGTGTGCCCAGCACTGCCCTAAGGCTTAATTAACCCTGCCCAGAGATAAACAGGACCTTCTCTGATTGCAGAGACAACAGATACATAGCCAGCCTGCTGAAAAAGTATCAAAATTAAGAGGTAGGTCTCATATTTGGACAATTCCCTTCAAAACTACATAAGAACATCACACAAGGAAGAGAACTGTGCAGGTACTATATAGAAGTCATTGAAAATTACCTCTGCATTTACATTGCTGAAATACCAGATGAAATAACATCATATTAAAGGGTTTTTTTTACATCCTTAGGGTAATGAGATCAATACCACCAATGAAGGAAATCACAGACCACAGAACAAATGAAAAATTTCAGCAGTCTAGAAGAAGTCGCTAAACCTAAAATGTCCATAATAGCTCAAAATGTTGCTTGAATATTATTGCCTGATTACACAGCCCCAGCCTGGGTCATCAGATCATTCCTTTCCATTATTCTATCTTTTAGTCATGACTTCAAAACTAATGCTCTTTGCTACCATACTGCATTTTTAAATCGCTTTTATTTTTTAAAATATATTTTTATATTACCAGCTTAAAAAAACAACAAAAAAAACCACCCACAATAGCTTTCTACTTAGATTCCTTAACTTTTTAATCCATCATGACAGAACCATCAAAGACTTACTGCGCAACATCATATGTTAGGCACTTTAGCTGGATATCTAGTGCTGAAAATAAAAATACAAGTAACACAAATCCCCCGCCCTCAAAAAGTATCCCTCCAGTGAAGAGGATGGACAAAGACAGATGATGGTGTTTCAAGTGAAAACACAAGAAGGCACAAGGGAAGAAGCCACTTGCTGGCTGGGTATCCACGTACCTTTCACCCACTCAGCCTACTTAGTTAAAATTTGTTAATTCTTCAAAGTTTTATTCCCTGCACAGGAAAATGAGAACTCAAACTGACTAAAGCTCCTTACATACTAGAAGCTTTCATCAGATATTCTGTTTAGTAATAAACTCTGACTTGGCTATTATGCATCTATCTTAAAAAAAATAAAAAATAACCTATGCAAAGTACCAACCTAAGTATTTATTAACTTATTTTTAAGTTAACTAAAAACCACCAACTACTGGCCAAAGTAAAAATATTTGATAGTATTTGCAGTGCTATAAGTTGGTGCTAAAGACAAGTGTTTCCTTATGTCATTCTTTTTTTGTATTTTTATTTTGTGCATGCTACATGAAACAGGGGGATAAAAACAGCTGTACATAAGTAGAATACAAAAATGAAGCCAATTAAGTAAAATTTAGTTTAATCATGTTCAGTTCAGTCGCTCAGTTGTGTCCGATTCTTGCAACCCCATGGACTGCAGCACACCAGGCCTCCCTGTCCAACACCAACTCCTGGAGTTAACTCAACTCATGACCATTGAGTTGGTGATGCCATCCAACCATCTTATCCTCTGTTATCCCCTTCTCCTCCTGCCTTCAATCTTTCCCAGCATCAGGATCTTTTCATATGAGTCAGTTCTTTGCATCAGGTGGCCAAACTATTGGAGTTTCAGCTTCAGCATCAGTCTTTCCAATGAATATTCAGAACTTATTTCCTTTAGGATGGGCTGGTTGGAGCTCCTTGCAGTCCAAGGGACTCTCAAGAGTCTTTTCCAACACCACAGTTCAAAAGCATCAATTTTCCGTGCTCAGCTTTCTTTATAGTCCAACTCTCACATGCATACATGACTACTGGAAAAACCATAGCCTTGACTAGGTAAGACATTTGTTGGCAAAGTAATGTAAAACTGCTTTTTAATGTGCTGTCTAGGTTGGTCATAACTTTTCTTCCAAGGAGTACGTGCCTTTTAATTTCATGGCTGCAATCACCATCTGCAGTGATTTTGGAGCCCAAAAAATAAAGTCACTGTTTCCACTGTTAAATCATATTTCCATTTATCAACTCTAAAAAGAAAAGCAAATTTACCCCCAAATATTAAAGCATTCAACATATAATTGATAGATTCTGAAACACTGAAGTAAGCTAATCCAAGCCTTTACCCTTCAGGTGAAAGAACTGAAATATGGATGTCAGCCTGAGGTCCCACCAAAGTTACAGTACTAAAAGATCTTACTATCATTTCACATCCCATCTCAATTTGCTTCTCCACTGAAATTTACTGTATTCTTAAACCAGCAGTCTCACCCCTAAAATGTAAATACTGTATCGATGAATATTTGAGGACATATACAACGTATTTAATATGCAAGATTACAGGTGAACACCAACAGGGAGCGATTTTAACTTTTTTCACTAACTTGGAAACTTTGTATTAAATATGAAAAGAACTGAAACAAGAGTGTGTAAAGGATCTCTAACTTCTGTGATTCCAAAACAAAAGGTGTAAAAGAGAAGTAACGTATGAAAATTTAACCTTTTTTGTTCTCTGTTGTCAGCATCATTATTCCAATGGGAATAAATATATCCATCTGCTATGGACTGAACTATATCTTACCAGATTCACATACTAGGAAGTAATTAAAGTTAAGCGCAGTTATAAGGTTGGGGCCCTGACCCAACAGAATTAGCATCCTTGAAGGAAGAGACACCAGAGTCTCCAATAATGTGCCCGCAGGTAAAAGTCACGTGAGAACACAGGGAGAAGCCCTCTCACTAGTAAAAGAACTCTCACCAGAAATGAGCAATGCTAGTACCTCGATCTCAGACTTTCAACCTTTGGAACTGACAGCAAATAAACTTCTCTCATTTAAGTGAGCTAGTCAGTCTGTAGCATTTTGTTACGGCAACTTGAACAGACTAAGACATCATCTGCCCAAAGTTTTTAAAAGGTTATATATTTAAATGATACAAGCTTCCAGTGCCTACTAGTCCTAACCTAAATGAAAAATGTAGGAGAGCATCCAAAAAGATAAGACATATGACTTATGACTATGTCATGAGATATGACTATATCAGTCCATATGAAAATGGGAAAACAGAACCATGTTTACGATCACTAAAGCAGGCAAGATGGACTTGTCTTCTGGGAAACCGGGCTATATAATTACATCTTGTCACAAAACTCACACTGTAATGTTAATTCTGAATAGCCTGGACCATCAGTTTGGCCCTACCGAACTACCAAACCTACCATTTCACATGTGTAATCTTCAAAATATAAGAAAACACCATTCATATACTGGATCAAACTGATGGTTCAGACCTTTTAGAAATCTGGAAAAGAGCAACTGTGGAGATATAAAAATGTGGAACCATTAAATGGCTGGTTCCCACTACACTGCAGCTCTGCAAGTTAGGATACAGCTTCACGCACCCAGAACACTTGTTAGTTCAGTGCTGACACAGAAAGTATCCGAGAAATGTATGCTGAATTGCACTGGAATTCCTCCCAGAAAACCAATAGAAAAAAAACTGTCAACTGTTAAATATGTGTATGTATATATACATAAATATTTTTAAAAGATTATGACACTTATGTACATAAAAGCCTTAAAACTTCTATATATCCAAAAGGAAATGTAAAATGCACATTTCAATGCATTTGAAACATACAGAATGTTCCTAAAGTTGATGTATTTAAGCCATTATATGTAATTTGCTATGGTAAATTATTATTAAAAATCAAACAAGGTTCATTATTGAGAGGTCATTAGAACAATATCTCATTCACTGTTACAGACTCAAAGAAAAGTTCATTTTATAATAAAATTTCTTTACTCTCCACCAGAATAAGAAAAATTATTTTTCTTTCCCCACTTTTTCCTGAGGACCTTCCTCTCAAAGCTTGCCATCATTCTATTTAAACCTGGAATGGTGGTTGCCTGGGCCAGACATAAAACTGTTTTCCATCCCTTCACTATTCTATCCTGGAGTCTTTATTTCTTGAACCCAAGATGTTCCTTGTTCTTGGTTAAATCCTTTGTTTTCCTGTAGGACGTTTTCTCTGACAGTGTATCTCAAAAGTATAAAACCAAAAGAAAATAGATAGTGGCACAGTTGTACACAGCATCTCTGGTATGACAGCATTTATGTAAACTTTTGAAGATGTACAATGCCAATACTACATATTGGTTTTAGATTCTATTTTGTCACATTAAATTAATATTAAAGTATGCTGTCCTAAAAAGATCAAAAGTTTATAGAACATTTAAAGAGGTGGGAAGAAAAGATACATTAAGGTTTCAGAGAATGGGAATAGGAAGAAAATAGATGTCAGAAAAAAGAAATGCAGAAAAATGTATCAATGACATAGTGCTGTTATTAAAAATTCACCAAAGACCATTCCATATGCTTATAAGTGGCTAAGTTATTTTTATTAATAGAGGAAGTATGTTCAAGATGTCAAAAACCATTTGAAAAACTTTTGAACAAATATCTACCTAAGCACAAGCTGCTCAACACTTATAATCTAATTTTTCTGCCACCAATCAGCTACGAGACACAGTTTGAATGACTTACTGCCAAATAATCACATATAGTATTCCGTATAGGGCAATCTCAGAGAAAATTCTGTAAGTGATGTAGAAGAGTTTTAAGAAGAGTCTCTTCAACACTTGTGTATCGATCACTGTTATTTCTTTGTTTATTTGCTGGCTTCACTACACTGTGGGGCACTTGAGAGCAGCGATCTGTTTTCAGCATCTGTTTCCTCCAACACCAGCACAACGTCTGCCGCAGCAGGTACTTTCCGGGCACTCAGTAAGGGAGGACTGAATGAAAAATATAGTTATTCTGTTTCATGCAAAGGCACAAAACTAATACAGTCAAAATTCTCTAAGTTGTAAGAAAAAAAGAGGGGAAGGGAGACACTACGAAGAAAGAATAATTTCTGCTTTCACTTTAAACATAAATAGCATTTTTTTCAGGGAATAAAATTGAACTGACTGCAAAAATCTTGGAGTGGGAAACTCTGTCTTAAATTTACTTGTAGTGTAATACATTCTTTCACCTCAGTTCTCTGAAACCAGTGGATAAGCAGTAATGGTAATAAAAGCAATCATCGCTTAGGTACTCTGTTAGACATTTGACTTACGTTATCTCTTTTGGGCTTCAAACCAGTTCTTTAATATATATTATTGCACACATTTTACAGATTCGAAAAATTGAGGTTCAAAGAGATTACACGACTTGCTGAAGATTAAAGTGAAAGAAAAGTGGCAGAGTCAGAATTAAAATTCACATCTGCAACCTTTGAAAAAAAATACAGTAATATTTTTTACTATAAGCAAAAGACGTAATTCCACGTGTGATTTACAGAAATTAAAATGAGTGAAGTGGAAACGTGCTCTGCTGGTTTTGATGCTTGATATATTGACTCACAGAATTGAACTACAACTAATATCCCGAATAAACTGAGCAACCTAAATTTTCAACCAGGATCTTGAAAAATCAGATAGAGGTACAAGAGCCAAGCAAATTTAAAATCACCTATAACTCCTAAATGTTCACAGGGGCTAAATAAAGTTTATTATACAAAAAGAAACTATGAAGTCTTATACAATATGTGTATCTAGAGAGATGCCTTTGATATCCCTTTCATTAAAAAAACAAAAACAAAAAAAACTCAAGTTGTAGAAATTTCCAAGGTATAATCTAATCCCACTTAAAATAACAGGTGGTAAAAGAGGCAGTATGGGTAGAAGGAAAAGCAACAGCAGTTTAGAAGAACATTCCACAAAATGCTCACAGTACTCCCCTTTATGGCAGGTAGTTGTAGGAGGGGAATGACTTTTATTTTCTACAGCATACAACTGTACATTATTTATATTCTTTAAAGGATACGTGAATTTTGATAATATAAAAATAATACAGAGAAGCACTAAAAACCCTCTCCAGAGGCTTTGAGTGCTTAAGTTATATTGAAAACTTTACAAACTCTACAAGTTTTCTATCTCTGTAGTTTTCTATAGAACTATAGTTTGGCTCCAAAGGGCAAAATCTTAATTTTTCTAGTCTAAGGTTTTCTACTACTAGTTGAAAATTTGCTTCTATAGAATGTATTGAATTATGTATTTTTTCTTGTGTGGTTGGTGGTGCTACCTAACCATCTCATCCTCTGCCATCCCCTTTTCCTTTTGCCTTCAAATCTGTGTAAATATAAACCTTGAATATAATTAAATCATGGCTCCCAGTTCAGTCTCTCAGTCATGTCTGACTCTTTGTGACCCCATGGACTGCAGCACGCCAGGCTTCCCTGTCCATCACCAACCCCTGGAGTTTGCTCAAACTCATGTCCATTGAGTTGGTGATGCCATCCAACCATCTCATCCTCTGTTGTCCCCTTCTCAAATCTCCCAATTAAAAAACAAAACAAAACTATGTCTAAGGCTCTATATTTTAAACCTAATCGCTTAAAAAGTATCTTCCACGTATAATCAGACAAGTCCATAGAGATCAAAGTCTCATTTACAATGTTGAGAATGGCACTTTGAGAGTTGTGCAGTGCACAATTTGCACAACAGTTCTTAAGAACCCTCCCAAGAAACTCAAAGAGACATTCATCACAACTTTGCATCTATTAGAGAAAACTTCAAACACTAAGTTTTTACCAGTAAGTAAACTATGAGAATATTGTGAAACCACCAAAAATAACGTAGATGTCACTGACATGGAAAGTGATTGATGATACATTAAGTGAAAAAAAGCAGGCCACTAAACAGTACGTAACCCCATTTTTTCACTCTAAGTTTTATATCATAAACATAACAGCCTAACACTGATTTTTTTTTAAATCCAACTGCAGGAATAAAATGAAACAAAAGTATTTTACATCATAGGGTTATTCTGGGTTTTGCTTTTTTTTTTTTTTAAATCATTTGACTTACAGGAAAAAACTTTTTCTTCCATCCCATCCCCTCCTTAGGAAGGAGATTTATGCAACATAAGCTACATAATCAAGAGCATTTTTCACTTAGTATTGATATTTTTATCAGGTACCTTGGAAACTGTGCTAACACTGGTTGGTAGTCTGAATTAGACTTTGAAGATTGTTAGTAAAGTGTTGTTATTTATAAAAATACATAATTGAGAGAGAAACAAACCCAACTGAGGCCCCTGAATGAAAATTACTACAAGAAGAATATACTGGGCTTTCTTGCTCTGGGTAGATTCATTTCATAAATGCATTAAGTCTTGATTAACTAGAAAATTTTTGAACAACCGATTTCTCAATAATAATGTTTTTTAAAGCAATTTACTATTATGTAGGCTCTAAAATAGCCTTCTCCTTTGCCTCCTATCACGGGCAGCTTTTCATCACCAAAGAGTTCCAAATTCCTGGAAATCTATCAAGGATGCTCTTTTCTTCCTTATCTTTTATACCGGTTTCCAGGAAAACTGCCGGTAGGAGGCAGCAACGGCTGGGCAACGGCGGCGGCCTCTCTGCACAGTAGTTAGCTGCTGGCTTCATTCTTCTGTCATTATAGAAGCAAGATGACACTGTTCTCTAATCCAGCCAAAGCTGATAAGTACCATCAACCTGTCACTTCCTACATTTCAAATTCTAACATCACAGCATCAAAGAGTTTTTCCATTTCGATTTCTTCTGCTGGCGGCCGCCGGTAGCCCCTCATTCTCCCACGGTGTTCTAATGCTGCATTTGCACACCGGGGTTACTCCCAGACTGAATAGCAGGTCATCCCCTGCTCACTGAGCTCATCTGTGGCCCATGTGCTAGGCAATTTAGATCCAATCAGCCCTTATTTAGCTCAAGAGTAATGAGCAGCATAGTGACACAGACTTAAGCCTGACCCTCAGGATACTGCTCATCAAGCAGTAAAACTGTGACAAAATCATTCATCTTCCACCCGCTGGCAAGAAATAATACTCGCACTCACTGTATTACTTTTCAAGATAAAAAAAAAAAAAGTCCTGAATTTTCATGATGTGAGACATTAATTTGCAGAAAGCTGAATTCCCTTAAACCCCCCTGTTGCTATGAGCTCACCAGGGGGAAATAGGCCTTAGGAGACTGAAATGGAATAAAGAAAATTGCTCTAGCTTTCTTTTCATTTTAAATAAGCCTTAAATCTGACAAGAGATATCCTAAAGAGAGAAAAATATATATCTTGTAAGGTAAAGAAGAAACAATTGAAATTAAGAGTTCCAAAGACTAGTTTCACTCCTTATAGTTGTTCTCAATTTTGTTAAAATATAAATAAAATTTGAAACAGAGCAATTACTTACTCTTCTCCACAAGGTAGATGGTGAAAGGTAAGGAATTGTTCCTTACAGGCCATATGATGGCAAAAGTAAATCCGCATCATAAAACAAAAATGTATTCTGATGTTTTCTAAGAAACACATCTTAAAATAACTTTAGGGGAATTATCAGAAGATGGTGAGGATACCTAGGAACATTTTAAAACTATAATAAATCTACTTTTCCACAATTTATAGTGCCTTCTGAGGTCTTATTAATCTAAAAAGAATGGGATAATTAAGAGATCAGTTTCCTTCTCTGACACATCACATCATTAAAAAACAGTGAGTGGTTTACTGTACTACACTTATTGAACGTAAATGCTTAAATTATTACTTGCTTCCTCACTTGTTTCTTCTGAGCACTTCCCTTTTAAAGCCAAAAGCCACAACAGTAGTTTATCTCCCGAGTTTCTTAAGACTGGGTCCGCCTACTGAAATCATAATTTCAGGTCTTTTTATCCATTCCACAGTTGGAAACAAGTTAACTTCAGCAAGCCCATCACAAATGGGATTTACCAGTCTTCGATATATTTATTGTAACAACTTTTCTTTGGTTTAAGAAACATAGCCCTGGGTGGTGCCATGAAAGAGCACAGTAGCAAATGCTTTCCTATAAGCCTACTGAGTTTCATCCAAAGCTTCAAAGATCTGGGTGGTCCAAACACCTGTAATGAACCATGGAGTTCAGAAAAGGAATCACAGGCATGTAAGACTGGGGAAAGTAACTTTCACGTTATCCCAGCATCTTTTGATTTATTGCCATTTTGCTAAAGAGAAATATTCCAGTGCTTGGTATAGAAAATAATCATGGCACTTCCATTCCCTGAGCTCATCCACTTTCAAAAGAATGAAATGTTTCCTTTTCCAGAGTGTATTTCTTTTGCCCTTGTCCCTTTTTACCCTAATGTTTATCACAATTTGTTTCAGTGTTCTTATGCCACTGTTACCTTCCTTTTCCTAATTATGAGAGGTGGAATTTACTGCTTTCATTCAAACTTTGCAAACAACTATGAATCAGAAGTCATAAAGATCCATTCATCTACTTTGTGAAAGTAATCTTGAAAAAAAATCTATAAAGTTCTATTCACTTCTCTACTTTTATAATTTTGGAGATGAAGCTAAATATTAGATCTGACCTAGGTTATAACTGGAGATTACATCAGGGGCACAGCAAACAGAAAAAAATAGAAGATTAGGAAAAGTGGCTAAGACTGAGAAGTTCATGGACACGTTGATACCTTTTTCTTGTACCAAGGCTTCTGAAATTCACGCAGCTGTGCTTTGCTGTTAGTCTTATTTTCTTACATTGTGCTGCAGTCACTCAAAAGGCCTTTTCAATAAGGAATCTTCCACTCCAGGGAACTGCTTTAAATTATTTTATCAAGTATTTCCTCCATTCCATTATTTCAGTTCCCTCTTCCAAATATTTAATACCTTGCTTCCAACCCAATCCAAATACAGATGATCTCTACTTTTACATTCAAAGTGTTCCTGTGGACCCAGCCTCAATGGAGAGGTTCTGGAGACCCTCAAAAGCAAGGGAAAAGCTCAAAGGCCCACTTACTCCACCTGTTTCCATATTTTAGTGGGAGAATAGTTTTGGTTATAAAAAACATGGTCCCAAATTTTCAGCTAGGGTAGATATGAGTTTCATTTTTCTATAACATCAAAAACCTTCCAATTAATTGAGAAGAATGGACTCCTGTCATTCTTCTGCAAGTCCCTCCTGCCCAATGGTGCTTAGAAGAAAAAAAGCACAGAGATGAAATTCAGATTATGTATTAAATCCATTAAACCCATAGCCTGGCTGCACAGATACTGCTCTCTACATTCATGTGGATACTGGCAAGAATTGTTGGATAAGCAGGTAAAATCTGGGGACAAGTATAAATCATTATCAAATAACACTGAATGGTTGAAACAATAAAATAAAAATGATGAAAAGGTGATGGCTTCAATAAACACGTAAAGTACCTTTCTATTTTCTCAGTCTGTCTTTCATGTAATAAATACATGAGTTCATATCATACACACTGCACTTAACTGGTTTACAGATGTACGCCAAGTGCCTGCCTACAATAATGCCTGTTATCACTACAGGCACTCACAAATATTAGCTGGATTTGCTGAATAATTTGTTTGATGTATCCTCTGTAGGAAAAAAAAAATACAAAGTAGAAAGCAATAAAGAGCATTTGAGAGAAAGTGTTAAGGAAATTTCAAGGAAAGTGAGATTATTTAAGACTGGATACATGGTCAAGCATACGTTTCAAGAGAAGTTTGGAATAAAGGATAACACTGCTGACATAAAAATGAAGAAAACATAAATGAATACAATAAACATGCTGAGAGATTATCATGGTCAGGGGTCTGGGGAGGCACAGCATCTCGGGCAGCGCTGCCCGAGAGCTCTGCTGCTGCCTACTACAGCCGTCACTAACAACGAACAGCCCCTGAGCACCCGGGAAGAAACCAGTGCACCGGAGGCACTGTATGTCACATTATATTCATTAACTTAAACTGTCACACACAGGCAGTGTGTATGGACAGCAGAGACCTAAGCAGATATTCATACACATCCTATAAAGTAAGGACTATTTTACAAACTTGCAACTGAAGCTTAGAAAAGGTTAAGGAGCTTCTCAAGATTGCACTGTTGGTAAGCAGAGGAGGGACGATTTGATCTCAGGTTTACTGACCCTAAAACTCCTGCTTCTTATACTATGCTGCAATAGGAAGAACACACAAACACTTCCTTAACACGCAGAAGAAAAAAAGCACAACTTACAGGTGGGGGTTTGTCCACTACCGCCTGAAATCCTGACTTCTCCCATGTACAACGCTCCTACCTGAAGCTCACTGATTCCATCTCTAGCCCCGATGTAGGTACTACTACCTTCTCAAATCACCTTTTCCTTTCCCCAGATCCCTCTAAATAAGTCTTCTGAGGTTTTTCCCTTCTTTTCCTGTACTCTGCCACCCCATCTCTTTGCCTACTGTAACCAACACTGACCATTTCTGACTTATGATCTTAACAACTGCTTTCACTTCTTGAATTTAACCCTTTTCTAATCATTGGTTATCACATATCTGCAGCCCATTCAGTCCTCAGATCTAGCTCTGCTGTCCCGGCCATTCTCTAATCTGAATCCTCAACTGGTTTTGACAGGAAGATGTAACAGTAAAAAAGATTTGGGAGACATCTTGGTAATTAATAGTTTCATTTGATCAAATGAGAACCACAAGAAAAAGGTACAGAAATAAAGTAAAGTCATACTGTGGATAACTTCAAAAACTGCGATAAGGAATTAGACATTACATTTTCTTTGTGTCGTATCAGGTTGTCATTAAAGGTGTTAAAGAATGACATAGCAGAATTGCTCTCCAACAAGATAAATATGGCAAGAATATGAGATGAGCAGAAGCAACAAATGAAAAAATAGATATATAGGACTTCATTAAAATTTTATAAAATTTATGCTACAAAAGATGTGAAGAAAGTGAAACGGGACTTCCCCAGCAGTCCAGTGGTTAAAACTCCACCTTTCAATGCAGGAGGCTCGGATTCGAATCTGGGTTGGGGAACTAAGATTCCACACACCACATGGTGTGGCCAAAAAATTTAAAAAAAAAAAGAAAGAAAATTAAAAGATAACTCATAAAATGGGAGAAAATATTTGTGTATCATATCTGATGAGGGATTTGTATCTAAATATATTAAGAATTCTTATAATTCAGTAACAAAAAGACAAATAATTTAAAAATAGACACAGGGTCCAAATAGATTATTTCTTGAAATAAGACATAATGATCAATAAGCACATGAAAAAAATGGCCAGAATACTGGAGTGGGTAGCCTTTCCCTTCTCCAGGGGATCTTCCCAACCCAGGGATCAAACCCAAGTCACCCGCATTGCAGGCAGATTCTTTACCAGCTGAGTCACAAGGGAAACCCAAGAATACTGGAGTGGGTAGCCTATCCCTTTCTCCAGCAGATCCTTCCCAACCCAGGAATCGAACTAGGGTCTCCTGCATTGCAGGTGGATTCCTTACCAACTGAGCTATCCACTTCGTAAAAGGTATTATATTAGGAATGGGTTAAGAACCATCCAAGTCCACACACACACAAACACATGAGCACGCTGAGGCTGCCAGGCATAAAGTGTAGCACAAAGAAATGAACACATCATGGCCTCTTTTGAAAACAGCAATAATGATAATAAAAGCAATATCCATTTATTGAACAATTACTAATATGCCAGGCACTATGTCAGTACTTCACATTACTAGGGTTATACTATATTTAACCCTTAAAATAACCTGGTGAGGTTTGTGCTATTATCCTAATTTTACTAATAAGGCTGAAATTTGGACACATAACTTTTCCCTTATAATACTTTAAAACAATCACTTTGTACTTATACAAGGAGAATGCATACCTATTAATAGATCTAGTTGGGGATTAAATAAATGACCCAAATATTAACTCTTATACATGAAAAATTAAGTAAATAGCATATGTTTCAGCAAAACACACACACACACACACAAATTTCCAAGTTATTAGGGTAAGAGGTTTATATTACTCCATGAATTTATAAAATATGTAATATAAAAGGGCTATAGTAAACATGTTTTGTGCAATTCAAGCTTGGCAAAGAGTACATAAGCAAATAAAAAAGTTAATTCACAGTGTACATGTAAAAAACCTCATTATGAACTATTTAATGAAAAGAAATTCATAGACTTTATATATTTCCACAATGTTAATACTAGTATATTCCGTTAGAGATGCTTATGCTTTCTCTGAAGCAATCAAAACTGGTAGATGGATCACTCTTAGCAACACAACTGTCTGATTTTTCAAATAAAAACTGTAAATGTATTTTTCCATGGGACATACTCATGTGCTCCCTCTCTCAAATTATTAGAACACTGTCCTAAAAATCTGTATCAAATCAAATCAAAATCTTCATAAAGTATACAACTCATACACATAGTATAAATGATGTACCTATGTGTATATAAGACACATATACACATATATGTACATATACACAGATGTTCCTATATACACATGATGAAACAGCAGAACCCCAGATGTTCTGGGCAATCTGGGATATGCTAATCAAACTGCAAATAAATAACACAAAATAATTTGATTATTTTAAAAAATCATATTGGTTTTAACTTGCTTTGTAGTAAACAATTCTTCAATAATTAAAAGCTGTAACCCATTATACTAATAGAACACCCAATAACAAAAGGAGGAAAAGGCTTGCATACAGTCAACAGGTCTCTATTTTTTTCTGAAAAATCATGTAAATTATTTGGCGATCAGCACAAGAATATTTCCTTTTGAACTACCTCTTTCCCTGCCTAGAAAATCTCCAGTTATCTCCCAAAGGAAAGATTAAAGTAAAAATTCTTTTAGAATAAATGATGTCATACTAATAAAGATTAAAATACCTAGAACTATTGAGCATGGAAAATATCTGAGGAGAATGCTACATATAGTTCTCATATAATGTGTACAAACACACACAAACACCCAAGCTAAACGTCAAAAAAGATATATAACAGATGAACTTGCAAGTTCGTGGAAAAAGAAGAAAAGAATGAAAAAATGTATGTATTTTCAAATGTATTTTGAAGCCAGGAGAAAGAATCAAACCTTTTAAGGAGTCGCACTTGAGCACATGCAATATCAAAAGCAGGTCATCTCCCCTTTTGAACTATTTCTTAGTCTGCACACTTGACATCTTAGACAAGTTTTCAGCTGCCTTTAGACTTCTTTGAAACTAGGCTCTAGTTTAATACAAAATAGGATGTCAGTTGATCAATATCCATTTGGCTTAAATTCATAAGTCCACAACCTCCCTTAAGTGGTAGAACAAACAGGTACAAAGCCTGAAAATTTATTGTTTCTTTTTAAACTCTGAATGATATTTACAGATGCCAAAAGGCATTTTGAAATCACTCACCTCTACTTCAGTAAAAATGAAACAGGGGGATGGGGAGGAGGGAGAATCTCATGAGGCCTTGTATGTCAAGTTTTTGCCCAGAGCTAATTTTCAGAGCTGTGTTATAAAACCCTGAAAATGGAGGTTTATAATGGAAATGCTGACAGACCCTTAACTATAGCGGCATGAATGGATATAATTAAAGAAAAGCTTTTGGCTACACCTAACTCCACAAATGAAAGACTGCCATTTTTATATTAACCTCAAATAACAGCCAAGTGAGAACTAGAAATGTGATTCCAGAAAGGTAATGTGAAATGTTAAAGATGACTGCTACAACTATTTGACATTCGGAGTTTTAAACATGGAGGCATTTAGTTAACATAACCAAGTCAGTATTTTCATAATGCTACTTAATCAGCAATAAAGAATGCTCTGGTGAGCCATCAGCTCCAGTTAGCTGAAAGTGGCATATGAAGTTATTATTTCTTAACAGCCTAGAGGGAGCCGCTTCTCTCTTTAATCAGTGATCTTAGTTCCTTCCTACCTATAATTTCACTGTCATACAGTTTTATAAAACTATTAACCAGTTCAACACACACACACACACACACGCACATATCCTGCACACACATTTATGCAAGGACTGGGAGCTTACTCTCACCTGAATTACAAAACAGAAGAGATTGCTAAGGTAAAGTATTTCATTCTTTCCTTTGTCGGCGATGCAGTCAGGAATAAATATCAATCTATGTAACCCACCTTTCTCTATCTAAATCAAAATTCAAAGAATTTAGCTTTGTTCTTAACTTAAAAGAAAAAGAAAAGCTTGTGCTTTAATTTTTAACAACTATTCAAATTATTTTTGAACTTCCTAATAATATTAGTAGTAAAAATATTATAGCATACCCAAAAGAGTCCTCTGGAAAGAACTTCAATGAAGTTCCAAATCTGGAGTTAAGATATCAGGAACACATCTCCAAATGATCAAATACCTAGAGGACTTTTCTTGTGTTTCCCCTCCCTCCCTCCTTTTTTTTTTCTTTTTAAGGTAAACAATCCTGAATGATCTCTGGGGCCCTTTCCCTGCAAATATCCCACACTAAAGCAAGTCTGTCTTGACAATATTTGCTTGGAAGTATTGAAAGTTGATGGAATAAAATAACACCATGCAAGTCACAGTCCCTCTTATTATGTCCTGCACTGTCTCATTGAAGGACTGTTGCAAATTACTAGGCAAGCTTTAGAAACGTCAAAGATGGCAGTTCCTGTACCACGACAGCATTAGTAATGACCTGCACGTGACTACACCATCCTTATTCACACACTGCCCTCATACCTCTGCTAAAACTGCTTGATAATGTCGGTGACAGAAAGCTACACATGATTTCACATTCTCTTATAGCAATTGCTTTTGATCACAGTTGAAGAGTATAAAGCAAAACCAAACATAAACATTTCTACAAGGAATTAAATATTATCAGCATAAACATTTGTGTCCTTTTTTTTACTGGTTAGTCCTGTAGAGCACATACTCCTTGCCCCCTGTTCAAGATGACACCAAATTAACACACTCAAACCAGATCCAGTTTTGAAGAAATTCTTAATATCAATGTAAAGTTACTCTCCTTTTATATAATTGACAGTCTTCATTACGCCCTCTTGATTCCTACCTCTGTACTTCTGAACAGCGACCCTCACGGATTCAACAAAAATGCACTGTAGTGGACAGCTTACAAGGTACTTGCAAGCAATATTTTCCCAACACTCCTGAAACTGCTCTGGCTTTAATGCTAAAAACGTCTATTCCTTTGCCCAGGCTGCAGCATCACCGGGCTGGTTTAGACCAGTTCCCTCTTTTTCCTTCTTTCTTTGTTTATTCAGACGAATATAAATTAAAAAACCAAAAATGGTACCGGAAATGTGGAAATCTCTAACTGTGCCCAAAAAGCACAGGGAAATACTGCTTGCCACTTATTTAAAAACTGAACAAACAAAATGAATTTGGCACTTGGAAAAGTATAGCATCTGCTAATAGACTCTACTAGACTAAGAACAAACAAATGTATTTCATGGAGAAGATCCAGGACCAGTAAAAGCTTCCTCTAATGAAGTTGGCTTTTCATTTACTTATCTATCTATCTATCCGTCCATCTAAATATTTTATTCAGCTTATATCTAGGGATGTGGGGATGATTATCTGATCAAGAACTAGAGTACATGAATATAGAAACTACAGAAAACCTAATGAGTGAAAACCCGTGAACTGATGTCTATGAACACAGAGACCAATGTAAAGTAAATTAAGAAAATCATTAATAAATGAAATTGGTAATAAATAAATACCCAAAATTCAGAAATTTCATTAAGTTTAATATCTTTGAAAAAGATGCTACTTTTGTAATGTGCAACTAAGAAAAGGGAAGCAGTTTCTTCATTAGGTTCAGACATGATTTTAAATAAAATTGTATTTCTATACCTAACTGCACTGAGTGTAGTGTCTAAGTTAAGAACATGAACTTCAAAGGTGAAAATGCTTTGTGAAAAGAGCCTTAAAGGCAATAAACAGCATGACCACTGTTCTCACCCGTTACTGTTTGGGTCTGAGTGCATCTGCACATTTGTATAAGACACATAGATCTGAGAACACTTAGGTTTTGTATAGATGACTGGTGAACATCATCTACACAAAGCTTGCTGTAGAGCAATCCTTTCTCACTCTTAGAATATACTGCTTCAGCTGGGAGTATTTCATGTGTTTGGGGCTTCCCTGGTGGCTCAGTCAGTAAAGAATCCACCTGCAATGCAGGAGACCTCGGTTTGATCCCTGTGTGGGGAAGATCCCTCAGAGGAGGGCATGGCAACCCACTATTGCATTCTTGCCTGGACAATCCCCAAGGACAGAGGAGCCTGGTGGGCTCTATAGTCCACAGGGTCACAAACAGCAGGACACGACTGAGTGATTAAGCACAGCTCATTTCATGTGTTTGAGGCTACAACTCTGCAGCAAACTATTTAAAGAAAATAACCTTTTTATTTAATGGTACAATGTGGCCAAAATCTCCTTAAGTACACCAAACTGTGTATGTTTCAATGACAATCACCTCAGATTTGAGTTCATGGTCTTGCTTAGAATGTCTGAACTATCCCTCTGGATAATGTTTTTAGGAGAGGTAGAGAGGCAAGACGGGGCCAGGAGGCATGGCTCCTGGATTGCACCAGAGCTGAGTTTTGTAAGCCTGCATGTAAGCTTTCTTTCAAAGAAGCACTGTTTGAAAGGACAGTTTGAAAACTACTGGTTTATACTACACTGCAGTAAAACTTCCTTTAACTGCTCTCTTTACAACAGAATTTCATGAGTATGTCAAAAGGAAGACTTTAACATGGAATCAACACAGGTAATGATATAAAACAAATTAATACATTACCACATTACTGGAAAACATACCTGATTCTGGCCAGAACAGCTTGTAGAAAGTTCAATACTGTCCTAAGTTCAGATTCTTGACAACCTCGTAGAAGCATACTAAAACCATCATTAAGCAGTTTTTCATGAGAAGGATGCAAGCAATGGCTTGTCTCAAACACCTCCTGAACACTGTCCATATATATGGAAAGAAGTGTCCACAGAGTCTGTCTCTGTCCCATTTCATCATTCTTAGATACCAAGAACTCCTTTGCTTTCTCCCGGAAAGCATTTGAAAATTTCTCAGCCAAAACACCAATGTCCAGATTTTTCTGGGTATACATCAAGAGGAAGGCCATCTGACCGTTCCAGATGAGAGGAGAGGTTTTAAAAGTAGGCTTGAGGAAATCTAGGAGGCCTAAAACATGACTTGCTACATCTTCCACCTCTGCCACAGCTGCTAACAGTAGGAAAAGACTGAAAAAGTTCTGCAGACCAACTTCAGTTAGTTCTTCCATTCTTTTTTGATGGAATTTAGAATATATCCTGTAAAATGAAAACAAATGAATTCTTAACACTGTTTCATTCACAAAAATCCATCTTTTAAAATAACATTTAACTCAATACTTATGACAGTCTCATCACTTTAAATTTTTAGCTATTTCTACATAATGGGGGTTATTGTATCACTTTTGTTGCTTAGAAAACAAAACTCACAGATTGTGCCTCCCCTCTCAACCTTCAAATTTCTCAAGGATGCAGCAAGCATCTATAAGTGAATCAAGATTCAGTGGCTTTCCCCAAAGGACAGTAGAAATACTATTTTCTATATAGTACTTGGCTTTTCCTTTTAATCTCCCTGTTACCTTTCTTTTCCAATGTTTACTGACAAATAAGAATATGTAATTCTTTTAAGTACAACTTGATGTACTTTACAGAACTCTTAACAGGGCAATTTTATATAACAATGTTCCTTAAATGCTTTCTCTAGCCTTCACAAAGACCTGGCTTTATACTTATACGTTAAGACAATGCAAAATACTGGAAAAATTATTTTTACCCACTCACAAACAAAAATTATTAGTGCTCAAATATCCAAGACTAGCCGTTTAAAAATCTGTTGTCAACACTACTTAATATAATTTAAGAGTTGATATCCCTTAATTAATTAAGGGATCAGAATTGAACACCATTCATTTTTAATCTTACTTAGAGACTGTTAAGTTTCTCTGCAACTTTTAT
This sequence comes from Cervus elaphus, assembly GCF_910594005.1. Classification (NCBI taxonomy): domain Eukaryota; kingdom Metazoa; phylum Chordata; class Mammalia; order Artiodactyla; family Cervidae; genus Cervus; species Cervus elaphus. The sequence goes on along the minus strand of NC_057842.1, from coordinate 53,613,731 downwards.
AATTGGTTTATTCAAAACAGAAATGACTAATGCTTACGAGAGGTTAAATGTTTATTTATAAATAATGAAGCAGATAAGCTCCTGAAGATAAAGATCTAATTATCTTCATGTCCTCCCCATCACACCCATGATAGGCTTGGTATACAGTCTTGTTATGAATTCCAATTTCTTTAAGCAATAAAGTTCACAGTATTATACCTTGAATAAAAATATTTAAGATTCCAAACCAAACTGGCAAACAGAACAAAAGAAAAGTTAACTACTATTTGAGCTACCTAATTACTGGAGGTTTAACAAAGATACCATTAAAAAAAAAGTATATTCTAAATAAAAAATCCAAACTGTGTCACCATAATGTTGCAAGAATTATTCATTGTGTGACTCAAACAGGAATTTCATTTAGAGATTATTGAGAAGTATCTACCAGAAATCATAAGTATTCTGCTGCAAGAACTTCCATTGCTTAAGCTAAGCAAGCGGTGGAGAACAGTCAACTGCACAGAGGGCTAGAAAAGGGGCTCATAGGCAAAAGCAGAACAAGGGAAGACAGTAAGAATCACACCCACTTAACAAGCAAAACTCTCAAAAAAGGACAACACTAGACAAATGTGACCAAACGTTTATTTCACCACACCAGATATGAAAATGGCATACTCCTCAAATGAGAACATCAGAGGTTTTGGTTCTATTATATTCTGGTTAGTTTTCATTCAAGAAAGCTGGGCTGGTGAGACTGGTGGACTCAAAGAACACAAAATTTTATAGACTGAATCTATTATTTGCCAATGCATAATCTGGACATGATTTTTATCTCTGTAAGTTTTAATAAAATATGTGCAAGGAATTACATGAAACATTACAATTAACTTTGGCAAGAAAAACAACAGTTCTCTTTTATACCGGCACTTAATATATGGGATTTCATTCTTCAGGACTGATGAGATAAATAAGAAACTAAAATCTTCCCCAAGTTAGGGATATTAGGTTGGTTTCTTACTGTAACAAATTGGCAAGATCAAAATGTTCCATATTTTGCTGCCCTTTAACAAATACATTTAAGATGTAAACCATAAAGACATCCAAGTACAAATTAACTTAAAAAACACAAATAGTAAAACTTCTCCAAAGATGTAAATGAACATTCATGACAAAGAAAGATATGGCACACACCTTCCCTTGACTTGTTTCCAAGGATGAGGTCCATTGTTTTTCATTGCTTTCTTGACAACTTTTGCCAAAATGCAAAGGAAAATAGTGTAACTACTGCTGGATTTACACAGGTCATGATCTTGTTTATCACAGCAGCAGGTCTTCACCATTTCTAGCATAGACAAGGGTGACTTAATGATATATGTAAGGCCTTTTAAAGGAAGCCAAGAAATACTGAAAGAACTATTCTAAAAGGAAAAAAACAGAAAACAAGTATTAAATCTCTGAATAAATAACAGAAAGCTGTAAATCCCAACTAGCTCATTAAAATTCTGACTCTTCTTAATCATAAAAAGTATACAGTCATTACCACATATTCCCCCTAAAATAAAAATTCCATTCAAGCACAAAATACCAAGGGGTGTTTCAAATTCCTGAATTATCCCCCAAATGTCTTTTTAAGAGTTAGTCTGTTCAAATTAGGATAGTGTCAAGATTCATACATTGCATTTGGTTGACACGCCTCTTAAATCTTTTATCCAATAAAAATTTCCAATGGTTTCATCATACCATTTAACAGGTAATTTATTGTGCAGCATTTCCTAAATGCTGATTTTAGGGGCTTATATCTTCCTACATTTCAAGATCTTCCTTACATCTTCCTGGAGTCACTTAATGTAATGTATTCTTTCATCTGCTATCTTTTCTGTAAACTGGTTGCTCTATCTAGTGGACTGATCAGATTCAGGTCCAGTTTTTTGGTGAGAATCTTCCCATGGCAGTCCTGAGTACTTCCTATTTCAATTAGCAAAGAGGCACGTAAGTTCTGACTTTCATTCTTTTTGTGATGTTAAGACTAATCATGCTGATCGATCTGTTTGAGTGATCCCCACCGTTTGAACAGCCAGGGATGATCATCATCCAGATGGCTTCTTTCAACAGATGTGCAAGATAGTGATTTTCTATCACTCCTTCTAAACTAGCTCGAAATTTGGTATTCTAAAATATAGTTTATATTTTCCTTTATTTACAGTTTCCAGAATAACAACTTTTCTAAAAATACCACAGACTCGAGGATTTAAACACATAATCCACAGCTGTCCATGGTTATTCTTTATCATGCCCAAATTTACCCAGCACTGGTGAATGGGAGTTCCTTAAAGCAGGCTCCTGTGTTCTTTTGACACAACTCCAGCTTACTTGGATACCTTCTCTGTTTTCAGGTATAACAAGACATTACAGACCCATCTTGTATACATTCTGCCTGAAAATTAGAATTGGTCATTTCTCCAGCCAGACTGACAATATGTTTCAGAGGAAGGTATTTTTCTCATTTTTAATAAGTTCAATTATGTACAGACCCAAACTTATAATTTACTTGTAAGTCCTCCATATCTTTTTCTATCTATCCTTTAAATATACTTTAAAAATTTTCTCTTCCAAACTTACCCTCACTTTATAAATTCACTGTCCCTATTTTAGTTTTCATTTGCTGTGCTATTTGCTTATACCACCATACTGGACTACTATCTCATCTGTATCCACTTCCTTTATACTACTTTCAGAAAAAAACTTTCTCAAACACATACATACTGCGTCACATCTTTGCTTTCCAATGTCTCCTGGATAAATCATAACTCAACTGCATGTTATCTTTAACCCTTCAAAATCCAGCCCTGGACAAACTCTTCTACTTTCTTCATCTCCTGTATTTCTCCAGTCACCTCAGACCCTTCATTTAGAACTATTCAACATAGTAGGCATAAATCATGTTTTTTCGTGCCTCTATACACTTGTCCAGACTATGCCTTTTGCTTGGATGTTCATTTTCTTCTGTACTTGGAAAATTCTACTTATTCCCCAGGCCAATTTAAAAAATTATGAGTTTATCAAGTCTTCTACAAGCCCATACATTGGGTCAGATACTCCCTTCTTCTAGCATTCCAAAGTATTGTAACTCTTCTCTTTTCTTCCTACAATATGTGTGCTTCTGCCTAGTAGCCACTCAAATGCCAAGACTAGTTCTTATTCAAGATAGCATTAACTGTTCAATGTGTTGCAAGCAATCAGCAGTTGTTAGAAAACATTTATAAATGAGAATTTAAAAAAATATCTTTCTGGCACAATTCTGGTTTCTTTGCTTAATCTCACCCTTAAGAGAAAAGGGACGTCAGATGCTCTGTTCCCCTATGTCAATGCTCTTTAGACAAAGTGTAACATAAAGATATTTTTTAGCTACTCTAATCTACTTTGAAAAATTAATTTTAAGAAATCTCTGTAATTATATATAATTAAACCATAAAAACATTCCTCAAATACCATGTTCAAATTCTTCAAATTCCTGGAACAAATTCATACTCTATTTACTCACCAGGTTCTTACTATAATATTCCCACAGAATGGTGACAATTGCAATGTTCGGCTCCCAGAAATCACAAAGGGTCAAACAACAGTGAAGATACATTCGTAACTGCTCTTCTAGTATTCCATCCTAAAAAATAGACGGAAATTGTGAGGAACGAAATAATGACCAACACACATTACTATAACTTGACACTGCAGCAAATAACCTGCTCCTGAAAAGAATATAGATCTCTATCACCAAGTCATACCCATTCTCATCTTCAGACCAGAAGGTCTGAATCAGCATAAGCTATGTAACTTTGCTTTAGAGAAGGTTAATATGATAATTGAAATTACATAACTCAGTTTGACTTTTAACTCAATTATTTAACAACTGCAATAGGTATTTAATAACTAAATAGTGTAGAGACTATTTAGTTAATAACTAAATAATGTAGAGACTGAAAAGAAACCCTAACCAGAAAGTAGCATAAGTTATCTAAAAATACAGAAGACTCAATCATACTTAAGCTACTCTTTATAGAAATGTAGGAGCTATTCTTCTCAAAACCAGAGCACTGGCAGAGTACATATGCTTTAACCTTTTAGAATGTGGCAATAGGTAAGAGTAAAAAAGTGATACTTTAAACTTATATATCAAATAACATGCCTGTTTGTTAAAAGCTGACATAACACTGAATTCCAATCAGTTATTCAAAGCTTACTATATATCAGGCACTATCCTAAGGTTCTAGGCAAAATGCAATCAATGAGTCAGACGTGGTGGACACACTGATAGAAGTTACACTTTGGGGAGAATGGAAAAAGAGGACACTAACAAGATAAATGTAAACAGTTACAACCACTGCAAAAGGCAAAACAAAAGCAGAGTAACGTGGTAGAGTAACTGACAAAGCATGTGGGCCATTTTTTTAAACCAGGAACTACAACTGAAAGGCCTTTTTGAGGCTAGCAGTAGTAGTGTTGGTTGCTCAGTTGTGTCCGACTCTCTGCGACCCCATGGCGTGTAGCCCGCCAGGCTCCTCTGGCCACGGGATTCTCCAGGCAGGAATACTGAAGTGGATTGCCATCTTACTCTTCCAGGGGATCGTCCACACCCAGGGATCGAACTCTGGTCTCTTGAATTGCAGACAGATTCTTTATTATCTGAGCTTTTGAGGGCTGGAATTTGGGTTAAATGATTGGATGGAAAAGAGCCAACCCCATACAGAAATGAAAGTACAGCAATGATGGCAGAGAAAATACATGGGAACTTCCTGAATTAGCAGTAAGCTTGGTATTATAGGATTAAGTCAGAGATAGTCAGGAACCATATCTCATTTAAGGCTTTACAGGTCACAGTCAGAAGTATGGACTGTACTTTAATTATGTTGGGAAGCCTTTACAGGACTGTAAACACAGGGGTGACATGAAATGAAGGTTTCAAAAATGCTACACTGGATCAAGCAAGATGACAATAGCAGATAAGAACAGAGGTATAAGATCAGTTAGAAGAGTTGAAAGAACTTCCAGTGTAACAGAAAAGCAGACAAAGGTTAAGTACAAGCAGACACGCTGGAAATGTGAAGGTGCCTGGTAAACAGTATGCTTTAAGTAAATAACTGTTGAATGGATTCAGTATTGTCTCTTTTCAACAAAGGTGCGTGGTTATTTCCTTACAGAAGATTAAAATGTCTCCTTTTGACACAGAAATACAGAACAGACTTTTGAACTCTGTGGGAGAAGGTGAGGGTGGGATGTTTCTAAAGAACAGCATGTATACTATCCATGGTGAAACAGATCACCAGCCCAGGTGGGATGCATGAGACAAGTGCTCCGGCCTGGTGCACTGGGAAGACCCAGAGGAATCGGGTGGAGAGGGAGGTGGGAGGGGGGATCGGGATGGGGAATACGTGTAAATCTATGGCTGACTCATATCAATGTATGACAAAACCCACTGAAATGTGAAGTAATTAGCCTCCAACTAATAAAAAAATTTAAAAAAAATAAAAACAAAAAAAAAATAAAAATAAAATGTCTCCTTTTTTCTACTTCCTTCTCCTCCCACCAACTTAAAATTCTAGGAGATAACTGTGAAACTCTAAGATTAAGACAGGCAGACAATTTTAGAGTTATGTTGATGGGATTTGTTGATGACTTATATTAAGGTATGAAGGAAAGATAGCAATTAAGGGAAATTCTTAAGTTTTGGCTTAAGAAAATGGATTGATGGAACCACTGCTTAAAGTGGCAAAGAACAGGGAAGGAACAGATGAGTGCACAGGGAAACGAGTGGAAATATTACACAATTTATGGGTCTACAGCTCAAGGAAAAAGTCAGAGCTATTGATACAAACTTGGATATTACCTTCATATTGATGGTTTTCAGAGCTAAAAGCCTAGATAAGATCAATCTAGGAAAGCCTGTGGACAGAAAACAGAAAAGAACCCAGAACTGACAGCTGACTGCTATTCCAAAATTTAGGTATCAAGAAAAAGGAGGCCTATAAGCAAAATCCAATGAAGTAGGTAGGAAACCAGGCATCATGGACTCTGAGAGAAGTATTTCAGAAAGAGAAGGGGATCACCACTTTCTGTACAAAGCTAGATACCTTCGTCAACACATCACACACGGTTCTTACCTTTCTATCTGCCTTCAAGTCTATGAGTTCCCTAAGGACTGCGATAATACTCCCTAGGCCTAGCGCAGTGCCTGCTTCACCAAAGAGACTCCGTAAATCTTTTATCAACAAAACAGATCTGAGTTAGTGTTTCTTTTCATCAAGCAGCTCTATGATTTAGGGAAAGATATTTAGTTCCTCTGATAATTAAACTAATTTAACCCTTGTTGGTCACTAACGTTCTGATTTTATCATGAAAATATTAAACTAGATGTAGGTTTATTCTCATGGCACATACTGATGTGAATTAAAAAATACTAATTTAATTATGCTGCAAGAGTAAAAAGTGAATTACATGAAAAAAGTGGGTTCATTTTGAAGAGTTTTGTATTGCTTTGTTTGGTATCTGAAAATCATTTTACATGTAAAATTCACAAAAAGGTATTTAAACCATAAAAATACACAAAGTTTGGGAAAAATAAAAGGTTAAATACCAACTATGAGTCTGGTATTATATGATGTTTTACGTATTGTATTCATGTATGTCTCATACCATGTCAGTTTTACTACATTCATTTTACCAAAAAAAAAAAAGGGTTGAGGTTCAGAAGTTATAAATGGCTTACCCAAGTGCATATGGGAAGGAGTTAGGACTCATGACTCCAAAGCTGGTTAGACATACTATACTACACCAACTTCCAAAAACATAAGGGAAAAAAATTAACATCTAATCGACACCAGATTTGATCAAGATTGCTCTTAGTGACCAGAGCAAGATTTGAATCAAAGTTTGTGAGACCAAAGCCCATGCTCTTTCCACTGTAACCAATCAAGAAGAAATTAAATACAGTATCCTAGGGGATTTTTTCCTCTTTTTTTTTTTTTTTTAAGGAAAGGAGATAAATTTCCCATCCTTTTCTTGCTAGTGGCTACAGATTAAAATGAAAAGAATTGTCTTATAAAATACCATTTTCTCCATAGACTGGCAGGGTAAGTCAGTTGAGTGTGACTTGAAAAGTAAGTTTCTTTTTTAAATTAATCACAGATAGTATTTGTTGTAAAGCACACGTTCATGTTTTGTATATTCAACCATGATTTTGTTTTGAACCATGTTCCCTTAGTTTTTCTTAAAAATTTCCATTAAAAATTGTGTGGGTGGGCGCACATCAGCTGAATTAAACGATTTGCCTATCTTCAAGTTCAGAAAGCCAAAGAGATAAGAATTTACAATATTTAGAAGTAGAGGAGCCAACAGACATCTTAGTTCAAAGTCATAATAGAAAAACAGCTGAAATATGGTGAGGAAGAATATTTGAGAACATCTGAGTATATTAATTTCTTCCTACCTTACATTTTTGTCATCACAGACTTTCTGGAGAGGGAGATCACAAAAAGAAATTTTAAAACGTGGAAAATTGAGATAGTTGCTTTCCACAAGTATTACCAAAACAGATCTTACAAATCAAAGTACATTACTAATCAAAGACATAACTGCAAAGAAGTTTTAAAACAGAAAGTTTTAAAATGAAAAAAAAAAAAAAAAGCAGAGTTTCACTAAGAATCTTACAAGGTCAAGTGTTTTGAGGGAGTTTGGAATGACCTCCCTTGTGGCTCAGACGGTAAAGCGTCTGCCTAAAATGTGGGTTCGATCCCTGGGTTGGGAAGATCCCCTGAAGAAGGAAATGGCAACCCACTCCAGTACTCTTGCCTGGAAAATCCCATGGGCGAAGGAGCCTGGTGGGTTACAGTCGATAGGGTCGCAAAGAGTTGGACACGACCGAGCGACTTCACTTTGGAATGACTAAAAAACACATATGAAGATTCAAATTCCAGCTCTGCCACTTCCTAGCTGGCTGAGTGAGCCTGGACAAGCCTTACTCTGTGTCCCAGTTTTCCTAAAGTCTAAAATGGAACTCCACAAGACTGTCCTAAGTGGAAAATGGACACTTAGTGCTATGGACAGTGCTCGCAAAGCAACAGTTAACACTGTGAATGAATTTTTGTAGCTGAAACATTGAATCTTGACAATCATATAATAAATGCAAAAAAAAAAATAAATAAATGCAACACATTCACACTATTGTACCTTAAGTGGACATATTTTAATTTTGTGAGTGTCGAAGCCAAACTCTACCTAAACCAAGAATTTTCATTAACGGTATCTAAGTCCACGCTCTCTGAGTTTTAATAAACCAGAAGGCCGGTGGGGCTCTTTTCCATGTAGATTCAAACCTACCTATCTCAAATCCAGAGCCCACGCTACTCAATTTCTACATTTATCACAAGATCCTGTGGGCTCTCTGGGTGTCTCATCTCAGCTGAATGAGTACATATAAACTATTTCATATAAAAAGCAATCCTAGAATACTCCAGGGTCTGCTGCTGATCTCTCAGTCCTTTTAAAAAGGGTATCTTCCTAGAACTTTTATTTTGAAAGATCAAATGCAGGCATATTAAATTTGGGTATATTCCATGCACCAAATTGTTTTACTGAACTAAAAACAGAAACATTTTTTAGCTTATTTTATAGAAATGGCAATATAACAACTGGGTGTTCATTTTTTATGCATAACTAACTTGCCTATCAGAAACCATCTGGAGAATGAAACTTACTTCAAGCTCAATAGTAACTGTCAGTCTGATGGGATTTTATCAGGATTGGATAAAGAGAGTTAGCGGCTGGTGACTCAGTGGTAAAGAATCTGCTTGCCAATGCAGGAGACATGGGTTCGATCCCTGGGTTGGGAAGATCCCCTGGAAGAGGAAGAGGCAACCCACTCCAGTATTCTTGCCTGGGAAATCCCATGGACAGAGATGCCTGACGGGCTACAGTCCATGGGGTCACAAAGAGGCAGACACGACTGAGTGACTAAACAAAGAGTTAGACTTCAATACTCCAGTCAAAATCCTTCTGTCCAAGAAACACAGTAATTCTGGATTAGTAATTAGATTACTGACCCACATTATTCAGAACTAACCATATTCTGAGTTGTTTTTAGTATTAACTCTCAGGATTCTTTGACAAATAAAAATATTTTAAAAATATTAGGCCTGCTTAGGATTTCTTCTTACACCCTTTCATGACCTTTGAAAGAAAATTGTTGTGAACTCAGAAAATAATGAGGCTTTATTTAAAAAGTGGCATAAAACTAAAAATGTAGCTTTTCACACGAAAATAATGATGTTGTAAAAGTAGAACAAATGTTTACTGTTAGCATTCACAAATATTAAACAGGATTACCTCATAAGAACGTTTTTAGAGCAAATACTTAACTATTCAGTTTAAGCAAAATTTAACAATATATGTTCTCTTTACTAACAAAGCCTCAGTGTCTGTTTCTGGAAGATTCTCTATGGCTACAAAAAGATTTGGAACATTATTTGCTTAATCGAAACTACAGAGGAATGCCTACCAATTTTATTTGAAGACTGCTGTATATGTAAAACATTTTTTTTTTTTTAATATTGCAAACAGACTCTTTCTTTCACAGTTGGAGATGAGGTCAAAAAATACAAGCACGGTCAGATTTTAATTTACCTCAATGGGGGAAAACAGATCATCACACTGAGAGCTCTATCCAAATATATTATTTATTCTTTATGACTACCTAATGAACCCACAAAATTGGTTTCAAGAACTCCACCAAGTAGTCCTATACTACTTATAAAATCTAATTTGATATAATCAAGGCAAGACAAAATTGAGATTACTAGAGAGAATGGACCGCTTTTTTCTGAATATTACAATGACCTCTTCTCTCACAGGAAAGGTATTTCTTTGACTTTATACTAGACCTAAATTCAGAGAAAGTTTCTTAGATTAGCTGTACTATCCTTGTTTCTAGGATGATTGACTTGGCCCAGTTTTCTCAGGTCTTCCCTGGTTTTATCACCAAAAGTCCCACATCTTGGGATATCCCAAGCCAGGTAAATCTACATGGTCAGTCTACCTCCTTACAAGAATTAGGGATGTATCTTCACAACAGCTTTAGTAGATACCATTAAAACACTGATGATGTAAATAATGGCCACTTTTTAAGGATTCCATACATTCTTGAAGTAAAAAAAAAAAATACATGTCTGAAACTTAGAGCTACTAAAATCAGTATGTTCTCAAAAAGAACACAGGAGAAAGCCAATTAAAATGATACAAAAAAAGAAACAACAATTTTTACAATGGTTGAGATAACAGCTCTTTTGCTTCAGATGCAACTGATGTATTCAGAGTTCTTTGGCATTCTAATCTAGAAATCTTAGCTCATAATTAGAAGTTTTATCTTATAACTAAATGTACTTACATTTTCACCTAAAAAAAACTAACAGTAATGATAATAGGGAAAACAAAATTTTAAGCTATTAAGATGATTTTCAAAGATATGGGTAAAAAATGAATGTATGTGTACATGTGGGGCAGTCTTGTACTACTATATTTTTTATTCCTCTTCAGGTTTTTAACAATCCTCATTTCTTAGAAAACGAGTCTATTACCCACACTAAAAAAAAATACTAAAATTTCCCTTTAAAATCTTACATAAACAACTTATGCCACAAAACTTTACAGAACTATAATACAATATGTTTAAAGATATGATGAAGAACTCACTTAAAACTATTTTAAAAGGAGGTCAAATCTGACCTCTGGGCCATGAAGCACTGCATTAACAGTTCTGCAGAAAGAAAAATGATAAGCTATGAAATGAGGCTCAGAAACTAGGACCTTATCAGTCAGAGTATGATTCAAGCCTGTAAGACAAATTGCCCAGCAAGGCAAGTCACCTTCCTGCTGTGACGAGGATACAGCTGAATTTCCAATGCCACTGACTATCTCCCTCATCGTGTCTCCTAGACTTGATATCATACAGTCAAGGAATGGCTGATTCTGAAGCATCTGCTCCTTATTTTGAATACATTCTGTCAAAGTCAGCAACTAGGATAATTATCTTTGTCCTTTAACTGGAAACGCAGTGCTAAAATAAAAATCTTCAAAATAAAAACTATTGTACAAGGACCCTGCCTTAACAAAGAATGCTGACTCTTATCTCAGGTTTCTAATAAGTAAACCAAGTTTGTTATTTAAATCATCTTAACGGTTTGCTTGGTTCTTAAAAATAAAATCTGTAACATAAAAATTTAGCAAAGCCCACAAACCATCTCACTTTAAATGTGTACCTGAACACTGATGGACTTTTTCAGCAGTTCTTCTACAAAGTTCCAGTTTGATTCCATTTGTCTCTAGAAAGGGAGAAAATATTGCAGTAAAATTATTGTTCTTAAATACTCCAATTATCAGGAGTTGTTTTATTAAAGTGGTACTTCTATAAAATTATAAACGTTTTAACAAATAGTAAACTTCTGCTGTCAATTATTATCTAATAGGAAAAAAAAAAAACTTTAAGTATATTTTAGAGTCTTTTACACCACCAAGGGTCTTCCTTATTCTGTACTTTATTTAGTAGAGATTTTTACCTTTCTTTTATGCTAACGGCCTACAAAATGGTCTACTCTAGTAAACAAGTAACTAAACAATTCACATTTGGTACCTCATTTAGCCAGTGGTCACTTACCAGGCAACCTCAACTATCCAGAAGCCTCTTCAATAAACAAAGGAAAAAACAACTCAAAAACCCAACATATTTCACAAAGGCTAAGCAATGAGAACAACTCTACTTTTCCAAAGGGAAAACCTGGAGGAACTTTTCACAGGATGCCTGGTTCACTTGATTCCCAGGTGGATCAGTAGTAAAAAGAACTGCCTGCAGTGCAGAAAAACCAGATTTGATCTCCGGGTCAGGAAGATCCCCTGAAGGATGAAATGGCAACCCACTCCAGTATCCTTGCCTGGAGAATCTCATGGACAGAGGAGCCCAGTAGGCCACAGCCCACGGGGTCGCAAAGAGTTGGCCACGACTGAGCACGCATGCTGGTTCACTTGATATTCAGTTCTTAAAGATCTGGATATGTGGATACTGGTCAAAACCAGAAGCCAAGAAAGTGCATTCACAAAGACGCAGATCACAGCTAGTTTCAAACAAGGGAAGAACAAAAGGTGCAAAAGCAAGCCTGAGACCTCAGAAAGCTAAGCCAGAGGCCTTAAAGAACAAAGTCAAAGAGATTCCTCACACCCTCCTATCCCTATTATAGCACCCATGCTGTTCATAAGGATGAACTCCAGTCACCAATTAAAAGTTAAAGCACGTTCAGATTTTAAGTGGCTGGATAATGCTCATGTAAGATGGATGCTAACTACAAGAAATCACTGAACAAATATTTCCTTAATAAAGGTGCTTAGTGACTGTGGCAGCCAGCTCTAAGACAGCCCCTAGTGATCTCTGCTTCTTGGAATTTATGCCCTTATTCAATCCCCTCCCACACTGCTGGTCTGTTAATAGAAGACTACCAGCGCTAAAAGTACTGAAAGTATGTCAGACCCAAGATTAAAGGACACGGAAGCTTCTGTCTTAACGACAATCTCTCTCATTGACTCCTGGGAAAAGTCATGCTAAGAACAGTACCAAAGAGGCTTACATGATGGGTAATTAAGGCCTTCTGTCAAGGTTAGCAAGAAGATAAGTAAACCCTCCAGCCCCAGAGACTGAGGTGCCAGGGTACAGTTTAATTACAAACTCATCAGATTCTGAGCCAGAACGACCCACCTAGGCTTCTACTGGATGTGAGACCCTCAAGAACTGTGTGAGATGTTCATTCTTTTAAGGAGCAAAATTTTGTTACACATCAGTAGATAACTAGTATTGTACAATGATGTAGTTTTCAGAAAGGAATTATTGGTTTTCTCAACTATATTTATGTAAATAAAGTACATGCAAAATATTTATCAGGAAAAAACATTTAATACAGAATTTGCCCTGGGCCAAAGAGAACTACATGGACATCATCAGATGGTCAATACTGAAATCAGATTGATTATATATTCTTTGCAGGTAAAAACAGAGAAGCTCTATACAGTCAGCAAAAACAAGACCTGGAGCTAACTATGGTTTAGATCATGAGCTCCTTATTGCAAAATCAAGATTTAAATTGAAGAAAGTAGGGAAAACCACCAGACCATTCAGGTATGACCTAAATCAAAGCCTTTACGATTATACAGTGGAAGTGACAAATAGATTCAAGGGATTAGAACTGATAGAGTGCCTGAAGAACTATGGATGGAGGTTCGTAACAGGAGGGGGTAACCAAAATCATCCGGAACAAAAAGAAATGCAAAGAGGCAAACTGGTTTTCTAAGAGGTTTCACAAATAGCTGAGAAAAGAAGAGAAGCAAAAGGCAAAGGAGGAAAGGAAAGATACAGAGTTCCAAAGAATAGCAAGAAAAGATAAGAGCCCTAAGTGAACAATGCAAAGAAATAGAGGAAAACAACAGAATGGCAAAGACTGGAGATCTCTTCAAGAAAATTGGATACCAAAAGAACATTTCATGCAAAGATGGGTACAACAAAGGACAGAAACAGCGAGGACCTAACAGAAGAGATTAAGAAGAGGAGGCAAGAATACATAAAAGAACTGTACAAAAAAGGTATTAATGACCCAGATAACCACAATGTGTAGTCACTCACCTAGAGCCAGACATCCTGGAGTAGGAAGTCAAGTGTGCCTTAGGAAGCATTACTACAAACAAAGCTAGTGAGAGTGACTGAATTCCAGCTGAGCTATTTCAAATCCTAAAAGATGATGCTGTTAAGTACTACACGCAATATGCCAGCAAATTTGGAAAACTCAGCAATGGCCACAGGACTAGAAAAGGTCAGTTTTCATTCCAAACCCAAAGAAAGCAGTGCCAAATGTTCAAACTACTGTACAGTTGTGCTCATTTCACATACTAGCAAGTTAATGGTCAAAATTCCCCTGCATACCCGTCACACGTTGATGCTAACAGTTTAGTTTCAAAAAACTAAAATCATGTCACCCAGTCCCATCACTTCATGGCAAATAGATGGGGAAACAATGGAAACAGTGACAGACTTTATTTTTTTGGGCTCCAAAATCACCGTGGATGGTAATTGCAGTCACAAAATTAAAAGACATTAGTTCCTTGGAAGAAAAGCTATGACAAACCTAGCCAGTATATTAAAAAGCAGAGACATCACTTTGCAAACAAAGGTTTGTACAGTCAATGCTGTTTTTTCCAGTAGTCATATACAGATGTGAGAGTTGGATCATAAAGAAGGCTGAGTGCCCCCAAGAATTGATGCTTTCAAATTGTGGTGCTGGAGAAGAATAATGGGGAGTCCCTTGGACAAAGGAGATCAAACCAGTCAATCCTAAAGGAAATCAACCCTGAATACTCATTGGGAAGACTGATGCTGAAGCTGAAGCTCCAATACTTTGGCCACCTGATGCAAAGAGCTGACTCACTGGAAAAGACCCTGATGCCAGGAAAGATTGAGGGCAGGAGAAAAAGGGGGCAACAGAAGATGAGATGGCTGGATGGCATAAATGACTCAATGGACATGAGTTTGAGCAAGTTCCGGGAGTTGGTAACGGACAGGGAAGCCTGGTCTGCTGCAGTCCATGGGGCCACAAAGAGTCGGACACAAGAGCGACTGAAGTGAACTGAGTCTCCACGTCCAGCCAACTAGATAACCTGAAGCAATGCTCATTTTAAGGTTGTATTTCACACCTTTATCTAATCACTATTCCAAAAGTTTCAAAGACAAGAACCAGCTGGCCAGACTGATTGTACTGATGATCCCTGCAATGTCCCAAAGTAATTATTCTCTTTAAACTATATTTGCTTTTAAAATAGGTAATTAAAATTGTAAGAGGTAACACTTGTCAGGAGCAAGGCAAGGATGCCCACTTTTATCACTTTTAACTGGAAGAAATCAACATTGTTAAAATGACTGTACTACCCAAGGCAATCTACAGATTACCTATCAAATTACTCATGCAATCCCTATCAAATTACTCATGTCACTGTTTACAGAACAAGAACAAAAAAATTTTATTTGTATGGAAACACAAAAGACCCTGAACAGCCAAAATGATCTTGAGAAAAAAGAATGGAACTAGAGAAATCATGTGCCCTGACTTCAGATTATATTAGAGACCTATAATAATAATTTTTTAAAAAGTGTGGTACCGGCATAAAAACAGAAACATAAATCAGTGGAATAGGATAAAGTCCAGAAATAAACCCCCACACTTCCGGTCACCTAATCTATGACAAAAGAACATACAATGGAGAAAACAGCCTGTTCAACCAGCAGTGCTGGGAAAACAGGGCAGCTGCATGTAAAAGAATTAAATCATAACATTCTCTTAACACCATATACTAAAATAAATTAAAAATGGAATAAAGACCGACATGGACCAGATACCATAAAATATAAATAAATCACAGCTGACATAGATCATAGCAATGTTTTTGGATCCATCTCCTATAATAATGGAAACAAAAACAAAAATACACAAATGAGAGCTAGTTAAACTTAAAACCTATTGTACAGCAAAGTAAGCCATAAACACAATTAAATGACAACTTACAGAATGGGAGAAAATATTTGCAAATGACGTGACTGAAAAGAGATTCATTTCCAAACATACAAACAACTCACATAGCTCAATATCAAAAAACCAAACACTCAATCAAAAACTGGGCAGATGACCTGTACAGACATTTCTCTAGAGAAGACAGATGGCCAACAGTCACACGAAAAGATGCTCAATATTGCAAATTATTAGAGAAATACAAATCAAAACTATAATCAGGTATCACCTCACATTATCAAAAAGTCTACAAATAATAAATGGTGGAGAGGGTGTTGAGAAGAGGAAATCCTCCTATACTGTTGGTGGGAATGTAAGTTGGTACGGTTGCTATGGAGAACAGTAAGGAGTCTTCAGTCTTTAAAAAACTAAAAATAAGAGTTACCATATGATCCAGCAATCCCACTCCTGGGCATATACCCAGAAAAGGCAAAAACTACTTCAAAAAAATACATGTACCCCAATGTTCATAGTAGCACCATTTACAATAGCCAAGACATGGAAGCAACCCAAAGTCCATCCACAGATGAATGGATAAAGAAGATGTTGTGTACACACACACACACACACACACACACACACACACACACACAGAGGAATATTACTCAGTCATAAAAAAGAATGAAACAATGCCATTTCCAGCAACACAGATGGACCCAGAGATCATACTAAGTTAAATAAGTCAGCGAAAGACAAATATTATATATCACTTACATGTGGAATCTTAAAAAATGATACAAATGAACTTATTTACAAAACAGAAATAGACTCATAGACAAAGAATACAAGCTTATGGTTACCAAAGGAGAAAGGGGGAAGATATAAATTCGGAACACAGGATTAACAGATACACACTACTACAAACACACTACTACATATAAAATAGATAAACAAGGATCTACTATATACCACAGGGAACTCTATATTCAGTATCTTGTAATAACCTATAATGGAATGGAATATGAAAAAGAACACTTTTCTGTATACCTGAAACACTAGAAATCAACTATATTTCTAAAGAATAAAAGCAAAACAGATGCCTGAGGTTCTAAGAAGATAACAATCTAGGTTGGGAGACAAGCATTAAACAGAAATATATGAATATGTAAAGCCTCTAGAATGAAAAGTGAGATACTGAATTTTTCTTATAAGCCAGTACTAAGCAATTGGCAAGTTTTTATTTAAATACACATATAGCTAATGTCTAGTTTACAAAAACTTAAAAAAAAAAAAAAATCAACCATATCTGAAATCAACCTAAAATGGAAAGATTTCACATTAACCTTCAGGGCAAAGCAGTTTACATTTAAAAACTGAAACATCTTTATGATTATCACAAGACTGGAGGTAGTTCTCTGCTGCAGAATATATGACTAATCATTGTTGCTTTCTATCATCCTCTCACACCAGGAATTCTTTAGTGGAATAAAGCATGATCGATGCATAACCATTTTCTATACAGTAGCCGGCTATGCTAATACATCACAAAGAGAAAAGAAATTCAGATAATTTTCAAAACTCTGATCTAAGTAGATCTCAAACACAAATTAACATCCTACAGAATCTCTGAAAGAATGAGTTAATATACCCTTATGATCAAAGATTAAAATAATTATATGATTTATAAACCAAATTGAGAAACTTCTGAGAATAAAAGGGGGAAAACTAACCAGATGGAATGAGGGGGAAATGGACACAAACTGTGATTGTCCCTGGCAAATTGGCACACATGGTTACCTTCCTAGAGGTATTCATAAGACGAAGTCCTCAGAAAGTTCCTAATATTGAATTTATCTAAGTAATAAAAAAATAGGTTGCTATTTTTCCTTAGTAGCAACTATTTTAGTAGCTATTGTTTTTCAGTTGTACACAGTACCACTACTGTGTACCTCAGTCTCTTTACCTGTAAAATGGATATAATACTAATCTCTCGCCTACTTCATAACACTTCACTGAGATAAAAACCAAATAGTCACTCTGAGATATTAAACACTTTGCAAATGCAAAATGCTGAAGGTAACAACCCTAATGAAAACCATCACTAACTGGAGAGTTTGAGTTTTTCTTTTAAAGCCATTAAGAAATCAAGAAATGTTTGAAACTCTTTGAGGACTCATGAATAAAGGCAGAATCTGTTTGACACATATACACATGTATGACACATCTTTATTATTTTTATTATATAAAAGTAGTTTTTCCCCCAAATACTCTGGCTCTCTTTTGGAGCAGGCAATGGCAACCCATCCCAGTATTCCTTTCTGGAGAATCCCATGGACAAAAGAATCTGGTGGGCTACAGACCACAGAGTTGCAAAGAGCCGGACACGACTGAGCGACTCACACACAGCTCTCTCCTCTAAATCTCTCTACAACTTCTACATAATTTTAAAGATTAAGATTAAAAACATATGTATCTTGACAAAAGCAAATCATACAAGAACTACTGGCAATCTTAAAAGACATAGGTTAATCTATTCTAAATACAGACAATTCTTTCACTATCTTGATCCAGAGCTAATAAAAGCAATAACGTCCCATGGAGTTCTCTGTATGAAACAGAAGAGTGATTTCAGCAATGGCAACTGAGGGTTGTACCAGTACAATTCAACATTACAATAGTAATAGTAATGATATATATTAATGTGGCTAGATTACCTACCATACTGGGAGTATGTGGGGGTCAATATCAACCACTACTGCAATGTACTGCTTATTGAAATAAGTGTTAATGGCAGTTCCAGCAAGCATTAATAACTTGAAAGCATATTACTTGAAGAGGCAGCACAATTTATTTCATGAGTATCCTATCATGGGCACCTATTACTATGATAGCCACTCAACAGGAATTCACGAAGTGCTTAACTAATTGCCATATTCATTTACAGTGATTTAAAAAATCAGAAATATGTATTTGGAAGAATTAAGGTAAGAGAAATAAAAATGCTTATGAAAAGACCTTTGAATTATAGGTAAATTTTTTGAGTTGTTGTTCTAGTATTTTAAGAACTAAAAGAAGTGAAACATAATCATATTAACTCCATTAAGATACTCAGTAAGAGCACTTCTGCAGTAATAATAGCATTTATCATTTTCCACACACCAGTATGGGAAGGACTCACAAGCATAAACAAAGGAATTACGACCTTTCTCCGAGAAGCTCATTCTATTGTTCTCTCTCAAAGAGTCAGTAAAATGCTTAAATACACTGATCCTGAGCAGTATATGGACTTGTCGGAGCACTTTCCGACTTGACTTACTTTATCTTGGGCTCTCCTAAAGGATCTTTTTTTACTAAGGGATCACTTAAGAGGCCCTCCCCATTTCTAAAACACTATGTCAATACTAACTGACCCTCAGATTCCATGGATGATTTCTGGGCTCTGTCCAGTATTCCAAAAAGAGAAAAATATGTGAAGTCCATCAAGGAACATGTTTCATAAAGCAGTAGTTTCTATACCTGAAAGAGATTCACGGAGCTTTTCAAAAATAAGAATTCCCAAACTCCAGACCAGATTATAGTACTAAAACAGGATCTCCAGATTTTAAAAAATCTGAATTTTTACAAGCTCACAGAGTAGGCCTGTTGATCAGATAGCTTTGTAATCATCCCCAGAAAAAAAGACCAATTTTGAAAATACAGACACATTGGTTTCAAGATTCTAGATGCTTACTTTATGGAACTAATGGGTTTAAACAATACTAAACGACTTCTGCAGAGAAGGCATGGCACCCCACTCCAGGACTCGTGCCTGGAAAATCCTATGGATGGAGGAGCCAGGTAGGCTGCAGTCCATGGGGTCGCTAGGAGTCGGACACAACTGAGCAACTTCCCTTTCACTTTCATGCATTGGAGAAGGAAATGGCAACCCACTCCAGTGTTCTTGCCTGGAGAATCCCAGGGACGGCGGAACCTGGTGGGCTGCTGTCTATGGGGTCGCACAGAGTTGGACACGACTGAAGCAACTTAGCAGCAGCAGCAGCACCAAACTACTTCTGACAGAATGTGGCCCACTGGAGAAGGGAACGGCAAACCACTTCAGTATTCTTGCCTTGAGAACCCCAAGAACAGTATGAAAAGGCAAAAAGATAGGACACTGAAAGATGAACTCCCCAGGTTGGTAGGTGCCCACTATGCTACTGGAGATCAGTGGAAAAATAATTCAAGAAAGAATGAAGGGATGGAGCCAAAGCAAAAACAATACCCAGTTGTGGATGTGACTGGTGATAGAAGCAAGGTCTGATGCTGTGAAGACCAATACTGCATAGGAACCTGTAGTATTAGGTCCATGAATCAAAGCAAATTAGAAGTGGTCAAACAGGAGATGGCAAGAGTGAATGTCGACATTCTAGGAATCAGTGAACTAAGATGGACTGGAGTGGGTGAATTTAACTCAGATGACCATTAAAACTACTAATGTGGGCAGGAATCCCTTAGAAGAAATGGAGCAGCCATCATGGTCAACAAGAGAGTCCGAAATGCAATACTTGGATGTGATCTCAAAAATGACAGAATGATCTCTGTTCGTTTCCAAGGCAAACCATTCAATATCACGGTAATCCAAGTCTATGTCCCAACCAGTAATGCTGAAGAAGCTGAAGTTGAACGGTTCTATGAAGACCTACAAGACCTTTCAGAACTAACACCCAAAAGAGATGTCCTTTTCATTATAGGGGACTGGAATGCAAAAGAGGGTAGTCAGGAAACACCTGGAGTAACAGGCAAATTTGGCCTTAGAGTACGGAATGAAGCAGGGCAAAGGCTAATAAGAGTTGTGACAAGAGAACGCACTGGTCGTAGCAAACACCCTCTTCCAACAACACAAGAGAAGACTCTACACATGGACATCACCAGATGATCAACACCGGAATCAGACTGATTATATTCTTTGCAGCTAAAGATAGAGAAGCTCTATACAGTCAGCAAAAACAAGACCAGGAGCTGACTGTAGTTAAGATCATGAACTCCTTATTGCCAAATTCAGACTTATATTGAAGGAAGTAGGGAAAACCACTAGACCATTCAGGTATGACCTAAATCAAATCCCTTATGATTATACAGTGGAAGTGAGAAATAGATTAAGGGACTAGATCTGATAGAGTGCCTGATGAACTATGGATGGAGGTTTGTGACATTGTAAAGGAGACAGGGATTAAGACCATCCCCATGGAAAAGAAATGCAAAAAAGCAAAATGGCTGTCTGAGGACGCCTTACAAATAGCTGTGAAAAGAAGAGAAGCAAAAAGCAAAGGAGAAAAGGGAAGATATTCCCATCTGAATGCAGAGTTCCAAAGAATAGCAAGGAGAGATAAAAACGATCAATGCAAAGAAATAGAGAACAACAACAGAATGGGAAAGACTAGAGATCTCTTCAAGAAAATTAGAGATACCACGGGAACACATCATGCAAAGAAGGGCTCGATAAAGGACAGAAATGGTATGGACCTAATAGGAGCAGAAGATATTAAGAAGAGGTGGCAAGAATACACAGAAGAACTATACAAAAAAGATCTTCACCACCCAGATAATCACGATGGTGTGATCACTCACCTAGAGCCAGACATCCTAGAACGTGAAGTCAAGTGGGCCTTAGGAAGCATCACTATGAACAAAGCTAGTGGGTGTGATGGAATTCCTGTTGAGCTATTTCAAATCCTGAAAGATGATGCTGTGAAAGTGCTGCACTCAATATGCCAGCAAATTTGGAAAACTCAGCAGTGGCCACAGGACTGGAAAAGGTCACTTTTCATTCCAATCCCAAAGAAAGGCAATGCTAAAGAATGCTCAAACTACCACACAAGTGCACTCATCTCACACGCTAATAAAGTAATACACAAAATTCTACAAGTCAGGCTTTAGCAATACGTGAACCATGAAATCCCAGATGTTCAAGCTGGTTTCAGGGAAGGCAGAGGAACCAGAGATCAAATTCCCAATGTCCACTGGATCATCAAAAAAGCAAGAGAGTTTCAGAAAAACATCTGTTTCTGTTATTGACTATGCCAAAGCTCTAGACTGTGTGGATCACAATAAACTGTGGAAAATTCTGAAAGAGATGGGAATACCAGACCACCTGACCTGCCTTTTGAGAAACCTGTATGCAGGTCAGGAAGCAACAGTTAGAACTGGACATGGAACAACAGACTGGATCCAAATAGGTAAAGGAGTATGTCAAGGCTGTATATTGTCACCCTGCTTATTTAACTTATATGCAGAGTACATCATGAGAAACACTGGGCTGGAAGAAGCACAAGCTGGAATCAAGATTGCGGGGAGAAATATCAATAACCTCAGATATGCAGATGACACCACCCTTATGGTGGAAAATGAAGAAGAACTAAAGAACCTCTTGATGAAAGTGAAAGAGGAGAGTGAAAAAGTTGGCTTAAAGCTCAACATTCAGAAAACTAAGATCATGGCATCTGGTCCCAACACTTCATGGCAAATAGATGGGGAACAGTGGAAACAGTGGCAGACTTTATTTTTTTGGGCTCCAAAATCACTGCAGATGGTGATTGCAGCCATGAAATTAAAAGACACTTACTCCTTGGAAGGAAAGTTATGACCAACCTAGATAGCATATTTAAAAGAAGAGACATTAGTTTGCCAACAAAGGTCCGTCTAGTCAAGGCTATGGTTTTTCCAGTGGTCATGTATGGATGTGAGAGTTGGACTATAAAGAAAGCTGAGCACAGAAGAATGACACTTTTGAACTGTGGTGTTGGAGAAGACTCTTGAGAGTCCCTTGGACTGCAAGGAGCTCCAACCAGTCCATCCTAAAGGAGATCAGTCCTGAGGGTTCATTGGAAGGACTGATGCTGAAGGTGAAACTCCAATACTTTGGTCACCTGATGTGAAGAACTGACTCATTGAAAAAGACCCTAATGCTGGGAAGGATTGGGGGTGGGAGGAGGAGGGGACAACAGAAAATGAGATGGCTGGATGGCATCACCGACTCGATGGACGTGGGTTTGGGTAGTCTCTGGGAGTTGGTGATGGACAGGGAGGCCTGGCATGCTGCGATTCATGGGGTCGCAAAGAGTCGGACAGGATGAGCGACTGAACTGAACTGATACTACTTCTGAAGATGGAAGAAGTTATATACAAATAAGGTTTCAAATGAATACATCAACCAGCTGGTTTTTATTTCATAGCGCTTTTTCAATGACACTGAAAAAAAAATGTTTCTAACTAGAAATTAACATACGAGTTAAAACCTGTCTTTTTATTTGAAGTAAACTTCTTGGTTTACTTCTTGGTTGTTTAACAGATTAAAGTATCTTCCCCCCCAAATTCTCTAACTCATTTCTGGAGATGTAGGCTTTCCCTCTGGCAAACTTAAGCGATTTTAATTATCACTTTTTAAAGATTTACAAAGATTCAGCATGTCTAGTTTCAAAAGCTAAATTTATTTCTGTAGGATTATAATCTGATTTTTATTGTTTCTGCTCACTTTCTAATTTAACAAAAAAATATATTAACTTTTTAAGGAAGTTTAAAAAAAATAAAATCTTACCATTTCATCTGGTGTTCCATGGCGATCGAACTGATAAAATGATGCTACGTGAGTAATAATCCACCAACTAAAACCCAATGGGTCTCTTGGCTGGACTATAAGCACAGATCTTCTTTGGTCATTTGATTTTTCAAAAAGTGTTTTGAGTAGCTTATTCAACCAGTTCCAAAATGACTATAGAAACAGAGGCATCATGATTTAATTAAATTCAGACACTGATCCAGAAACTTTGATTTGGGTTTTTTCCTTCATATTTGTAAGGAAATACACACAAAAGAAATCAAACACATATGTAAAAGTTAGAGAATAATAAAAATACCCAGGTTAAAAATTAGAAAATGACTAGCTCTTGCAGCTCCCACAATCACATCTTCTTCTCCCATCCAGGAGTAACCATTATCCTGACTTCTATATCATTTTGTAAGTTTTTCCACTTAAATATACAAGCCTTAATTACACATTGTTTCGCTTCATCTTTTTTTGTGTGTTTGTATTCTTATGTAACTTTGTTTCCATTCTATAACTTGATATATATCTTTTCTTATATCTTTTACTATCAGTTCCAAATTCTTCTGAACTTTTTTAAGATTCTCCTATAAACAGTTTACAGTCTTTGACAGCATGTTTTAAATGTGCAATTAGTAGTCCATTTCAGTTACTGTAATGATTTTTTTAGATTTAAAACTAAAATCTACCACCTTTCTATATTTCTATTTATACACCTACTTTTTCCATCTACACCTCCTTCCTGCCTTCTTTTTGGCTGACAATATCACTATTTTCCCCTTTATCAGGCTTTAAGTTAAACAATCTACGTTTTCTTCTTTTAGTGAAACCTTAGAAACACAGCATACATTCAAATATCTCAGTAAGTTAACATGTATCTTGCTCTTCTCTTAGACTAAACAAAGACTTTAAAGTACTCTCATTTATGCCCTACCCAATTTATAAGCTAGTATTACTGCGTTCTTTATTTCTTAACCCCACTCGATTATAATTTATACAAAACATTTACCACTTTTATTACTCTCTTCCTTCCTACAGCTCTGATAACCTTCCTTTGGTATCATTATTCTTCTACTAAATTTATCTTTCAGGATTCCCTTTAATTCTGCTTCATTGAAAACTGTTTCATCCAAGTCTTGAAAGATTGTGCTGGATGAAGAATTTTATGTTGAAAATTAGTTTGTTTCAGTAAAATGATGATGCCATTCCCACTGGCCTCCATGGCTGTTGAGAAATCAGCTGCCAGTCTAATTGCCATTCTTTTCAAAGCAGCATTTTTCTGTCAGAATGCTTTTAATCTCTTCTGTCTCCAATGTTATTAAAATTTAAGATATTATTAAAATTATATAGAATATTTTCACTGTCCTAGAAGTCCCCTCGGAGAGGGCAATGGCACCCCACTCCAAGTACTCTTGCCTGGAAAATCCCATGGACGGAGGAGCCTGGTAGGTTGCGGTCCATGGGGCTGCTAAGACACAACTGAGTGACTTCACTTTCACTTTTCACATTCATGCACTGGAGAAGGAAATGGCAACCTGCTCCAGTGTTCTTGCCTGGAGAACTCCAGGGACGGGGGAGCCTGATGGGCTGCCGTCTATGGGGTAGCACAGAGTCGGGCACAAGTGAAGTGACTTAGCAGCAGCAGCAGAAGTCTCCTGTGTTCTGCCCACCCCTAGAAGCCAATGATCTTTTTACTGTTTTCAGTTTTGGCTTTTACAGAATGTCATGTGGTTGGAATCATACAGTGTGTAACCTTTCAGGTTAGCTTCTTTCACTTAGTAATATGCACTCAAGGTTCCTATGGCAACCCACTCCAATATTCGTGCCTGGGAAATCCCATGGACAGAGGAACCTGGTAGGCTCCAGTCCATGGGATTGCAAGAGTCAGACACCACTGAGTGACTAAACCAATACCGTCTCCACCATCATGTCTTTTCATGGCTTGATGGCTCATTTCTTTTTAGTGCTAAATAATATTCCATTGTCTGAATATACCACAGTTCATCCATTTACCTACTGAAGGATATCTTGGATGCTTCCACATTTTAACGTAAGTATTTTAGCCTAACGGATTCTTGATAGGAAAAAAAAAAGAACTTGAGAAGATAAAACTATGAGTCAAATCTCATACCTATCCTAGAATTTTCATATTGCCAATTTAGGGTTAAAAATACAGTAAGTATTTAGTACTCAGTGCTCTGTTTATAAAGAAAACAGCTTTTTAAGATTTCTCTTTGCCAAACCAACTGCATAAATTCAATGTAAGGGTTAGTAACAATAACTAACAGTTTTATAACTTACTTCTGAGAGAGACCATTTACTTCTGTGATTAAGAAGGTGAATGAGTAGAACCCATAATTCTTTAATGCATGGACATGAGCAATGGTGACTCATTAATGCCTCAGAAGGCCTAACCTTCAGAAAAGAACCAAAAGAGTAAATTACAAGATAGCAGAATTTTACATATCACATATCTCCCCTCAAATGTTCTAAAAGATTGATTTTGATGACTTAAAATTTATGCTCAATTACATAAAATTGCTTATAAAAAACATACCATTTCATTAATTTTTAAAATAAATTTCCATCCAAAAACAAAGTACACAATGAATTTATTTCCAACTTAAAAAAAAAAACTGCTTTAATCATCTCATCCAATGGACAGCAAAGTTGTTCTGTAAAGGGCTAGACTGTAAATATTTGAGTCTTTAATAGTGAAATAGCCTTTGTTACAACTATTCAACTCCGCCATTGCTCTGCAACTTTAGTCATAGACAATGGATGAAAAGGACGGGAATGTGTTCCAGTAAAACTTTATTTACAAAAAGTTGATGTGCTAGATTTGGCTATAGGGTCATGGTTTCCAAACCTTGATCTAATCCATCAGCCAAATAAAAAGACTTCTAAGAAAATGATTAGAGGATAAGTTTAAATTCACTGTAATTAAGACTAAAATTTTTTTACAATTAAGCAAACTTATTAGGAATTCATAAAGATTTTACCATTTTTGTAACAAATATACCCTCAATGCTCCTAAATATATCCTCAGTGGCATACAGAGAATATGCACTATATTTGCAGGGACAGTCAGACTTCTGAAATTCATAATGTGTTCATTATTTCACATATTATACAATTTTCTAACATAGTAAAATAAGCATCAAGATATTACTTTATCATATCTAGTTAACCTACTAATTACATTATAAACACAGACTAGATTTAGACAATATATAAAACATGATCTAAATTTAAAAAAATTAAAAATCCCGATTTCCCATAGGTAATAATTATACTTGTAACCTGAAGTTCTGACAGTCAACAGATTTCCATTGATTGAAAATAAATGTATACCATAGCACTTTTAAATCACTGCTTTAAGCACTACGATAAGTAATTTAGTAAAAAAGCATAATGTCCTCCAATTCTAGACCTTTTATGAAAACAAACAAAGCCACTCTTTAAATGTGCCAACTAGCTTTACCTAAGTACTCATTTATTTTGTTATATAACAATAGGTTATTAAAGGGCTGGTCTCTATTTGATGAGAAATTTCCAATCATCATAAACATTGTTTTATTTGACCAATAGAAAAGGTTTGTCTTTTAAACACCAATACTAGACTGTTTTAAATGTTTAACTCAAATTCTTTTCCCAACCAACTCCCAAATAAAATATAAAATTAGAAGAATTAACAAGTAAATCATTTTAGGTTAAATTCTTATAGAACAAACCACACGCCTTAAGTACTGACTATTGTCATTAAATACCAAAAATGCAAATAAACTCTTAAGGAATTACCTTGTCATACCTGTTGAGGGACAGGTTTATTAGATCACAAAGAAGATTTTCACAATGTTCTTCAAATAAGCTGACATTGGTTAAATTGTCACCTGCCAGATTCATAAACTGATGGCTATATACAACTTGTTCTAAAAATGAAATAAATTCTGTTTAAAACTACAGCAGATTTTACTAATTCAGAAGTAAGAAAGTGACTGTACACCTTTATATTTACATAACAAAACTGCAACAGAAACAGTTAAAAAAATTTTTTTCTGCAAATAAAAGTTTAATGTGAAAACAATTCCTTTCTTAAATGAGCAGTGATGTTTCAATCCTCCCAAGTATCGTTTAATAGATTTTCTTTCCTTAATATGGCCATCTAAAGAGCAACAATGCAACAAAAGAGAAAAAAATACAAGAGAAATACTAGAAAATCTTTACCCATATTTCTAACCAATAATGCCTTTAAAACATTTTTCTTTTAACAAATACTGATAAACTAAACATGTACAAGTCTTTTTGGCATGAAATAGAGCAAACCAAGGTAACAGATACCAAAATTTGTACCTGTGTCAGAGTAAGTTCACCTAACTATTGCTTTAAAAAAATATTATTTGAAATAGTCAACATGAGGAAATGACATTTGTGTATACCATTCTATGTTCATATGTATGCATGTAAGTGCTCACATATACACATGTATATATATATGTATTTTTGCATTAATTCATTGAAAAACTGGTACTGAGGTAAAGAATGTCTTTAAAACCTAAATAATTAATAATTTATAACTAGATAATATGTATAACGAACAAGACCAAGAATAGGCAACATGTGAAATAAAATTTTACCATCCATAATATATACAAACTACTTCAAAAGAAAAACAGCAAAGAGTGAAACAAAAAATAATGCAACATGTTTTGTAAAATATAATGAACAAATACTTAATAAAGCAAATATAAAGACAATAAAATTAAAGATCCTTCAACTTCACTAATAATCAGGAAATTGCAAAACAGATTCAATATCATTTTTCACATATTAGTTGGCAAAAAATAGAAATAATAATAGCCACTACTGGCAAGAGTATGAGGCAAAGATATGCTCATGGTTAAGTGTATAAAATTGGGGAATCTTACTATACAACACCAGAGCAGCATATACAATATTAAAAGTGCCATATGCTACTTCAATTCCCAAAACCTATTGTACAAAATAGCTTGCACAAGTATTTGAAGATGTATATACACCCAAGGATGTTCAGTGAAATATAATTTGTAATGTTAAAACAAACAGAAATAACAGAAATATTAAAAAAGAGTTGGCTAAAATTATGATAGGTCCATAAGATCTATAACATAAATCAATCAAGTAAAACGGTATGTACTAACATGAACAGATTTCTAAAAGCACTATTAAATAAAACCCTCCACAGAACAACATGACACCACTTGTGGTTAGAAACAAAAACAAAAACTCTACCTATATATGCTTCTATATATGTATACTAACAATAAGTATGGATGGATGGATAAATGGACCATACTTTCCAGTAGTTATCCTTAGAAAAAAGAAGTTAAGACCTTCACTTTCTAGTTTCGTTACTGTTTTACTGAAAATAATAATAACCAGAAAGCACTTATTACTTGTATAAACAATTTAGATTAAAACATGTTTAGATTCAAAAAAAGGACATAAATCAGAAATCTATAAACTTACTCAATTTTTCACCAAGCATGTGAAGAATTTCCAGCACCAGCCAATGGATATCTAGGTGGAGATGTAATAAATGCCATGACGGTGGGTAAAGCTGCGAATGATATTATCAACTGTGACTGGAAATTCATAATACTTCATTAGGTATTTTATAGCATGTCACAATAATCCTCCCTAAGCACAAGTTAACCTACCACTATTCAAAAGTGCAAGGGAAACCTCTGTCTTGTTTGTTAAGAGGATTTTTTTCACTAGAGATATTTAAAAGCAGGATATAGGATATACTCTTAACTGATGTTGCAGAGAGACCCACCCTGGGGCTGCTGAATAGAACAGGCTTGCATAGTAAAGGTTCCTACAACCAAGAGATATTCTACTACAGCTGCAAACCAGTAAATGAATTTTTTTAAAACACCATTGTCATGATTTTATTTTAGACTTTAGCCAGGAAGTATGGTTTTAAATGTAATGAATATCTAGCAAAGTCCATAAAATATTTTAACAAGAACTTTTAAATCATTTAAGACACTACTGTCACATCCATAAAGAAACTAAAGTTAAAAGTGGTGAAGAAATTTACCCCTCAATTCATTCCTTAGGATTCAAACCTAACTCTATTCGATTCAAAAGTCAGTGTTCTTTGTTCTTTACTGTGCTGTGCAGGTTATCAATAAATTTTCTCCAATCAACATTTTGATTCACTAAAATACAATGATTTGTACTTTTTAATTAAGACATCTAAGAAGGACAGAGAGGGATCATGCCTTATCAAACATACAAACAAAATACTAGTAAAATAACACTGACTCAGGAATAGATGATAAACAGCAAACATAAGGAAAAGAGAAGTGGACACACATTCAAATCAGTGGGCAAAGCATGGGTCATTCAGTAAGAGTCAGGATTATTAACTTACTCATTTGCAAGATACTAGATTTCCTACTTCAAGGTATATTTTTTTAAAAGATGAATTAGAGATAAATGTTAAAAAAAAAAGTACATATTTTACAAGAGCATAGGAATTATATCAAAGAAAAAATTGATAAATATAACTCCACAGAAAAAAATTATGTACCTAGCAAGTCAGGTTAATTGTTGAAAAAGATAAATGAAAACATTTGTAATACATAATACCAAGAAACAGTATTACTAATTTTAAGAAGTCCCTTAAAAAGAATAAAAGACAGATGTTCAACTAAAAATAGCAATTAAAGCATTATCTTGCATATGAGAATGGCAAAACATAAGAAATATGTAAAGTCTTGAAAGATGCTATTTCATGATTTTTTGGTTTTGCTGATGGTTCAGAACAGTATCTCAGTGTATGACTTTTTTGTTTCTGTGATGGTGATTCCATTTAAGTAACCTATATTTTCAACAAGTCTGTCTAATTAACAGCCTATGAAAAGTAAAACTTAGCTTGATGACCCTTGTGTCCATCTTTTAATTTCTGCTTCTAGATAAATTGTTTTTATTTTTCTTAAGCATTTGATGGATATTCAGAAAATAAAAGCCAGTCCAACTTACAGAGACTAAAAAGGAAAATTATCCTCCTCCTCACAATCCATCCATGAATCTTTATTAACTGACATGATTAAAAACAATTACCTAATTGGTTTCTATGGATTAGATATATTCACCTGTGAAAACACCTGGAACTCTATTTACTTGTATTATCACATATATTGATCCCTGAGAAGCTGGATTTTTAATTGCTAAATTTCACAGATATATAAACACTTTATTGTACCTTAGGTATTTTGGCAAAGACTCATTCCTACAAGCTGAATGTTATCCAAATTGGTGAAGTCAAATAGAATAGACATAACTCAGGAAATCCCATGGGGAATTATAATCACTCACAGAAGTTCACATTTTCCTATGGAGCATTTGTTCAATACATCCACAGGCTGGGTCATGCTAACAATATAATTTTTTAAAAGCCAAAATTCAGAGAGAATAACTATCACAGATAGAAAAAAAATGGCAGGTATGGTCAAAACATTCATATTCTGAAAATATCTCAAAAGCCAGAAAACATAACAATGTGGTTTTGAAAGCCTAACTTTTTAAAGGTGACGATCTTAAATCTTCCTATAAAGTAAACTAGGGTTTGCCCATACCTTGATTAATGGGAGAGAGGATACAAATTTTAGAACATAAAGGTTATTTTATTTGCTTTGAAATGTTTAAGCATTTGCACTATTACAAATTAGAAGAGCTATCAGTGATTCAATGTAAACTATTTCTAAGCACTTAATGTACTTTACTTTATTCAATTCTCCCAATAACTCCAGGAAGCTAAACCAATCACACAGATGAGAAGCCTGAAGCAAGAGGTGCTATTTGCCCAATGGCACATAATTAATAGGAGGAGGAGCCAGTACCTCAACTCACGTAGTCAGGTCCAAGAACTACACTCTTGACTCATTTCCCTCATTCTTGAATGACTATTACGTGTAAGAAGAAAACAAAAACTGGTACTTCAAAAATTAAATATAACAAATCAAACCTTAGTCTGGTTTTGATTTACAAATGCTCCTGTATTCGTAGTGGGAAGTTCTGATAGGTGTCCTATATACAAGAGTAACCCATGAAGCTCATCAACCAACACTGAGGGAAGTTGTGCCTCCAAAGTCTCGTAGGGATGGACAGGAACATGACTTTCAGCACTGTGTACTTGCAGGGACCTAAGACATGATGAGATCCAAAGGCAGTTAGAGTCTGGATAAATTTGCACTCAGAAATTCATATATTATTCGTATCACTCATCTGACAGCCTACCTGAAGATGAAAACTTTAACATAATGAAGAAATGTTATGCAGTTCTGCCTAATATTGTGTGCCTTGCAATGCAGCGTTGATATTTTCCCTAAAACCAAAACAGGTAACATTAATCATGGTTTAAAGAATCAGTGATCAGTGACAAAAAATTTTGTAAGCTGTATAAGCAGAAATTCTCTACCTTTTGTTTCAACTGATTCTCACTATCCCCCGCCTTTCCTCCCCCAAAAAAACTGCTCTTGTTATCAGTGAAACCCGTGTTATCCAATCTAATGGACACCACCTGTCTTCAATTAACTTGCCCTTACAGAATTATTCCTTACACCTGGTTCATTGATACCACATGCTGCCAGTCTTCCTTCCTCCTCACTTTCCTCTAATTCTCATATTTTCTCTGCTTTTGTTTTCTGGCTGACTCATTTTCCCTAGAGCGGTTATGAATATTTTGCATAGAGTAACCACACAGATAATTTTTGCTGATGTAAATACTGAAGTAAGTAAAAGATGGCATGGGTTGAGGCTGAATGAAAAACAGGAGTAAGTGACAGGCAGCCTTACAAGTCATTATGAGTTTTTATTTCATTCTAAATACAGTAGATGGCCTTTCACTGGGTTCTGATTTAGGAGGAACAGGAATTGATATACATTTAAAGCAGGTTTCGTACTCAAGATTATAGAAGTGCTAAGGTGGATGTGTTAAGAGACCTGTAGCAGTAATTCAAGAGCTCACAGGAATATGGATAGGTTGAAAGTATATTTTGATCATAAATCTACTGGGAATTTGATGAACTAGATATGAGTTTAAAGGAAATGAAAGAATCAAGAATGACTTAAAGTCAACAGTTAGCACCAGGTAATAAGTGGAGAAAACATGGGCAGCATGAGCTGGTTTTGGAGGATATCATGGATGTACTTGGAATTGAGCAATCCAAGGACAGATGTCAGGCAGTTTGACATGGAAAGCCTGGAATGCAAAGGAGACTGGAATGTTTCAACTTTTGTTGTTGTTACCATTTAGAAGTAAAGGAAGTGATGAGGTGGTTCCTGTAGGAAAAGATGTACAGAGAGGAGATTTGAGGAGCCTGATTATCAGCAGTAGACCTGAGGAGAAAGGGGCTTCCCTGATGGTTCAGTTGCTAAAGAACCCGCCTGCAATGCAGGAGACTGTGGTTCAATTCCTGGGTGGGCAAGACCCACTGGAGAAGGGATAGGCTTCCCACTCCAGTGTTCCTGGGCTTCCCCTGTGGCTCAGCTGGTAAAGAATCCTCCTGCAATGAGGGAAGATCCACTGGAGAAGTGATAGGCTTCCCACTCCAGTGTTCCTGGGCTTCCCCTGTGGCTCAGCTGGTAAAGAATCCTCCTGCAATGAGGGAAGATCCACTGGAGAAGGGATAGGCTTCCCACTCCAGTGTTCTGGCCTGGAGAATTCCATGGGGTTGCAAAGAGTCAGACAGGACTGAGCGACTTTCACTTTCACTTTTGAGGAGTCATCGAAATAAGAGAGGCAGGAAAAGGAGGAAAAACAAACAAAGACTCTTACTATAGGCAATGAATTCATATTAAACATAAAGCAAAACTTATTTTAAAATTTGTATTCAAATGAGCAAACATGGATACCATTTTGGCAAAACACGAATGTTAAGTGTAAACATACTGTGCATGTATCTACATATCAACAAGCGCAATGCACTTCTACAGCTTAATTCTACTTTGCTTACAAAAGTCGTAACAATCTCACAGTGGCACAATTCTCAGCCCAAAAAGGCAGTACTCTTAAAAAAACAACTGCTGTGAACTGCTGCATCCAGCCAAAATGGAGTAAAGGGAATCATATTTACTCATCTCTCATCTTAAACTAGAAAACTAAAAAAAAAAAATCCATAAAACAAGAGTTTTCAGGCATTGGATAAAGGCAACACAAGACTGCTCTAATCCAGACAGGAGATGAGTTCCAAGATATACCAGCTTCCCACCTAGAGACAGTTTCCAGGCTGCAGTACAGGGGCAGAGAATTCAGAGACTAGATCATTGATTTGAGAAAACATGAGATCTGAGTTTAGGGAAGTCTCAATTTGCAGGGCAAAAGTACCAAAGAAGAAAAAAAAAAGCGGCTACACAAAAAAGAACCTGGAGATGTGCAGAGGGTCCTTTTTGACTCTTTGGCTAAGTACTGATCTGCAGGCCAGAGAAAAATACCAGAAAACAATTCCCTACAAAGCTTATGAAGATCAAGAACAGTTCAAGTTCCCACTAGCAAGAATTAAAAGAAAGTAATAAACCAGAAAAAATCCTGAGAAGCCTTACTAGCACTGAATAACATTAGACTAAAGGCTACTTTTTAAAAGTCCTAGCAAAATTTACAAGCTTCAAAAAGATCCAATGGATTACAAGTACTCAACAATGAGCCAGAACAAAATTCAACACTAGTTTTAGGAATACAAGACAACTCAGAAAGCAGCGATATAAAAGCTACAAAGTCCATCACACAAGAAAAAAATTACTAAATGTTCAAAACAGCAGAAGAATATATCCTAAAACTGGGAGGAAAAAGTCAATGCAAACAAACCTGGAAATAACAATGATGAAAGAATCTGTAGTTAAAGTTAAAAATAGCAGCTGTAGATATACTCCAATATGTTAAAGACAGATTAAAAAAAATACGAGAACAGAAATGGAAAACATTAAAACAAAATCCAGATGAAATGTCTAGAGACAAAAAAATACAATACCAAAAAAAGAGTAACATTAACAGCTATATTTAATACCACGTAGCAGTAAAAAAAAATAATAACATTATTTATGTATACTATTCTGCCTCAAGAGGAAAGCAATCCTTGGAGTAAAATCAACAGGAGAACAAGAACCATGTGTCCATCAGTAACTGACCCTAACAAGGGCTTCCTGGAGCGGGCTGAGGACCAGGGGTTTACAGGAGTTTACTAACAAACCCCAGGTACAGCTGCATGGAGGGGTAAGCTGATGTGTGCATGCTGTGCACTCAGTCGTGTCCAACTCTTTGCAATCTCGTGGACTGGAGACCACCAGGTTCATCTGCCCATGGAATTTTCCAGGCAAGAACAGCAGAGTGGGTTGCCATTTCCTACTTCAAAGGATCTTCCCAAGCCAAGGATCAAATCTGCATCTCTTGCATTGGCAGATTCCTTACCGCTGCACCACCTGGGAAGCTCAAGCTGACATAGGGATAGTCTTCAATACTGCTAACCTGCCCAATAAATCTATCATTGCCAAAATGTCAGTGTAACAAGTAACCGTTTCAACAAATGGCCCACTGTAGTGATTTTAGGTCCATAACTGCTTTTCAAGGAATAATCCTGCATAATAAATGCCTTCCACAAACCCAATTTAATTAAGTCATTCTATATAGTAAAGGTATTTTCGCTGTTTCCACTACTTTTGTAGAGGCTCCCCAGGGCTTTAAAAGTAAAATTGTGACTTTTTGTCACTGCTTACAAAGACACCTATAATTGCCTCCCTTCCAAAAATTAATCCCTAACATAGTCAGGTCCAACCTACATAATTACCACTTACTCCCTTTTCTCCCAGCTTTTATGTTTTTACACACATCAAATGTCTTTGCCACAAAGTTGTTTCATACCTGAACTCAGCCTATCCCCAACACTTCTCCACAAGCTTTTGCCTGGCTAAGTCCTCCTCATCCTTGAAGCCCCAGATCTGGTATCATTCAGCAATGGGCACATAAATAGATAAACCCCTCGGTTCCTGTAGCAACTTGCACGTCTTTATTATTACACTTTTCTATTTCCCATGCCAATTATGCTTGTTTATCTGTTTTACTCAACTGCAAACTCTTCAGTAGCATAATTTTCCTCTTTGATTCATCAGCATCTTGCACATGAAGGAGGGACTTGGGTGACAACGGAACAGGAAAATTTAATATTTACTGAGGACAAACTGAGAAAGCAGAACAACCCTGGCAGCAGACAACAATTAAGGCCATGAAGTTTTCTAATGAAATTAAACAGTCATACATTATCAAAAATAATCACACAAAGTCACTCCATGATTTTGGCGAAACAACAACAACAAAAAAAACCACCTCAGTGATCATGTTTGACACAGAAACGGGCACTACGCAACCACGCGAAAACAAAGTACAAAAACAGAATATCCCCCTCTGCCAGCTAATGTGACTACTACCTCCTAACTAACTAGAACCTACCCTTGCCTCCTTCTGTTTGTTCCACCTTCTAAATAAGAATTTAAAATTACCATACGCTGTCACCAAGTCGCTCCAGCTTCCTAACAGCATCAAACCCAGAATAAAGCCGCAGCCCCCTTAAACTCTACCCAAAATTAGTCTGCGCAAGCGCATACCCTACACAAGCCCCTCCCTAATTCTGCTTGCTGAGAGACCCCAACTGTTCCTCGTGATGCGTTTCTCCCCTTGCTTCCTAAGCCAATAAAACACTTCTTTGACCAAAGGTGTGTTTTGCGTGATCTGTGGTTGCTGGGCATAACAACAGATCCTAGGCTAAGCACCTGACATGCCATTCAGTCCTGGTGGGAACTATTAGGAACCCAGGCTGACCACACAATCATGATTCTGAAAGACTATACTGCACCAAAACTGTTCAAAGGAGAGGCAGCTAGCCTGTACTAAAACACACTGCCCTTCAAGTCCCTTCACTACCTTAATTATACCACTTATCCCACAATAAAAAACAACAACAACAACAAAGCAGAAAAGGAAAACAAGAAGGTGGCAGGCGGTTTGGCACTTTGCATTTTCACCACACTCCCCACCTCCAAAGCAAGTTCCTAATTCACTTCAGAGATGTTTAGACTTAATTTTACTTGCAGGTTTGGAAAAAATGCCATAAATTTCATCTACTAGCAAAATTTAAGTGTCATACTTTTTCTGAACACTAAATATAACTGTCTCCTGAACTTCTGAACTAAGACTTCCTTCACGTTATGATGATATCCAATGACACATCATAGACCCATGTACAATCCACTGAAACAAGAGAACCATTTCTTTTTGTCTTTAAACCCTTAAAACTTACCAAAATCACAGCTGGCCTGTACTAAGGTTTCCAAGTTGTAGAGCTGTTGCCTAATTTTAAAAACATAGGGTAAGAATTAGTTTTCCAATAGTTTAAAGCATGTAACAATTAGTTACAGATAGTGTTTCCAAATCTCTTACACAGCTTCAATGCCTCTCATTCCTGAATAATGTTTGATGCTTCCTGAATGTTTATTAGCATCACCTTCAGGTAGTAAACACTTTGAGAGAAGATAAAACATGCCTATGTCTGTCCTCCCAAAAATATTTAGGAGCTACATTTATCTCAAAAATTAAATATCATAGATTTCAACATCAAGAAGATACTGTTTATATCTCTAAGAAGTTTAAGGTAGTTATATTAAACATCCTAGGTTAACAGTTACATAAGGAAATGTTAAACTGTGTCATGTAATTACACAATAGGAGTTCTGAAAAGGAATAGAATATGTAATGTAGACTAATCAGGGAAAATTTTAATTTATGATGTTCCACCTTAATTTCTCACAATAATCTTCTCTTGCCATTCTTCCTAGTTGCCTTTTTTAACTCCCTAAAAACAGAGCCATATTTATAACCTATGTCCTGGATAAGACTAAACTCATTCTTTAATGTTTAAGATTATACAGAATCACTCAGACTGTTTTCCCAACAAAACATATAATATGGCACAGGTTCCATGGGATCAGGGTGAAAGGAGAAATCACTCAACCTTTCTATTTTCATTTAAATATATCATGTATACACTTTCTCATTATGTACGTTTCAAGTATACAGCACTGTAATTCCGCATCTATGTACACTACAACACGATCACTATCACAAGTCTAATTACTCTCCATCACCACACAGTCGACTCGATTCACCTTTTTCACCCACGTCCTCAACTCCTTCCCCTCTGGTAACCACTAACTGGTTTTCTGTATCTATGAGTTTGTTTTATTATTTGTTCATTTGCTTTATTTAGATTCCATGTGAAGTCATACAGTATTTGTCACTCTCTGGCTTATTTCATTAGGTGTAATACCCTCGAGGTCCATCCATGTTGCTGCAAATGGCAGGATTTCATTTGTTTTTAAGTCTGAATGATATTCCATTGCGTATATATATGTATGCATATATTCATCCATTCAGCCATTGAAGGACGCATAGGTTGTTTCTATATCTTCATATCCTGACTACTAAAAATAATGCTAGAATGAACACAGGAGATGAATATATCTTTTCAAATTAATGTTTCTATGTCCTTTGGATAAATACCCAGAAGTGGAATAGCTAGGTCATAGGGTAGCTCTATCTTATTTTTTAAAACCTCCATACTGTTTTCCATAGTGGCTTTAACAGCGATTTACATTCTCACCAATAGACCACAAGGTCTAACGGTCTATAGACCAAGGTCTGAGGGTCTATAGACCCTTTTCTCCATATCGTCTTCATTTTGTTATTTCTTTTCTTTTCGATAACAGTCAGATGTGAGATGACAGCATTTCCTTAATTCATGTTGAACATCCTTTCATGTGCCTGTTGGCTGACTCCAACTATTCTTTAGAAAAATATCTATTCAGATTCTCTGCTCATTTTTTTCACGAGTTGTTGTTGTTGAGTTAAATGAATTTTTTATATATTTTGGATATTAACCCCTTATATTAATCAAATATATGACCTCCCCTCCAGAAGGTTGCCTTTTCACTTTAATGACTGTTTGCTGTGTGTAGTTTTTTAGTTTGATGTAGTCACATTTATTTATTTTTTGCTTGTTTCCCTTGCCTTTGGAGTCAAAGCCAGAAAAACATTGCTAAGACTGATGTCAGTGAGATCACTGCCTTTATTTTCTTCTAGATATTTTATTGTTTCAGGTCTTATATTCAAGCTTTTAATCCAGTTTGAGTTAATTTCTGTGTATAAGATGGTGGCCTGGTTTCAGTCTTTTACCTGTGATTGTCTGATTTTCCCAACACCATTTATTGAAGAGACTGCCTTTTCTTTATTGTATGTTCTTTGCTCCTTTGCCATAAATTAACTGTCTCTATTTAGGTGTAGATTTATTTCTGTTATCTCAATTCTGTTCCATTCATCTATATGTCTGTTTTTATGGCAATAACATGATGTTTGTTTACTATCCCTTGGTAATATAGTTTGAAATCAGTGTGATGACTCCAGCTTTGTTCTTCTTTCTCAGGATTGTTTTGGCTATTTGGGATCTTTCGTGCTTTCAGGTAAACTTTAGAATTATCATGTATACATTCTCAATGTATTTTGAGACAATATTTGCCTTTGATAAGTAACTCCAAATCTCAAATCTGAATTATGGACTGGGTTTTAAATAATAATGAATCATTTCAATTTAATTAATTGTGATAATGAGGTAATGCTTATTTTTTTTAAGTTCATATTTTTAAGAGATACATACTGAAGTATTTAAGGGTGAGATGGCATGATACCTGGAATCTGCTTTAAAAATATTTAAGCCAAAGGTAGACAGAAAGGGACAGAAGGAAACGTGACAAAACCATGATGTTCATCATAACTGATGGAAGGTATGTGAGGGCTCATTACACTATTCTCTCTATATTTGAGTATGTTTAAAATTTTTCATTAACATTTTTTAATGTTGTCCAGATTAATTAATCATATTTCTATCACACAGTCTGAAAAGTCTGAGTTCATTCTCTAAAGATTACTGAAAAATTAAGTCTATTAAGCAGCCCTAATGCTAGGAAAGATTGAGGACAGGAGAAGGGGGCAGCAAAGGATGAAGTGGTTGAGTAGGATCATCGACTCAATGGACATGAGTTTGAGCAAACTTCAGGGCATAGTGAAGGCCAGGGAGGCCTGGTGTGCTGCAGTCCACAGGGTCACAGTCAGATAGGACCGAGCGACTGAACAACAAAAAGCAGCAAAAGTATTTTATTTTTCTTCCAAAGTTATGGAATACTTCAAAGCCTTAAATATTTGTTTTCAGTAAATGATGTCAAATATGTGTGTGTGTTTAGTCGTGTCCAACTCTTTGTGACCCTATGTACTGTGGCCCACCAGGCCCCTCTGCCCATGGGATTTCCCTGGCAAGGATACTGGAGTGGATTGCTATTTCCTCCTCCAGGGGATCTTCCAGACCCAGGGATTGAACCCATGTCTCCTGCGTCTCCTACACTGCAGGCAGATTCTTTACTACTGAGCCACTGCAGAAGTCCAATGTCAAATACAGCAGAATAAAATTCTGCAAAACCACTAAAAAAAGAAACTCATTAAAACCATTACTCCATTAAGCATTACTGCTTAAGTAACAGTAACAACTTACTGATAAGATAACCAGGTAAGCAGCAATCACAATCCTACAGGTGTTTTTGTAATATCAGTATTAGAAACCACCCAGAATCGCTTCTCGGCCTTTTGGCTAAGATCAAGTGTAGAAACCACCCAGAAATGTAATTTAAAACTGAAAGCAAAAAACAAAGCAAAAACAAAAACACAAA
Source organism: Cervus elaphus (assembly GCF_910594005.1). Lineage (NCBI taxonomy): Eukaryota > Metazoa > Chordata > Mammalia > Artiodactyla > Cervidae > Cervus > Cervus elaphus. Next base: position 53,573,786 of record NC_057842.1, on the reverse strand, counting down.
CTGAACAGCATATTCACTCAATGGCAGTTTTTAAAAAAAGGCAAAACATACCTGAATAGGTGAAACAGAACTCTAGATGAATTCACTAATGCTGTTTCAGTAACCCACTGAATGCCAAATATTTCCACTGTATCCTCTTCAAAATTAGTTGGTAAAGGATCAAGATTCAAAATTACCCTGAAATAAAAATTCTGATTCAATTTCATGAAATGTATGCTGTATCTCATACTATAGCAGGAGTTTCTGGCATTATATGAATCCATATTACCCATGACATGTCAACAATGTTAAAAGTCAGGTAATGCCTTGGTACCCTGTATCTCACTAATATTACAAATGAACTATATTAAGAATTCAACTCTATATTGTGTTTTTTTTAAAAAGAAAAGTTTAGCTAAAGAGCACTATAACTTCAGGGAAAAAGGTAGAACATACTTTCCATAGGGCACATACTTTCCATCTGTGTTCAACAGTGGTCTTCAGTTGTAGAATTTCACCCTTTGAGGGGACATTTAATTTTTAAAACAGTTAAAGTTATTCTGAGTCCTGTCTAAAGATGGGCATAATCAAGTTGAATAACATCTTTTAAGGTCTGAAAGAAGGTACAATTGTAAAAATCAACAAAAATGGTTTCTGTTCTGAATAAAACTGCCTCAGCAGGTATTTCCAAAATATTTCAATAACAGCAGTTTTACTGAAATACGAATATACAACTGCTCAAGACAAGAGATTTGAAGAAGAAAAATATTTCTGTGAATTTACACAAGCTGGAGCATTTACTTGAAAGTTTAAAAAAAAAAAAGCTTAAAAAAAAACTATAAGACTTCTCTACGCATAAATATACAGAATTAGAAGACTCTGGGGCAACAAAAAAATGTGCCACTTCAAAAAGCCCAGATAGTTTATAATTCAACTTTAAGTAAAAGGTAAAACTAGTGTCCGGCTCCCTACTCCAAAGCTGAGGCAGCGGTGAGGTAAGACAAGAGCAGGTAGCAAGGAAATTATCCTTCCAAAAATCTTTCAGGTATGTGTATGCTCTAACAGGAAACCAACAGAACTATTAGCGTGCATCCGTATGGTAATTCGAGCCGATTTACAAAAACAGTGCCTGATGAACATTGAAGTTTAATTGACTGAAGTCTTAATTAAATAACATTCCTAAACAGACTCCTAAACTCTGAATTGGGAAAAACAGTTTCCGATTTTTTTTTTTTAACCTACCGCTTAAGAGCTCCGCTGGAAAGGTAGGACTCGCCAGAAAAATGTTTTCCTCCTCCTCTGTTGTCAAAATCACAAGAAAAGCAAGGGGGACTGCACCATTCTGTCTCCAGTTCCAGTTCCAAGCTGTCGGTCAGAAATGTGGACGCAGGGGGACAGTTATCCATTGTTTACCATGTCCTGAAATGTTTGGAGTTCATTAAAGACTATCAGTAGGGGCTCCAAAGAAGTTGTGATGTGATTCCTGGAGGGGGACAGGGCCCAGAGATTTGGGGTGACCTCAGAAAGTTCCCCAAACGCCCCCCACCCCCAGCACACAGGGAAAAAACGAGAAGCGAAGTAAATACTCAACAAATATATACCCCCCAACCCCGCCCCTGCCCACCGACTCCCCTATATCAAGGCTGTCAGGATTTACACTGCGCCCCGGACTGGCTGTGGCAGGAACTTAAAAATCCCCTCTACGTCAGATCCTGCAGCCCAGTACAGGGTGAAGTGGGGGAGGAAAAAAGAAAATGTTTGCAGTACAGATTCAGCCTCAAGCCCAGAGCTCGACTAGACCTGCGCCCTCCGCTAAGTTACTACACCGCACTGAGCCAGTTTCCCCGCAGTGTCGGAACTGCAAGCTCCCCGGCCGACTCCAGGCGTGGATCCAGAGGGCCCAGAACAAATCCCGGCTCTCCCCGCCTGGGCAAGTCCCGCCAGGTCCGCACAAGGCAGCGATCTGCGCGGGCCGACCACAGGGCGAGGGGGTCCGGTGTCCTGCACACCCCAGCGCCCTTGGTTTGGTGCACATCCTACCTACTCACTCTGAGTCCCCGAGACCCGCCCCAGCCGTGCCAGCCAGGGCCAGCGAGTCCAGGGGTCTAGATCCCAAACAGACGAAATTCCCGCCAAGACGCCGCGCTCAAGAAGGGCGGGCTTACGGAGAAACCCGCCCCCGGAGGTGCGCTCGCGAGATCTCTGAGGGACCCGTCGGCTCTCCTCAAGTTCTCGCGAGAATCTTCCAGTCGAGGACTCCGTAAGGCTTTTTGCATTTTTACTTTCTTCTTATTTTTTTCCTCCTCGCTTTGGTAGTTTTAATTGGTACTTTGGGCCGGAAGGCGGGGCCTCACTTAAGAAGGAAACGGGCTGAGGTGAACAAGGTTTAGGGACCGCGGGGTTTGCAGTCTGGGCGAATTTAAGGAAAGAGCTCCACTGGAGCCAATCGCAAACGAGTGTCTGAGGGCCGCGCCTGAGCCTCTCGTTCCTGGGCTAGTCCCAGCAGCTGCTTTGTTGAGGTCGAAGATGCCTTTTGTTCATGTATAGTGGACAAGGCAGGTGCAAAAATGAGGTTACTCCAGTGGGTGGAAACACTGAGTAAGTCACATGGAACTTGATTTCAGTATAAAAACTGTTGCGCGTCCCCCCACCCCCCCCGCCCCCCCAACCTTTAACAACATTATCGGGACAGGTTTAAGACACTTAACCTTGGACACTTTTGTAAAGACTTTTCAGTCTAAATCAGAGGTAACATCGTTCAGCCGTCTTCAGTGTCAAGAAAACATGGGAATTTCTCATTTAAATGTCCTGCTGTAATTTGAGTATTCTCTATTGCCCTTTCGTCCGCATATAGTTTGTCTTGGGTGTAATAGCGAAATAGACCCCCTTTTCCTTTTTCAAGTGTCTGTTGTTGAGTAGTCAGTTTGGTTAAACAAGTGAGTGGAGTGTAAAGAATTAATAAATTATCTGAAATAATTTAAGCTACTACTTTCATAGGTGGTGTATCAGTATGAACCCGCGGCAAGTAACTGATGACATGCTCAAGAGACGGAGTTGTAAGGTGCTTAATGAAAGGGCACTTTACAAAGATGTGGGTGGTATTACCAGGAAGCAAAAAGTGATGGTGAAGCTCCCAGAACTCATCAGAGACATGATTACTTTTAGACTTAAGAGGTAAGGGAAAAGAGATTGCCAGCACCCAGGGAGACTTAACTGCTGCTGGAGATGCCACCCAGCTGATAGGCACCTTTGCTGCCTTAATGAAGGAATATAGCCAATGTCAACCTGAGCCCAGCAGGAAGGAGCTAAAGGATTAGGTACAGGCAGACCTCGTTTTTGTGGTGGTTTGTTTTCTTGTGCCTCCCAGATAACTGTGTTTTTACAAAGTAAAGCTTTGTGGCATCCCTGCATTTAGCAAGTCTATTAGTACCACTTTTCCAATAGCATTTGCTCACTTCATGTCTTGTGTCACATTTTGGTGACTATCACAGTATTTCAAACTTTTTAATTAGTAGATTTATTATGGTGATCTGTAAGCGTTGATGATACTATTATGATTCCTCTTGGATGCCACAAGCCAGGCCCATGTAGGACAGCAAACTTAATCAATTGTTGAAGTGACAACATAGGATTTAGACTAGTACATAAACTTAGCTGAAAAAGCATCAACAGGGTTTGAGAGGATTGACTTCAGTTTTGAAAGGCATTCTACTGTGGGTAAAATGCTATCAAACATCGTTCTCTGCTACAGAGAAATCATTCATGAATCATCAGTATGCCAAACTTCATTTTTGTCTTATTTGAAGAAATTGCCACAGCTACCCCAACCTTCAGAAACCACTACCTTGATCAGTCAGCAGCCATCAACACTGAGAGACTCTCCATCAACCAAAAGTTTATGACTTGCTGAAGGTCCAAATGATGGTTAGCACTTCTTTTTAGTAATAAAGTATCTTTTAATTAAGTTATAGACCTTATTTTTTAAAGACATTGTGCTATTGCACATTTGATAGACTACAGTATAGTGTAAACACAACTTTTATATGTACTGGGAAACCAATTTGTGTGACTGACTTTATTGTAGTGGTCTAGAACCAGACCCGCAGTATTGCCAAGGTGCACCCATACTGAAATCTCTTTCCCTCCCCAAAGTAATAGCCAAGCAGTGTCCCTCATCATTGTTGGCCAAAGCCAACTTAAAAGCAGAGGGCAAGGATGCAACTATAAAGTTCAGGCTCATGGAGTAGAGTCCAGGCTGAAGAAAAACAGAGTGAATCTGACAGAAATGGAGTTAATTTCATCAAGAAGATAAAATATTCAGTGTATATTGTTATCAAATAACAGAGCCTCAATGTGTATAAAGAGAAAAATACTATCATTATAGAAGAAGTAGGATTCCCTGGTGGCTCAGCCTGTGAAGAATCTATAGTGCTATAAAGAATCTCCTGTGCTATACAGGAGACCTAGCTTCAATCCCTGGGTCGGGACGATCCCCTGGAGAACGGCATGGCAAACCACTCCAGTATTCTTGCCGGGAGAATTCCATGGACAGAGGAGTCTGGTGGGCTACAGTCCATGAAGCTGTAAAGAGTTAGACACGACTGGGCGACTGCACAACAACATAAGACACTGAAGTCTTCCCTGGTGGCTCACTGGGTAAAGACTCCTACTGCTAATGCAAGTGACACAGGTTTGGTCCCTGGGTCTGGAAAATCTGCTGGAGGAGGGCATGGCAACCCACTCCAGTATTCATGCCTGGAGAATCCCGTGAACAGAGGCGCCTGGCAGGCTATTATCCATAGGGTCCCAAAAAGTTGGACATGACTGAAGCGCTGTGGCATGCACGCACTTTTCCACAAGGTCTGTGTACATGTTGTTCTCTCGGCCTCCAATGTGCTTCTTTCCCCTTTGTAGTACTACTGCACATCCTTTAGATCTTTTCTCATATATCTAACCCTCAGAGAAGTCTTCCATGATCCCTGTAAATTATACCAACTCCCTCTATTATAGGTATCCATGGAGCTCACTTTGGAAGGACTCACCACAGGTACAACTTTATAGTAACATATGTAATTGGCTTCCCTGGTGGCTGAGAGGATAAAGCGTCTGTCTGCAATGCGGGAGACCTGGTTTCAATCCCTGGGTTGGGAAGATCCCCTGGAGAAGGAAATGGCAACCCACTCCAGTATTCTTGCTTGGAGAATCCCATGGACAGAGGAGTCTGGCGGCCTACAGTGCATGCAGTTGCAAAGAGTCGGACACTACTGAGTGACTTCACTTTCACTTTTCATGTAATTGGTAATATTTATATCCTACACTACTTACCTGGTGGCTCAGACGGTAAAGAATCTGCCTGCATTGTGGGAGACCCAGTTTCGATCCCTGGGTCAGGAAGATCCCGTGGATAAGGAAATGGCAGCCTACTCCAGTATTCTTGCCTGGGAAATCCCGTGAACAGAGGATCCTGGTAGCCTACAGATCATGGGATCACAAAGACGTGGACACAACCGAGTGACTAAAACACATACCACAATGTAAGCTTCAAGAGAAGAGGAACCATGTCTGCTTTTACATAACATTATACCTTCAAAAATGCATCTTGAGGATGTTCAATAAGTCGATATTAAAGAGTAAATGGATATTAAAAGACTGAGTGGATATTAAATGAGTGATGGTATTGTTGAATTGGGTTTTAGGTATGGTAGAAAGACTCAAGATGATTCTGTAGGTAGGTCTGTCTCATTTCAAAGCCTGTCTCGTTTTCCATTTGTACCTCATAAGCTTGTTGTGGCAATTACATTAAAAATGTAAGTAAAGCTTCCGACATAGTTCAGTATGAGCAGTCTGGCCTCCTTTCATGTCCACCTGAAACCTTAGGGCTGGTGATAAGGCAGAAGGTCCCTGGTGGCTCAGAAGATTAAGAATCTGCCTGCAATGCAGGAGACCAGGGTTGGGAAGATTTCCTGGAGAAGGGATTGGCTTCCCACTCTAGTATTCTTGCCTGGAGAATTCCATGGACTTGGGGTCCATGGGGTTTTAAAAAGTCAGATATGACTGAGTGACTAACACTAGACTATGTGGTAGTCAGAAGATTGTAAGCCCTGTGTAAAGACATATAAACACACTAGAAAAACATTACACAAGTCAAGAAAAACACATTTCTAGGCCAAGTTGGCCTTCTGGCTGCCAAATTGCAATCCCTGAATTCTAGTCTATATCAGAGTAACATTTGTGAAAATGAAGATGGATTGGAAAATACTTAGTTTAAACCGTCTTGTGCCCTTTACTTGGGGCTTCTCAGGTGGCTCAGTGGTAATCTGCCTGCCAATACAGGAGCCGCAGGAGATGCGGGTTCAATCCCTAGGTCAGGAAAAATCCCCTGGAGCTGGCAAAGGCAACCCACTCTGGTATTCTTGCTAGGTTAATCCCATGGAGAGAGGAACCTGGCAGGCTACAGTCCATGGGGTCACAAACAGTTGGACACGACTATGCATGCACGAACACATGCCCTTTCCTTCCTGCTTCTTAACATATGTATTAATATATGGTTCTATTTAGAGTTAGAAAGTGGATAGGGAATAGGACACCTTAGTTTATAATCCCTCTAAGAGAACAGGAAATGAAAGAGGGGTGATTCTTCAAAGCAAAAGCAGAATGTTGATACCAAAAGAAGGAAGATGAAATGCTCTACAGGCAAATCAGCAGATGCCCAACACTCCTTTCCTCTTCTCTACCCGGTGGGATTATCTGCTTATATGACACTTCTTATATATCACTTCTGTGCTGTCACAGCCTACCACGACATCTCCCTGTCCAGGAAAAATAAATTATTTTCCTTTTTACATTTGTGTAAGTAGTACGTACTATATTATTACCTCCACTGTGCTACAGCCAAAGAGCTGTGATGCATCTGCCTGTCTCTGAGAGACAGCTTCCTCCAGAGAGAGAACTTTCCACCCCACAGACCATGCCCTGCTTCCTGCTCTGCCTCTCTTCTTCAGTTACCCAGTGACTCTTTTCCTGATGCCTGCCCGAGTTACATCTCTAGTCCTGTTTCTAGCTAAGACTTTGGTCATATTTTTGCCTGGCTCAGGATATTGTCTTAGGGTCTGCCTTACAAAGTCCTCAACTCTGGCCTCCTGGTACTCTGCTTCTCTGTTCAAAGACTACATCGAAGGTTCTATTCTTTCCTAAACATCCCTGAGTCAGATTTTCAGGTCATACAAGTAGAATACATAACTTTTATACATAGCATGTATATGCAGGATAATATACTTTGTATACACAGAGTAAATTGTGCCATATCTGTCTCCTCACTAGGCAATAAGCTTGAGATTTGTCCATTATTATGTCCTCAGCGTCTGGGATAGTACCTTAGTAGGCCCTTTAAAAGAGTTTTGAATAAAGGAATGAAATGTTGCCTCTTGTCTTTATCAATATTTGTATTTGGGGGGTGGTTCTTTTTGAAAGTTGTTATAATTATACTTTCTTAGTTTTGCAGTTTCAGCTGAGACATCACCCTGAGAAAATTAACTATAACCCAATATTCTATCTGAGGTAATAGATAATTATTGCAAAGTAGGTAGCCAAAGTTTGGTTTTATCATTATTAACTGATCATACACCTTTATATATATATATATATATATATATATATATATATATGTGTATATATATATGTAAGAATTCACTAGGGGCTAGACTTTTAAGAGTGAGGATTTCTTTAGAGGCTAAGCATAGAAGTGTTTCCCCCCTCTTTCTTCAGGTCAAGGGAGGAGAACTTCAGGAACCACTTAAATGGGCTGAAGTGTATTCCCTGGTGGTTGGGGGCACACACCTCCCTGTCTCAGTGCTGACAAAGCAGAAGATTGGCATGGTGGCAGGGTCAGGAGTGCTGTGGAGGGAATAAGCTGTAATGCCTCTGGGGTAAATACATGGTATGTGGCTCCTGAAGGAGGGAGCAGACCTGAGGTATCTCGGGAGGAAGTTTGTGACGAAGACTCCTGAAGGGCTCGGGTGACGCCAACAGAAAGAGGCCAGATTCTTTGCCCACATAGGGTGTTATAGAATACTGAATAGAGTTCCCTGTGCTACACAGTAGGTCTTTGTTGATTATCTGTGTTGTATATAGTAGTGTGTGTGTGGATATATGTATATGTATAATTGAATCACTTTGCCGTACACCTGAAATGAACACAACACTATAAATCAACTATACTCCATTATAAAATAAAAAAAAAAATTAAAAAGAGGCTGAAAAAAAAAAAAAAAAAAAGAGGCTGGAGGTAGGCACGGGCAGTCAGGCTCTGAGGGGCAGTCATTCACACTTGTCAAGGGGAGGTGCAAATCTCTTGGCTATTTAAAATCAGTTAGTGGCCTCCTGTTGTTCTTAGAGTGAAACCTAACTCCTCACATTTGTGACCTGACCCCTTCCCATGTCCACCCTCCACCTCTTTCACAAATCATCAGCCATGCTGGCCTTCTCCCAGTTCCTCTTACACACTATATTCTTTCCTGTCTCAAAATGTTGTGCCTTATGCCAGAATTGATTTTTTTTCCTCTTGCTTTTTCTAGGCTTGGTTCCTGTTTGTCCTTGAGATCTTAGCTAAAATCTCTCTCCTTTATAGAGGTTTCTGTTGAACTCTCAATTTAACATAAATTTCTGTAATACTTTGAGTTGGGCGAAGCTGCAAATGGCATAAAACCCAAATTAACTGTATTTTCCTGTAGCTCAGCTGATAAAGAATCTGCCTGTAATGCAGGAGACCCCAGGTTGATTCCTGGATCAGGAAGATCCCCTGGAGAAGGGATAGGCTACCCACTTCAGTATTCATGGGTTTCCCTGGTGGCTCAGACAGTAAAGAATCTGCCTGGTATGTGGGAGACCTGGGTTCGATCCCTGGGTTGGGAAGATCCCCTGGAGGAGGGCATGGCAACGCACTCCAATATTCTTGCCTGGAGAATCCCCATGGACAGAGGAGCCTGGCAGGCTACAGTCTATGGGGCCACAAAGACTCAGACACAACTGAGCAACTAAGCAGTTCATTTCCCATGAGTGTCATGAAATCAATCTAGACCTGGTGCTTTTGGGTGGTTTCAGGATTCCAGGATTCTTATATCTTGTGTCTACACAATGTGTGGGCTTCAATTTTATTTCATGGTCCATAAGGGCTGCTCCTGTTGTAGCCAGTACATGTACATTCCAGCTGGCAAAAAGGAGAAAAAGGGGGAAGGGCATGTATCCTTTGAAGCTCAGTTCTAAAAGTTGCTCATACAATATTCACTTACACATAACTACATCATAGAGCTTATTTTGGAAACAATAATACTCACCCCCAGATGTACCTAGGCATTTCATCCAGTTTCTGACCCAATTCAGTACCTCCTTATTCTTCATTTAGCTCTGTCACGTCTAGCTGAAAGTTAGGCAAGCTGAGAAAACAGTCTTTATCCTGTCACACTAAAATTAGGGAACAGATTGAATATGATGGACAACTGGAAGTTGCCCTCACAAACACCCATCAGTTTTATTTTATTACAACACTAACTTACAGAGGCTAAAACTCTTCTCCCTCATAGAAACTTTTTTTGATCACTCAATCTAAAGTAAATTTTTATAATATTTTGGATAACAGAAAATTCATCTTGAAAATGATCTCCCAGGAAAAAGCTTTTATTATCTTTCACATGAAAGTCATACAGTCATTCTAGGGTTTCCATGGTGCTCTGTGGTATTCAGAAAGAGAATGAGTTAAATTTCATGTAATTCAGTTATATTAGTCAGCAAACTATAACCCATGGGTCAAGTTTGGCTTGCCACCTGTTTTTGTAAGAAAAGTGTTATTGTAACTCAGACTCACACATTGGTTGATATATTGTTTGTGGTTACTTTCTGACTACAACTGTGAAATTAAGGATTGCAACTAAGAGTATACAGTCCACAAAGGCTAAACTATTTATTGTCTGGCTTTTTATAGAACAGAATTGCCAACCCCTGAATTACGTTAATAAATTTGTTGAATAACATCTATTTAGAGTCATAAATTTCCTTGGAGCTTTAAGATTATCCCTCTGAAACCCAGCCATTATAAGTAATTATGTTCCTACAACACACGTTCCCCCTGCTTAGTATCATCTTTAATTTTAAGTTTTCTATGGGAGGTGTGTGAGTTGAAGACCTTTTTAATTTTTCACTTGGAATTATTTTCTGGTTAATCCTTGTGATGCCACCAGAGCTGGAGCAATCTTAGAAGTCACTTCATGGGACTTGGTGTACCACCAGGATTCCCCTTCTAGCTGCTGAAATGCTCATTAACCCTTGCTTATCAGCTGTTTTCAGAATTGCCTTCAGTAAAGAGAGCTTGCTTGCCCAAATTGGGGCATCTGGGATCTGAAGACAATGGCATGAAGGTATAAGTGCTTAGCCCTTCTTCTCCCTACCCTAAGTTGGGATAACTGAAGGGTGATCTCAACTTCAGAGCTCCCATCAGTTAGCTGAGGGCTCATTGAGATTACATGGCAATCATTATCTCCCTCTGTCCATTCCTACTTTCCTTCCCTTTTCTTGTACAGATGGTTGTTTCCAAGAGTATTCCTTAATAAACTTCTCTTCTCTTAAGCTCTGCCTCAGAGTCTTCCCACAAAAAAAGCACCTAACCTAATTTCCTGATTCTAGGAAGCCGAATCTTATAGGTTTCACAAGGCACACGTTTGAAGGGGGAAGAACCAGAACTTTTGGGCTCGAAAGGTCAGTTCCCTTTCTACGATAATATGATACGTTAATTTTAAGGGAGCTCTCATTGCTATCTGATATCTTGGGCTTCTGTAAGAAGCAAAGACAGAAGTACTGTAGCCTCCTCTTGATATTTTGAAATTCTAATGTCAAGAGTCTTTGTCAATTCAGCTTCACTGGAATTTGTTCACCATGTTATAGGATAAGCTGAAGTGGAGATCATTGTTTGAAGGACATTTCATAGATCAGCATACCTAATTTTGAATCCCACAGTCTGTATTTTCTAGTTGTATGATCTCGGACAAATTTCTTAAACTCTGAGTGTCATGTTTATTACCTAAGAATTGGAAACTAGTACTTATTAGAGGCACGGGGGACCTTCTTCTATTCCATTACTTTAGTTTATCCAACATGTAACACCCACCCTATTTCATTTCATTCTATTCCAGAAGGAATTACAAACATTCTAAGATATTTCTATCACTATGATACTTAAAGAATCATGAGAAGCCATGATTCCTGTCCTCAGGAAACCTCTAATTCTATTATACAGACAAAACCTAAAATATAAAATGATTAGAGAAATACATAATTCAGAAACCAAGTTCAAATGGTATAGAATGGGCAATATGTTAGGAAAATGAAGACCAAGGTAGAGTTAGTGAAAGTTGCTCAGTCGTGTCTGACTCTTTGCAACCCCATGGACTATACAGTCCATGGAATTCTCCAGGCCATAATACTGGAGTGGGTAGCCTATTCCTTCTCCAGTGGATCTTCCCAACCCAGGAATCAAACCAGGGTCTCCCTGCATTGCAGGCAGATTCCTCACCAACTGAGCTCTCAGGGAAGCCCTGATAGTTAAAGATAGATTTAATGTATGCAAAATTTAATGTATGCAAAATTTTCATGATAGCAGTTTATAATTGTTCTTCAAAGTATCTATAGGTATAAAGGAAGTTGAATTATCATTTCTCAAATAGAAAGAAGGGAAGGAACTTTTCCTTTCCATTCTTTCCAGTTGAAAGTCTTAATATAAGAAAAGTCATAGTGAAATAGTAAAAAATTTTAACTTAAACTTCCGTATAGTAAAATTGACTCTTTGTTGTTCAATTCTATGAGTTTTGAAAAATCCATAGTGTTGTGTTCAGTTCAGTTCAGTTCAGTTCAGTTCAGCCACTCAGTCGTGGCCAGCTCTTTTGCAACCCCATGAACTGCAGCATGCCAGGCCTCCCTGTCCATCAGCAACTCCCGGAGTCCACCCAAACCCATGTCCATTGAGTTGGTGATGCCATCCAACCATCTCATCCTCTGTCGTCCCCTTCTCCTCCTGCCCTCAATCTTTCCCAGCATCAGGATCTTTTCCAAAGTGGCCAAAGTATTGGAGTTTCAGCTTCAACCTCAGTCCCTCCAATGAACACCCAGGACTGATCTCCTTTAGGATGGACTGGTTGTATCTCCTTGCAGTCCAAGGGACTTTCAAGAGTCTTCTCCAACACCACAGTTCAAAAGCATCAATTCTTTGGTGCTCAGCTTTCTTTATAGTCCAAACTCTCACATCCATACATGACCACAGGAAAAACAATGGCCTTAACTAGACAGACCTTTGTGGACAAAGTAATGTCTCTGCTTTTTAATATGCTGTCTAGGTTGATCGTAACTTTCCTTCCAAGGAGTAAGCGTCTTTTAATTTCATGGCTGCAATCACCAGTGATTTTGGAGCCCAGAAAAATAAAGTCAGCCACTGTTTCCCCATCTATTTGCCGTGAAGTGATGGGCCCGTATGCCATGATCTTTGTTTTCTGAATGTTGAGCTTTAAGCCAACTTTTTCACTCTCCTCTTTCACTTTCATCAAGAGGCTCTTTAGTTCTTCACTTTCTGCCATAAGGGTGGTGTCATCTGCATAGCTGAGGTTATTGATATTTCTCCCATCAAAACTTTATTACTCCCCCTGAAATTTTTACTCCCCTGCATGCAAACACTGCAGTCAGACCTCTCCTCCTTCCTCAACTCCTGACAACCACTCATTGATTCTCTGTCCCTGTGTTTTAGCTGATCCAGAATATTATATAAATTATGTTCTTTAACATCCAACATTTTAATATGACTTCTTTTACTTGGCAAATGTATTTTGGGTTCATTCATGTTGTATGTATCAATATTTTGTTTCTTGGCATCCCACTCCAATATTCTTGCCTGGAGAATCCCTTGGACAGTGGAGCCTGGTAGGTTACAGTCCACAGGGTCACAAAGAGCCAGACATAACTGAAAATACTTGGCATGCATGCTACTTTCTGAATATTATCAATATAGCTGCTATGAACATTTGTATACAAGTTTTTTTAATGTAGATGTATGCTTTAATTTCTCCTGAGTAAATATGAAGTAAAAATAGTATTTCTGGTCTTAAGGTAAATTTATGTATAACATTTTAAGAAGGTGAAAAACAGTTTTCCAAAATGGCTGCAGTGTTTTATATTTTCATCATCAATATGTAAAGGTTCCCTTTTCTCAATATCCTTGTCAGTACCTGTTATTGTCATCTGTATGACTTGGGCTAATTTTTCATGACACTATTGACCATTCATATGTGTTCTTTGGTACAATGTTTTATCATGTACCTAATTTGTAGTTTTGTTTTCCCAATGTGTGGCTTAACTCTATTGTTTTTCTTTTTTAAGTTTTATTACTTTCTGCTTTTACCTTTAGTATTTATTTACTTCTCTTCCTTCTGGTTGTGATTTACTGTTTATTTCTAGTTTCTCAAGATGGAAGCTTAATTATTGATTTCGGACTTTCTTCTTTTCTAATAAAAGCACTTAGTGCTATTAATTTCCCTCTAAGCAATTGCATTCCATATATTATGATACGTGGTATTTTCATTTTCACTTAGTTAAGAATGTCTTCCAGTTTCTCTTGAGACTTTCTTTCTGACCTATTGGTTATTTAGTATTGTGTTGCATAATATCGAAACACTACAGATGCCGCTAGTAGTAAAGAACCTGCCTGCCAATACAGGAGACTTAAGAAACATGGGTTCAGTCCTTGGGTTGAGAAGATACCCTGGGGTAGGAAATGGCAAGCCATTCTAGTTTTCTTGCCTGGAGAATCCTATGGACAGAGAAGCCTTGTGGGCTACAGCTAATGGGATCACAAAGAGTTGGACACGACTGAAGTGACTTAGCACACACAGGCAACAAAGGGCTTCCCTGGTAGCTCAGCTGGTAAAAAATCCGCCTGCAATGCAGGAGACCCTGGTTTCATTCCTGGATCAGGAAGATCATCCAAAGAAGTGATAGGCTACCCATTCCAGTATTCTTGGGCTTCCGTGGTGGTTCAGATGGTAAAGAATCCGCCTGCAATATGGGAGACCTGGGTTCCATTCCTGGGTTGGGAAGATCCCCTGGAGGGGGCCATGGCAACCCATTCCAGTATTCTTGCCTGGGAAATCCCCATGGACAGAGGAGCCTTGTGGGCTATAGTCCATGGGGGTTGCAAAGAGCAGGACTTGACTCAGCACAGCACAGCACATGCAACAAAGTCTATTTTTTCTGATATTAATATGGCCACTTCAGCTTTCCTTTCACAAATACAATGATTTTTCTTTTAGTATGTATCATATTATTAGCGGATCTCTTACAAAAAGGTGGGTCAGTTTACAAAGAGCATATACTTGGATTTTGTTTTCCATTCAACCTGACAGTCTATGTCTTACTTGTTGTGTTTAGATAATTTTCATTTAATATGATACAGTCATATTTTTTAGTTACTTTTCTCTTTGTTCCTTCTGTGTTTTGTTGTTATTGTTCCCATGTTTACTCTTTCTTATAGTCTCTTGGATTATATTTTAAATATGATTTTAAATATATTTGGCTATATTTTAATATTACAATTTATCCACTAGCTTTTTTATATATCTCTTTGTAGCATACTTAAAGTAATTTCTCTAGGGATCACACTGTACATACTTAATCTTTAAGAATATCATTAGTAAGTAAGTAAGTAAGTGTTAGTCACTCAGTCGTGCCTGACTCTTTGTGACCCCATGTTCTGTGACCCCAGCCCACCAGGTTCTTCTGTCCATGAGATTTTTCCAGGCAAGGATACAGGAGTGGGTTGCCATTTCCTTCTCCAGGAAAAATATCATTAGAGTTAATATTTATCACTTTACATAAAATGTAAAAATCTTACCACCGTGTCATTGCTGTTCAGTCGCTAAGTCGTGTCCGACTCTTTGTGAGCCCATGACTACAGCATGCCAGGCTTCCCTGTCCTTCAGTATCAGAGTCGGACATGACTGGGCGACTGAAGAACAACAACAGTCCATTACAAAACATCATTATTGGTTACCCAGGTTTCAGTTTTCCAATTAGCAACTGTGAGTACTAAGATAAAAAGATGTGAACCTAACATAATGTAAAATTAATTTGTTTATGTCTACTGATTGCCACACTAAATATCCTCCTCTGATGTGTCTTACCTGTGTTGTTGCTCGGTAGCTAAGTCATGTCTGACTCTTTGAAACCCCATGGACTGCAGCACACCAGGAATCCATGTCCTTAACTGTCTCCTGGAGTTTGCTCAAAGTCATGTCCACTGAATCGGTGATGCTATCCAACCATCTCATCCTCTGTTGCCCCCTTCTCCTCCTGCTCTCAATTTTTCCCAGTATCAGGGTCTTTTCCAGTGAGTCGGCTCTTTGCATCAGGTGGCCAAAGTATTGGAGCTTCAGCTTCAGCATCAGTCCTTCCAATAAATATTCAGGGTTAATTTCCTTTAGTATTGTCTCGTTTGATCTCCTTGCTGTCCAAGGGACTCTCAGGAGCCTTCTCCAGCACCAAAGTTTGAAAGCATCAGTTCTTTGGCACTCAGCCTTCTTTATGGTCCAGCTTTCACATCTCTATACTGGAAAAGCAATAGCTTTGACTACATGGATCATTGTTGGCAAAGTGATGTCTCTGCTTTTTAATGTGCTGTCTATGTTTGTCATAGCATTTTCCAAAGCACAAACATCTTTAAATTTTGTGACTGCAGTGAATGTCCACAGTAATTTTGGACCCCAAGGAAATAAAATCTGCCATTGTTTCCACTTTTTCCTCATCTGTTTGCCGTGAAGTGATGGGACCAGATGCCATGATGTTAGTTTTTTGAATGTTGAGTTTTAAGCCACCTTTTTCAGTCTCCTCTTTCATCACCATCAAGAGGTTCTTTAGTTTCACTTCACTTTCTACCACTGGAATGGTATCATCTACATATCTGAGGTTGTTGGTATTTCTCCCAGCCATCTGATTTCCAGCTTGTGCGTCATCCAGCCCATTGTTTCCCGTGATGTACTCTGGATAGATATTAAATAAACAGGGTGACAATATACAGCCTTGGCATGCTCTTTTCCCAATTGTGAACCAGTCCATTCTTCCATGTCCAGTTCTAACAGCTGCTTTTTAACCTGCATACAGGTTTCTCAGGAGGCAGGTAAGGCGGTCTGGTATTCCCATCTCTTTAAAAATTTTCCACAGTTTGTTGTGATCCACACAGTCAAAGGCTTTAGTGTAGTCAATGAAGCAAAAGTAGATCTTTGTATGGAATAAATCTAGCTTATACATTTGGAAGTTCTTGGTTCACGTACTGTTGAAGCTTAGATTGAAGGATTTTGAGCATTACCTTACTAGCATGTGAAATAAGCACAATTGTACAGTAGTTTGAACATTCTTTGGCATTGCTTTTCTTTGGGGTTTAAATGGAAACTGACCATTTCCAGTCCTGTGACCACTGCTGAGTGTTCCAGATTTGCTGGCATATTGAGTGCAACACTTTCACAGTATTATCTTTTAGGATTTTAAATAGCTCAGCTGGAATTCCATCAGTTCCACTAACTTTGCTCATAGTAATGCTTCATAAGGCCCACTTGACTTCACACTCCAGGATGTTTTGCTCTAGGTAAGTGACTACATCATTGTGGTTATCTGGGTCATTAAGATCTTTTTTTGTATAGTTCTTCTTTATATTCTTACACCTCTTCTCAATCTCTTTTGCATCTGTTAGGTCCTTGCTATTTCTGTCCTTTATTGTGCCCATCTTTGCATGAAATATTCCCTTGGTATCTCCAATTTTCTTGAAGAGATGTCCAGTCATTTCCATTCTATTGTTTTCCTCTATTTCTTTTCATTGTTCACTTAAGGCTTTCTCATCTTTCCTTGCTATTCTCTGGAACTCTGCATTTAGCTGGGTATATCTTTCCTTTTCTCCTTTGCCTTTCACTTCTGTTCTTTTCTCAGCTATTCGTAAGGTCTCCTCAGACAACCGGTTTTCCTTCTTGCATCTCTTTTTATTTGGGATAGTTTGGATCACCACCTCCTATACAATGTTAGAAATCTCATCCATAGTTCTTCAGGGACTCTGTCTACCAGATCTCAATCTCCTGAATCTCTTTGTTACCTCCACTGTATAATCATTAATGAATTTGATTTAGGTCATGCCTGAATGGGCCAATTTAAGCCTGAATTTTGTAATAAGGAGCTCATGATTTGAGCCACAGTCAGCACCAGGTCTTATTTTTGCTAACTGTATAGAGCTTCTCCATCTTCGGCTGCAAAGAATTAATCAGTCTGATTTTGGCATTGACCATCTATCTGGTCATGTCCATGTGTAGAGTTGTCTCTTCTGGTGTTGGAGGAGAGTATGTGCTATGACCAGTGTATTCTCTTGAAAAAACTCTGTTTGCCTTTCCCCTGCTTCATATTGTACTCCAAGGCCAAACTTGCCTGTTACTCCAGGTATCTCTTGACTTCCTACTTTTGCCTTCCGATCTACTATGATGAAAAGGACATCTTTTTTTGGTGTGGTGTTAGCTCTAGATGGTATTGGAGGTCTTCATAGAACTGTTCAACTTAACTTCTCTGACTTTTGTGTTTGGGGCATAGACTTGGATTACTATGATGCTGAATGGTTTGCCTTGGAAACGAACTGAGATCATTCTGTTATTTTTGAGATCGCACCCAAGTACTGCATTTTGGACTCTTTTGTAGACTCTGAGGGCTGCTTCATTTCTTGTAAGGGATTCTGGGCCATGTGTGTAGCTATAATGGTCATCTGATTTAAATTTTCCCATTCTTGTCCATTTTAGTTCACTGATTCCTAAAATGTCGATGTTCATTCTTGCCATCTCCAATTTGACCACGTCCAATTTACCTTGATTCATGGACCTAACATTCCAGGTTCCTATGCAGTATTGTTCTTTACAACATCAGACTTTACTTTCACCACCAGACACATCCACAGCTTAGCATTGTTTATGCTTTGGCCCAGGCTCATTATTCTTTCTGGAGTTATCTTATCTTCCCCAGTAGCATATGGAACACCTACTGACCTGGAAGCTCATCTTCTGGCGTGATGTCTTTTTTCCTTTTCATGCTGTCTATGGGGTTCTTGAGGCAAAAATACTGAAGTGGTTTGCCATTCCCTTCTCCAGTGGACCACGTTTTGCCTTACACGAGTCTATGATGCATGTGAACATTTTGGTTAGCTTTCTGTGATTATGTTTTCTTTCTGGAGGCTGTGGGGTTGTACTTCTTGCTTCTTCTGTCTGTCATCTGATGGGTGAGAATAAGAGGCTTCTGCATGTGAGGGACTGGTTATGGGGAAAACTGGGTCTTGCTCTGGTGGGCAGGGCCATGCTCAATAAATCTTTAATGCAATTTTCTGCTGAGAGGTGGGCCTGTGCTCCCTCCCTGTTAGTTGTTTGGCCTGAGGCGACCCAGTTCTGGAGTCTACAGGCTCTGTGTGTTAGTCACTCTGTCGTGTCTGACTCTTTGCGACCCCATAGACTGTAGCCCGCCAGGCTTCTCTCTCCATGGAATTCCCCAGGCAAGAATACTGGAGTGGGTTGCCATTCCCTTCTCCAGAGGCACTTCCTAACCCAGGGATTGAACCCTGGTCTCCTGCCTCACAGGCAGATTCTTTACCGTTTGAGCTACAGGGACGTCTCTATGGTACAGGCTCTCTGGTAGGGCTAAAAGTGAGCTTCAGGGCGGGGAAAAAATAAGTAAATAAAAGTGAGCTTCACAAGGACTTATGCCAGCACACGCCTCACAGTGCGGCTGCTGCCAGCACCCAAGGCCGTGCGGCGGGCCACTGCCAACATACACCTCTGCAGGAGGCCCTCAGACACTCACAGACAGGTCTGACTCAGTCTCTTCTGAGACCACCACTCCTTTCCCCTGGGTCTGGTGTGCACAAGGTTTTGTTTGTGCCCTTCAAGAGTCTCTGTTTCCCCCAGTCCTTTGGAAGTTCTGTAATCGGATCCCCCTGTCTATCAAAGTCAGATTCCCTGGGGATTCCCAGTCCCCCTGCGAGATCCCCAGGTTGGGAAGTCTGATGGGGGGCCTAGAATCCTCACAACAGTGCGAGAACTTCCTTAGTTTATTATTCTCCAGTTTGTGGGTCACCCACCTGGTAGGTCTTAATTACCATCATACAGATTCCTTTACCCTCTACCTTTTATGTTGTAGTTTTCATACATATATTGAAAAATTACCCAATGTTATAATTTTTTATTTCAAGAGTCATAAGTACTTTTCTAAACTTAAGATATAATGAATTGTTTATTATTCTTACCTGGACATTTGTCATTTATGTTGTTCTTCCTTCATTTCTAAAGTTCCAGATTTCCCTCTAGTTATCATTTACCTATAGCCTGAAGAATTAACTTTCTTTAGCATTTCTTTTAGAGTAAGTCTGCTGGTGATAAATACTTAGTTTACCTTCATCTTATATGTCTTTATTTATCTTCATTCCTGAAGGATATTTTCAGAAGATATATTGTCCTGGTTTGACAGTTCTTTCCTTTCAGCATTTTAAGGGTGGTATTCTATTGCCTTTTGGCCCTAGTGTTTTCTGATAGGAAATCTACAGTTGTTTGAATAATTATTTTCTCATATGCGTGTGTGTGTGCATGCTAAGTCAGTTCATTGATCCTATGGACTGTAGCCCACCAGGCTGCTCTGTCCATGGGGATTCTTCAGGCAAGAATACTGAAGTGGGTTGCCATGTCCTCCTCCAGGTGATCTTCCTGATCCAGGGATCAAACCTGCATCTCTTATGTCTCCTGCATTGGCAGGTGGGTTCTTTACCACTTAACGCCACCTGGGAAGCCCTGTTTCCTTATATATATCATGTCAATTTTCTCCAGTGACTTTTAGGTTCCCCCCCCAACTTTGGCTTCCCCTGGTTTTATCATGTCATATGTGACAGAGTTTCCTTTGTTCTGTTTTTAAGATTGATTTATTTACTTTTGGCTGCACTGGGTCTCCCTTGCTGCAGTCAGGCTTTCTCTATGGTGCAGTGAATGGGGCTACTCTTCATTATGGTGCATGGGCTTCTCACTGTGGCAGCTTCTCTTGCTGCAGAGCCCAGGCTGCGGGGTGTGCAGGCTTCAGTAGTTGTGGCTGCGTGGGCTCAGTAGTTGTGGCTCTCTGGCTTATTTGCTCTGCAGCATGTGGGATCTTCCCAGACCATCGCTCTAAGCTGTGTCTTCTGCATTGGCAGGTGAATTCTTAACCACTAGACCACCAGGGATGCCCCAGCATAGTTTCCTTTGAATTCATCCTATTTGAAGTCCAATGACTTTCTGAATTTTGTAAATTTATGTCTTTCATAAAACTTGGGAGAATTTCAGCCATTATTTCTTTAAATATATATATATATATATTTCTGCATTAATCCCTTTCCCTTCTCCTTCAGGAACTAAATTACATGAATATTAGGTCTTTTAATATTTTTCTCATTTTCCTCAATCCTTTTTCCCTGTTCTTCATAATGTACAATTTCTACTAATTAAGCATCAAGTTTATGGATTTTTTTCCCTCTGTCTTCTTCATTCTGCTATTTCGCTCATCTTATGAACTTATGTACAATTTATAATTTTTAATTTCAAACTGCTTATGGACTTTTTTCATTTTCTATTTTTCTGTAGAAAACTATCTTTTACTCATTTCAAGAGTGTTCACCTTTGCGACTCCATGGACTGTAGCCTACCAGGTTTCTCCATCCATGAGATTTTCCAGGCAAGAATACAGGAGTGGGTTGCCATTTCCTTCTCCAGACGATCTTCTCGACCCAGGGATCGAACCCGGGTCTCCCGCATTGCAGGCAGCTGCTTTACTCTCAGCTACCAGGGAAGCCCTTTACCTCTTGTAGGACGATTATAATAGCTGCTTTAATGTCTTGTTTGATAATTTAAATATCTGTCTTTCCAGGATTGGTATCTCTTGACTGTGTTTTTCCTGAAATTTGAGCAGATTTTTGCCAACTTCTTTACATGTCCAATAATTTTGAATTATATACAAGAGACTTTGGGAACCTATTAAATCCTCCAAATAATTTGTTTGCCAATTTTTTTTTTGAGGTTTTTATCAATTTGTTTGTTTTCCCAAGCAATAGTCCAATTAGGTTCCAGCTGTCAGTTTTTTTTTTTCACTTTCTCTGGATGAATGTGTTTTCAGTTTTTAAAGGATTTGCTATGCTGCTGTATCTGCCCTTTGCATATGCCCCTCAGGGATTAGTCTGAGGCTTGGGAAGTAGTTTATATATATGTTCAGTTCTCAAAATCTTTGCTTTGTTCCTCTGGTTATGCTCCATACGTGCATAACTTAGGGGTGAACCTAAGACTTATGTTGATTCACACACAGAAGTAGATGATCTGTTCCAGCTCTCTCTTTAACAGTACTTCCCCACATTCTCTGGCTTCTAGGGACTCTTTTTGCTGGTTCTTTATGCTATAAATATGGAGTCCTCTCAGGTAGGGACTTCTTGAACTGTCACATAGTTCCATGTGCTAAGGGCCCTCTCCAGAAAAGGCAATGGAAGGAAGGAGAAACAACAATAAACCAGAGGTTCAACACTCCACCACACACTTTGCACAACACAGGCAACTTTTCCTTGTTCTTCCATTCCAAGA
Organism: Cervus elaphus; assembly: GCF_910594005.1. Classification (NCBI taxonomy): domain Eukaryota; kingdom Metazoa; phylum Chordata; class Mammalia; order Artiodactyla; family Cervidae; genus Cervus; species Cervus elaphus. Next base: position 53,552,124 of record NC_057842.1, on the reverse strand, counting down.
TTTGGGTTTTAGCTCCAGATTATGGGTGCCCACCCTGCCTCAACTATGAAAATACAGCTATGATTGGGGACGGGAGGGCTGAGAAGGGGCCCCATTTTCTGATCTTCTAGTGAGAAAGACGGGCTTCTGGACTTTTGCTGCACCTGCTCACAGTGGAGTTTCCCAATTCAATCCAGCCTTGGATCAAAGCTCGAAATACGGAAAGACACTAGGAGTTTCTCATTATCACCATCCTTATCTTTAAATATTGACTTTCATCTCCAGTCTGCCTGGCATTCTTTGAGTTTCAGAATCCTTAGGTATTTGATTTTTGTATTTGTCCAGAGTTTTTGGTTGCATTTGGAGGGAAATATGGGCTCTAATGTATACGTATTCTATTTTAGTCAGCACTAGATCATAGGTGAACTTATTAAATATAATTTTAATATTGGGTTAGAGGATGCAGAGACCAATCAAAAAGGTTGTCATAGGAAAAAAAAACTATTATTTAACTTCAGTTTCCTCATTTATTAAATAGAGAATATGCCTACTTGCTGTTACTTTTTGTTTAAGGTGTGTTTTAAGTTGCAGCTTTACATGTGTAGTATGAACTCATTTACATATCACACCAATGTTATATCTGTGTGATTACACAGAGACTATACCCTCCAAAATTGCTAAAGTTTGGAAGATGGAAATGAAGGCACATGTAACAAGTTTGTATTGTTGAATATTAGAAATGACCAAACCAACCTAAGAAGAAAAGAAGAATCCTCATGATTATTTACATCTGATTTCTAGTGGCAGTAGATGCCTTTAGTGGTTATCTGCTCAGTTCATCACAAGCTTCTTTTTTTAAGAATCTTTGTGCCCCATGTCCCTCCCCCTATACCTTCTAGACACCATTCGGAAGCTATATGTAGGGTAAAGGGCACTGCCTCCCTGACCATCTAAAGAACTCTCTTCTGGAGGATTTGTAATGGGAACTGAAAAGGTCTAGCTTATTCTGGCCTGTGTACTTGATCTGAGATGATTCTGATTCAGGAGCTGTGGGACAATCACCTTTCACCACATATAGAAACAGAGAAAGCAAGATACCTGAGAGAAGAGAAAAAAGCATAAAAAAGTACAAATAATAGACTATGTGTCCAAAGAGAGGGGAGAGAATTAAACATAATAAGAATGAGACTGAGAATAAGCAAAAACTAAAAGCTGAGTTGTTCTTAAAGGCTTTTAAATTTCCTAGTTCTGATACCTTTTGTAACCTATCAACACTTTACCCTTTTATTCAAGGATCCAATTATGTATCATAATAATTATCCCATTTTCCTTAAACTGTCTTACTAAGACATTAGATTTCTCTCCTTGAATAGAAAAGCAGCATCCTAGGAAACCATGACTTAGTCATTTACAAGAGATTTGCTTTTAATTTTGAAAATAAAGAGTTTGTTGAGACAAACTCATATATGCAACAGCTCTAAGAAGGTATGAAGGTACAATCCAGGATGCTAACACCACGGCCAGACCTTATCTTTAATGGGAAGAACGGAACAAATAAGTACTATAGTAAGACTAGGAAGGGATGGGGACATGTGAACTGATTAGGAAAAAACAGCTTTCAAAGAGTTCTTTAATTAACAATCTATCCAGAAAAAAAATTACATTCATTTGTTCAACAAATATTTTGTTTCTGAGAATCTATTAAAAACCAAGTATTGTAATAAGTGCTAGAAAAAAAGCATGAGGCCTGCTCACATGGAGCTCAAGATGTAGTGGGGGCAGGACCAGCAATAACAGAAATACAGGTGAGAGCTATTAAAAAAAATAAAGCAGTGGCAGGGGTTAGAAAATGCCTGGGCAAGAATGGTATTTTATATAGGGAGACCCAGAGAAGCCTCTCACTTTTTAGAGTGGCGTATAAACCAAGATCTTGACTGAGGTAATGAACAAGCCAAGTTGATTTCTGGAGAGTGTGTTCACATGTTTGAGCAAGAGCAAGTTTCTTATGAAAAGTAAGAAAGAGAGAAAGTAGTAAATGACTGAATTTTGGAATGTGTGTATAATGGGGAGGGTCAGATTCTATTGACCACAAGATTCTACTTTTACTTTGAGGACTATTGGAAACCATTGGAGTGTTTTGAGCAAAGGAGTAAAACAACCCAAATCCTACCAAATCACTCCAAGTAAAATGAGGAGAAAAAACCACAGAGAGCAAGTCGATCAGTGGGGAGACCAATAGAAGGCTCTTGGAATACTCCAGATGAGGGAATTGAATAAATTCAGTGTTAAAGTGGTCAGATATAGTTGAGATACATTTGAAGGTGGTACTGACAGGATGGACTGTTGTGACAGTTGTGAATTGTGTGAGAGAAGAGTTTCACTTTTGCTCGATTAAATTTTTGACTTAAAACAACTGGATGATGGAGACATCCTTAACTGATATAAGGAGTCACAAAGAAGAAGATGCCTGTCTGTAGCAATACACCACTTGGAAGACACTTGACACTTTATAAGACATGCTTTAAATGCTCTAGCTCTTTTAAGAAACTCTGGGAAATAGATTAGTAATATTTACCCATTTTGCAATTGAAGAAACTAAGGCACAAGGACGTTACTATCCCTTGGCGAACTAGGACAAAGCCAAGTTGGTATTTGAATCTAGAGAGCCTTTTGCTCCAGAATCTGCCCAAGTATCTACCTAACTGGATGCTTTGGCAGGCAGTTGTATACAAGGTCTTCAATTCAGGATGTGTAAGATCTAGGCAGAATTATATGTAACATTTTAAGAGTTGGCATATTGATGGTATTTGGAGCCATGATCTTAGCTGAGATAATTTAGAGAAAGATTATAGATAGAAAGGAGAATAAGTTCAAGGGCTAAGCCCTTGGGCATTTCATTAGTTAGAGCTCAGGGTGAGAGGAGGCTCCATAAAAGACCATAGAGGATTAGAATAGCCAGGAGAAGAACCAAGGAAGTGTGATGTTTTGAAAACCAAATGTAGAAAACATTTAAGGAGGATAATCAGCTCTGTCAAATAATGCTCTAGGGAGCTGGTTAAGAGAGTATAAAAGGAGGGGAAATGGCTTGGACAACTTTTAGGGATTTTTGTTGTTGTTGTTATAATAAAGGAAAGCAAAACTAAGTTTGTCCTCTTTTTCTTCTCTTCCAATGTTTTCACACCCACTTTTCCACACTGTGACTGTCCATCATTACCAAAATGGTAACTGCCAGAGAAATCATCTCTGGGTGCCTTACAAATCAGGGTTCTCAGAAAGACAGTTCACCAGCAGCCAATCATACGACTATTTTCATCTCTGCCTTTTTTTGGTTCATGGGCTGGTTCTCTCTCCAGCACCTGATGTTACTAACCCAGGTGACACCCTCAACTTCAACCTCAACCCTTTACAGTGTGACCAAACTCCCAGACTGGGTTGGGTATCTGTTCTATGATCAGAGTATCTTGCGCTCAGCTTTATAAAACTTAACAACAGTTTATATTTGCACATATTTGTTTATATGATCATTTCATTTATGCTTGTCTTCTTTCTCTCTTAGGCTGTGCTAGGAGAATGAACTCTGGAGTCAGACTTGCAAGGTACAAATCCTGGTCATATATGCTAGCTGGGAGACCTTAGGTTAGTAACTTAGCTACTTTGAGACACTATTTCCTCATCTATAAAATTAAGGTTAAAGTAGCATTCATCTCATACAATTTTGTCAAGCTAATACTATGTGTAAAGATACCTGGCACTCAATAAATTTCAAAATCATTGTTAACATATTAAAGTAGAAAATACATGTGTTAAAATATATCCACACCAGCCCCCATAATGAATCTCTGTCTTTCTCCATTTACTCTTCTCTCTCTCTATCCCACTTTTGCCTGAATGTGCTATATATTAGCCACATTTCTTAAAAACCCTTTTATACCTGATTGCAAAACCCATTATCTTATTGAATTTTCCAGCTGGTAGTTTTGTTTTTTTTTAACAGTAATGGTTTAAAATGTTAAAAGAAGTCCCACCATTGTTTTCTTTCCACAATATTGAAGCTTCTTTCTCTTTTTTCTGGAATACCTACTAAGTAAAAGACGGTCACTCATCTACTGCTTCACAACAAACTATCCCTAAATCCAGTGTCCTAAACCAATGATTTATTACGATTTACTGTAGCTCTGTGGGTAAACTGAGCTATCTCAATAGTTATGATTTTTTTTAAATCTCATACTGTGCTGTGCTTAATCACTCAGTCATAACTGACTCTTTGCAACCCCATGGACTGTAGCCCGCCAGGCTCCTCCGTCCATGGGGATTCTCCAGGCAAGAATACTGGAGTGGGTTGCCATGTCCTCCTCCATTATTTCATACTATTTCAGACAAATAGAGACTGGGCTTGAATCTGTAGGCTTGGATGCAGAGGTGGTCAGATGTGGTTTCTTCACTCACATGTGTTGGTGTCTCTACTAGAGTGGATGGAACAGCCTTGGACTGGCTGTGCATCTCCATTTCTCTCCTTCTGCCTGTCGCACACATAAGTATTAATCCTTTCTGTCTCTCTCCTTAGGCTTCCCCATTTGGTAGCTTAGGCTTTTTAATAGTATGGAGATCTCAGTGTATTCAGACTTTTTACCCAGTGGATGCCTTTCCCAAAACAAGCGTTGCAAGAGGCTCAGGTGGAAACCACAGGCTTCTGAGACCCATGCTTCAGAGGTTACACAGTGTCGCTTCTGCTGCACGCTGGTGGCATAGGACCAGCCCAGATTCAGGTGGAGGGGTGCACACAAAAATATGCATTCTGAGAACCATGGTTTATGGGGGTCATCTTTGAGGATGAGCTATCACCCTGAGCCTATAAACATACTTAATAAAACCACAAAATCCCTTTCTTTCAGAAGCTTATGGTATAGTACAGGGCAGAGTATCTTCACTTTGGCACTATTGACTTTTTAAAAATTGAATACTTTTTATTAGGACAGTTTCAGATTTACAGAAACATTACAAAGGTGGTAGAGAGTTCCTGGACACTAGTACCCAGTTTCCTCTATTATTAACACTTTACATTAAGGTGGCATGTTTGTTAAAATTTTATTTCTTGCCCGAGATCTAAAATCATCCTTTTTTCCAAGGATGCTTGGTTCCTTTTATTAGAAACCAATATCTGGGTGATAGTTGGGCTCATTGTTACACTGTTAACATTTTGGGCCTTTTGGGATCTGTTCTTTGTATCATAGATTGTTTAACACCATCCCTTCCCTGTCCCTATTAGATGCCAACAGGAACCCTCCTTCTCCAGTTATAAAGATCAATAATGTCTCCAGATACTGTCAAATATCCCCTAAGGGCACAAAATGGCTTCTGGTTGAGAACCACTGGTAAAGATCTGCTGAAAATGACAAGGATACAACATAATGGAGAACAGTGGGAGACTTGTGGAAGAAGCCTCTGAGCCTATTTGTAGATATTGGGGAAGGATTCACAGAGGTGGTGCCATCTGAAATGATAACTGATTTGATATTTTTGAACTGTTATCATGAGCCAGACAAAAGGTGATATTTTATTTTTGTTATCTCATATCCCAGACTTCAAAAGCGGGTATTTTAGAGGTGAAGAAACTTAAGTTCAAAGGGACAAAGTAACTTTAAGCTGATCTTGAAGGATCCCATCAGCCATGAGGATGGAGAAGTTTGAGGTCACTGACATCTCCTCACTGCTCAAATCTAGGCTATCTGAACTGCTCTTTTGTTTATAAAAGTGCAATTTCACCTCAATTTTAGTTTATTTTCCCCACTGAATTCTGGCTTCATGAGGGCAGAAACCATGCAGTGTTCATCTATAATGCTTGCCGTATTGTAGGTGGACTAAACGTTAGTCCATTCCTTGAAATTCCCCATTCACAGATTATAGAATTAACTTATGCTTCCTTCTGGTCAAACTGCTATCCAACCAGCACCTCCGTTGGAAGGCTCGTTGCCCAGAATACCAGCCAACTTCCTGTAGTCTTGGTCACTCTGCCTCCTCATTGTTTTACTCCCAGCACTTCAAAAGGAGTAGTTGGCTATGTGAATGAAAACCTTAAACTGATTATAGCCAGTGGCACTTTGCCATAGGTTAGAGCTGCAAAAGGTGTATCTCCAGAAGGTAAAAACCACACTATGGGTGTTAGTCACTCAGTCGTGTCTGATGCTATGTGACCCCATGGACTATAGCCCACCAGGATTCTCTGTCCATGGGATTCTTCAGGCAAGAATACTGGAGTGGATTACCATGCCCTCCTTCAGGGTATCTTCCCAACCCAGGGATTGAACCCTGCATTGCAGACAGACTCTTTATCATCTAAGCCACAGTGCAATACTTCTGATATTAAAATGCAGGCTATGTCACTAGTGGCTTTCACATGTAATGCCAATTATCTACTTTTGACAATTCCTTTGTCCCATATGATTCTTCCATCATTTAAGGAAAAATTTTACACAGACCATGAGCGGTGTTTTTTCCCCTTCTTTTCAAATGCTTTACAGTCTTATCCCAATTTTCTTATTTATTTATTTATTTTTGGAGCTGGGGAGGTTTTCTTGTTTATTAAACAAAACAGGAGAAAATGTCCTTTTTTTTTTTGTGGTTGTTATTGTTCCTTTTCTTTTTCTTACAACTTCCAGATCTGCTATTTGCAGTTGCTATGAAATTTTAAGTCTGTTGAATTAGAAGTTTCTGTCTCTGGTTTCAAGACTCACTTTCCTTCTTCCTTTCCTTTGCTAAAATTCTGGTCTAATTAAAAAAACAGTAGATCATAGTTAAATAAAACTGTACCCAGGATAACCCTAATTTCCATATGCAGATTTATCTGCACTGACAGCCACCCCCCCCCTTACACACACACTCCCGCTCTCCTTCTCCTTGCCCTGCTCTCCTTCTCCCTATTGCATTGTGTCTGACTGATTTTCAGAGCACCTTCGCTGTTTCCCTCTTCTCATTCCCTCTCTGTAAAATATGTAGACAGGAAGGAGGTGGCTGCAGAAGCTGAACAAACAATCTGATATTCTGCCTGCAATGTCATCGTTTCTTTCCCCCATTTTAGGGGGCTGAAGTTGCCAGGAAGGGGATGCAGAGGAGCTGAAAGGAAGGAGGGAGCTCTCCAGAGGCAGCTGCCGTCAGGGGCAGGGACTGCCGCCAGATGTGCCTGCCTCTCTGGGCTTTGATGCGAAAGGGGCAGCAGGAGGAAATATTGGGAGACAAAAGCCCCGGTTTAAATGATCATTTTCTTTATTTAACATGGCAGCAGACACTCTCTGCGTAGGATCATCATGCCGAGCATAAACTGGACTTTCCCACTTGCCTGGCAGGAGTGAGACAGATCACTGTGTGCTAAATGAGCATCTGAGGTAAGACCCACTCTTATAGATACTTGATTTTTTCCTAATCAATTAATTTTCTTTAAGATACATTTCAGCCTCAATCATAAACAGTATAGTGGGGGCAAATCTGTGTTAATCTGCATCTAAAGATCCAGGAAAAAGCAGAGGTATAATATATTCAACTCAATTTGGGGAGGTTAGTTACTTTGTCAATTTTGTGTGTGCTCGTTTTTTATTGTTTGTTTTTTTAGAAAATATATTTGCTTTAAGAATAGACTTAGTGTCATCATAATACACCACTGGTGATAATACTGATGTTCAGACTCTTAAAAAAAACTTTGCAAAAAGACAGTGAGCTACAGATGCATGTGCTGTATTTTTAGCTCGCATACAAATATTAGAACTCTTATTAAAATGATAGGCTTTTTTTTTTTTTAGCAGAGAAGGAATGAATGCTGCATAATTAAGTACAGTATTTAATTTGGCTGTTGTGAAGCAAAAGAATAAGGTAATAATTTTTATTGTACTAATCAGTCTCAAGATGTTCTCTGTGTTAATTGGGTTAAAAAAATTGCAGTACTTATTAGAAATTCTAATTTCACAATGCAGCACTGACAATAAGCTCGGGCAGTGAATTATTCACATCTTTAATTTGCTCGCTTAATGACAGTGTTCTGTAATCAGAGTGCAGAGACCGCTGCCTATGCATTATGTATGATGCTCAGGACTTAAATGCAGGACATTATGAAGCTCTCAGTGGTTCAGTAATTAGTTTTCCACAAGACAGGATTTAGATATTCACAGATAAAAGTCCACAGTTGGATAATGCTAAGGTTGCAATACAAAATAACAAAGGAAAGGAAGCTCAAAGTTTTAGACTGAAACTTTGTCTCTCCGGCCTTGTACACCCTGGAAACAGAATCAAGCCACCTGAAATAGTTGCCTAGCTCTGATCACATGTTTGAAAACTGTTTTTGAACAAAGTTGTAGCAGACAAGGCATTTGAACAATTTCAGTGGACCAGAGGGGAAAGATAAAACCTTTTTAATTAGTGTTCACAGAAGCCCTGCAATATACCCTCCTAATAAGTCTGTAGTATGCATAGCAGGCATTTTCAATGTGCTTTGTAACTTAGTGCAAATGCAAATCAGGTTACAATAGTGTTTGGCTGTAATTGTGTTTGTAAAAGGGTTACATGCCCAAATGGAGATTGAGCTTGCTCATGGTTTTGTTCCAATTGCTTCTGAGGGGAGGTTTGAAAACCAAATGAGATATTAAGTGAATCTGGGCATGAAAGGAAGTAGATCTGAATTGTCGGTGCAACTTTGGAATTTCTTACACTTGTCAGTTTAGAGTTGTCAGGTTTTCTTTAGTGATCCTGTCATAAGTGTTCTGTCATAAATGATAAAATCTTATAACAGACTATCCAGAACTCTTAACAATACTTTGAAAATGTATACTAACTTTAGGAAATCATTTCGCAGTATTAGTTCTAAAGTTTAATGACTAAGTTGAGACCTTTACAGTGATTTTTTTTTTTTAAAGAACATGCTGATGCTCTTTGGGATATATTTGAAGACTAATATTAATCTTTATTAATAAGATCTTATTGCTTTATTATTTGATAGTCAAAGATCTGTGCTCATTTCCAAAACCCAAGTATTAGGATCCTTAATAAATATTGATATCTAAAATGGGAATGCATAATAACACTTTAAAAAAACTTCACTTAATCACTCAGAATATTTTTTTAAAGAAAGTTGAGAAATCAATGGGCAAATGTAGCATTTAGTGAATGAATGAACTGGTCAACTTTTTAAAAATTACATTCCACCATGATTTGAAAAAATTTAAATTTAATAAAGCCATATCTCCAAATTTGACTTCTGTCTTCTAGAACTGAAAAGTTACTTTAACAAAAGAATTTCCTCTGTGTTTAGGAAACTATTGCTTTCTGATACTTAGAACCTTGTATCACAAAGTTCCTTTAAGAATATAAATAAGGTTTTCCTTTATGTCTATGAAGCTGTTGCTTTTCTGATACTTTTTGGGAAAGGACACTTGGCTGGGGGAGGATTTAGAATATTGGGCAGTTGAGTAGGTGACCTGGCTTTGATTTGGGCTTGGATACAGAGTAATATGTGGCAACCAGATGGTGGTAGTGGTAACTATGGTAGTTCAAAGAAATGGCTGGAAATTAGAAAAGTTGACTCTAGCTGTCTTTCTGCCTCAAACCAGCTATGTGACTTTGAGCACTTAAAATCACTTTCCATTTCCTCAAACATCAGATAAGAATAACAAAGTTTTCTAGGCTTTAGGAAAAACAACAACTATAGAGTTGTTATGGGGATAAATGAGGTAGAAGGAGTGAGCATTTTGTGACAATTTAAAAGCAGTAGACAAAAATAAGGAAGTTATTTTAAGGATTAGCCTAAAACTAAATGTGCTTTTTTGAATGTGTATTGTTTATTATGGCAGAGATTCTCATCCAGATTTTCCATACTCTATAATGCAAAAAAGTCTAAATGTTGTCAAGTAAATAAATTTAAATTTAATTTAATGAAAATAAGCCATGAAAAAATTGTCATCTTAGGTATAATGTTTGGGGTAGAATTAAGAGAACTTTGATATCTCATAAACATCATTTTGATGTCACTTCTCCAAAAAGGTTAACAATTCTCTTGCTTTAGCAGGTTCTTTCACCCATCACTTTAAGAAAACTTGCATATTAATGCTCTTAGAAATCTTATACCTGGAATGCCTGCCTGCCAGTCACTAAGATTTCAGTCTTCCCATTAGGTTGTATGAATCAGACTGAAATCATTTACACCACCAGAATTTTGGAACTATTTTACACCAAAAATTAATATATCAACCAATCAATCAGTAATTATCTTATTTTTTCTTTCATTGTCTATTGAGCACTTATAGTGCTATAAAGAATAACATGCTAGCTCTTCCTATTTCTTATGAAGTAGTTATGTCTGTATTCCAGGTGAGAGACTGAAGCACAATATCACATGGCTTGTGAGTGGAAGTGAACCAACTCTTAAGTCCTGAGATGTCAACCGATAGACTGTGTTATCAATTACTAAGACCCTGTGCTCATTTCTGAGATACGGTAATCACGATTCCTGCCCTCAAACTGCTCACAGTGGTAACACTTGAATTTCTTCTGTATGCTCAATTTTACGTCAAGACTTGCTTCTTATAGTGTGGTCTACAGACTAGCAGCATTAGTATCATCTGGAACCAGGTTTGGGTGCTTTGCAGATTTTGATGTGGCTTTCAAATCACCTGGGGATCTGGTGAAAATGCAGATTCTCATTCAGTAGGTCTGGGATAGGGCCCCAGATATTTTCTAATGTTTACAGATGATGCAGTGTTGCAGCCTCCATTTGGTGACTTCTAGAATTACTCTCATTTCCCAAAGTTTGGTATCCGGTGTGTCTAAGTCAGGCTAGGTGTACTGGATTACTTACTGAGTCCTGCTCTTCCTCCAGTTCTGATGTTTCTTTGGCCAACATAGAAGAGCTTCCATCTTGGTTTCCTGACTTCAGCCTTCTGCTGCCCTGAGTCTCAGTCAAATACCCATGACCCTGGATACCTGCTTAGCTTAGGCTTAGACTAACTCTTGCGGGTCTGATCTCACACTCCCAGTCACTTTCATCGATTGTTCTCTATCTGTTGTGACCTCGGCCTAGTTGAGGTTGTTCACTGTCTTTTTTGCAGTAGAATCACGTGTAAAGCTTATTAAATACCTCCAAGCCCTTCATCACTAATGGCATAGATTTGGACTCAATATACCTGGAGTGGGTCCTTTTTTTTTTTTTTTTTTGAAGTCGATCAGTCGTGTCCGACTCTCTGCAACCCCATAGGACTTTAGCCTACCAGGCTTCTCAGTCCATGGAATTTTCCAGGCAAGAGTACTGGAGTGGGCTGCCATTTCCTTCTCCATGGAGTGGGTCTTAAGGACCCTTTTAAAAAAGATCTTTTACAAAGCTTCATAGTTGATCTGATGGGCAGCAAATGCTGAAAACATTATCCTTGGGTTCCCCTGCTGTGCCATGACCAGATGGGAATTATTTGGAAAGTGATATTGCTGTAGCTTGGGTTCAAGTTTGCTGTGTATTTGGAACATTTTCTTTAGCAATGGGAGCGCAACATAGAAAGTATTTAAAACTTTGCAGAGCTAGTTTCAGGGAGGCTTTGCTGAATGACTGACCTTTGAATTGGCAAGTCAATGAATAAATGTGACTTTTTTTCAAGTCAAAGGAATAATAGCTTACACAAAGACAGATAAAAATGAGAACTGTATCTTCAATACTGAGACATCCTTTTTGACAAAAGTGCTTGTTCAACACACATAAGGGAGGAGTAGGAGATAAAATTATAAATGTAGGTAGTTTCAGTTTTAGGACTTTATGTGTTATATCCAAGAGTTTACACTTAATTCTGCAGACAGAATTACCGGAGGTTAAGATGGAAAGCAAGGTGATCAGATATGTGTTTTGTAAAGAAAATCTTGGCATTGAGGCATATGAATTTTTTTGGCTGCGCTGTGGGGCATGTGGGATCTTATTTCCTGTACGGGGGTCAAATCCATGCCCCCTGCAGTGAAAGTGCAGAGTCTTAACCACTGTGCCTCCAGGGAAATCCCAAGGCATGTGAATTTAATGGGGCAAAACTGAAGGCAAAGAGACAGGTTAGGTACTTATGGTAATAGAGTACAAGTGATGGGGAGAGATGTTTTTCTCAGGCCACAAGCTTGAGCCCTGAACTGAATCTCCTCTGTCTCAGACACTGATGATGTTTCTTCATCATACTTATATTTTATAGTAATAACTTACATGTTAGACCTTCAAATGGCATGGCCTTGAAAATTCAGGAAACTAAATGCTTTTATGAGCCATCACTGGTTCTTCTTTCCTTGATTATTTTACCTTATAATGCCAGGACATCTAGCTCTAGGGTTTTTTCCTCAGGAGCTGCTTGGAAATTTCAGGTAATTATTTGTTAGCAAAATCTTCTACATTGGTCTAAGAGAAACTTGAAACCAGCTAATGAGTAGCAGTAGGAATCCCAATGGTTGGGAGAATTATGTCTTGGTCTCTTGAATGTACTGCTATTGCCCAAGCTCTGCAGAGAGATTTGCATAGTCCATTAGGCTTGACCCAGCTTAATTTTTTATGTCCTGCATCTGAATTTGTCCTTCTTGGAGTGAATCTCAGATATGCTAAGTTATTTCACCCAGTTTTTGACCCACTTCAGTACTTCCTTGTTCATAGCTAAATTTTCTTCCTTGACTTCAACCTATATATGCTTATGTGGTAGGCTGCGTAATGGCTCCTCTAGATAATTACCAGAACCTGTGAATATGTTACTGTACGTGGCCAAAGGGACTAAGCAGATGTGACTAAGAACCTTGAGATGGGAAGGTCATCTTGGATTGTCTGAGTGGGCCAATGTCATCACAGAGAGCCAGTCACAGTGGGCCAGTGTAATCCTTTTCAGAGAGAGGTCGGAAATCAGAGAAAGAGATTGGGAGAGGCTATCCTGCTGGCCTTGAAGATGGAGGGAGGGACTATGAGCCAAGGAATGCAGACATTCTCAAGAGCCTAGAAAAGGTAGGGAATCAAAATTTCCCTTAGAGACTCCAGAGGGAATCAGCCCTGCCAACTCCTTGACTTTAGCCCAGTGAGACAGATTTTGGACTCTTTACCTCTAGAACTATATGACGATACATTTGTATTGCTTTAAGCCGCTAAGTTTCTGGTAATTCGTGATAGCAGCAATAGGAAACTACTAGTTTATTACATGCCTTTATCTGACATTTGTTTTGCTACCCAGTTTGTCCCATGGATAGCAATTTTATTGTTTTGTTTTTGTTTTTTCTTGAATACTTCTTTGTTAGTAGGCCACTATTTCTTCTGAGCTTCAAATTCCTCAGTGACAAAGGAATTGCCTAAAAGATTGTGACCGGTGGGGTTGTATTGAGGTAAATGAGATAAAGTCAGTAAAATACACAGTGTTTGACATAGGATAGGTGTGAAATGAATTCAGTTCCTGTCTCTTCATGGGATTCTGGTAAACTAATCATTAGGATTTTTTTTATACTTTGGGGGAAATTCAGTAGCTATTTTGCGAACTAATGGCTCACAGGTTTATTTAGGATTTAGATTAGTTGATGCTTAGTACTAATAACAATTATTTTTGATCCATTTTGAATTTAATTTAAAAGATATTTTGATTTTGAAAGTTTTTGGGGTAAAATATTATTCATGGCCATTTCTACATTGTGCGAAGTAATCTAACTAAAGCTTAGCAGAATATTCTTTTTTTTTTTTTTCAGAATTTTCCCCCTCCTGCCCCATTTTGTGTTTTTCTACACACACACACACAGACACACACACACACACACAAACACGGTGTCTACTTAAAATCTGCTATACACCTAATGTCTTATGTATAAAGATGCTGTGAGGGTTAAATGAGAATGCAGGTGAAAGTAAATGGCTGAATCTTTAGGAATACAATACAAATTGTTGGTGCATCTGTTGTACTGACAAGGTTTTGAGCTACTGGGGAAAAGATGTATATTGTATCTTTGCATCCCCCAGTTTCCGGTGTAAGTGTGTCCCAAATATTGCATCAAAGTGAATGGCATTGTTTTTTGTTTTTTTACCTTTAGACTCCCTTCACCCATTTTCTCATCCCCTTATCTCTCACTTCTGGTAATCACCAATCTGGTCTCTGTACCTGTGAACTTTTTTTTTTTTTAACATTCCACATATAATAGAGATTATATGGTATTTGTCTTTCTCTGGCTGACTTATTTCATTTAGCATAATGGCCCTGAGAGCATTACTGTTGACTGTCAGCTGAAGGCCCTCTCCATCCTCTAGAGACCACTTGCATTCCTTGGCTTTGGTCCCCTTCCCAGTCTTCAAAGCTTGCAAAGGCAAGTTGAATCCTTCTCATGCTTCAAATCTCTCCTTATTTTTCATATCCTATCTCTGACCCACTCTTCTCCCTGTCTCTTCCAATTTCAAGGACTCATGTTACTATGGTGTGCCCACCTGGATAGTCCAGGATAATCTCTACATCTAAAGAGCCTTAACTTAATCACAACTGAAATGTTTCATTTGCCTTTAAGATAATATATTCACAGATTCCAGAGATTAAGAGGTAAATGTCTTTAGGTACCCATTATTCTGCCTACCACAGTCCATAACTGACAGCTTTTGTGTTATAGGTGTTCTGTATTTTGTTTTCTAATTTGTGCAATATTAGTTTTAGTCTCTCTCTGAGTCTCAGTTATGTCGTCTCATAACTTTATTAGGCGTTTGATTCAAATATTTTGTCAATTTAGCTCTTCTGCATTGTAGTCATTTTTCTCCCAATTTGTTTCAATTCAGTTAGATTCAATTCAATTCAATAAGAATTTATTGTCCACTGAAAACATTTCTAGTATGATAAGGTAAGATATGGAGTTTGAAATCTGTTTTAGAAATCAGATGTATTCATCTGAGATAGAGAAAAATGCAAGAGAGAATATAATCACCATGAGTGGATGACTGAAACAAAGGTGCTAGAAGGAGATTAGTATGCATTGGTGGGATTAGGAAAGCAAAGTTGTGATTTTGCCTGGCTAAAGTCACTGAAATGATGTGATTTCAGGAACAATGGTCAGATCTTTCTGTTTCAAAATACCTCCCTATGTATCTTGAAATGTTTGCTTCATTTTGTCACTGTTATATACATTTAGCATTAAAATCAATCTCTTTTACCAAAGCATCCTGTAGAACTCCTACTCAGAATATATATATGTGTGTGTGTGTGTGTGTGTGTGTGTGTGTGTGTGTGTTTGTATACCACATATATATGTAGTCTTAATTGTTCTTAATTGAATACTGCTTATCCATCCTTGTACTTTAGTCTGAAGCAACTTTCATAGACCTTTAAATTTGTTGTCCTGGTATCTGAGAGGGTTTTTAGCACCAGGCATTTTGGTACTTCATAGCATATACATGGAGTAAATCAGGACCAGGTGGGGACAAGGCTTGGAAAACTGAGCCAGGACTCCTATTACTCTCTCATGATACCCGTAAGGGGATTAACGTGGCAGTAGGGCTGACTTCCATGGAGTGTGGCCAGAAGTTCATATTCTGTTGTTCAAGGGGAAGTAGTTCAAGTCTGAGACAAACTACCTTAATATCACAGGAGCTCTTAAAATGATAAGTAGTGATCAAGCCATAGAATTATCTGGAGAGAGTAGAAAATTATAGTCAGGTAGAGGTAGCTTGTATCTGGGAAAACAGATCCAGATAGAACCTGAACCTCAGTTTGTTACTGAGGATACAGAAATCTAGGGTCCAGGCCCATTAAAGAGGCACGAGGTAGGCAAATATTTGGATCCCTGGCAAATGGGCCAGAATTCAGGACAGGGAGCTTGCATATAAAGTGGAAGGCATGACTGAAGCTGAAACTAGACTTGGTATGAATGGTGGGACAAAGGTTCCAGCATGGGACTTGCAATCACTGTGGTCAGGGAAGACATGAGCTTCTGCTGATAGACAAATTCCAGACTTTGGGGACCATGACTCTATCCAGCCAGGCCTCATTCTCATTGGTTCAGGCAGAGCAGGGCTCACTGATTTATGTTCCTCAGGGACTGCACCTGGCCATCGGCATTCAGGCCTGATTGTCAGACTGTGGGGAATTGGATGTGCACAGTTGGTCTCTGTGAAAAACTTCCATGGATATTTGTTCCACCTGTGTTGTGGAGTTTGTCTCATGCTAGATGACTTCAGGCACAATTGAATTAAACAAGTTGTTTGCTTTGACTATAGTGTTATTCCAAATCTGGACTCTGGTCATTAAATTATTTGGTTATTTTGCTAATTTTCTAAGTTAAAAATTTTGATTGAGTTTTGTTAGAATAGGTGAAATCCTAGTAATCTATGCTCTCTGAAGTTAAAGTGAGAGGGAGTAAGTTCCCTGAAACTTGAGGAATTAAAACATTCATTAGATGACCACTTGGCAGATGTTATGTTAAAGCATTAAACAGGTGACATTTTAAAGTCCTTTCTAATCCTAAAATCCTATCTAATTCAGGATAATGTAAAATGTCTAGACTTCACAGTTTATTTATTGAACACCTGGCTTCTTTTAACTTTTAGAAAAACAATTAATTAGAAAGGAGATATTAAAAGGGATAATTTTCATTAAGCGTGCTTGGCCATTTTAAATTACTTTTTTCAATTTAAAATCCCCTTAATACACTGATTACTTATTAGATAAACCAATAATCTTCTATGATTTGCAGTAAATTACAAATTTATGCATAAATATTTAAATGTTACATATAGTCATATCCATTGAGCGTCCATTTTTTTAAATCATAAAATTCATAGTGGTATATTTTATTACAAACTTGTTTAATGCTGGAATAAACTCAAAGTCTGTCTGCTGGTTGCACTGAATTTCAATGGATGTCTTAATTGCAATTAAGATCACAGTTTTCAAAGTGCTTTTGGAAGAAGGGTCTATCTGTATTTAAGATGTGTGTTGCCTTAGGTAGTGTTGTCATCCAAACAATTTCTGCTGTGTCTGGCAGGCAGTCTGTGAAGAAAGAAGTCCATGAAAACAGTGTGTGATTTGGGGGTTGAGATCTATGTCTAGGAATGGGATACAGTGGGAGAAGGACTTTCTCAACTTTTGGTACCTTAAGTTTAAGCCTAGAATCACAGAATTTACATGCTTCAAAAGTCTTTAGTGATAACTCTTGTGCCTCATCTTACAGATGAGGAAACAGTTATGGTGAGGTTGAGTGGCTTCTCCATTCATATATTGCACTTAGCAGTTCTCCCAGCTTCTTTACATTCAGTTTACCCTGGCAACTCACTCAATTATTACTCTTAAAGAAGAGGAGAGACCGATTAAATTGGGCCAGATCACAGAGGCAGTGCATACTAGTCCTGCTCCCTCCACTTGTGATGCTGGAATATAGCCCTGCGCAATACTTTTTTTCATCATTATTTCCCTGGTGACTATAAGGTGACTAAATCAAACCTTATTAATCTGAGGGTAGGTTAAAAAAGTTACAATATACCCGTTCATTGCAAAATAGTGTAGGATTTGGAAGTGCTGAATACAGCTTTTTCCTAAGGAATTTAGTAGACTTATCATTTGCAGTCTATATCTCATAAATAATATTAGATACCAATTACATATATTATCTTGATATTTAAAGGTTCAGAATATGTGGTATTTTTCTTAACAGATTGCTTTTTATTTCATTTATTGCCTTGCAATCATCGTTTTTGATGAACATTGATATATGTGTAATAAAAATTCACAAATGTAAACTGGGTAATGATGCCAGTCACAAGTTTTCTTGAAATTTGAATTTCATAATGTAGTATATTGTAAATAATTACATTTATTTCTTTTGATATTTTTATGTTGATCTTTAAAAATATTCTTAACTGTCTGCCTAAAGCTAGTGGTAGGCAGGAGTTTTGATTGCAGTGTTCTTATATCTTGTGTCCTAAGAAGTCACTTTTCCAAAGAAAGAGCATTTCTCTTACTTTTCTTGAAGCCCAAATGTGAAGATCCTGCAGTCTATCTGTTGCAATGCAAGAAGAGCTTCTTAGCATAGGGAAGATGCTTCAAAGCCACTTTCCCTTGATATCCATGATTATGTCTGTGTCACTGCTGGGCTCATCACAATATGCTATCTCTTCTAATGTTACAACATCCCTGAGACCTAATCATTGCAACATGATGGTTGTTGTTCTTGTTGTTCTCAGTTGTGTCTGACTCTTTGTGACCCCATGGACTGTAGCCTGCCGGGTTCCTTTGTCTTTGAAATTTTTCTGGCAAGAAATACTGGAGTAGGTTGCCATTTTCTACTCCAGGGGATCTTCCCAACTCAGGGATTGAACCCACGTCTCTTGCATCTCCTGCACTGGCAGGAAGATTCTTTACCACTGTGATACCTGAGACGCCCATGCCATTCTACAAATGGGGAAATTGAGTTTCTGAGAGGTTGAGTGCAAAACCAGTTCAAGTTACTCTTTGTACCACAACAAACTTCTTGTTTTATTATATTTCCTTTTGAGAGAGAGAGAAAGAGAACAAAAATGAGATCTACAATGGCACTTCACATTCATGTAGCACTTTAGAAATCTCTCTAGCCCATTGTATGTTATATACGTATCACAGTGTTTTCTAGAGAACTAATGTGGTAATGGTAATAGTAATATTTGTTAAAAACCTTCTATATGGAAGGCACTGTGCTAAATATACACTGTGCTAAATATACATTATCTCATCTCATCCTCACAGCAGCCCTATGAAGTAGAAATTATTATCCTCATTTTTAAGATGAGAAAATGAGGCTTAGAGAGATTAAATAGCTTGCCCAAGGTTACTGCTGTTTAAACCAAGCAATCTAGCTGCAGATTCCAATCCCCTAACCGCTCTGCTGCTTGCAGTATACCTAAGGCTCTTCTTTTTAGCTACGTAATGTTTCTTCTTTTTTATGAAGGGGTTGCAGAAAAATGACTTCTGCACTAGCACTGTACTATTAAGAACTGCTGCTACTGACCAGTGTCCTCAAGATTTAGTGTGCATAATCATTATCCGAGTGGTTTCCTAAGGCAGATGGTTCTAGACATTCCTGAAATTTCATACTGACTTACTGTTACAAAATTTAAATGTGAACTAGAGTTGCATGGTGGGTAAGACCCCAAAATTTGATATTGTCAACAAATATCTAAGTAAACAATCATCTCTTAACTTAATTTTTTATATAGAGACAGATTTTTATGATGTCAGTTGCTTTAAGGAAACTGTGTGGTGCCTTATCTTTATAATTAATACAATCAGAGGACATAATCCACAGTGTCTTTACTTTTGTCTGTCTGGCCCTTTAAATTTCTCCAGTGGCATTAGCTTGTCTACTGCTAGATAGAGATGTGATCAATTCTATGGCTTTTCTGTTCTTTCTCTCGGGATCCTACATTGTGGAATTTGAGAAATTTCCATACTGTTTTCCACAGTGACTGCACCAGTTTGCATTTCTATCAACAGTGTACAAAGGTTTGCTTTTCTCCAGATCCTCTCCAGCATTTGTTATTTGTGTTCTTTTTGATGATAGCCATTCTGACAGGTTTTTTTCCCCTCATGATTAGCAGTGTTGAGCATTTTTTCATATACCTGTTGTCCACCTGCATTTCCTCTTTGGAAAAAGGTCTATTCAGTTTTTCTGCCCAGTTTTAAACAGTTTGTTTTTTGTGATGTTGAATTGTATGAGTTGTTTGTATATGTTGTATATTAATTCCTTATCAATTATAGCATTCGCAAATATTTTCTCCCATTCAATAAGTTGTGTTTTCATTTTGTTGACAATTTCCTTTGCTGTGCAATTGCTTTTAGGTTTAATTAGCACCCATTTGTTAATTTTTGCTTTTATTTTCTTTAGGAGACAGATCCAAGAAAATATTGCTGAGATTTGTGTCAAAGAGTGTTCTGCCTGTGTTTGCCTCTAGGTGTTTTATAGTATTGGGATTGTACATTTAGACCTTTAATCAATTTTGAGTCTATTTTTCATACGATATTAGAGAATGTTCTAATTTCACTCTTTTACATGTAGCTGTCCAGTTTTCCCAGCACCACTTACTGAAGAAACTATCCTTTCTCCATTGTATATCTTGCCTCCTTTGACCATAAGTGTGTGGGTTTATTTCTAGGTTCTCTATCCTGTTCCATTGATTGATCTGTCTGGTTTTGTCCTGGCACCATACTGTTTTGCTTGCTAGAGCTTTATAGCTGTATACTACACTATAGGAGCATAATTCTTCCAGCTCTGTACTTACTTCTCAAGATTGCTTTGGCTATGCATGATCTTTTGTATTTCCATATGAATTTAAAAATTATTTCTTCTAGTTCTATGAAAATTGCCTTTGGTATGTTGATAGGAATTGTATTGAATTTATAGATTGCCTTAGATAGTAGGGTCATTTAAACCTTTACAATATTTAAAAATTTATACATGAATCTGTTCCTTTATGAAGAAGATTATCTCTTTCCCCCTGATCTCTTGCCAGTGTAGAGAAGTCTGGGGATTGATTTGGAGCTTATTAGTATTTTTTAATATCTAAGTCCAAAGAATAAGATCATGGAACCGAGCAACAGTTACAAAATGGGTAGAACTGCTTGATTATTACCTAGTGAACTGAACCCCTCTTAAATACCACTTTATATCATCTTAGCTCCATTTCGTCATCCAGTCACTACTATAGTAGCCAGGTCCACACACACTTTGACCGGATTTATATAAGCATAGACTGACACTGCCTCAGCCTTAGCCAGTGGCTTCTTTTTTCCCATCTTGTGTTTCTCTGACTGCCTTAGAATAGTTGGGCTCTCATGCAAGATCAACCAAAAGAATGGAGGCAAAGGAGTTAATGCCCATAGGGCCATCCTTGGCTAATAGAGAATATTCCAGATAGATAAATGTTTTTTCCTTTCAATGCCAGGTTGGCAATTCTGAAATGCATGTTCATAAAACTTCTAATCTGTTATTGAATTGAGTAATTATTAACCATGGAGGTTTTCAACTAGATAACACATCTTTGTAATGACTTTGCCTTCTTCCCCACAGATTCCTCCATCTCTCACTACTTTTCCCTGAGGTCAGTTCCTAAACAAACTACCTGCCTGCGAGCCTTTTTCTAAGGCTTTCAGGGTGACTCAGGCCAAGACTAATTACCAATATAATCCTTCTCATTTTCTGTCTCTTGACGATTGGTGCAAACCCAGATATTCAAAATTATAAATTCATATGAAATTGGCATGTCTATAAAAGAGGAATGCCTGTATTCTGTTGGCTTCAATTGAATAATTTGACACCAAGCATTGAAATTGCTCATAAGTAGTTCATGAATGTGGGCAATAGGAGCTGAAATACCATGAAACTGCCATCCTCTCTAGGAAGCAGAGGACTGAACTAGATAACTTTTTTTTTTTTTAAGATAACTTATTTCAGGAACACTGAGGACTTCAGTGACTTTTATCAGATGCAGGCATTTTTGACTCAGGAAGGTATCAGAAATGCGTGTCACTTAACTGGGCTCACAAGCAGCCGTATACCAAAGAGACGCTGTACCATTTGCTATAATTTAAAAGTAATATATTCTCACCACAATTCAGAATTTTCCTAGGTGATAGTGATGCCAATGTCACTTCCACCTGGGTTTGTGCTACACAGGAGAAGCTGAAGAGATGTTTTTCCATTCTGTCTCAGAAACTCCTGTAGCTGTGTGACAAGGTACTCTGTAGTTCTTAAACACTGGCCTATTGATTGACTATAGCATAATCACTAAGTAAGCTTTTCTTTTTTTTTTTTTTAGCTTTTCTAAAATACGTGTTCTAAGTTCTGGAGATTTGAATTAGTTCTGGGGTTGGGCAGTGGTAGGCTGGAGCTGATCTGTCTAGCTTGTGAGAGCCAGTCGGGCACCTCTCTAACTCTGCCTTGCATGACTTCATTTTAGTAGCTTGAAATCAACTCTAGTGAGAGAGTTTATTCTAAGGAAGTTGGCAAATGCTAAAATCAGAGATTCGTATCCCCACTTGCTTCCCCTGCCAGAGGAGCACATCGCTGGCCTGGGCCAAAAACCCAGGATAACCTCTCACTCAGGTAAGGAATCTATTTTAGGTTTTTATTTAATAATAAATCAAAATCCGTTTATCAGGTTTTTTTTTTTTACAAATATTTTAAAGGTAGATCTGTTAACCTTTTTATTTAAGATAATATTATTAAAATTAACAAATTACCAATTTTGACTGTATAATTACAAATTTGAACACCTTGTTCTATAGCAACTAATGTAAATGGCCTCCTCTTTGGCACTAGGTTTTCTAAAGGCAAAGCAGTTCATATTAGTTTAATTCCCTATGTGAGTTGTAAAATTATTTTACAAAATTAAAATATTTGTCTGGTTTGGTTTAATCATAGTTTTTAAACTAATTGCTTTAACAGAAGCTTGGAGTATCATTAGCCTCCTAATTATTATAATTTAACAAATAATTGCTATACTAAAACCAAATGATTATCATGGAAAGATTTTATCTGGAGTCTGGAGATAGGAAGGGTGGTCCATTAGAGTGGGCTTCCTATTTCTCCTCCCTATTGGTACCCCTAATTGTTAAACATTAAACATAGTGAGACTAATAAAAAAAAATAAACATAGTGAGACTGGAGAATTCATTACCTATTTACAAAGAGGACAGTGATTCTCAGGACAATGCCTGTATTTCTATACCTGGCAACAGTGACTCAAAGACTAAAGGTGATAAAGAATTATGCTTGCATTGGGAGCTTGAAAATGATAAAAATCCTGCATTTTGTTTGGAAACAAACTTTCTAAAGGCAAGGGTGGGATAGAATGGGAACACTAACCTCTTTTTGTATGTGAGTGAGTGAAAATCACTCAGTTGTGTCCGACTCTTTGCAACTCTATGGACTGTACAGCCCATGGAATTCTCCAGGCCAGAATACTGCAGTGGGCAGCCATTCCCTTCTCCAGGGGATCTTCCCAACTCAGGGATCAAACCCAGGTCTTCCTCATTGCAGGAGATTCTTTACCATCTGAGCCAGTAAATCATAGTACATATCATGTAATCCTTAAAATAGGCCTTTAGGTCATTACTCAGATGGAATAAGCATGTATTTTTATGGCTAGATGATTATTTAGTTTATCTCCCGAATAAAAAAGTCTTCATTGTGGTGTTTTGTTTGGGTTTTTAATTTAAAAATAAAACAAAAAATTATTCTAGGGTTAAGAAAAATTTGAGGAAAATATAGCAATTAAAAATATCAAGTTGGTGGGAATGCAAACTAGTACAGCCACTATGGAAAACAGTGTGGAGATTCCATAAAAAACTGGAAATAGAACTGCCATATGACCCAGCAATACCACTTCTGGGCATACACACTGAGGAAACCAGATCTGAAAGAGACACGTGCACCCCAATGTTCATCGCAGCACTGTTTATAATAGCCAGGACATGGAAGCAACCTAGATGCCCATCAGCAGATGAATGGATAAGGAAGCTGTGGTACATATACACCATGGAATTTTACTCAGCCGTCAAAAAGAATTCATTTGAACCAGTCCTAATGAGATGGATGAAACTGGAGCCCCTTATACAGAGTGAAGTAAGCCAGAAAGATAAAGAACATTACAGCATACTAACACATATATATGGAATTTAGAAAGATGGTAACGATAACCCTATATGCAAAACAGAAAAAGAGACACAGAAATACAGAACAGACTTTTGAACTCTGTGGGAGAAGGTGAGGGTGGGATGTTTCAAAAGAACAGCATGTATACTATCTATGGTGAAACAGATCACCAGCCCAGGTGGGATGCATGAGACAAGTGCTCGGGCCTGGTACACTGGGAAGACCCAGAGGAATCGGGTGGAGAGGGAGGTGGGAGGGGGGATCGGGATGGGGAATAAGTGTAAATCTATGGCTGATTCATATCAATGTATGACAAAACCCACTGAAATGTTGTGAAGTAATTAGCCTCCAACTAATAAAAAAATTAAAAAAAAAATCAAGTTTTGCAATATTAAAAAAAGAATTGTGTTTTTAAGCATATCAAAGTTTTAAATAAAATCTTACAGTGAATTTTATTCATTTGTAGGCAGTCAAAAAAAGTATCTCAAGTTGAATGGAAGTAGGAAGATTCTAATACTTGGAGTTAAGTGTTTCTTTTATGGGACAATTTTCTCAGAAATTAAGTACAAATTGCTTTATATCCACACTCATATGTAGTCTAAAGTGTTTAGATCATTAATAAGAATAGTTTATATATACTCATTAAAATGATAATTAATATAAATAAATTTGTAATTAAACTTTAAAAACAATAAGCAAGCATAAGGCAGTATTATTATTTGGGCATTTTCTGAGTTTATTCCGTATATCAAGCATTGTCAGGTGCTGTGAAAGATTTATAAGTCTGTGTATTTTGGAATATTTATTTTAAATGATCAGTTGGTTTATAATTTTAAAAATACATAGAGGTACATAATAAAAACACCATGAAAATTATTGCTTTCCATCTGTTTCCATCCCCAGAGGCAACAAATATTATCAGTTTTTTGTGTATCCTTATGCATATAAGCAGATACAAGCCAAGCGTGGGTTATTCTCTCTAACATCTGGGTTGTACAGTCTGCTTTACACATATAGTAACATATCCTACACATAGCTCCAAATCTTGCTTTTCGCATGCATATCTTGGAGATTATTCCATAGTCCAAGAAACAGATTATCTCTGTTTTTATGGTTGCAAACTATTTCCTTTTTGGAATGCTCCGTAATCTATTGGAACAGTCGTCTGTTATGGACACTTTGGTAGTTTCCAATCTTATTATTACAAACCACATTGCAGTGAATAACCTTATATATAAGTCTTTTCACCCATAAGTAATTATGGCTTTAAGAAAAACACCTTGAAGTAGAGTTGGGTTAAAGGGTATATACTTCTATAATTTTGATAAATATTGTCAAATTACCTCCTGTAGACGTGCACCAGTTTGCAGTTTGACTCACAGCACACAGAAATGTCTGTTTCCCACCTGTCTGGCCAAACAGTATTATTAATCTTTTGTGTTTTGTCCATCTGATAGATAAATAATGGTATACTAGTGTAGCTTTAATTTTAATTTTTCTTATTCTCTTAGACATGTATTTAAAAGTTATTTGTGTTTCATTTTCCACAAACTGTCTGTGCATATTGTTTACTTATTTTTCTATTGGGCCAGTCATTTATTATCAAACAGTAGGTGTTTATTGGTTTGTGATATGAGTTGCAAATATTTATCCCAGCTTGCCATTTTTCTTTCACCATTGTTTATTATAGTTTTTGCTATAAAGATTGTTATATTTTATGCTGTAAAATTTATCCATCTTTTGATTTATGGCTTCTATGTCATATTTAAATAGGCTTCTTCTACATCAAGATTATAAAACATTTCTCCTAGGTTTCTCCTAATACTTTTATGCTTTCACTTTTACAATTAAATCTTTGATTCATTTGTAATTTATCCTGATGTAGAATATGAAGAATAGCTCTAATGTTATTTTTTTCCTAGATGGCTACCCAATGGCATTTATTGAATAATCTATCTTTTCTTCAGTAAGCTGAGATGCCGTCTTGCTACCTTTTGTTATATTAATAATTATGGAATGCACACTATGAATCAAGTGTTGTGTTAGGTACTATGGTAAATTTTAAAAGTGTAATACAGTTCTTGTAGCAGAAATTACTGTCTAGTTAGAGCCACAAAACTAACACTCATGGAAAAAATAAAATGGTGTATTATATCAGAGATGGTTTGATGGAGGGGTGGGCATCAGTTCTTCCCTGATGGTTGTAAAGTGGGATTAGAGAATAAAAACACACAAAAGAGAAATAGGGGAACAGAAGAAAAGGAGGATACTTGCTCATACTCATTAGCCAAAACTGATAGGTCTAGACAAGAGACAGGCTAAAGGTTTAGTAGCAAATATTCATTATGGATGTATTTCTGTATGGCAAATACTTTTATTTTGTAGAAATACATCTATCATATGTAAGTTGAAAATTGCCATTGTAAGATGCTGTGATTTCTTAAATTCTTCATTTTTAATTTAAATGTGGAAGTATCTGTAGAAAATGGCTTCAACTTCAATTTGCCACTATCACAGCAAGCATCTTGTTAGTTAATTTGGAATTATTTGATTATATCTGAATTGTTTCCTATTGCATTTTCTTGCTTGTTTAATATTGAATCTCTTTGTAGGAAATTAGTCATACTAGACTCTGTCACTTTAAATGCTTTCATGATGGAAGATTTAGAAATCTCTGTGGTACATAATACAAATATATGTATTCTCTTTTGTTCATAGTTTTAAAATTTAATCTTAAAAATTTAACGATAAGATTTTTTTGACTGTGCTGCGTGACTTGTGGGATCTTGGTTTCCTGACCAGGGATCAAACCCAGACCCTCAGCAACGAAAGCACGAAGTCTCAATCTTTGGACTGTCAGAGATTTCCCAAGATGTAATTTATATGTCATAAAATTCACCATTATAAAGTGCACAATTAGATGGTTTTGTGTAAATTCATAAGATTATGCAGCTATCACTTCTGTTTAACTCCAGAATATTTCCATTACTTCATAGAGAAGCTTTGTATGAGTTCATAGTCATTCCACATTATCCTGGCTCTCCAGCCCCTAGCAACTGCTAATCTGTTTCCTGTTTGTGTTGACTTGCCTGTTTGGGAAATCTCATATAAATGGAGTCATATAGTATGTGGCTTCCTTATTTGCCTTCTTTATATAAGGCATCCATGTGGTAGTGTGTGTTGGTGATTTAGTCTCTTTAATGGCTGAACAGTATTCCATTGTGTGAATATACCACATTTCGTTTATTCATCAGTTGATGGACATTTGAATTATTTCTGTTTTTTGCTAATATGAATAAAGCAGCTGTGAACATTTATAGGGCTTCCCTGGTGGCTCAGTGGTAAAGAATCTGCCTGCAATGCAGGTTAGAACCCCGTGTAGGGAAGATTCCCTTGAGGAAGGCATCAAAACCCCCTCCACTATTCTTGCCTCTAGAATCCCATGGATAGAGGAGGCTGGTGGGCTACAGTCTATAGAGTTACAAAGAGTCAGATGCAACTGGAGTGACTGAGCACATATGCATGCTGGAACATTTGTATACAAATTTTTGTGTGGACATATGTTTTCATTTCTCTTGGATATATACCTAGAAATGGAATTGGTAGCTCCCATGGTAACTCTATATTTAAAAATTTGAGAAACAGTCAAACTGTTTTCCACATTGACTGCATCATTTTACATTTCCACCAGCAATGTATGAAGGTTAAAATTTCTTCAAATATTTGCCAGTACTATTTATTTCCCCCTTTTAAAAATTATAGCCATCCTAGTGTGTGTGCGTGGTGTATTGTTGTAGTTTTGATTTGCAACATTCCTGATGAGTTGAATATCTTTTCACGTACTTGTTTTCCATTTCCATATCTTCTCTGTAGAAATAACCTGTTTAAATTCTCTGGCCATTTTTGAATTGGACTGTTTCTTCATTATTTAGTTGTAGGTGTTCTTTGCACATTCTAGAAATTAAACCCTTATCAGGTGTATCATTTGCAAATGTTTCCTCCCATTGCTTAGTGGTTTTTGTTTGTTTTTTTTTTTTTTTTTCATTTTCTTGGTAGTATCTTTTGACACATATTTTGTTGTTGTTGTTGAAGAGACTATGCTTTCCTCATTGAGTGATCCTGACATCCTTATTGAAAATTAATTGACTGTGTAAATGTAAGGTATATTTCTTGGTTCTCAATTCCATTCCATTGAGGTATTTGTTGTTGTTTAGTCACTCAGACGTGTCCAACTCTTTGTGACCCCATGGACTGTAGCCCATCAGGCTCCTCTGACCTTGGGATTTCCCAGGCAAGAATACTGAAATAGGTTACTGTTTCCTTCTCCAGAGGATCTTCCCAATCCTGGGATCAAACCCAAATCACCTGGGAAGCCCCTTCTAGTATTACACATTCCTGATTACTGAAGTTTTGTGGTAGATTTTGAAATGAGGAAGTATGTCTTTCAATGTTATACTTCTTTTTCAAGATTGTTTGGCTATAGTAGATGACTTGTACTTATATATAAATTTTGTTTTACTTTTTAATTTTATACTTTTTTCTATATAAATTTTAGGATTAGCTTGTCCATTTCTGCAAAAAAAAAGTTGTTATTTTGACATGAGTTGCACTGAATCTATAAATCAATTCAGGGATTACAAGTTTGCAAATAAGTTGACTTTTACTATTTTTAAATATGTAAATATTCTTACAACTGTATACTTTTCCCTAACATTTCACCTAAATTTTAAAGCTAATGTTTTAGTTATTTAAAAATATGGTATGAATTCAGTGGTCTTTTCCAGTGGCTACTGCTAGTACATGCTTATTTTTGCTGCTTTTCTGGAAGAATGTTCTGTCAGACTTGAACTTACCTAATAGTGATGACGATGGTTATGGTAATGGAGCTGGTACATGTGAAAATGACCAAGATGGTGAGGATGACAACCTGTACTTCCCAAGTGCCAATTGTGTACCAGGTTCCTTGCACATCATATTTAATCCTTGGTCATTACTGAGGAGGGAGATAGAAGCATCACAAATTTATAGGTGAGAATACTGAGATTGAGTGTGATCTGATAAAGAATCTGAGACCTAGGAAGGTAAGTGACTTTCTCCAGGTCTCAGAAAGCTGATAAATGCAAGACTGAGATTTGAACACTCCTTTTCCCCTCATTACTCTGTGTCCTCTTTACATATGAGCATCATATTTAAAAAATTTCAGACTACTGTACACTCTTGATGGGAGATTTTGGCTTCCTATAATTAGGTATGAATGATGAAAATAAAATTATCTAGTAGGAAGAGATTTGTAGCATAATCAATATGCCTTCCCTTTTCAAGGTATTCCAGCCATAATGACTCTCTTTCTCCATATCCTACATTAATATACGAAGTTCATCCTTACCTAGAAGGCTTTGTACTTGCTGTTTTAATTCTCCTCTTCTTAGAAAGTTTTCTCCAGACATGTGCATGGTTGGCACATTTTTCATTTTTGAAATCTTGGTCCAAGTGTCTCCTCAAAGAGGCCCCCTCTGACTACATCTAGTTAAATATTTTTATTTCCATTCCATGTTGCCATAGTTATTTTCTTTCGCATGTTAGATTATATTATTATCTTCATAGTCATCCTTATGAGTAACTGAAGTAATTTTTATTCATTTATACATTTATTATCCTTTTCCTCAAACCAGAATATAAGCTCTTTGGAGACAGACATTTTTTGTTTTTGTTTTTACCAAAGTGCATAGTCTTGTTTCATAGGCATTTTTCAAATAGTTTTTTGACTAATTGTGATTAATTATAAACTTTACTCAACATGTGCCCCGATTTGTTTTCCAATTTTACTTTCATTTATTTTGGAATAATTTTGGCATGTGATTTACTTTTCCCTCTTATTTATAAACTTAGTTTTTAAAGAGATTTATCTAAATCAAACTTTTGTTTCTTCATGGCTAAGAAATGCAGGTGTTTAATCACATAAATAAGCTCTCAATACTTAGAGAATTTTTTTCTAAGCTATGTAAACTGTTTCTCTTCATTTTAAAATTAATGATGGACTCCTTGTGCTAGTTTCTATTGTTGAACTTTTGTCTCAAACGTTCATTCTTAATTTTGTTTCTCCTGTGTATCTTGTGTTGCTACATAGATCATAAGTTCCCTGGGGCAGCCCACTGGACACCTGTAATGCTGAGTGATTGAGCACATGGTTGAGCTGCTCAATAAACTCTGTTTGGTTGTCTTATTGCAACTTAAGAAATGAAGAGAAGACAGTCCAAGCAACCAAACATTGTTAATCATGATCATAATATCTCTGTAACAAACTTTTTGGAAGAAGGGTTTGATACCATTTTCTCAAATATTGTTTATGTGTTTTATTGCAAAACTCCCTAAATAAGTTGTCTTCATTAATTGAAAGTTAATTCCCTGTTTTCATGGTTATAAATGCATGGTCTCTGTAGGTGGTTGACCTGTATCACTCAAAGCCTTCCAGAATACCCATGAAAGAAAAGCAACTTGATACAGAAAGACACTAGAATTACACTTCTATTAGTAAATCTTTAACTTTTTTTTTTAAACAAAGAAAAGCACACAGTAAATGTTTCAACATCCTGGTTGAGTTACCTAAGTGGAGTTAAATGTATAAATAGGTAAGCAATACTCTTTCAGGAAAATCTGATAGAAAATTACTCTTTTGCTACAATTGAAAGAAATGTTATTACATTGCAGCATTTGTGATATGCTGAATTTATTTGCAGTGTTTATAATAGCTCTCATATATTTTATAGAAGTAAGAGTTTTAGTATGTGTTTATCAAATTAAAAACTGCCTCAGATTGTTCCTTCTGTTTTCTAAATTTTATCACTGATTATAGATACAAGGTACTTCTATCATTTATTTTAAACACTGTTTATTAACTTGTCTTTAGGCTAGCTAAGATTGCATAGTGCTAAGAAATTAAGTGCTTTGGACAATCAGCAATTTGCATAATTATTGTTTTGGAGATAATTCTGTAGGGAATAGTCTGCTTCTATGAATATTTATAAAGTATCTGATTTATAAGCACAGAGACAATGAGTATAAGGTATTGTTATCTAGTTGTTTGAAAGATAATAAAATGTCCACAGAGAATAAATGTAATATCTTTGATATGGTTCAAATGACTTCATCACTAATCATATAATAGAAAAAAGAAAGAGAGTAATGGGAAATTTTCCATTATTTAGCTTAGTCTTACGCTTTTAGGCCACAGTCCCTGAAATATTCTGTGTGATAGTTTATGTCTGAGTATACGCATTTATGTGTGATGACATATATGTAACAGGAATATGTATTGGACATCATAATGTAAGTGATGAGAATTAATCTAGATTAAGGTTGGCAAATTTACTCAGTTGAATCTGACCCACTGCCTATTTTTGTGAGTAAGGTTTTATTGGAACACAATGCTCATTCATTTGTGTATTATCTGTGGTAACTTTCATGCTATTACAGCAGATTTGAGCATGGCCTGAAAAGCTATGCCCTTTAGAGAAAAACTTACGCCTCCTGATCTAGATATTATCACATAGATTCAGCTGACCTTCATACTCCAGGGGCCCTGTGTTCCTGCATTTTAAAGAATTTTTCTCTATATTCTTTTCTTCCTAACATAATGTGACTACTAAAGAGAGTCTAGAGTTATTGGCTTAAACAAGATCCAAGGAAACTTTTTGATCCTTAGCGTCTGCCTATGTTTATAATCATAAGCATTAAAAGTGGAAATAAATAAAATACATTAATACGAAATCCCGAGATTTTGTCATAAAATGATCTAAATTCTACCAGTGCTTTTTGAATATCCAGGGCTTGCTTAATTAGTATCTTGGGAATTGGAAATAAAAGTTAGCAAACTCTTGGTAATGTGTACTGTGATCCTTCAAAGCTACTCCTTCCAGTGCAAGAAGAGTAGTTTCCAGTATTCTCCTTCCTTACTTATCTGCGTGCGAGTGTTAAGTTGCTTCAGACTCTGTGCGATCCTGTACTATAGCCTGCCAGGCTCCTCTGTTGATGGGATTCTCCAGGCATGAATGCTGGAGTGGATTGCTGTGCCCTCCTCTAGGGGACCTTCCCAACCTAGAGACTGAACCTGTGTTTCTTACAAGTCCTGTTTTGGCAGCAGGTTCTTTACCACTATGCCACTTGGGGAGCCTTCCTCACTTATCTACCAAAGACAAATGAGGAAAGCAAATTCCATTTAATATAAAAGTACATTATATCTTGATTTTAAGGTTTCTAATTTCAATAAAAGTAAAATATTGGGTCAATAACTTCTAAGATTTCTTTATAATTTTAAAATTTTATGATTTTTTGAAAAAGCTAGTGTAAGCATTTATCAAAGAAAAATAAATGCATTCTCTTAAAGAATCAATTTAGTTCATCATTAGTAATTAAGATAGTTCTTTTTCACAAGCTCATTCTCTGCAGTTATACATCATAAGAAGGGAATTGTAAAAGAAGAGCTAAATGAGTTGAGCGATATACCATGTTCATAGATTGGAGCTCAATATTATTAAGATGCCATTTCTTTACAAATACTATAGGTTCAGTAAAATCCTCCCCAATTTGTTTTTGTAGAAATTGGCAAATTGAGTCTAAAATTTATATGTGAACAGAGAGAGATAAACTTCATATGGTATTCTCTATATGTGGAATCTAATGAATAATACAAATGAACTTTTATACAAAACAGAAATAGATCCACAGATATAGAAAACAAATTTATGGATACCAAAGGGGAAGAGGGGTGGTTAAATTAGGAGTTTGGGGTTAACATATATACAAGAAAGACCTGTGTAGCATAGAAAGCTATACTCAACATTTTGTAATAACTTATAAGGGAAAATGGGCTTTCCTGGTGTCTCAGTTGGTAAAGAATCCACCTGCAATACAGGAGATCTGGGTTCGATCCTTGGGTTGGGAAGATCCCCTGGAGGAGGGCATGGCAACCCATTCCAGTATTCTTGCCTGGAGAACCCCATGGACAGAGAAGCCTGGCGGACTCCATGGGGTTGCAAAGGGTCGGACTCAACTGAGTGACTAAGCACAGCACAGCACATAAGAGAAAGTAGTCTGCAGAAATGTGCATGGCTGAATCACTTTGATGTATACTGGAAACTAACAATATTATAAGTCAACTGTACTTTGGTTTTTTAAAAAATTCATATGGAAATGGAAAGGATTTAGAATAGTTTAAAAAAATCTTGAAAGAACAATGTTGAAGTACTTACATAAAACCCTTGATTTTAAGAGTTACATTAAAGCTAAAGTAATGAAGAGAGGTGTCTATTAGCATAGGAGTAGGTAGTTAGATCAACTGAACAGAATTGAACACAAATATAGCAAATTGTGCATGTCAAGGCTGTATATTGTTACCCTGCCTATGTAACTTATATGCAGAGTACATCATGCAAAATGCTGGGCTGGATGAAGCACAAGCTGGAATCAAGATTGCCGGGAGAAATATCAATAACCTCAGATATGAAGATGACACCACCCTTATGGCAGGAAATGAAGAAGAACTGAAGAGCCTCTTGATGAAATTGAAAGAGGAGAATGAAAAAGTTGGCTTAAAACTCAACATTCAGAAAGCTAAGATCATGGCATCCAGTCCCATCACTTCATGGTAAACAGTTGAGGAAACAATGGAAACAGTGACAGACTTTATTTTCTTGGGCTCCAAAATCACTGCAGATGGTGACTGCAGCCATGAAATTAAAAGACGCTTGCTCCTTGGAAGAAAAGTTATGATCAACCTAGACAGCATATTAAAAAGCAGAGACATTATTTTGTCAACAAAGGTCTGTCTAGTCAAGGCTATGGTTTTTCCATGTACGGATGTGAGAGTTGGACCATAAAGAAAGCTGAGCATCAAA
Source organism: Cervus elaphus (assembly GCF_910594005.1). Lineage (NCBI taxonomy): Eukaryota > Metazoa > Chordata > Mammalia > Artiodactyla > Cervidae > Cervus > Cervus elaphus. Next base: position 53,518,642 of record NC_057842.1, on the reverse strand, counting down.
GAATTGATGCTTTTGAACTGTGGTGTTGAAGACTGTTGAGAGTCCCTTGGACAGCAAGGAGATCCAGCCAGTCCATCCTAAAGGAAATCCGTCCTGAATATTCATTGGAAAGACTGATGCTGAAGCTGAAATTTGAATACTTATGCCACCTGATATGAAGAATGGACTCACTGGAAAAGACCCTAATGCTGGGAAAGATTGAAGGCGGGAGGAGAAGGGGATGACAGAGGATGAAATGGTTGGATGGCATCACTGACTCGATAGACATGAGTTTGAACAAGTTCCAGTAGTTGGTGACTGACAGGGAAGCCTGGTGTACTGCAGTCCATGGGGTCACAAAGAGTTGGACACTTATAAGGAACTGAACTGAACTTACAGTAAATTGATTTTGAACAAAGCTACCAAAGAAGCTCAATGACATAAAAGAAAATGTTTAACAGATGGTTCTACAACAACTAGAAAATGCACCTCTATCCCTTCTTCACAATATAAAAAGAGTTAATTCAAGATGTGCCAAATTTAAGAGCCAAACCAGAAAGCTTCTAGGAAAATAGCAAAGGAGAATCTCATTGTGTCTTTGACATTTGAAGATTTCTTAACAACCTACACCCACACACATGCACTTCCTAACCACAAAAGACAAGATATAGGTGAACTGGATTGTACAATGATACAATTTTTCTCTCATCAAAAACAAAATTATTAAGGAAATAAAATTCAAACTATAAACTTGGAGACAATATTTGCAACATTTATATCTGTTAAGATAATTGTTCCAGAATCCTACAAGTCAATAAAAACTATCAATTCAATAAAAAATGAACAGAGGAGAACAAATACTTCAAAAAGAAGAGAAATGAAGGACCAATAAGCATATGAAAGGGTCCTCAGCATAATTGTGGAAATGCAAATTAAAATGTAAATTTAAATTTATTTAGCCAGATAAATTGCTAAAATTAAAAGTGACAGTATCAAAGATTGGTGAGAATATGAAAAACTGGGACTCTCATATTGTTGGTGAGTGTTTAAAATAGTATAATTATTTGGAAATAGTTTGGCAATTTCTTATAAAAATTATATACAGACGTAACTTGTGATCCAAAAATTTTTTTCCTAGGTATTTACCCAAGAGAAATACAAATGCAACATAGTTTATAGTTGCTTTATTTATAATGGGCAAAAGTCAAAGCAACTCAACTGTTCATTAATGGAACAATGAATATATAAATCATGGAATATTCATATATACTACTCAGCAATACAATATATACTACTCAGGAATGTAAAGAAGTAAATAACTAAAACAAAAACATGGATAATCTCAAACATTTATTTGAATGAAGGAAAGCAGACACAAATAACAATATATTTAAATTTATATGAAGTTATAACAGGCAAAACAAAACAGGAAGCAATCTAAACATCCATCAACTGGTGAATAGATAAAATGTGGCATATCTGTACAATGGAATATGAAATATTATCCATAAAAAAGATGAACATCTGATAAACACTACAATAGAGAAAGCTAAGTGAAAGAAGCTAGACACAGAAAGACTACATATTGTATGATTCCATATGTACCAAATTTCCAGAAAAGTCAAATCTGTGGTCGTGGAATGCAGATCAATGACTGCATGGACTGGGGAGTTGGGGAACACAAACAGGCGTGAGGGGACTTTTTGAGTTGATGGAAATGCATAACTGGTTCATGGTGATGGTTGTGCAAGTCTGTAAATGTACTAAAAAAAGCTGTATACTTGTAATGGGTGAACTTGATTTATTTTAATAAGGCTATTTCAAAGAGTAAGGAAAGAGCAGACAAAGCTAACATATGGTGATAGAAAGGAGACAGTGGTTGTTTCTGAGTAGTGGAAACTGACGGGAAATTAGGAGGGAATTTTATGAGGTGATGGAAATATTCTATGTCTTGATTGGCCTGGTAGTTATACATGGATGGTTATTATTGTCAGAATTTATGGAATTCTGCAGTTATGATTTGTGTATTTTTATAATATGTAAATTATACCTCAAATTAAAAGAAAATGTTACTACATGTTTGGGGTTTTTTGAATTGGAAGAATGTAGCAGTGATTTATCCACATTAAACTTTGCCAGTTCTGAAGGATAAAGGAAGCAACCAGAGAGGAAGATGCTAATTATGTTGATTTTCTATTATGTGAAGTAACTTCTGGGGCAGAAAATAGGCAAGAGCTTATAAAGAACATCATGTTTTTTATCTACCTTTTTTTCTTTCCAGAAATCAGTTTTATCCTTCTTTTGCTTGCTTTTAAGGGTATGACTAGAGATTTATTAGGAAACTTTCTATTGTCAACTAAGCTATTATGTCCATTAGTTGTTATCTCTGACATCGGTTTTTCACCTCATTATTCTTAAAATCAAGAAAATCAGAATTCACCGAAGTGTACAGGAGATAAACAGTAAATTGTTGACAATGTATTCGGTTCAGTTCAGTTCAGTCGCTCAGTCGTGTCCAACTCTTTGCGACCCCATGAACCACAGCATGCCAGGCCTCCCAGTCCATCAGCAACTCCTGGAGTTCACTCAAACCCATGTCCATCGAGTCGGTGATGCCATACAAGCATCTCATCCTCTGTCGTCCCCTTCTTCTCCTGCCCTCAATCTTTCCCAGCATCAGGGTCTTTTCAAATGAGTTAGCTTTTCGCATCAGGTGGTCAAAGTATTGGAGTTTCAGCTTCAGCATCAGTCCTTCCAATGAACACCCAGGACTGATCTCCTTTAGGATGGACTAGTTGGACCTTCTTGCAGTCCAAGGGACTCTCAAGAGTCTTCCCCAACACCACAGTTCAAAAGCATCAATTCTTCGGCGCTCAGCTTTCTTTATAGTCCAACTCTCACATCCATACATGACTACTGGAAAAACCACAGCCTTGGCTAGAAGGACCTTTGTTGACACAGTAATGTCTCTGCTTTTTAATATGCTGTCTAGGTTGGTCCTAACTTTCCTTCCAATGTATTATGGTGTTTTATTGCCATTATTACCTGTTATAACGTTTCTGATACTTGTTATATTTGTTAAGAGTCAGGGTGGAAGAGAACAGAAAATCTATTTTAGGAAGCCATTTAAACTTTTCTCAGTCTGATAAGGAATTTAGAATGGTTACTCACTCATTCTCAGGTCATTTATACTTAACCTTTATTAAATATTTTCAAATCCTAAACATGGTTTCATGGTAAAAGGCAGAGAAAATTTTTAAATGTGTGGTGAACAGAAAGTGTTGTAGATTTTATTCTTTTCATTTTTTTCTGCCTTATTTTGTGTTTCTCATAGTCCTAATACTGTTTGTCTCTCAAATTTTTTCTTCCATTCAAGCAAGATCTTCAGTAATCTAAGTCCACCCTTCCATTTCTGAACTGTATTTGATGCTAATGCGTACTGCCCAGAAATCCTTTTATCTTGTAACGGTCCTCATTCTCACCTCAGGACCTTCTCCTTACCTCCAGTTTATCATCCAGCTGCTAAAATTTCCATCTGAAGACCTCAGAGTGGGAACTGCCAGTGTGGATGCTTCTCACATGTGCTCTCAAGGACCCAGTGAGCACTACAATGTCTTTGCCATGTGCTCTTCCAAAGCCTAGTTTTAACATTGCTTTCGAATTCCTTCATCCTTGGATTACTCCACTACTTCTGAGGCAACACAAACATCTTTTTTTTTCTTGCAAATTCGTTTCCTTCAGAAGCAAGACCACTCTCTGTTTCTACTTCCATTTGGCGTTTCTTATCTCTTTTCATCTAGCTTTTTATAAGGACAACCATTTTTCTTCTATCCTGTCAGATTTGGACTTTGCTGAATCTGAGCTTCCTTCTCTTTGTTACAATTTTTACCTTAATGCCAAGAAAAAAAAAATTTAAAACCTGTTTTTTTCAAGTGTCTCTACAGAAGTTTCTATTACCTTCAGAAGCCCTAGCAATTATTTTTATTTACATAATTATGAATTTGGTTTCTCTGTGTGTGTGTGCGCACATGTGTGTTTTGTGGATTTGCTCAGTTTCTCTGCTACTACAACCAAATCAGATTCTTAGAAAAGATTTCTAGGCCCAAGACTCAAATACTTCTTTTGCCTGGAAATATTGTCCAAGAAGATGGCATCCTCTATCTGCCCCCAGAACTCATTCTTATTTTTTCATTCCTTGTTGAATTTTACTTTGGATAAATCTGTACTCTGGATTCTCAACATTAGTGACAATACAAGAACAATAAGTGGATAAAGATAAATAGGTTTTGATGGGAAGATAATAAAATTAGTTTTCAACCTTATCATCCTCTTAAAATTTCACTAAGTAGTTTAAAATACAGGCCTGGAACCTGAGAGAAAAAGTAGAACTAGAAAAAGATTGGTAAGTTTTCTGCATAAAGAATTTAAAGCCATGAGAATAGATGGAAGGACATGTAGATGAGAAGTAGTATGTATCTGAAATCAGAATACCTGGGTTTAGTTCTATATCTGTCACATTTTAGCAGAGGGACTTTGGGCAAGTTATCTGACATCTGTGATCCTTAGTTTTCTCATCTTTTAAATGGAGTTTGCCATAGGCTACCTTTAAGTTCTGTTTTAGCTCCAAAACTCTACTATCTTAAGAAATTATTAAACATGAAAATGCAGAAATAAAATACAGAGAGCCTGTAAGTAGTCAGTGGAATTGAGACTTAAGGCAGATTTCAAAGCTGAGAGCACTTAAGAATGTGCATATTTGAATGACATTATTTGTTTCTTGATTAACACATGAACTTTTTTCTTTCCCCCCTGATGGGTATTAGGACCCAATTTCCATTAAAATTTTCTCTTTGCAAAGTGAAATGCAGTACTGTAAAGGAGATTACCAATAACTGAGACTAATGATGGTTTAAGTATCAAAATTAGAATAAAACTAATGAATTTTAGGGATGATGTTCCTATAATAAAATAGGTACTGATTACAACCTGAGTGTAGTATGAGAGAAAGCAAAGTGAATTGATTCCCAGATTGCATACCTATGAGACACTGTATTTGAAGATGTAGCATATGAGGAAATGGAAATTAAGGAGTTTTAATTAAGGAGTTTTAGTCTTAATGGAGAGGTCAGAACTTTTGCAGACATAAAAAGTAATCCTTATTGTACCTTTTAGAGGCAGGTACGAGAACAGGCATTATTTTCAGCTAGACACTGAGGGCCAGTGTTACGGGGTAGGCACGTGGCGTAGGCGGAGGCACAGGTTGTCGTGTCTGAGAGCATGCTTCTGTGCCGTTGCAGCCCTCCCACACCACCCATCTGCACCCAGCATTGGGCAAGTTGCTCATTTGGGCTTCAGCACTTTTTTCTATGAAATGGGATCAATAACTATTATTAGTGTGGTTGTTAGGATTAAATAATTTGTGTAAAGTGCTTCTAACGGTGTCTGCCCCATAATAATGTAACCAATGTAGACTGTAACCACTACCACCATTACCTTAACTACTACTGCTGCTATAATGACAGTGGGCGTGACACAGGCGTTTATTTGTGTGAATTGTGTGTCTATGGAGAAGGGAATTGATGTTTCTTTATTCTTATTTTGGGTTCCATTCTGTTAAGTGTGGTCTGGGGAGACCAGAGGACTACGACAGTCCCCCACAGTTCACACTGTGGTCTCTATCATGTTAATAGTAATGATACAACAACACCTGAATTTTTTTAAGTATGAAAGAAACTTACTTGACATTTCATTGAGGAGAGATGGAAGCAATGACAAATACTAAAATTTTACCCCGTTAATTGTGGATTGTGTTTTTAATGGATAGTGGTAGCAGGAGTTATACTGGAGAGGCATTGTTTACTTGAAGGACATTTCTCCTCATAAAAAGGGTCAATGAAAAGCAAAAGCTTGGGAGATTCTGCTCTAGACTATACCAGCCAGATAAAAAATTGCTAAGTAGTATTGCAGGAAAGAGGCATGAATAAAGCTGAGTCAATAGCCTGCTGCATAGTCTTTCAGATTCTAGTTCCACTCACACTACTTCAGGATTTATTTCTCTTTCCTTATAGGCAAACCTGCCCTCCAAAATACTTTCCTTCCTTATAATTTGTATTTTTTTGACCCTTATAATACATGATTTAAAATATTCTGTTGGCTTCCCTCACTCAGATCACACACTGAATCACTTCAGCATACATATAATAATTGTACTGATTTAATAATTTGCAATGATTAAATTCTGTATTTTCTTGGAAACCCTATTTTAGTCTGTTTATACAGTGTGAATAACCAGTACTGTTGACAGTTCCTTGATGTCAGAGACTGTATCCTCTGTTCATTGTATCTCCCTAGGGTCCCTGTCATAATGCTCAGAAGTATTTATTAAGCACCCAGTGATGCTTAATGAATGTTGTTGACTGACAGGACTTTCATCCAATTGAGATAGCAGCAAGACATCTGAGAAATTTCCTAGACACAAGCAGAGAAACAGAAGCTAGAGGTGAACAAATCTGAATTTTATCCATGTAATGAAAGCAGTTTCACCAGACAAAAGTCCTACTTTTTCTTAAACCTTTCATGCATGTAAGTGTTCCATGTCTTTAAAGCATTTTCAATGTCTCTTTTGGTATACTCTTAAAAAATTTGTATGCCTGTCTCTCCCAAGAAAAATGACCCTAATTGAAAGGTGAAAGAACACCATAATTTATATAATGGCATTATATTTTCTTTCTAATATTCTTCAATTATGGGAAGCTTTAAGATTGTCCCTGTTAGCTAACTATGTCATGTTCTGTAATTTTAAAAAGTGAATTCATCTTACCGTTTTTATCTTCTTGTGACATATCATCATCAAATTTTCAACAATGTGTGTGACTAGCATGTAAAAATCTAAAACCATACATTCTTTGAAAAATATGAAGTATACTTAAATTATAGATATAATTTGGTATATATCTGGGTAAAATGTGGAAAGCATTCTGGGAGACATTTGTATGTAAGAATAAAACAAAAGAAATTTAATTTTCCCCAAACTAATGCTAGAAGTGCCAGAGAAAGAGAGAATATTATGTATGCAGTGCAGTATATACAGAAGCTACATTCTTGCAAGGAAACGCTGGTGCGTAATTGACTCAGTAATTCTGTACCATGAAAAGTAATCAGATGATCTTCACTTAAGACAAGTCAAATGGACCATATGTTAGACGTAATCACAACGTACGTTTTCATGCACTATTTAGCATTTATGTTAATATATATGGTAACATCTATGTATGTGTAATATGTGTATATATGTTTGTTTACACACGTTTATAGTGGAGTCTGATTAAAATATATTGTGGAAATGCTGAGAAACCTTTAAGATAGTAATTTCTTTTTAGATGACCTTCAAGAAAAGAAAAAATAAGTCTAGTGTTACAAAATGAAATTTACTATTTTATGAAAATTATCATTGATATTAATGCCGTCACCCATGGGATATAGTGTATGAAAGAGGACAAGAGCACTGAATGTCAGCAAAACAACGTATTCATAGGTATAAGCTCATGTCTGACATTAAATAAATGTGGTCCACTGTACCAAGCATATCAGGAACTCATTTTCAATTAATTATATTTCAGGGGCTAATATGTAACTAAGGTTAATGGTCCTTGGGCCTCAATCTATTCAGTTATTTTAGTAGCGCATGCCTTTCACTTCAGGTGCTATTGGTAATATGAGATATTAAGATAACAATCAGATAACCATAGTTAAAATAAATGAGGGCTTATTTGCCTCAGAGTGATTAGAGTGACTTTTTTCATTTGTTTTCACCTGGCTGCTCTCAAGTATCATTACTTTCATTCCCTTGTCCAGGTGAACAAGGCACAAGGTCTAATTTAAGTAATTTTTGTAGTCCCCAATCACAGCTCGTTTTGAAGAGATTGTGTATTGGATTGTTTGTGGAGTCTGAACAAGCCATTGAAATGCAAATAACAGATCCTTCCATTGGAATAGCTTTATGAATTGCTAGAATAATTTTTGTTATCTTTTTAGAAGATATTTTAATAGTCCTTCAAATTTTTTGTACAGTACTACTATGAATAGGCTTTATTATTTTGTAGAAGAAAGCAAGGTAGTATTACATTTTGTTTTATATACTTGGGTTGAGAAAGAAAATTAGCATCTCTTTCCTCTCATTCATTAGTGTATTATGTGCAATATTATCAAAACCATGACTAGGAGTAACACAAAGTTGTGTGGATAAAAAGCAAAATTACAAAAATGCTGGTGAAGGTTTGTTTTTGCTGATACTATTTTCCAAACATCTGGAATCTGCCAAAAATGTAGTAGTTTCACAGGCAGGTTAATGTGAGAGGGAAAAATATTGAGGAAAATCTTAAATATCTGAAGGGCCTACTGATGATATCTGGTTTTGAGACGGCTATGATTTAGAATTGTTCTGTGTTTGTTTGTTTTTTTTTCTTCAAAGCAAAGAGAAATGAAGGAAATGCTTTGAAATCCTACCCGGTATGTTGGTGGTATGGGGTATCTCTTGAGAGTCACATTAAGACAAACACACCCGCGTGCACACAGAGGCACTTCCTAAAAACTTAATTTTGAAGGAGTGGCCACATGGCCAATATCATGTATATAAAAGTATAAAGGCAGAATATATCTATATTCAATTAACCCCCTTAAGACTAGCAAAATTAAAACATTTATTGTTCTACCCCAGAAGTTTAGGAACACGATGCCTTAAACTGCAGCCCCACAGATTCTGACTTAGTTTGTCTGAGGTGGAACTCAAGAATAAGTAATTGTTTCACACTCTCCAGAGGATGCTAGTGTGAATACAAAGTTGAGAAGGACTCTGGTACCACCAACCCTGAAAGAAAGCAAAGACTTTGGGGAGGGTTGTCCCTCACCTGAACTGGCTCTGCCAGGCTCGCCACTGTGTGTCCCTCTGCAGGTTACCCTAAGAATGCTTTCTCATCAGTGATATGGAAAGTACAAATCCACTAGACTTCTAGGTGAATTATATTTAATAATTATAAAACCCTCAGCAAGGCTCAGATATACTTGCTCCTTCCTATCTGTAGTGCATTTCTTAGAGTCTCTCATCACCCCAAGTATAAGGTCACTTTCTGTTATAATATTAAGGTAAAATTAGCATTATCTCCTCCAGTATATTATGGAGTAAAATTTTCAGCATTTTGGAGATAATGTTAATGTGTGTAATTATTTCTGATGGTTATTTACTGCTTTTAAGATTATTCTCTGCCTCACATTTTGCTCTTTGCCTCTGACTCCATTTCTACCCTGTTAACTACAGGACTCATTGGAAAAGACCCTGATGCTGGGAGGGATTGGGGGCAGGAGGAGAAGGGGCCGACAGAGGATGAGATGGCTGGATGGCATCACCGACTCGATGGGCATGAGTTTGAGTAAACTCCGGGAGTTGGTGATGGACAGGGAGGCCTGGTGTGCTGCGATTCATGGGGTCGCAAAGAGTTGGACACGACTGAGCGACTGAACTGAACTGAACTACAGGACAGGGTCCCTATTCCTTTGCTACAGAAAGTGTTGTCAGCTGTAGCCGACAAATGGTTTATTATTCAGCAGACAATTTAAAATTTCATCTCAGTTAACCCTTTTCTTAAAAATCTCTCAAATTTCTGGCTCTAAAAATTTTTATTAGTTGTCTCTTCTACTGGGGGTCTGACCTCCTTTCAGGTTGCTATGCCCTTTTTGTTTCTCCTTCAAATGCTGTCCACATTTTTTCTAGATTATTCTTCCTTTTCTAGATTATTTTCCCAATTCCCAAATGCCTACTTTATTTTTAGTTCTCTTTTTGGTTAACTTATTACTCAGTTTTGCTCTGAGTAATATTCTTTTGCCGAGAGTAGCCAAACAAAATATTTTACTAAATAAAAACTACTTCAAAGAATTTTGCCAATAATTAGGAATAATAATTTTCCTCCCTATTGTACAAGATTATGCAGTTGTAAAATTATAACTGATTATAATTAGCATTATCTTATATTTCTTTTTATTTTTGTTCTCGAGAATAAGTAGCAGGTTGTTGGATATAACTATATCAAACTTTAGTGGTCATAAGAATAGCCTAATCTGTTTGCTAATCTGTAGATTCCTGAGCCTTGTCCAGAGATTTTGATTTAGTAGCTTAGCAGTTTAAACTTTAATGGGCATCTCAGATAATTCCAAGGTGTTCTGTGTGTTTCATAGTGAGTAACACAGGCATGATTTGGCTCAGGTAAAACCTAGTTTATTTGGTTCAGCTAGTAGGAAGATCCCCTCGAGAAGGATATGGCAACCCACTCCAGTATTCTTGCCTGGAAAATCCCGCGGACAGAGGAGCCTGGCGGGCTAAAGTCCATGGGGTTGCAAAGAATCAGACATGACTTAGAAGCTGAGCACAAGCACACATAAGATCCAGTATTCACCAGCAGTGATCAGAACAAAGCATAAGAAAAAACACCAATGTCAGCATTAAGATTGTATCTTTTGGTTATCAAAAAGAAACTCTGTTAAAAAGGAATCACTTCACCAGAACACCTGAATGGGATCAGATAGGATTTTAGGGAGTGGCTATTTGTTGACTCTACACATGGACCCCACCAGATGGTCAACAAATGAAATAGGATTAATTGTATTCTTTGCAGCCAAAGATGGAGAAGCTCTATACAGTCAGCAAAAAGCAAGACCTGGAACTTACTGTAACTCAGATCATCAGCTCCTTATTGCAAAATTCAGGCTTACATTGAAGAAAGTAGGGAAAACCACTAGACCATTCATGTATGAACTAAATCAAATCCCTTATGATTATACAGTGGAGGTGACAAATAGATTCAAGGGATGAGATTTGGTAGACAGAGTGCCTGAAGAACTATGAATGGATGTTCATAACATTGTACAGGAGGCAGTAACTGAAACCATCCCCAAGAAAAAGAAATGCCAGAAGATAAAGTGGTTGTCTGAGGAGGACTTACAAGTAACTGAGAAGAGTAGAGAAAAGCGAAAGAGAAAGAGAAGGATATACTCAACTGAATGCAGAGTTCTAAAGAGAAGCAAGGAGAGATAAGAAAGCCATCCTAAGGGAACAGTGCAGAGATGTAGAAGAAAACAATAGAATGGGAAAGACTAGAGATCTCTTCAAGAAGATTGGAGATACCAAGGGAACATTTTGTGTAAAGACGGACACAATAAAGGACAGAAATGGTAGGGACCTAACAGAAGCAGAAGAGATTAAGAAGAGGTAACAAGAATACACAGAAGAACTCTACAAAAAAGGTCTTGATGACCCGGTAACCATGATGATGTGTACACTCACCTAGAACCAGACATCCTAGAGTATGAAGTCAAGTGAGCCTTAGGAAGCATTACTACAAACAAAGCAAGTGGAAGTGATGGAATTCCAGCTAAGTTAATTTCAAATCCTAAAAGATGATGCAGTCAAAGTGCTGAGCTCAATATGCCAGCAAATTTGGAAAACTCAGCTGTAGCCACAAGACTGGAAAAGGTCAATTTTCATTCCAATCCCAAAGAAAGGCTATGCCAAAGAATGCTCAAACTACTGTACAGTTGCATTCATTTCACATGCTAGCAAGGTAATGCTCAAAATCCTTCAAGCTAGGCTTCAGAGGTATGTGAACTGAGAACTTCCAAATGTACAGCTGGATTTAGAAAAGGTAGAGGAACTAAAGATCAAATTGCCAACATCCTTTGGATCACAGAAAAAGCAAGGGAATTAAAAAAAAAATCTACTTCTGCTTCACTGACAACGCTGAAGACTTTGACTGTGTAGATTGCAACATTGGAAAATTCAAAAGACATAATATCAGACCTCCTTACCTGCCTCCTGAGAAGCCTATATGCTGGTCAAGAAGCAACAGTTAGAACTGGACATGGAACAACAGACTGGTTCCAAATCGGGAAAGGAGTATGTCAAGGCTGTATATTGTCACCCTGCTTATTTAACTTAAATGCAGAGTTCAGTTCAGTTCAGTCATTCAGTCGTGTCCAACTCTTTGCAACCCATGGACTGCAGCATGCCAGGCTTCCCTGTCCCTCACCAACTCCCGGAGCTTACCCAAACTCATGTCCATTAAGTTGGTGATGCCATCTAACCATCTCATCTTCTGTCATCCCCTTCTCCTCCTGCCTTCAACCTTTCCCAGCATCAGGGTCTTTTCAAATGAGTCAGCTGTTTGCATCAGGTGGCTGAAGTACTGGAGTTTCAGCTTCAACATCAGTCCTACCAGAGAACACCCAGGACTGATCTCCTTTGGGATGGACTGGTTGGATCTCCTTGCAGTCCAAGGGACTCTCAAGAGTCTTCTCCAACACCACAGTTCAAAAGCATCAATTCTTCTGCGTTCAGCTTTCCTTATAGTCCAACTCTCACATCCATACATGACTACTGGAAAAACCACAGCCTTGGCTAGATGGACCTTTGTTGACAAAGTAATGTCTCTGCTTTTTAATATGCTGTCTAGGTTGGTCATAACTTTCCTTCCAAAGGAGTAAACATCTTTTAATTTCATGGCTACAGCCACCATCTGCAGTGATTTGGGAGCCCAGAAAAATAAAAGTCAGCCACTGTTTCCAGTGTTTCTCCATCTATTTGCCATGAAGTGATGGGACCGGATGTTATGATCTTAGTTTTCTGAATGTTGAGCTTTAAGCCAACTTTTTCACTCTCATCTTTCACTTTCATCAAGAGGCTCTTTAGTTCTTCTTCACTTTCTGCCATAAGGGTGGCATCATCTGCATATCTGAGTGCGTCAGGCGAAATGCCAGGCTGACTGAAACACAAGCTGGAATCAAGATTGCCGGGAGAAGTATCAACAACCTCAGATATGCAGATGATACTGCTTAAATGGCAGAAAGTGAAGAGGAACTAAAGGTGATGACGGTGAAACAGGAGAGTGGAAAAACTGGCTTAAAATTCAGCATTCAGAAAATGAAGATCATGGCATATGTTCCCATCACTTCATGGCAAATAAAAAGTAGAAACAGTGACAGATTTTTTTTGGTGGGGGGTCCAAAATCACTGCAGATTGTGACTGCAGCCATGAAATTAAAAGATGCTTGCTCCTTGGAAGAAAATCTATGAGAAACCAAGACAGTGTATTAAATAGCAGAGGCATCACTTTACTGACAAAGGTTTATACAGTCAAAACTATGGCTTTTCCAGTAGTCATGTGTGGATGTGAGATTTGGACCATAAAGAAGGCTGAGCACCAAAGAATTGATGCTTTTGAACTGTGGTGTTGGAAAAGACTCTTGAGAGTCCCTTGAACTGCAAGGAGATCCAACCAGTCCATCCTAAAGGAGATCAGTCCTGGGTGTTCATTGGAAGGACTGATGCTGAAGCTGAAGTTCCAGTACTTTGGCCACATGATGCAAAGAGCTGACTCATTAGAAAGTCTGTGATGCTGGGAAAGATTGAGGGCAGGAGGAGAAGGGGGTGACAGAATGAGATGGTTGGATGGCATCACTGACTCAAAGGACATGATTCTGCACAAACTCCAGGAGATAGTGAAGGACAGGGAAGCCTGGTGTGCTGCAATCCATGGTGTCACAAAGAGTCGGACATGACTTAGGGACTGAACAATAGCAATTTGTTCCAGAACAATCTTTGTTCTCGGCCAAATGGTTCAGTACTTGTTTATTTGCTAATTTGTAACCATTCTTGTACCTTATTACAAAAGATACACTGAATTGAGGTTGAGGGTAATAACCCCATTCTCATCCCTGCGGTATGAGTGGAGTGAGATTTACTCCATCTTAGATCTAGCTTAGCCCCCTCTCACAGAAACTAAAGAAAGCCTGCATCCAGCAACAAAGATCCAGCACAGCCAAAGATGAATAAATAACAATTATAAATAAAAAGAAAGTGGGCTGCTAAAGAGCACTAGCCCCCAGATGTGTCAAGCACTTCTAGATTGGATGGAAACTGCAACTACTTTGCTGGCCATAACAAGAGCAGCCTGAGATGAGGTCACCCCTTAGATGTAGGAAAGACAAGAAATGAGTATGCCGCTTAATACCTCATTTAGGGAGTACCTGAGGCTCGCCCTTCCTTGGACTTTGTAGATAAGAGAGCCAATAAATTCTCATGATACTTTCAGTTTTGTCCTGCAATTTGAAGCATAAATGGTCATCTGATACACCTGAACATGCTTCTTATGTATCAGAGTTCTCCAGAGAAATAGAACCAGTATATAATTTATAATAAGGTATTGGCATACAGGATTATGGAGGCTGAAAATTCCCATGATCTGTTGTCTGCAGCTGGAGACTCAAGAAAGCTTGTGGCCATTAAAAGGTCTGAGAATCAGTAGTGCTGAGGGTAGGAAGAGATTAATAATTCAGGTTAGAGCGGGGACAAATCCAACCTTCCTCCACCTTTCGTTCTATTAATGTTCAGCCCATCAGTGGATTGGATGAGGTCCATCCACATTGGGGAGGGCCATCTGCTTTAGTCAGTCTACCAATTCAAATGCTAATCTTTTTCAGAAACACCTCACAGACACATGTGGAAATAATATTTAACTAGATATCTGAGCATCTCTTAGCTCAGTGAAATTGATACAAAAGATTAACCATCACACCTTACAAATGACTTTATAGTGTTACTTAACTTTTTAGGATCTTGAGTTTCTTCTGCCGTACAAGAGAATAGTATCTATTGTAGCCTCAGAAACAATGTCTATAAAGCATAGTGGATAGTATATGTATACTGTACCCCTTCTGCCACATGGGAGTTAAGTGCTGGTGGTACCGAGATGAATAAGACATAATTTCTGTACTGAGGACCTCACAGACCACTTGGGGTCAAGGAGTCAAGGAATGATTATAGTTCAGGGTGGGAGACGCAGAAGTGAAGTGTGCTTGTTGTCTAGGGGAGCAGAAAGCAAGAAGTGATGTGCTGCAAGGGAGGTGGTCAGGGCACAGTTTGCATAGGAGGAGGCACTTGGGCTGGTTCCTGAGGGATGTAGAAGTGGGCTAATATGAGAGGATGGAAGACTGGGGGATACTTGCTTCCTTAGTCTTGAGATAAAGGGAAAGATCAAAGATGCACACCAGGTTGGAAGATGTCATTAGCCTTCTTGAAGTCAACAGAAGCCTATGGGCCAGTTGGACATCGTGATTTATGAAATGAAGCTTGATCAACATGAGATACTTTTGGGTTAAGCTTGCTTAGTAGCTAATTGCATGTTTAACAGTAAAATAAACCGAAACAAATCTTTTTTTGCAGTACTTGTATTTTTCTATGCCTATAAAATGTAGATATGCTGATTGAAAAATTATGAAAATATAGAAAAAAGGCAAATAAATAGCATCCAGGTGTAATCACTGTTAACATTTTGATGTACACATTAAAAAAATCATTCTAAACAGACAACCATCCTTCAAAAAATGCAATTAGAGAATGCATATGACTTTTTACCTGTTTCTTCTCACCTAATATATCATGAAAATGTTCCCAAAATAAATATAAATTAATATTTAAAATAAACATAATATTCTATTATGTGGATATGCCACATTTTTAGAAACAGATTCATCTCTTCTTATACATTTGAGGTTGTTTACCCTTTTTTCCCTGTTAAACATAATTCTATAATAAATGGTCTTTTAAAGTCATTTCTGTTCACTTCTTTATTTCCTTTGGAGAAATTACTGGGTTAAAATGTATGCACATTTCAAATGCTGTCCAATTGGTCTGGAAGTTTGTGTCATTTTATTTGTCTTCACTAAGCAATGTATGAGAGTATAACCTAACCAAATCTTATTCTGACTTAAATTGCTTTTCTTGTAAAGGTAACATTATTCTGCTTAGAATAAAACCATTTGTGCCAATATACTTAGGCTCGTTATTAAATTATAAATAAGTTGAGAAGAGATCAATAGATCTGTGCTTCCTAATTTATTCCCTCGAGAATGTTAAATGAAAGTGCAAAAGACAGAATTGAGTGTAAATAAATTTGATATAGTTTTATATATTTATGTAACACTTTATCTAAAGAATTAATAGATTTATTTAAGTCAGATATATTATTGGGTTGTCTTGATACTTAGAAGCTTCACATTTTCATGTTTTTCATTATTGAATAATAAGATCATCCTCAGATTTTTGTACTCAAAGCCAGTGTTCTTTGTCCCTGAAGAAATTCACAGAATATGTTTTGCTAACTCAGATAACTTTATCTTTCATTTGACTAAACTCCTACTTATTTCCGCGTACTAAGTTAACCCCTAGTAATATAAAATAATTAAGACAGCTTCTCAAAGTGTACAACTCATTACTAGAGTGTTTCAAACTAAACAAAACCAAAAAAACCCTGTAGGTTTATGAGTGCTTTCATTATTATTGTTATTCAGTATCCAAAGTTGAAAAGAGAACTATGTTAACTTCCCAAGATTTAATAGTAATTCAAAGTTCTATATTAATATATAAATCAATTCCTCATAGTTATGATGAATCTATTGCTTAGCTGTCAAGAGTACTTGGTGAATGACCATTTAAAATAGCCATTTTCTGAATAATACAACATTTTCGCCTAAGAATAAAAGATATTTCAGAATTACGTATTACCCATTCTTGACTTATTTAAACAAGCCTTAGATAAGTGTTATACACTACCCTGTTTTATTGTCCTCAGGGCCTTATGAATTTTTTGTTGCTCATGCTAATTGATCTCGTATTGCTTTCCTGACAACTCTTGAGCCTGCTTTTTATTTTTGTTTTCTCATGCTCTCTGTCACATTTTTCTGTCAGTTTACTGCTTCCTCTTTTTTCTATTTTGGTAGTGCTAATCTGGCGTAAATAACCATGCCTGTTAAGATTATAAAAAGCAAAAGTAGATGAGAGCTGAAAAAGGACATGACAACATCTTTTTGAGTAAAGAATAAGCATTTCCCTCTATAAATATTTGTTTTTATTAATATAATGATATATTAATATATCATTAATATAATACTCTGTTCAGGAGTATATTTTTCTAATTTCTGACTCTGGCTAAATTTTGAATAGATAAGCTATTTCTCTTACTCCAAGTGTCCCTCTTAACCAAAACTAAATGTCAGACAAAGTGAGTTTTAGGAAAGGCACAGAAGAACTGTCCTACCATCCTCCCACACAGTCATCACATTAAGATGTAACTTTGCCTTAAATTGCATCAACTGTATGCAAATTTCCATGATTTCTGTGCTCTTCCAAGCAACAACTGATCTTTGCCCGTGAGTTTCTTTGAGTTTATAAGCTCCAGGTTTTATTTTACCCCACTTCACCCACTTTCTTCAATTCCACTTTGATTTTTCTGTTTGGTAAAAATTGGAGCATGTTCCAGGGGCTTTAGTGAAGTTTTAGCAACACACTAATTAGAAAATAACTAATTCTGTAAAATTCAGCAGAAATAGACATAATGTATATTTAGGGATATTTGAGAGTTGGATTATAAAGAAAGCTGAGCCCTGAAGAATTGATGCTTTTGAACTGTGGTGTTGGAGAAGATTCTTGAGAGTCCCTTGGACTGCAAGGAGCTCCAACCAGTCCATCCTAAAGGAGATCAGTCCTGAATATTCATTGGAGGAACTGATGCTGAAGCTGAAACTCCAATACTTTGGCCACCTGATGCGAACAACTGACTCATTTGAAAGGACCCTGATGCTGGGAAAGATTGAAGGCAGGAGGAGAAAGGGACAACAGAGGATGAGATAGTTGGATGGCATCACCAACTCTATGGACATGACTTTGGTTAAACTCCGGGAATTGGTGATGGATAGGGAGGCCTGGTGTACTGCAGTCTATGGGGTCACAGAGAGTTGGACACGACTGAGCGACTGACTGTATACATATCTCCAGACGGCTAAAATTACTGGGTTAAATTGGACTTAAAGTTCTCTTTTGAGTTTAGTATGCACTGAAATATTTCTTTGTCTAAAAGCGAGTTAGTGGACTGGGCAATGCACTTAGAGATGAGGAAAGAGAGCTTATAGGAATCACTGATCATGGATATAAAGTTGAAAAAAGTTAGAAAGCATGTCTAATGATACATTATTATAAAAAATAAGTTAAAAGCCCAATCTCCTAACCAATATTTGATATTGATTTTTCTGTGTTACCTAGTTTAGGGAACATAATTATGAAATAAATCAAAAGAAGCAGTAGCTTTAGGGAGCATTAGAAATGACATTTAGGTACTGTGCATGACATTGAAGCACCTGAACCTGAGGCACCCCTTTATCTAATTCAAAGACAATGTGGCTAAAGCTGACCAGATTATTTTCTGGTATGTAAGAAGCTGTTTCTTGTTAGAAAACTTCTGACTAATTTACTTCCCATTTTTACTAAGAACAGGATAAATCACACATAATATACACTTTATTCACTTAGAATTCTCTTTGGAATGGTGCCTGTAAGAGGCAGGGGACTCCAAGAGGCTTATGATTCTGTTTTTAAAAGACCAGAATCTTTTAAAAGACCAGATCTTTTAAAATGATCCTGTTTTTAAAAAACCAGATTCTGTTTTTAAAACACCAGGGAAGCCTGGCGTGCTGCAGTCCATGGGGTTGCAAAGAGTTGGACACAACTGAGCAACTGAACTGAACTGACTGAACTGAACGAATGACTGAAATATTTTCCAGGTTGAACATTTATTCCTTCAACAGTTTTTTTAAACATCTTTATTTGTGCACAGATTTAAATTTGTATGTAGCCAAACTGATCTTTTTCGTTATGATTTTCTCTTTTGCCTTTAAACATAGAAAGTTATTTTCCTTAGAGAGCTTAAATAAATATTCATATATGTTTTCTACTAAACTTTTGAGACTATGACTTTTTACATTTAATCCTCCAATCATCTGGAATATGTTTCAAATTGGCTAATGATACATCCTTAGTAATTTTAAAGAGTAAAGATATATATACAATGTCTAGAACTAAGCTGGAGAAGGCAATGGCACCCCACTCCAGTACTCTTGCCTGGAAAATCCCATGGACGGAGGAGCCTGGTGGGCTGCAGTCCATGGGGTTGCGAAGAGTTGGACGCGACTGAGTGACTTCACTTTCACTTTTCACTTTCATGCACTGGAGAAGGAAATGGCAACCCACTCCAGCGTTCTTGCCTGGAGAATCCCAGGGACGGGGGAGCCTGGTGGGCTGCCGTCTATGGGGTCGCACAGAGTCAGACGTGACTGAAGCGACTTAGCAGCAGCAGCAGCAGCTAGAACTCAGCACTGTGCCAACCTTTTCTCTGGTGCTCAATACAGTTTTTTGAATTCACCCTTCTCCCATCCTGCAGCCAACCAGCACATGTATTCAATCAGTGTTTCAGAGGACAACATCTAACTCATGTCAAAACATTCACCAAAAAGTACAGGAAAAGGAAATGCAAACAAATGATTATATGTTAATTTTCTTTGGTGGAGCAAGAAGACTGAGAAACTTTCAAAGGAGTGGGATCTTGCCCACTTTCTGTGTATTTAAGTGTGCAAGTGGCATGGTTCATTCACAATTTTTAATTTTTACATATCTGGTATAATTTTTAGAGCATGTATAGTGTTTCTTTCGTGCAATTTCATGTCTGAATAATTAACAGTCCACAGTACTACAGATTGGTCCCAAATCAACTGAATATCTAATTTCTGGTAATGCTCAGATCATGTGGGTTGGAAAGTTTGCCTGAACATCCCCGTTGATTTAGGTATGATTTCGTTTCCTTAAATATTTGGAGAGACTTTTGTAGTGTGATCATGGAATAGCGATACAGCCTTGGAACGTGGGACTACGCCTTGTGAATTACCTTTGCTCTGAGACAGAAAAATTATAATGAATTGTGCCAATACCTTTTTTCTTTTTCACAGTTTTAACAAACGTATTCAATACCATTAGCACTTGTTTGTTATAATTTATGTATTTTATTTTTGACGCGCTGGGTCTTTGTTGCTATGTGTGGGCTTTCCTTAGTTGTCGCGAGTGGGGGCTACTGCCTAGTTCGGGTGAGTGGGGCTTCTCATGGTGGTGGCTTTTGTTGTGGAGCACAGGGGGGTCAGTAGCCGCAGCTTGCTGGCTCTATTGCGTGTGGGCTTCAGTAGTTGTGGCGCACGAGCTTAGTTGCTCCATGGCATGGAATCGTCCCAGACTAGGGATCAAGCCGGTGTCTTTTGCATTGACAGGTGAATTCTAGTTCACTGTACCAGCAGGGAAATCCAGTGTTTACTAAGCAAACGTGGCCGACCATGAAGTCAGTTAGCATCCTAAGCTAACCTCTCAAGTTGTTATTTGGGCATGTCAGAGCATTTGGCACCTTCTCTAATTTGTTCTCTAGTTTGGATGCCAGTGTGTGGCCTGAACAGAAGTTACTGGAGTGGCATAAGTGGGGCCCCAGGTGTTTGTGAATGGTGATCTTCAATACCCCATGGTGATAAAGCTGCAAACTGAATTTGCCTGATTTATGAATAAGATATCGGGTACTGATTCTACTGGGGACTCAAATCATTGAGAACTGAGTTGACAGATTAAAGCTGTGATAACTGGTGTTGCATATTAATATTATCTAATTTATAACATGATGCTGATGAGGCCTTAGAATATTTGAATTATGTACTACTGACCATTATCTTGACAAATATCAATTGCAGTTTCAGATTGATGGCTAAGCCAAACATAAACCAAACTTGTTAAATCAGGCAAAGTTTACATATCTAAGGAAGTGCTTTCCAATTATCTTTACTTCGTAGAATGCATAAAAGATGATGTATTTGGTACTCAGGGGTAAAATGGAGGATTTTTGGAAAGGCATCTGACATGGGGTTTGGTAAAGAAAAATTGTTTTCTTTATGTTATATATTTATGATAGAAGAGATAAACGCAAAGTGTTTTGAAAGATGAAAATTAAATATATGTAAAACTTTCAAATTCTATCAACATTTAAATAAAGTTGACTTGCTTTAGTGAACATATAATTTCTGATTAAGACATTTTAATGCTAATCTCTTCCATATTTGATAGTCATATATTGCAGATAAGAAACTTCATTTTAAAACTCTTGTTTTTACAGCCACCCCAGTTTTTCAAAAATAAAAATGAATATCTAAAGACTCACATAGCTATTATTTTTCAATGGCAAATATAATGGTAAATTTACTGTGATGAATTCAAATGAATTTCAATTCCAATTTTGCATTTTTATAGCAAAGATCTCAAAACAACAATCAAGTTCTAATTGCAGAATGTATGTGCATTTTTTTTTACTTGTAGTCAGTTTGAATGCCCCTCCATGGGCACAAGCAGACAGAGGGATTGAATATATGGAAAGACAGAGACTGGAGTTCCCCCAAATCTCCTCTGTAATTCCAACACATTTTTGGGCTGTGGTCCTTTACTTCTAGGATGTGAACTCTTCCATCAGTTCCACAGGACTCTCGAGCAAGATGAAGAGTGAAGGGGTCTGCCCCAGGATGTTAATGCAGATGTCCAGGTCACAGACTGCCTCTCTGGGGAGCTCTTGATGCCATACAGGACTGGTAAAAGAACACACTGTCGCGTCTTTTGCTCCCCATCTGTGGGCACCACAAGGCGAGCATGGTCCTAATCTCTTACCCTTCCCTGAGGAGTCCTGGAAAATAAGCCATCTAATAGGGGGACTCAGTCCTGAAGTCTGAATGGACCAGCATTTCCACATATTCCTCTAAAGCACTGGATGTGCGGTCATGCACTACAATCACCCTTTGGTAAACTCTGATATAAGTCCTACAGAGGGTATTAGTACAGTAAGACTATCAGCAGCAATCTTCAGTGACAGACTGAGGTGTTTCTGGGTCTCCCGAAGGTATTTCACACAATCGCAGATGTTAGATCTGGGCTAATAATGATCAGATTGAAACTTCTGGAGGCTTAAATGATCCCATTATTGCCCAACCTTAATTACGAGAGGTTAAAACATTTTAGAATACAACTTTGCTGGGATATGTGCTCAGTGTTTCCACACGCGGGCTGGGTACATCATTAATCTCAGCATCATAGAGTGCAAAATGTACAGTGTACAGTGTACTTGGACCTGAATATACTCGTTGCCCATCACTTTCACCCTCCCAGTAGGACTCAAATTGAGCCAAAAACATCTCTTTCTGTGGCAATTAAGCAAGTAGCAGTTACCAGGTTTTCTGGAAATTCCTTCCCATATTTCCTGAGGGAAGACCAATTGTGCAGCATGTGATCTGTCATTCCTGAAAAATTAAAAACATAACTGGCTAACATAAAAAATTAAGTGTAGGCAGTATTAGATAACATTTCCTAGCCTCTCAGACTGAGAATATTTTTCCTCTTTTGTGGAAACAATGAGAAGAGGGGGGAATTTTTAACTATGAAGATTGAGTTATCTATTTTCTTAACATTTAGATGCATAGATTTATTTTAGCTTTCTTATTTAAAAGAAGAGGATGTCAAGAAGAATTTAGAAGCAGGAGATTATGTGAAATATACATTACTCTTTCCATGGAAATAGCTACTCACAGGACAATGGGAAACCTCATTCCCTGGGGAGACTTCAAAAAAAAGATTTGTCAGTTGTCTTATAGTTGTTGGTGTCCTGATTCTGAGTGCAGCCAGGAGATGCTTCTGGCACTTGTGAAGTTTTAACATTACTCGTCTATAAAGTTGACTTATGCCCTGGAGCCAACAAGGCACATTTTTCTTCCTCTCTCCTCTGAACTTTCTGGCTTAATTAGAAACTATCATTATCACTGTTTCAGCAGCTGACATGCTATAAAGAAGAGCTTTAGCAATGGATTAATTGAAATGCAGAGAGCTATTTCAGAAATCTTAAGTCAAGAGGGAATGTACTTCCTGGCCTTCTAAGATCATACAAGAATCAGTTCACATACAACAAGCCTTGTTGGGTACACAGATGTGCCAGGCTATGTGTCTTGGAAACATTGGGGTTTATCCTTCAGTGTATGGGTTCCTTATTCTGATTCTTACCTCAGAGCCAGGAGTCATAAGGAATTGCCAAAGGGCATCTGGCATTTAGCAACCACAGTGCGGAATCTTGTAGAGTCCCCAGAGCTAAAAGATACGTCCTTCCTTCATTCTTCCTAACACAGTAGGAGGTAGAGCCTACATTCTGAAAATGTGCTAAGTCTTTGCTCTTCATTGGCAAGTGGTATTTATTTTTGAGACTTCTTTTTCAGGATCTTAGAGCTAGTTCTCACTGTTTGGTGAAAGAAGAACCTAATTCTTATTTTTCCCATTTCAAACTCAGGCTAAATGACTTTTGCCTTTGTTGACTTGAGGTTGTAATTATGTTTTTTGTCCTATTGTTAAGCTAATATGAAGTCATATTGTTAAATTTCAAAATTCTGCTTTGTTTAGGAAGTAACTTCCTAAAGTTACTTTTAGGAACTTTAAAAAAAAGTGGGTATTCTATTACAAATATCTACCTTTGAAATAAAAATTCCTAAGCACCCCAGGAATCTCCTTTTGATAGAGTAAATTCAGTGTGAAAGGCTTATCATGGTTCTAGTACCAGATCAAATGTTTTTTTTTTTTTAACTTTCTTTAAACTCTCCAGATATAGAAAATCTTTCCCTCCACTGTGCTCCAAATCTATCCTTTGTTCTTGTTTCTATCATAATATTTGCCGTGTTAAATACCACCGGAGAAGGCAATGGCACCCTACTCCAGTACTCTTGCCTGGAAAAGCCCATGGACGGAGGAGCCTGGTGGGCTGCAG
This sequence comes from Cervus elaphus, assembly GCF_910594005.1. Lineage (NCBI taxonomy): Eukaryota > Metazoa > Chordata > Mammalia > Artiodactyla > Cervidae > Cervus > Cervus elaphus. Next base: position 53,494,919 of record NC_057842.1, on the reverse strand, counting down.
TCCATGGGGTCGCAAAGAGTCAGACATGACTGAGTGACTTCACTTTCACTTTTCACTTTTATGCATTGGAGAAGGAAATGGCAACCCACTCCAGTGTTCTTGCCTGGAGAAACCCAGGGATGGGGTCGCACAGAGTTGGACACGACTGAAGTGACTTAGCAGTAGCAGTAAATACCCTAGTTACTTGTTTGTGTGTGTTGTTCTCTCAGACTATGAACTCCTAATGGGCAGTTAGGAGTATCTTATTATTCTTTGTATCCCTGGGTCAAGCACCCAGAGAGATATAAGGGTTGAACGGATAGAAGAAAGGATGAAGAAACAGTTTGTAACAAACCCTAACCAAAGGGTTTTAGTTACTTAGGTATCAAGAAAACTTTAGAGTTATTAGTTAGTTCCTAAGATTATTGCTCTATTGATGTATCAATATTTGTGGAAAATTAAAGCTCTTATTTGGTTAATGTAAATCTATATGCAAATGAAGATATTTGATCCTAAAAGTATATTTATACCAATATTCTTTTGAAATGCTGCCATTGTGATAATATCTTATTTTGTTAGTCATATTAGATTTAGTGCTTTGAATGATTCTCTGATACACAAATTCATACTGTAATACACTGTCATCATTCAGCTTAAATAGGAGACAGCATAGGGCTTGGAATTTGGGATTTGACATATTGTTTTTCTAATATTGAATATATTAAAAGTTGATTACTAACCTTTGCTTTTACGTAATTTGGTAAAATTTACTTCCTTGAGATACTGAAAAAAAGAGCTTTGAGACATCAATTTTAAAAATTTTATGTTGACTTCTTCCTGAAAAGCTGTCATAAATAATTTAAATAATTTCTTTAAATTCATAAATTCCTTTAAATAATTTTAAGGAATTATTCAGAATATAGGCCAAAACTAATGAAAGCAAGTAATAGTCTGGGTTTTTTCTTCTACTCTGGTATTGCTTGTGTATAAGATCTTTGACAGATTTCTAGGTGGTTTAATGAAAGAATTGCCAAATATAGGGTTTAATCACCCGTTGTCATCATGAGATAGGCCAAAACTTTGTATTTCTTGAGGCAAAGATATTACTAAAAGAGCTCATGTTTCCTTTTATCTGATATTGTCTGTTTAAAATATGCTTTTATTTTCCATTTTGTTGGGATAATAGTTAACCAAATCATATACTTAGAGTGTAGATTGTAGAATTAAGTCAAACTCATCTCCAATATATGCAAGACTACGAACAAGCAACCAAGGGAGACGTCTTGATCTTCAGAGTGCTTTCAGGGAGAGATTAAAAAATAAGATGTAGAAAACAAGGTTATGGTTGCCAAAGTAGATGGGAAGTTAAAATTAGGAGTTTGGGATTAACATACACACACTACTATAGATAATACTGATAGCCAACAGGGACTTGCTTTTATAGAACAAGGAAGTACACTCAATATTTTGTAGTGGTCTATAGGGAAGAGAATTTGAAGAATATATATAACTGAACCACTGTGCTGTGTGCCTGAAAACATTTCAGTATTTTAGATCAACTATATTTCAATAAAAAGAAAAGATGTCTAGGTTGTACTACAGAAAGACGAAAATGTGGATCACAACAAACTGTGGAAAATTCTTAAAGGGATGGGAATACGAGACCACCTGACCTGCCTCCTGAGAAATCTGAGTGCAGGTCAAGAAGCAACAAACAGAACCGAACATGGAACAACAGACTGGTTCAAAATTGGGAAAGGAGTACATCAAGGCTGTATATTGTCACCCTGCTTATTTAACTTATATGCAGAGTACATCATGCAAAATGCCAGGCTGGATGAAGCACAAGCTGAAATTAAGATTGCCGGGAGAAATGTCAATAACCTCAGATATGCAGATAATGCCACCCTTATGGCAGAAAGTGAAGAGGGAATAAAAAGCCTTTGATGAATGTGAAAGAGGAAGTGAAAAAGCTGGCTTAAAACTCAACATTCAAAAAACTAAGATCATGGCATCTGGTCCCATCACTTCATGGCAAAAAGATGGGGAAACAATGGAAACGATGACAGACTGAGCGATGAAGAATTGATGCTTTTGAACTGTGGTTTTGGAGAAGATGCTTGAGAGTCCTTTGGACTGCAAGGAGATCCAACCAGTCCATCCTAAAGGAGATCAGTCCTCAATACTCTATGGAAGACCTGATGATGAAGCTGAAGCTCCAATACTTTGGCCATCTGATGAGAAGAACTGACTCATTGGAAAAGATCCTGATGCTGGGAAAGACTGAAGGCAGGAGGAGAAGGGGACAACAGAGGATGAGATGGTTGGATGGCATCACGGACTCAATGGTCTTGAGCTTGAGCAAGCTCTGGGAAATGGTGATGGACAGGAGGTGGACATGACTGAGCCACTGAATTGAACTGATTGATGAATCACTTTCTAACCTCAGATCAGTCCTCTTTCAAATCTTTCTCTTTTTTATTTTTAAAATATCAAATGAAATTATTATGGTGGAATCTGGAGTTTATTCATGATAATTTATCCTTAGGTTCCACATGGTAATAAGGAGCTTTAGGCCTGTACCTACCTAGTTTCAGGTTCAGCTGGAAAAAGACATGCCTCTTTTTCAGAATACACAGGAAAATCTGAAGACTAGGACTCACTGGCTTGGATAAGGTCATGTGTTATTTCTGAATCAAACCCAAGATCAAGGGAATGAGCTACTTAGACTAGCCAGACCTGAGTTACATGACTCATCCCTAGAATAATAGTAGATTCACTTATAAAAGAGGCACATAATTCAGAGTTGGGGCATAAATGATCATGCATAGAAAGATTGGAATTGTAGAATTTTCTGGGATGACCAGAGAGGCAGTAGACCTTGGGTGGAAAATACAATTAATTTCTTCTACAAAGATATAATCATTGTTACAAAGATAGTACATAACATCACACATATTTGATGTTAAATGAGTGTATAGAGAATTCACTTTAGGAGAAAGCAGTACTCATTGCAAACACTTCTGAAGAGACAGGCTTTAAACGGGAAGGACACTGCATGATACTAGGTGGATACAATGTGAAGATATTGTGTTAAGTGCTTTTATTATTATTTTTTATTCTAGTCTTGAAAATAAGTGAAGTGAAGTCGCTTAGTCGTGTCTGACTCTTTGCGACCCCATGGACTGTAGCCTACCAGGCTTCTCCATCCATGGGATTTTCCAGGCAAGAATACTGGAGTGGGTTGCCATTTCCTTCTCCAGGAGATCTTCCCAACCCAGGGATTGAACCCAGGTCTCCCGCATTGTAGGTAGACGCTTTACTGTCTGAGCTAACAGGGAAGTCCAAGTAGTACAGTAAATATATTACTTTCCTTTTATACATGACAGGCTAAAGTCCATAGAAGTGAGGCAGCCTAATAATGGTGGTGGTTGGTATTTATTAGTGCTTTTTATGTGGGCTTCCCTGGTGGCTCAGTCGGTAAAGAATCTGTCAGCAATGCAGGAGACCTGGGTTTGATCCCTGCCTGGGTCAGGAAGGTCCCCTGAAGATGAAATGGCAACCCACTCCAGTATCCTTGCCTAGAGAATCCCATGGACAGAGGAGCCTGGAGGGCTACAGTCCATGGGGTTGCAAGAGTTGGACACAACTGAACTACTAAACCATCACCACCATGATATGTTAGAAAGTGTGAAAAGAGCTTTAATTAGTTACATTTATGTAGTATCTATCTACATAGATAGTATGTATGTATGTAGTATATATCTACATAGATATTATGTAGTATCTATCTACATACATAGATACTACATCATCATCATCAAACCTTATTTAAAAATAAAGAAATGGAGAATTACGGGTTTAATCCTGGTTACGTTACTTAACACACATGATAAGTAGCATCCCCGGACTTTGAAAGAATTGAATCATGAATCAATGGGCTCAACCTATACACTAAACTGCTCTTTAAGAAAAAAAAAAATTTATTTCACTGTGACAGGTCTTAGTTCCAGCTTGCAGGATCTTTAGTCTGCATTGTGGCATGCAGGATCTTTAGTTACAGCATGTGGGGTCTAGTTTCTCCAAACAGGGATCAAACCCATGTCCCCTGCATTGGGATGGCAGAGTCTTAGCCACTGGACCTCTAGGAAAGTCCCTAAATTGCTCTTTTGAGTGATTACATAACCAGTAAGAGATGGAGCTGGAATTTCTATTTCTGACTTGCCTGACTGCCAAGCTTATGATTATTTTCATCTTTATTGTTGGTAAAATTTAGATCGTTAAATAAGAGAGTATTTAAGTTAAAGTGTTAGGGTTGTAATTACAGTAAACTAATGTTCCCAGTAAATGATCTCAGAAAGACTCATACAGCTAAAAAGGTAGTTATCAATATATTTCTTGAGTGATTTGGCTGTTATTGACTCCCATTTCCCATTTTGATAAACAGAATTGTCCCTTTCATCTGTTCCTTTCCAAGTATTTATTCTAGACCCTCCACAATTCTAGACAGTTTTTGCTCTGGATTTTTACCAGAGTTTGGTCCTGCTATGTTTTTTTCCCCCCTTAATCCAGCTCTCTCTTTTCTAATCTTTAATCTTGGGTTCTTTGTATATTCTTGGAGGACCACTAGCTAATCCAAAAAACCAACATATGACAGAAGATTAATGGAAGTTCTGCTTGCTAGAAAACATGTCTATTCTCTGTGGTCTTCTTAATCATCTATCCAAGAAAATGATTCTAATGGTAAGAATTTTAAACGTGTTAGGAGAGAGCAATCTTATGTCACAGGGTCTCACTTGCTGAAACCATCAGGCCAACCATATCAGATTTTAGGGGTTATCACAGTTATGTTTATGGATTTTTAAATAATAAACTTGAATATTAGAAGTAATCCTGCTTTGCTTCCATCAAAATCATGAACTAAAGGTATCCTGAGAATTTTAGGAAGAAGGAGTATGGATTTTCTGTCCAAAATATGGATTTTCTCTTTAATGCTATTATCTCAGAAAATAGTGCTCCATATGCCTTTATTATTCTAATTTAATTGTATTTAAGTCTTTAAAAATTTTCTCTCCATGTGTTTCTGTGTAGCTTTGATTAGCCAGAAGATGGAACAACTTATTGCTGGACTTTGTTTTTTGTTGCAAAATAAAAAATGCCCATATTTAAATTTTCTCATTCCATTTTTTTGTTCAATCAGTGATTCTTTCTCTGAGTGGATATAGCAAAGTAAATTTAGATGAGGCTAAGTCAGTTTATTGGGAAGATGCCATGGAGAAGGGAATGGCAACCCACTCCAGTATTCTTGCCTGGAGAATTCCATGGACAGAGGAGCCTGGTGGGCTACAGTCCATGGGGTCGCAAAGAGTTGGACAGGACTGACTAACACTTTCACCTTTCAAGCCAGTTTATAAGGGACAGTTTAAAAAATAAAAGTCTTTATTATCTATTTGAGGATCTGACACACACAAATATAACAGAGAACTGTACCATTTCAATACCTATGTTTTAGCTAAAAAAGGACCCTTAACATATCGAATCAGTTAGCTTTGACTGGGGTTGCTCAGAGCCTTCTTAGAGATTGCCTCCAGAGGTGGAGTTTAGGGAGGGGAGAAGGAATGGAGCCACCCACAGAGCATCACGTGCTCCTTATGCAGTATCCATAGGCACGCTGCTTTCACCCATTTTGTGTAAGATTTAGTTTTAATAAAGATTTGCAGGATTAAAAAAGTGTGAGACTCACAGGTCCAATACAACCCCTGTTGTTTCACAGATGAGATAGTTGCCTGAAGCCAAGATAAATTATTGGGCTGCCCTGCTCTGAAGAACTTGGAGTTTAGGGAAGGCTTAAGCTGGTTCTATTAGTGTCCTGATACTGTTGTGGTGAATGCCAGCGTCTTAATATCAGATATAAAATGTTTGATGTAAATTAGACTTTGTTTTTAACCTGCTTTATACAAATGTGATAGATGTTAAAAATGCAGAGTACTCATCTAAGATCTAAAATAAGCAGCATTTAATTTTTCACCCTTTTTTTTCTGGTCTCTCATATACAAGTAGTTTTTATATAATTATAACTATACTATAGATATATATTTTTATTTTTTAACCTATTTTATGATAAGTATTTTTTCATGTTGCCATAGACTTTATAAGTTTTGCTTGTACAATGTTCTTGTGAGTTGATACAGCTTACTTTATTTAATCATTTCCATATTGTTGGACACAGGACATTTTCAATTTCCTTGCAATTTTGTTGCGTTTGTGTATGTTTTCTCTACTTTGGATTATTTTAAAAAATAAATTGTGAAGAGTGGTATTACAGTATCAAAGCATATAAACATTTTTGTGATTTTTGTTACATTGCTTTCTGAAAGGATTGTGTAATTATCAATTTACCATAGTCTCCTACCTATAGGAATTACAAATATTTTGAAATTTTCTTAGTTTCTTTAGGTAGTACCACACTGATGTTTTGCTTTGTGTTTTGATTATTAGTGAAGATTATTATTTTTATTATCACTATAATATAATAAAAATCACTAAGGTGAAATTATTGCATTATCACTATAATTAAAAATATACCTATGTGCAAATTATCATCTGTTGAGTGGATTGTTGGTTTATATCCTTTCTTCTTTTATTTTGAGGTTCTCTTAATTTGGTTCTTTTGAATTGTAAATATTTGTATATTTAAATATAATCTTTTCGATAAAAATATATTCATAGTCACCATCTAATGTTTTAAGAGTCACCATCTAAGTGACTCTTATATATTAACTCAATTTATCATTACTGTTGCTGCTTTTAACTCACTTTAACAATTAGCATGAAAATGTTTCTTTTCTCTTGCTAGAAACTGTCTTATTTTGATGAAAATGAGAGTATACTTATAATAAAAGAATTAGCTGCATTATCTAATAAGCACAGAACATTAATTTTTGACTAGGTAATTTGAGTAAACAATAAAATTTGTAAAACTCCGATGTTTTAAACTCTGCCCTACAACTCATCATATAAAACACATGTATTTTCAGCTAGTTTTATATTATTTTTACTAGCAAATTTCCTCTTTTTAAACCAGTTCACATCATTGACAATTCTAATCTTATACTTTTATCATTTATAATTCTAGTTCTCTGTTGGAATCAATGAAAATTCCTTATTCTAAGAATATCCCCCAAACAACAATTTATCTAAATAAAATAAGCAAAAAATAAAAATATTCCAATGCAAATAATCATTAAGCAACATGCTTGAGTTGGTAAAGTTCAAAAGGATTCTTCTTCATTTGAGGAAGAATATTCTTATTTGATAAACAATGAATATATAAACATGAAGGCATTATCTTTTCCTTCTTTTCTTCTCTTAACTCTGCAGACAAAAAAGAGAATGTTTTAAAAATTTGACCCTCATGCACATATTATCCCGGTGGTGTGTCAGAGCTTCCAGAAACATTAAATCCAATTGGAATGTTCAAAACCATATTTGCTTGCCACTGCAACTGGTACAATGAACTAATTTTTCTGAGGTTACTGGCCCCTAACCTGAATTTCTCTTTAGCTGCTTTCATCAAACGGAGTTAGTCTTTTCCATTGCTGTGAGGTTAATAGCATTTTCAGATTCTAATCTAGTCTCTGGAAAATTGTCTTTTAAAAAAATTAATCAATAATACTCATTTTTACATCAGTATGTCAAACAAGGCAGAGACTACCACACCAGGCATTTCTGCCACTAGCTGTCCTATCCAGTAGATATTCCTACATGACGAAAGTCAATAAGCTCACCACGCTTGCAGCGTCGTCATCTGTTCGTGCTTTTAATTCACTCATGTATTAAAGGGAGCCTGAAAGACTGACTGCGCAAAGACATTAAATTCCCCTGAAACAAATTTTTTAGGAAAAGTCTTAAATACATTTTCATGTCTGTGTTCTGATTTATTCTCCTTGGGGATATTAGACAGATGCTCTCTGAAGACAATTTATGTGTATTGCCACAAAGTAAATAACCGATTAATGTATTTATTTCCAAAGTGACCTGGAGGCCACATCAACACAGGTCTATTTAAATAAGGAATGGGAAAGAGTTGCTTTGAAGATTGAATTAGATAATCATATAAGAGCACAAAGTCCAGTGCCAGACACATCATAAATACTTGATGTTAATAATAATGAGCGTTATTAATTATTATTACTTCCATTATATCAAAGAACAATTATAAAGTATAATTGGGACTATGGATAGGGCACTATTAAGCATAACTTTCCATTGTTGGTCTCACCATGTTAATATTGAGTGTCATAAAGGTAATGTAAATGCAAACCAGAAAGAGGATGTTTCTTTTTGCAATGAGAACCAGGCTGGCCAGAAATAGATTAAACTGTTAATATAATTATTCATGGGAGAGATTCTTCATTAAACTTATTATGGAGTAGCACTTTTAGTTCAAATTAAACTGATGTTGAGCCCCTGTTAGGGGTCAGGCACTATCTTATATAGGTACAATATCTAACTTTTAGTTCCTATCTTTTTAAGGGACTTATAATCAGGTATCAGATGTAGGAATGTAAATTAATTATATTGCAGTGTAGAAAATGAAATAATATAATATGTGGGATATAGCAGAGGACAAAATAATTAACTATTAGCAAGATTAGGAAAGGCTTCATGGAAGAATATCCAAGGTGGGCTTTTGAAAGATGTAAAATTAAGTAGCATGTTTATGACAGGTAGTATATCTGTGAAAAAACTTAAGAGTCCAGAAGAAGCATGATACTTGAGGGAAATTAGGATGGCTACAGTGGTAAGTATGAGACAGAGATGAGTGAAGAGAAGTGAAGCTGCAATACTAAATACAGGCCAGATTTTTTTAAAGGGTTTGTAACTGTTATGGAATTTGAACTTAATTTCAAGGTTAACAGGGAACCATTGAAGGGTTTGAAGCATGAGATAGACCTGACTGATCATTCTTAAATTTTATAAAGAAGTCTCTAATTCTGAAGTGTGAAGAAGGGATGGTAGAAAGGTGAAAATGAAGGCAGGAACTTGTGCACTTTACTTCATTCACTACAATAGAATCTTATAAAACTAAAAGTGATTTAAAAAAAGGCCTATTTATCAATAGATTAATTAACCAATGGTCTGTGGCAATAGTAATACAATTTTTTCTCCTGTCTTTGGAGAACTACTATGGGGATCTTAGTAAGCTGGCTGCATGCTTTATTTTTATTTTCTGATTCCAGGAGAGATGTTAGGAGGCCACTAAATGTCTGAGACAGAGATAATGAGGTTTTAGGTTCAGGCAGGGCAGAGGGTAGAGGAGGTAAACTGGAGATAGACACATAGGTGGTTAACAGGGATATGGTTGTGGGAGCAAGAAATAGGGAGGGAAAATGATGGAGGAGCAGAAATGGTTAATGAAGACAAATCTCCTGAGAATAATACACAAATGATCAACTCATTTGCAAGTATGTTGTTTTTCAGTGGTGTCTGACTCTTTGCTGACCCCATGGACTATATAGCACGCTGGGCTCGTCTGTCATCCACTATCTCCCGGAGTTTGCTCAAATTTGTGTCCATTGAGTCAGTGATGCTTATGCAAATGATATTTTATTATTAACTCAGTGCCATTATGTATGTAGATTTTTTAATAGATAAATTTTGAGCACATATCACACAAGTGGGGCACTAAAAGACATAAGAATGAGTGGATAATTTTCAAAAGGAAACTTCTCAGTAAAGAAAATCAGATTGCTTGCTGCTTGCCTTATTAAAATTAAAGTATCTATTAAAAGAATTATTTATATTTGCCTAATATCTCACAACAGTTTCTTGCTCTACCAAATTTTTAAACTTTATATTTGCAAATAATTTTAAGCTTATAGAAAAGCTGTAAGAATGTGATTTGTGTTAAAAAAAAAAAAACAGTTGCATAACTTTTTCCTGGACTCATCTATTATTAATATTCTACCCAAATCGCTTTAATTCAAGTCATAGAAGGTATGATATGATAATTTTTTGTCATCCTCTGACTTTCCTGATACTCAGATTGTTTAAAAGTATTAACATTTGTTTGTCCAGTTAAAATGTGAGCCCTGTTGCTAAATGCTATGAATTGTAGATCTGTTAATAAATAATGTTATTAATATTTAAATGAAACATTTTCTGATGGAAGGAACCAATGTCATAAAGAAAAGTAAATTCTTTATATATAACAAGTTGATGAATGACTCCTTTTGATAAGGAGAAAGAGGGACTGTTCGTTGGCCATAAATGCTTTTCTTAGGTTTTTGACGTGTATCAGGTTTTTGATGTGTATTTGAGAGTAGATTTGAGATCTAACATTACTGGAACCCTTAGACAGGGATGCACCACCTCATTTCCTTTGAGGCCTGTTTCTTAAACTGGGAGAAGATAGATCACTAACCCAACAAAGGGGAAATTAATCTAATGTTAAAGAGTCCAAGGTAAAATACAGTGTGTTCAGTTTGGGAGTCTGTAGGGTTAGACTGAACTGCTAATTGTATAGCTAATATTTAATCAGGCAAAACATCAGTGAAGTATCATGGGAAACATTTAAAGCATATTTAATATTTATTTAAATAATAATTACATTTCATTTGAAATGATTTTCAAAAAGGAAATTATATTATATTCTGATTATAATACTAACAATCTATACTTTAAAATACATGAGCCAGTGGATTCAAAGAACCAGCAGTCCAGCATAGAACCTGGAAAAGAGATTCATAGATTCACTGAATAAATGAATGACGGCTTGGATGTTAGGAAATGGAGTTCCGGCTGCTGAGACCACAGCACTGAGCACTACCCCCACCTAGCGGCAGTCTACCTGGAGTGCAGGGGTGATTAAAACGTCAGTGAAAACAGGCCCCTCTGGGCGGGATTATACGTGCTCAGACTTTTTGCAGAGTGACCCCTTACCTACATTAAATTACTCTTTCAACATTATTGAACTTCCTGAGGGAAACAGCCCTATAAAATCCAATTCTCAATTTTCTTTGAAAATGTTGAAGATTTTGTTCCTGACATTCATCAGTCAATGTAGCTTAATGGAAGCTATAGTCTTTTTTTTTTTTTTGTACTTTATTTTTACTTATTTTTAAAAATTAATTAATTTATTTTAATTGGAGACTAATTACTTTACAATATTGTGGTGGTTTTTGCCATACATTAGCATGAATCATCCATGGGTGTACCTGTGTTCCCCCCATCCTGAACCCCTCTCTCACCTTCCTCCCCATTCCATCCCTCTGGGTTGTCCCAGAGCACCGAAGCTATAGTCTTTTATTTAAGAAAATTGTGCCTGGAAATGAAAAAGAAATAGATCATTTATATACTAAAATATAAATTGCCAATAAACACGAACACATTTTCAGCCTCATTAGTAGCGAATACACATTAATACTATTTATCCCTATCGAAATAGCAGATTATAAAAAACAATACTCTGCTGGGAAGGAAGAAATGAAGAAGGTACATTCAGCAATTGTTAGTGGCAGAGTAAGTTGAAACTGTCATTTTTAAACTTTATATTTGCAAATAATTTTAAGCTTATAGAAAAGCTGCAAGAATGTGATTTGTGTTAAAAAAAAAAAAACAGTTGCATAACTTTTTCCTGGACTCATCTATTATTAATATTCTACCCAAATCACTTTAAAATTGTTTTGTGGAACTATTTGAGCTGAACACTTCAGAGTGTATTTCCTAAGAATAGCAATGTTCTCTTACATATTCACAGTACAGTTATCAACTTTAGTGAATTTAATATTAATGTTATTATATTATCTAACTTAGCTTCATCTTATAATTTTCCCATTGGCTGAATAATTTTTTTTAATTGGAGTATAATTGCTTGACAATGTTGTGTTCATTTCCGCTGTACATCAAAGTGAATCAGTTATATGTATACATATATCCCTTTCCTCTTGGCCCTCCTTCCCACACATCCCCCCTCAGCCCACCCATCTAGGTCATCACAGAACACTGGGCTGGGCTCCCTGTGCCTTACAGCAGGTTCCCACCAACTATTTTACACACGGTAGTGTATATATGTTAATCCTAATCTCCCAATTTGTCCCACTGTCCCCTTCCCCGCCGTGTCCACATGTCCATTCTCTATATCTGCATCTCTATTCCTGTCCTGCAAATAGATTCATCTGTACTATTTTTGTAGTTTCCACATATATACATTAATATATGATACTTGTTTTTCTCTTTCTGACTTACTTCACTCTGTGTGACAGGATATAGTTCCATCCATATCTCTACAAATGACCCAAATTCACTCCTTTTTATGACTGACAGTCCACTGTATATATACCACATCTTTATCCATTCATCTGTTGATGGACTTTTAGGTTGCTGCCATGCCCTGGGTATTGTAAGTAGTGCTACAGTGAACATTGGAGTGCATATATCTTTTTGAATTATGATTTTCTCTGGGTGTATGCCCAGTAATCATATTCCTGGGTCATATGGTAGTTCTATTTTTAGTTTTATAAGGAACCTTCATACTGTTCTCCACAGTGGCTATATTAGTTTATGTTCCTACCAACAGTGCACTTCCCTTATAGCTCAGCTGGTAAAAAATCCACCTGCAATACGGGAGACCTGGGTTTGATCCTTGGGTTGGGAAGATCCCTCGGAGAAGGGAAAGGCTACCCACTCCAGTATTCTGGCTTGGAGAATTCCATGGACTGTATAGTCCATGGGGTTGCAAAGAGTTGGACATGACTGAGTGACTTTCACCAACAATGCAAGAGAATTCCCTTTTCTCTACCTCCTCTCCAGAATTTATTTTTTGTAGATTTTTTTGACGATGGCCATTCTGACTTGTGTGAGTTGATGCCTCACTGTTTTGATTTGCATTTCTCTAATAATTAGTCATGCTGAACATCTATTCATGTGCCTCCTGACCATCTGCATGTCTTCTTTGGAGAAATGTCTATTCAGGTCTTTTAGAATGATTTCTTCCCCCTTATTATGGGATCCTCCAGTCAAGACCAGGTATTATATTTAGTTTTCATGTCTCATTAGCCTTCTTTGTTGTTCGGTTGTTCAGTCATGTCTGACTCTTGGCGACACCATGGACTGCAGCACACCAGGCTTTCCTGTCCTTCACTATTACCTTCTTTAATCTGGAATATTTCATAGCCCTTACTTTGTCTTTTATGACCCTGACATCTTTGAAGAATATAAGCTGTCCTTTTTTTTTTTTAAGAACATTTCTTATGTTGTGTGCCTATCGAATGATCCTCATTATTAGATTCTATATTCTCAGTTTAAGTGTCTTTTATGTGATGCATACTTCTCAGACGATTACATCTGAAGGCACATGATGTCCATCTGACCCTCATTGGTAATGTTAATTTTGTTTACCTGTGAAGAATGGTCTGATTTTGGGCTTCCCTGGTGGCTCAGTGGTAAAAAAATCTGCCTGTCAATGCAGAGGAAACGAATTCAATCCCTGATCCGGGAAAATCCCACATGCTGCAAAGCAACTAGGCCCGAGTGCCACAAGTATTAAGCCTGTGCTCTAGAGCCCCGGACCTGCAACAGCTGAGCGCACTTGCCTCAATTACGGAAGGCTGTTCACCTTGGAGCCCATGCTCCACGACAAGAGAAGAACCCGAGGCACCGCAACTAGAGAGGAGCCCCCACTCTCTGCAACCAGAGAAGAGCCCACGCAGCCATGAAAACCCAACACCGCCAAAAGTAAATAAATAAATAAAGTTAAGAAGTTGTTTAGGAATAGTTGCTTTAAAAAAAAGAATGGCCTGATTTCTACATTGCATAAATATTACGATTTTTTCTGTGGAGAAACACTTTAAGATCACACAAATATTCTATTCCTCATAAAAATTCCCCTGAGATTTAGCAGCTGGTTCTGCCTGTTTCAGTCTCTGTTATGAGAGATGTAAAAATGCTAATTTTCAATTTTTGATATTCTGTACATCTAACCAGTGAAAGCTCTTTCAAGATGGATTTTTTTTCCCCTGGATAACAAAGGAAGAAAAAAAAAGAAAAATTGCATTTGTAAATATATACAAACTTTGGTACTTTTAAAAAATGTAGCAATATTTTCTGAAAATCATTCCATATCAGTTCAGTTCATAGTGATCTTCCTCATTCTTTTGCATAGCCACATAGCTCTCAATTTGGAGCAATTGTCTCTAACAGGAAAGCGTATGAAGAATTCTAAAAGTGTTTATATTTATTGACCAAGTAACTTCAAATTCAGGAAGATCTCCAAAGGGAATTCTCAGATATGCATTTAAAGGTTAATGCACAAAGATGTTCCATAAAGCATTATTTATAATAGCAAAACTCTAGAAATAATGTGAATCTCTTATATTGATGGAATGGTTAATATATTATGTCCATGTAATGAAGCTTTATGCACTCATCAAAAACACTATGCCTTAATTTAATATCATGTTAACTGAAACAAATAGATCTCAAAATTATACTTTTATCTCATTCATGGATGTTTCAAAAGAACAGCATGTATATTATCTATGGTGAAACAGATCACCAGCCCAGGTGGGATGCATGAGACAAGGGCTCGGGCCTGGTGCACTGGGAAGACCCAGAGGAATCGGGTGGAGAGGGAGGTGGGAGGAGGGGATCGGGATGGGAATACATGTAAATCCATGGCTGATTCATATTAATGTATGACAAAACCCACTGCAATGTTGTGAAGTAATTAGCCTCCAACTAATTTAAAAAAAAAAAGAAAAGAAAAAATAAAATGCACCAAAAAGAGACTGACAGGAAATGATTAAAAAATAATTGCTTCTGAGGTAAGGTTTTGGATATTTAAATTTTCCTCCTTTTTCTAATATTATTGATGCTCTTCAAATTATATTCAGTGAACATACAATCTTACTAGTTTCCTAAAAATTGTAACCAGTAATCTAGTATTATAAGAAGCGTTTTCCCCTATGGAATTGGGCTTTTCTTCACTGGGTTTATTATAGGTCTTTATTATGTTGTATGTTGTATTTCTGTTTTTGCTCTGAGTGCCAGGAACCCAGTTTGAAGGTTAATCATGACATCTTATAAAACTTGATTTCTCTTTAACCTTTTATTGATTTTATAATGTCTGTTTTCTTAATGTTATTATGATGTCTCTTGCTGCAAACTATCTCAAATCCTTTTTAAAAAAGAGGTGAAAGTACAATTAAATAGAATATAATGAAATTCCTGCACAATAATTGTCCAAAAACTTCTGAAATAGGTATTATGGATCTACTAGAGATTTAGTTATAATATTTATCTAGATATTTATTTAGAATATTTAGTTGGAATATTGCATACCACAGCAATCAAATCCTAGAACTGATGGGCATCTGGTGGGGGTGGGGAGGCATTTACTCAGATTGCTGTCTGTTTTCCAGACAAATTAAAGAGAGAGGGAGAACGAGAGAGAGAAAGTAAACACAAAATCCATGATGTTGAGTTGACATTCTGCAGTTGGTACTGTGGGAAATGTAATGGAAAAGCAAATTGAAATTTTACCTTAAAAAGTTATGTGACATCTTTGGAACCGTAAGTGTCTTCTGTCGAAACATAACCGGCTTCTCTCTGGTACTGTTCTCAGTTGTCCAACTCTGCTAAAGTTAAATGTGTGCTTGCTGACCTGCTCTGCTTTTCTCTGCCTAGTATTTAGGAATCATCTACCCTAATCTTCCATGTTCTCATTTAAGCCAGTTCTTTGTGGTGGTGGCATCTGAGGCCAGGTAGAACAACTGTCTGATTTCCATGTGTTCTTTCATGAGAATGAACACAATTGTTAAACCCAGTTGCTCTTTTCCTGTCCCTCTGTTTTTCAGAATACATTTAAATGAAAGATAATGGGTCCTATTGCTTAATTATAGGGAAATAAGGACCAACTAAAGGTCTTGTAGGACCTCGAGAAATCACTGAGTTTATTCCCCCATATCCGCACAATTTCTGATACAAGAAAATGTCATCTATTACTAAAGTAAGGAAAAACTTTCTTTAATTTAATTTTTAGGGTAATAATTTATTTGAAAACTCTTGTAATAAGACACCTCTTACCCCTCAGTCAAACCAACCCTTTTTGCTTCAACTTGAGCCTTTGTTCTCAGTGGAGACAGAAAGAAGTAGAATTTATGTTGCTGAATTTACCTGACAACTCTGATTAAGTTTCTTTTGATTTTTCTGTTTTCTAGGTTTGAAAGCCTAGCCCTTTAAACTTTTTCTATAGATATTATTTTCCAATCAGTTCACCATATTTGCAGCTTGCCTATGAATTATTTCCAAATTGTTCACATGATTCCTTTGCTGTGCATTTAAAACAGGACCCTGTACTGTAAACATCAAGCTGGTACGGTAAACAAGGAAGGTTTCTTCTCACATATGTTCTTTCAGTTACTGGGTTTGCTTCTGAGCTTGGTTTTATGAAAATGCTACTTTATTACAGATTTCTGTTTAAGTGCGCTAATCAATCTATAATTACTAAAACTCATCATCTAGACTAGTAACCATCATCTAGCATCAGGGGGGAGATAACCCTGTTTGTTTTGGTAATCGTTGTATTTATAGTTCCTGACACACAGAAGGCATTTAATATTTGTAGACTGGATGAAATTTTATGCAGCATTTCATGATTTGTAAAACAATATTTTTAAAGAGCATTTTGTTTAATTTTCAAAGTTATTTGTAAGGTATCTATTACAAACTCTGGGGACTAGAATTTAAGGTATCTGCCAAAGGTTGCACCTAACCAAAGAGTAGTGAAACCAGTGATTTACCCACCGCAGTTTTCTGTGTATAGGCAGCAGTGTGACTTGGAAGGTGGAAAAGTCTCAAGCTGCAGAGCAGCCGGGTCCCATTGAGTGTCTGTGTGACAGGTCAGGTCAAGTCCATGGGACTTCAGAATATGGTATGGAAATGTTGGGGGACTGTGTCATTTCCTCAGTTCTGTCTAGTTGCAACAAAAATTTGAAGTGACAGATGGACCAGTGTTATAGCCCCATGTGATTTTCTCAGGCAGACCACTGTTATAGCTTCGTGTTACAGCTCAGTTTTATTTAGAAAGCAGAGGAAAATACATCCTTGAGACATGAGGGCTGGTTGACCCAAAAGATGGGAAGAGAAGAGAAGCCCCCGGCCCACTTTTGGCTCCTCTTTTTATATGTTTTTCTCCTCCCCCTGAGCCTGCCGTGTGTAAATTGGGCTAGCTAGGAGGGCTGTTTGTCTTACCTGAAGTCCTCACTCCAGTCCTCGGACCTTCCTTTGTTCTATTTTCTTGGGTTTTTCCCTTCTTTGTCTTTTAGCCATTTTCCTTTCTTTGTCTAGCCGCCATTTTCGACTCCTTTTTTCCTATTCTAACCACCTAACAGAAACTTAGGCAAAATTATCTTCTTATATATGTTGGTTGCTTGGAATAAACTGGTGTCTTTGAGTCTCAGTTTCCTCATCTGCGTGATGAGGAAAATTGTGATACTAATTCACAGAGCTGATGCCATGAACATAAGGATACAGAGAATGCATGAGTTTGAAAGCCCAATGGAGACTGTAAAACGCAGTGCTCTTTCAGGGGGATGGCACTGGTATAATTACATCCCTTAGTATGTGGCTAACCCACAGTTTCCCAGAGAAATGCTCCTATCACTGACAGGAGGTACTCAATATACCTGCTCAACAAATATAATCTAAATGACATTTTTACTTTTAAAACGATTTCTGTCCTTGGCTCCTCTATCTTATAGGCTGTCAATGTCATCACCAAAAACATAGAAACACCTCCCTACCCCCACCGCACCATCCTTATGCATTATAATGAGAAGACAAAAGACTTGCATTGCTTTTGGTGTAATACCTGTGAGACCATGGACTTTTAATATAAACACCATATTTAGTAGACATTTGCTAATGCTAGTGCATTCAGTGTTTGTTTCTAAGTATGTTTCAAGGCATCAGTTATTATCTATAAATTCCTAAACAGTTTAGATCTTTTTTCTATATGGACAACTCAGTGTAGCGACAGCACTGTGGAAATTAATTCTGAGGTTCATTACCTGGTGACAGGAAGAATTGTGGAGTTTGGTGGAAGCCTTAATTATTCTTGGCAGGGAAATCCAGCCTATTGAGTTTGGGAGCATCTTTACAAGTGCTGCTTGGTGTTGTAATATATGATGATGGCTATTGCTGTTGTGCTTTTTGTATTTTAGGTAAATCTTTAATGTTTGCATTTGCACCTTCAGGCAGTTTAATCCTGAAATATTTACATACTTGTAAGTAAAAAAGACACAATAATAAGAAAAGTTTTAAAAATGTAAATATAATATGCATGTAGCTACACACATACACACACACACACACACACACACACACACACAAATTCCTTTTCAAAATAAAACCCAAATAAAAAGAAAAGCAGGCCAGACATTTTTAAAATGACCTTTTATAGTCTACTCTGAAGAGTTACCTTTTCCTATTATTGAGATTATTTATTTATTTTCAAAATCATGGGATTGATTCTTTAGAAGTGTATTCTTCTCTGTGATCTCAAAATCACTGTCTAGCAAGCCGATGTTTCTGCCTCAGTCATGTCTCTCAGTTGTGTGGGAGTAGAAATGATGTTTGAGAACAAATGATTGCAGGTAAATATGAGGGTACTATTCATCAAAATGCAGTCTATTTTTCCAGGATGCCAGAAAAAGAGAGAAAAAAATGTGGAAAGAGTATTGTGAATAAAAATGTAGCTTTAGGTGGAATATAGTACATTTAAAAGAAATGTTTACTAAAGAAAACTTTGAGGGCATTGTACTAAGTGAAATGTCAGACAGAGAAAGACAAATATCATATGATCTCACTTATATATTGAATCTAAAGAAAAAATGGAAAAAACTGAGTTAATAGATATAAATAACAGACGTGGTTGCTAGAGGTGAAGGGTAGGAGGTGGCTGGGATTGGTGAAGAGGATCAAAAGTATGAACTTACAGTTATAAAAAAAAATGAGTCACTGGTGACTATAGTTAATAATACCAAATTGTGTATTTGAAAGTTACTAGAAGAATAGATTGCAAAAGTTTCCATAAGGTAAAAAAAAAAAAAAAAGATCTTTATAACCATGTTTAGTGATGGATGGGCTTAGTCAGTCATCTCTGACTCTTTGTGAACCCAGGGACTCTTCAGGCAATAATACTGCAGTGGGTAGCTATTCGCTTTCCAGGGGATCTTCCTGACCCAGGGATTGAACCTGGGTCTCCTGCATTGCAGACAAATTCTTTACCATATGAGCCACCAAGGAAGTCCAATAGCTATGCTACAATAAGGTAAACATTTTGCATATATACACATATTATAAATGTAACATATATGTATATTTACTAATTCTTTATGTTTTCTCATAGAATACATTGAAGTCTAAAATTTTTTTTTAAAAACTTAAAATTCTACAAATAAATTGATTAAATGATTCATTGAGTCTTAAAAATATCACCTACCTTCGAAATAAGCTGCATAATTTCAGCTTAAATATGCAAAGTCAAACACTGCGGTTGGCCCTTTGCAGTATCTTTGATGAGCAGAATCATTAACTGATGTTCAGTAAAGCAAGATACTGTTCCACTTTTCACTCACCACACACGTGAAATCAGTCTGCAAAAGTATTGGCTATGACCCAAGACTTTTCACTGAACTGCCAGTTCATGTGTGGGAAGTCCTTATGTTTGCCCTTTAATACCCTGGGGTTTAAAGAGGGACAGAAAAAATCTGACTTAATCACTTGGTCTGCAGCAGGGCCACCAATCAGAAGAGCTGATATTTTTCAGCTGCTATACTGTTCACAGTATGTTCTCAGAGGTAAAACAGTAAAACAGTCTCAGATTGGGTTGGAGCTCACTGAGTACCTATCGTCTTTTTCCTCTAGGATCTTCTTCGACTCAGAAGGAAATGCTTCAGCTTGGCACCTAATCTGTTTCCTCTCATCACTTTCTATCTGGCAAAAAGAATAAAAATACTTCTTAAAATTCTTTGACCAAACTTTGCTCATGATGAAAGAAGCTTCATTTAGCTATTCTTCACTCCAGGGGCCATTCAGGCTTTCTTCTGAGAGTCTTGATTTCCATGAATAGTCACAAACAGGTTAACTATATTTCCATTGTTTACTGAAGTTCTACCCATTACTTGGTGAATGCGTTTTTCATTACTGGAACACTTATTTATGGTGGATCTACCAGTGCCAAAGTTCAGACTCAACAGGCCTAGGCCTGTTGCATTCTATGCTCTACCCTTTAATTTATTCTAAACTTTTATTTTCAGACAACAGTCATATTCTAAGAATTTGTATTTTCATTCTATTTTCTAGCAGTTAAAGATTTCCTGATGGCCAATATACACAAAGAAGCAAAGTTAAAATCAGTCACTCACTCACTATTTAAGTATTACTGTACTTGTATGAGTAAGTCAAGAGCAAAAAAACTGGACACTGAGGTCTAGGTTCACTTGCTATTCAAACAACTCACTCTTGCTTGTCTGAGTCAGACCCTTGCCGCTGTAAATCATGAATGACCTCATATTCTGGACCTATATGATTGCTTGAAATTGTTGGATCCCCCTTGAAGGATAAACTGTGGTTGACCCAGTTTGAGATATTAAATGTTCTGTGGAACAATGAAGTTGCATTTCAAACTTTTTATAAAATTTCATTCAATTATTGATTTAAATTAGTAGTTATTGACATTAAATTCCAATGTGTGATGAAGGAAATACTTGAGTTGTAGTGCCATGGGTTTATAGGCAATTAAACCTAACTTTCCTTAAGTGTTGTGTTTTGTATAGAATGTGAGCTAGAAAATAAGCAATATGATATTTGTATAATTGAGGTGTATTTTTTCAACTACCTTCTTCTCATAGAAATATGATAAATAATCATTCTGTGATGATCTGTGAACTGGATATTAATATCCTTAAAAATGCTATTTCAGACCTCTAACTGGCAACTTGGTAATGGATGCTTTTGTGATAATTTTTTGAATGGTCATCATTTAACTCCTGTTAATTTATCTTCTTTCCCAAATGTCTTCTTACCAATATTATTTATACTACTAATTCATTCAATTTTTCTGAATCAATATAAAATTCAACTTTAATCTCAGTCTTAAATGAAAATATTTTAATACAGTTTTTTTTTTCCAGGCCTGGAACTTTTTATTTATGATATCATTAAAAAATTATTTCTCATTTGAGTTAAGTGCTCAATATATTTTGATTGATGAGTTTCTCATTGCATTTTTAAAAGTACTATGAATGGCATTTACTTTTTCATAGAAAAAATATTATGAAAAAGCTGGCTTAAAGCATAGCATTCAAAAAACGAAGATCATCGCATCCGGTCCCATCACTTCCTGACAAATAGATGGGGAACAGTGCAAACAGTGACATACTTTATTTTTTTGGGCTCCAAAATCACTGCCTATGGTGACTGCAGCTAGGAAATTAAAAAATGCTTGCTCCTTGGAAGAAAAGCTATGACCAACCTAGAGAGCATATTAAAAAGCAGAGACATTACTTTGCCAACAAAGGTCTATCTAGTCAAAGCTGTGGTTTTTCCAGTAGTCCTGTATGGATGTGAGAATTGGACTATAAAGAAAGCTGAGCACTGAAGAATTGATGCTTTTGAACTGTGGCATTGGAGAAGGCTCTTGAGAGTCCTTTGGACTGCAAGGAGATCAAACCAGTCAATCCTAAAGGAAATCAGTCCTGAATATTCACTGGAAAGACTGATGCTGAAGCTCCAATATTTTGGCCACCTGATGCAAAGGAATAACTCATTGGAAAAGACCCTGATGCTGGGAAAGATTGAAGGCAGGAGGAGAAGGGTACGGCAGAGGATGAGATGGTTGGATGGCATCACCAACTCGATGGACATGAGTCAGAGCAAGCTCCGGGAGTTGGTGATGGATAGGGAAGCTTGACGTGCTGCAGTCTATGGGGTTGCAAAGAGTCAGACCCGACTGAGTGACTGAACTGAACTGAACTGATGAAAAGGCATTATAAGAAATCTAATGTAGTAATATGTATACCTCATTTTATGAAATTTAAATACCTATCCACATTTTTGTTTGTTTGTTTTGTTGTTGTTCAGTCTCTCAGTCATATCTAACATTGTGACTCCACGGACTGCAGCATGCCAGTCTTTGCTGTCCTTTACCATCACCCAGCGTTTGCTCAAACTCATGTCCATTGAGTCAATGATAACATCCAGCCGTCTCATCCTCTACTGTACCCTTCTCCTGCCCTCAATATTTCCCAGCATCAGTTTTTTTTTCCAGTGAGTTGGCTTTTCGCATCAGGTGGCCAAAGTGTTGGGGCTTCATCTTTAGCATCAATCCTTCCAATGAATATTCAGGGTTGATTTCATTTAGGATTAACTGGTTTGATCTCCTTGCTTGTCCGAGCGACTCTCAAGAGTCTTCTCCAGCACCACAGTTTGGAAGCATCAATTCTTCTGTGCTCAGCCTTCTTTGTGGTCCAACTCTCACATCCATACATGACTACTGGAAAAACCATAGCTTTGACTACACAGACCTTTGTTGGCAAAGTGATATCTCTGCTTTTTAATACACTGTCTAGGTTTGTCATAGCTTGTCATCCAAGGAGCAGGGGTCTTTTCATTTCATGGCTGCAGTCACCATCAGCAGTTATTTTGGAGCCCAAGAAAATAAATTCTGTCACCATTTTCATTGTTTCCCCATCTATTTGCCATGAAGTGATAACTAACTAACCAACCAACTAATGGTACTGGATGTCATGATCTTTGTTTTTTGAATGTTGAGTTTTAAGCCAGCTTTTTCACCCTCTTTTTCACCTTCATCAGGAGGCTCTTTAGTTCTTTCTGTCTGCCATTAGGGTTGGTGTTATCTGCACATTTGAGGTTATTGATATTTCTTCTGGCAATCTTGATTCCAGTTTGAACTTCATCCAGCCTGGCATTTCACGTGATGTACTCTGCATATAAGTTAAATAAGCAGGGTGACAATATGCAGCGTTGTCATACTCCTTCCTCAACTTTGAACCAGTCTGTTGTTCCATGTCCAGTTCTAACTGTTGCTTCTTGACCTGCATACAGGTTTCTCAGGAGGCAGATAAGGTGGTCTGGTATTCCCATCTCTTTAAGAATTTTCCACAGTTTGTCGTGATCCACACAATCAAAGTCATTAATATAGTCAATGAAGCAGAAGTAGATGTTTTTCTGGAATTCTCTTGCTTTTTCTATGATCCAGTGGATGTTGGCAATTTTATCTCTGGTTCCTCTGCCTTTTCTAAATCCAGCTTGTACATCTGAAAGTTCTTGGTTCACATACTTTTGAAGCCTAGCTTAAAGAATTTTGGGCATTACCTTGCTAGCATGTGAAATGAGTGAATTGTGGAATTTGAACATTCTTTGGCATTGCCCTTCTTTGGGACTAGAATGAAAATTGATCTTTTCCAGTCCTGTGGCCACTGTTGAGTTTTCTAAATTTGCTGGAGTATTGAGTGTAGCACTTTCACAGCTTCCACACTTAGAGACAAAATTTAATGGATGGGTTTCAAGTGGAAATTTTCTCATGAATAGTTCCTGCTTGAGCAGCACCCAATACACTTCCTAAAATCAAATAAAAGGAAATGTATCAGATGCTGTTCAGTATAAATATTCAAATAGATGACACAAATATAAATTTTGTCCAACATATAAGTTGACTTAATTTATTACATTTCAATAAATCCTCAACTATAAAAAAGATCATTCATTTAAAAATGGTTGCTAATTTTCCTGACTTTTTATGTTTAAAGCTAAAAGAGATAAGCTTTGATTCTATTCATAAAAGTACATTTTTTGATGGGTTTTGTATGCTTTTTTTTTTTGTATGCTTTTTTGTATCTCAGATCTTTTTAGTTTCCATAGAAAATGTATTGATGGTACCAAATGTTATAATTTGAGTCACCTGGCAAGTCTATGCCTGTTGACTATGAATACCACTTGAATTTTGCTTAAAGGAACATGATGTGTTTGTTTTTCTTCCTAAATCCTAATTTATAGAAAAGCATGGCAACTTAATTCCTGTAGTGATCATTTAGGGCTATAGCTTCTGAGTATAAATCAGAAAATAACATGGTTTGGGAGATGATGTTCCCTCACAGACTTAACATTTTCTGTTCATCATCTTCTTTATTATATATTTGTTTGTATACTATTGAGTGAACAAATTGCTGAGACCAAATAAGATAGGTATATAATAATATATTTCTAATTTAATAATAATAATAACAGTTGTAACAACTGACCTTGAGTGCCTATTGAATGCTAGCATTGTTCTAAGCACATTATAGGTATTAAATTACTGATGCTTTGAAACAATATAATGAAGTAGAAACTATTGTTATCTCCAGTTTACAGTTAAGAAAAACTGAGTCTTAGAGAGATTAGATGATTTGTCTAAATTCACAGAGCTGCTAAATAGTAGAGCTGTTTGTATCTGAATGTATTTTCATTTTGTTTTGTTTGTTTGGGTTTTTGCTTTATATTTTAGATTCCATGTATAAGTGAGATCATGCAGTATTTGTCTTTGTCTCACTTATTTCAGTTAGCGTAATATTCTGTGGATTCATCAATGTTGTCACAAATGGCAGTATTTCATTTTATTTCATCTTTTATGGCTGGATAATTTTCCAGCACAGGCTTCCCTGGTGGCTTGGATGGCAAAGAATCTACTGGCAATGAAGGGGACCCAGGTTTCATCCCTGGGTTGGGAAGATCCCCTGAAGGAAATGGCTACCCACTCCAGTATTCTTGCCCAGAGAATTCCGTGGACAGAGGAACCTGGCAGGCTATAGTCCATGGGGTCACAAAGAGTAGGACAAGACTGAATGACTAACACTTTCACTTTCACAATATTCCAATATATGTACACTCTATCTTCTTCATCCTTTGATCTGTTGATGAGACCCTTGGTTGCTTCAGTATCTTGGCTATTGTAAATAGTGCTTCAGTGAACACTGGAGTGCATATATCTTTTCACATTAATGTATGGTAGAATTTAAAATAAAGCCATTTGGGTCTAGATTTTTTTTGAGATTAGGTTTTACATTACTAATGTATTTTTATAGGTCTATTCAGATTGTCTCTATCTTGGAGGGATAGAGAAAAGTACATCTAATACATCTAGCCAGAATTGGAAGTACTATATGCCAGCTTGTAACTATTATTTACTTTTTTCTCTTTATAATGGAAATTCAAAAATGTGTACAAATAAAGAGAAGATAGCATAATGAACTTCATGTAGATATCATAGCGCTTCAACAGTGTTCAATATTCTGCCTTTTTTGTTTCAACGCTTTTCCTTCCAAGATACTTTTTTGGGGAGGTTCAGATAATATAAATCAAATTTTATTTAATTCTAAGTTTTGTATGATAGTCTTTTTTTTTTTTTTTATTTTTTTTAATTTTTTTATTAGTTGGAGGCTAATTACTTCACAACATTTCAGTGGGTTTTGTCATACATTGATATGAATCAGCCATAGATTTACACTTATTCCCCATCCCGATCCCCCCTCCCACCTCCCTCTTCACCCGACTCCTCTGGGTCTTCCCAGTGCACCAGGCCCGAGCACTTGTCTCATGCATCCCACCTGGGCTGGTGATCTGTTTCACCATAGATAGTATACATGCTGTTCTTTTGAAACATCCCACCCTCACATTCTCCCACAGAGTTCAAAAGTCTGTTCTGTATTTCTGGGTCTCTTTTTCTGTTTTGCATATAGGGTTATCATTACCATCTTTCTAAATTCCATATATATGTGTTAGTATGCTGTAATGTTCTTTATCTTTCTGGCTTACTTCACTCTGTATAATGGGCTCCAGTTTCATCCATCTCATTAGGACTGATTCAAATGAATTCTTTTTGACAGCTGAGTAATATTCCATGGTGTATATGTACCACAGCTTCCTTATCCATTCATCTGCTGATGGGCATCTAGGTTGCTTCCATGTCCTGGCTATTATAAACAGTGCTGCAATGAACATTGGGGTGCACGTGTCTCTTTCAGATCTGGTTTCCTCAGTGTGTATGCCCAAAAGTGGGATTGCTGGGTCATATGGCAGTTCTATTTCCAGTTTTTTAAGGAATCTCCACACTGTTTTCCATAATTGTTACTTTATATTTCTTTGTACAAAGATTCATTTTTTTCTTCCTTGAGATGTTTGTATATGTTATTAATTGAAACTGATTGCACACACATATAATATTCTGAGCTACTAAAATGCTGTCAAATGTGTTTATTGGATGTGGCAGGATGAGACTTTGTTGACTTCAAATAAATGTGGTTAATTAAATGCTAACTCTAATTTTTAAAATGCAGAAATGAACATTTTGTCATAGTTTAAATGACTCAGAACACTGGTTTGGGGAAGACTTTAAAGTAGAATTATGAACTTGAATTTATGAATTATCTGCTTATCTGTTGGTGTTAGACTTTAAAGATGAGTGCAAAATTTAAAAATTTGCCTGGCTAGCAAAATGTGAGGCAACTATGTCCTGTACTAAGCAATAATTTTGGTATGTTGCTAATTTATTGTAAGATACATAATTTAGTTTTTAGAATCTGAAATGCAAAAGCTGATTCAACAGAAGTCTAACGCTCTGAAGAGTAATAACCATGAAACATGGCTCTCTTCTGCCACTTATCTCACTGAGGAGACTTGGTGTAGACTCAAAATCCTGCACTGTTTTCTGTTCTCCAGAAGAGAAAATACTAAGCATCTTAGTTTGAAAATAAGTAAGAACAAAAAGTGTGACATATCTAGCATAAGGTATAATCCCTAAGAGTAAGTGTAAATGACAGTTTGTCCAAATTGAGTCCAAAGTTGCTAGTGGTATCTGAACAGTATTTATCCCAACAATAATGAGAATTTTGTGTGTGTGCCAGGAGTTGTGCAACTAGCATCTTAGAAGAGTTAACTAACTTGTCCACTGCCCTGAAGATTTTTGATCTAAAAATACAAATATAGAACATGTGTGTGATGTAGTGGAGGACTACTGTAACCTCTGCTTATTCTTGCTTTGTCACTTTATCCTTCCCTTAAAGTTACGTATTCTAGAAGATTAGAGGTGCAGACTTTTTTTTTTTAAATCTTATACAGACTAACATATAAAAAAATGGGTTTACAGAGTTCTGATAGTATCAGTTCAGTTCAGTCGTTTAGTCGTGTTCGACTCTTTGCAACCCCATGAACCGCAGCACGCCAGGCCTCCCTGTCCATCACCAACTCCCAGAGTTTACCCAAACTCACGTCCATTGAATCGGTGATGCCATCTAACCATCTCATCCTTTTTCGTCCCCTTCTCCTCCTGCCTTCAATCTTTCCCAACATCAGGGTCTGTTCAAATGAGTCAGCTCTTCACATCAGGTGGCCAAAATATTGGAGCTTCAGCTTCGACCTCAGTCCTTCCAATGAACACCCAGCACTGATTTCCTTTAGGATGGACTCGCTGGATCTCCTTGCAGTCCAAGGGACTCTCAAGAGTCTTCTCCAACACCACAGTTCAAAAGCATCAGTTCTTTGGTGCTCAGCTTTCTTTATAGTCCAGCTCTCACATCCATACATGATTACTGGAAAAATCATAGCCTTGACTAGATGGATCTTTGTTGACAAAGTAATATCTCTGCTTTTTAATATGCTGTCTAGGTTGGTCATAACTTTCCTTCCAAGGAGTAAGCGTCTTTTAATTTCACGGCTGCAATCACCATCTGCAGTGATTTTGGAGCCCCAAATAATAAAGTCAGCCATTGTTTCCACTGTTTCTGCACCTATTTGCCATGAAGTGGTGGGACTGGATGCCATGATCTTAATTTTCTGAATGTTGAGCTTTAAGCTAATTTTTTCACTCTCCTCTTTCTCTTTCATTAGGAGGCTCTTTAGTTCTTCTTCACTTCCTGTCATAAGGGTGGTGTCATCTGCATATCTGAGGTTATTGATATTTCTCCCGGCAATCTAGATTTCAGCTTGTGCTTCATCCAGCCCAGCGTTTCTTATGATGTACTCTGCATAGAAGTTAAATAAGCAGGGTGACAATATACAGCCTTGACGTACTCCTTTATCTATTTGGAACCAGCCTGTTGTTCCATGTCCAGTTCTAACTGTTGCTTCCTGACCTGCATACAGGTTTCTCAAGAGGCAGTTCAGCTGGTCTGGTATTCCCATCTCTTTCAGAATTTTCCACAGTTTATTGTGATCCACACAGTCAAAGGCTTTGGCATAGTCAATAAAACAGAAGTGATGTTTTTCTGGAACTCTCTTGCTTTATCAATGATCCAGGGAATGTTGGCAATTTGATCTCTGGTTCCTCTGCCTTTTCTAAAACCAGCTTGAATAAGATCATTGAAATAACTGAAGAGTTTCTCTTCCTCCTTATTAATCTGTATCATAATACCTATTATAGCTATTTTCTATCTTCGGTAGTTTCATAAGTAGCTTTTAGTTCTTGGAGTTATTTAATTTAGATATTCCTGCTTATTGTTCTTCATAGTCTCCTGTGTTTCGTCCATATATATTGTTATTGTGGTGTTGTGCTTAGTCACGCAGTCGTGTCGGACTCTTTTGCGACCCCGTGGACTCTAGCCCTCCAGGCTCCTCTGTCCATTGGGATCCTCCAGGCAAGAATCCTGGAGTGGATTGCCATGCCCTCTTCCGTGGTATCTTCCCAACCCAGTCATCGAATCCAGGTCTCTCGCATTGCAGGCAGATTCTTTACCATCGGAATCACCAGGGAAGCCCATCAGTATGTGTAGTCTGGTCTACTGTACAAGAGGAAAAGCTCATTTTCTTAATGATATTGGCAGGCACTCTGGAAACTAGAGGCTATGTTGGTATCTTTGGATTCTCAGCATATAAGCCCAGAGATGGGCTTATGATGGACTTTTAGTTACATGTGGGTTTTTAAATTTAGATAGGATGATTTGAAGTGAAAGAGAGGAGGGGCTGGTGGTTACTGGGATAGGTATAAGAAACAGAGAATGCAGTGAGAAAAGAGTGAGGTTAAAAAGGTCAGAGACAGAATTAACTGGGAAGACAAACCATGATGCTTTAAAAAAAAAAAAATCTGACTCAATGTCTGCATTTTATAAATTTCATGGGTCTTCCCTAGTAGCTCAGCTGGTAAACAATCTGCCTGCAATGCAGGAGGCCCTGCTTTGATCCTTCGGTTGGTAAGATATTCTGGAGAAGGAATAGGCTACCCAGCCCCGTTTTCTTAGGCTTCCCTGGTGGCTCAGACATAAAGAATCCGCCTGCTGTGTGGGAGACCTGGGTTCAATCCCTGGGTTGGTAAAAGCCCCAGGAGAAGGGAAGAGCTACCCACTCCAGTATAGGGCTTCCCGTGTAGCTCAGTCGGTAAAAAACTCATTTTCAATAATCTTCTTTCATCTCCAAACAAAACAAAGCACAAATGCCCTAAAATGAACATTGTTTTCAATGAATTTTTCACCATCAACTAAAGCTGTCTCCCAACTGGACACCTACTTTGTAAGTAATGGATATAAATATAGTTTAAATATGAGTTAAAGTCAACCTCCTAGAGTCTCACTCTCTAGGATCAATGTGAGAGTCCTTCTGAGATCGCTCTCTCCTTGCTAAAACTTCTGTTTTTGCGGTCTCTTGTCTTGTGAGCAGGAATTCGATGGGTTTCTTGTGCCCCCTCCCTGCTCCCAACTGTAGCGTCTGGAGCACAGCAGAGAGACAGTGCCTATAGCTAAGTAGTGGCCGGATCAAGCTTTTGACCTGATTAAGAAAGGATACTGAGGTACTTAATAAGAGAAGGAAGCCATGTTTTTCTTTAACCTCTGTAATTTATAGCTAAAGTAAAGTGGTTTTGCCTTTCATCCTTTCTATTCTTGATTATCTGTTGAATCTCAAGTAGAACAAAGCCTGGTATGCTTTCATGGGACTTTAAGCTAAAAGGAAAAAAAATAATTAAAAGGAATATTGCATGGAAAGTTATTCATCATTACTTTTGGAAACCTCAGATGACTTGACTGTTTCAATAGAATTTTCTTTCAATATTATCTTATTCACGAGTGCTAACAGAATCTTCTCTAGCATCCCCAAATGATTGAACCATGTGTAACCAAGGGGCAGCTATATGCCATGGCAAGCAATAATTGAGTGTTAGCACAGGAGCAACACTTGGTGGCACTGGGGAGACAAATGTGAATATGTCCCATATCCATATCCTTAAAGACCTCACAACATAGTTGGAAAAAAAATGTCAAAAAAATAAGTGCCAGAGACTTCCCTGGTGGTCCACACTTCCAATGCAGGACACCCGGGTTCTATATCTTGTCAGGGAACTAGATCCCACATGCCACAACTAAAGATCCTGCATGCCGCAACTCAGCCCCAGTGCAGCCAAATAAATAAATAAAATAAAATATAAAAAAATAAGTGCCAGATTAATGGAAGATGAGTCAAGTGACACAGCCTGAAGGATCTGCTGCGCATCTTCTTAGAGATTTTCTAGCACCAAGAACTGATGTCTCACTCACTTTATGTCTTTGGGGTTGTTTTTGGGTCCCCAAAGTCAACCGACTGTTGTAGTTTTAGTTGGAGATCCCCTTGAACTAATGATACTTCCAACTGAACTGTTCTCTCCATCTAGGATCTTTCTATTACAATTGCGTCACATAAGGGGATATTAGAGAATGTTAATTGAAGTTTACTTTTCTCTGCTCCCTGATTCTGGACCGTTCTGAGCTGACCTGAGAAAGCAAGCAGGCAAAATCATCATGAGTGGAGTGATATAATGCAAATATAACAGTGATCTGACAGGACATGTCCTTATATTGAATAAGTGCTTTTAGGTCTTACAAAGAATGTAAATGTAAATAATGTTTATATAAGTAAAATCTCTTTTTTCTTCTTAATAAGCTCATCTAGCATTGTGCTAACATATTCTATTTCTCAAAAAATGTTATATAGTGACTAACTTAAATATTCTACTTTCAGCTGATAGTGTGAGAGATTTTATTCTTAAATAAATCTAAAGGATAGTGTATTTTGATATAAAAGAAAGAATATGTTTTTAGCTTAAAAAATCTCAGATACCCACCTTAACCAAGTGCTTAAGGTTATCATAACTAGTTATAATACATGTCAATAACATGAACCCCTGAAATGATGAATTGAAGAAAATATGCTATCCATTCTGTAATATCTTGCCACAATTCACAAATTCAAGAGTGTCTAGGTCTATCTAAAAGACAAGGAATGGCTGAGGAACAATTATAGATGGGAGGAGCCTGGAGTGGAGGTGGGCAGAAAACTACAACTAAAGGGGATGTGGGCTTCTGAATAGGATCTTGGAACAGATGAAAAAAACATTAGTGAAAAAACTGGTGAAATTTGAATAAGGTCTGTTGTTAATGTTTACTGTACAAATGCCAATGTCCTGGCGTTGGTAACTGTACTATGGCTATGTAAGACGTTAACACTGGTATATACATAGAACTCTTTTGTACTGCTTTAGCAAATTCATTTTAAAATAGCTAGAATAGTTAAAAATTTTATATCTGTAGATTCCATCCAAAGCTGGAAATAAAAGCAGATTTATTATTTGTAATGTTAACAGTATCAGCAGTTGTCAGTGGTCATTTTGGTTTAGAGGTCTTTGTGTAAATACTAATATTATATAGTTTTGAGTAAGTTTTTAAAAAATGTTATTCATATATATACTAAGAAAATTTTAGAGAGGAATAGGTTTTGGTTGGAGTCCTGTCTACACTATACTTGCTGTGTGTTGTGCTAAGTGTTGGTAACAATGCTTATAGTAGATTGTAGTACAAATAATATTGCTTGTTTTGGTCTATGAAAAAAGCAAATACTTTCTGAGAATTGATACACACAAAGTCTATCAGTCCTTCAGTATACTGTATTTTTGGTTTGATTAAAAAAAAAAATCTAGCGTCCTTTTTTAGCCTCCAAACCAATATTATTCCTGTCTTCTCTACTGCCCTCCAGAGGTAGACTAGAGAAAACTGACGTCGTGAACCCTGTGTATAGTACAGAGAAAAAAACAAAAGGAACTTTGAAATTTCTGAAACTGGTGCGATAAATATAGCTTTCTCAGATATATATTTTACAAAGTATCAGTCTCAATTTTTATCTAGAGCTTTCAGCATGTTGTTTTGAGATTCATTGTTGTTTTGGAATGTATAAGCCATATTATCCTTGTGCCAAGTGTGGTACTTGCGGCATAGTAGACTATTCACCAAGGAAATGTTGGTAACAGAAGGCTTCAGCACCAGTCTCTGGTCTGTGGTCTTTCCTCCTTCATCGTACACAGCCCCTTCCCTCAGGTGCCTCAGACTCTTTGTTCCCATTCCTACTATTAAAACCTGCTTTGTTAGCTCCTTTTTCAGAAATAAATGGTAGTTAGACATTAAATATTACTTCATCTGTTTTTACTTTTGGGGAAAAAATAAACACACTTGTCCTAATAATAATGGATATTTCTTTAATTTATTCGTTCATTTCTTTAGCTTTATGTTATCTTCTGGAGTCCGGGTATTAGGACTTGTGGCATCATATTTGCACAACAGTTTTTATTTGTTAACTTAGAAAAGCTCAGAAGTTCTTTTAAATTTTTAGACATTTAAATTCTGTTAGCATTACCGAGAATATATCTTCTAGAAATATAAGCTAAAATAAAGTTTAAGTCATTTGTCTGAAAAGTTTATATTTTAATTTTTCCTGAAACAAAAGTTTTCTGAAATATATTTATTCTATGTGTATTCTAAAAGTGTACATGGATTAATGAGTTTGGAATTGATGACTCTTGTAGATTGGAAGTTAACAGAGGCTACCTAGACTTGCTTGTTGACTATGCTATTTTTAAAATAAAGTTTGTAATATTATTTCAAACATTAATATTATTATTGCCATTATTGTTTCCTATGAACACTACAAAACCACCTCCATGGGGAGCTAGGTGGTTTCAATAGCTAATGACTGAACTTTTCACCTCAGGCCTTGGTTTGCATTAAGCTGTGGTTTTAAGTGATTGACAGCCATTTTATAGTAACCTGCAATGAATTGGGGGTCAAAATCATCCAAATGATGGAGAGAAAATGCCCCCATTAGAAAAAAATAAGAGACAGACATAAACTAACCAGTGTAGTTGAAACTAATTGGCCTCCTTATTGGCAAAGGACTGAAAGGGCAGAGGGACTGAATTAATCTCTTGAATTTGGTGGCAGATCCTTGCAGGTTGAGATTGTGAATTGGCAGGTTAACATAAGGGGAGGCTATATCCCCCTCACATGTGATACTTCTGTTCTGTGAATTTCCATTTTGTGGAGCTGTCAATCTGAGGCTTTTGTGAGCATTAAACTTTCTTTAGAAACAACACCACCAAAAAAAGAATGACCCCACCTCCTAAACTACCACATAAATCAGCTTGATTAGTAATCTCCATTAAGAGACATTGAGTTTTGAATAGACTGGGTATTGTAGGTCTTGGACAGAATGAAGGACTTGGCAGGACCAAATAGGGAAGTTTGAACAACATCTGCCCCGGCCCTTCCTGACACTTCTGTAAGTTTTAAGCGTATTCACAAATGGCCTAAATTATAGAAGTGCAAATTACAGTTCCCCACCAGTAGCTCTTCACATAACATCAAGGAGTGAATGTATAATATTAGTATTTATTAAAGCTGTAGACATCCCACAAGATATTTTATGTTAAGAAGATAACAGTGACAGATCTTTATATGTGAGTCTGTTAATGCTAGCTTTCTTTTAGCACACTTCTTTTCCTTTGCAAGTGAAGTTTGATCTTGAATTTTCATTCAAAGCTCCGAGAACCAAAGCCACAGATGGGGTATTGCTGTGTCATTCCCATGGCCTTATACAGAATGTATGCAGCCGTCCCATACTCCCTTAGAAGACTTTCAGCTTTTCAATGCATCTTCCACTGATGGTGTTTCTGTGGATAAACATAATTTCAAAATGAAACGTGCCGGATGTCCTGCAGTGCACTTAGGTACAACAAGGCATTTAAAAAAAAATTGAGCCTATATTATTTACTCATTTAGAGGGATGTGACTTCTGGGATATACATCGAGAATCCAAAATTTGCTGAATGAGAGAGGAACTATTATAAACAGTTTCCAACTCGCTTGTATCTTAGAATTCCCCCAACACATTTTTTTTTTTCAGGCCATAAAGAAATCAGTATTTTATATCCAGGCTTCTCATAATTTCTCCCTCTAGGAGGCATAACTCAATCAAAATCTCTGGTTACTACTGAATAGAAATAGTCTTTTTTATTGAGGTTAAAAATTGCTAGATCAGAGATTTGGAATATATATGTTTTTATTTTTGCTTTATAATAACTAATTTTAAGAATGATTCCTCCCAATATACTTGAGTTTTATATTCCCACCACAGGAAAATATTATTTTCAATTTTTTTTCTGCTATGGGATTAGAACAGGTGATACAAATGAAAATAAAATACTGATGAGAAGTTGTCCAGGACTATTCCAATATCACCATTTGATTCTATCATATCAAGTGCAACTTTACTATGTACTCAAATGTTTGATTGACTAGTGACGTGTCATTTAAATTTTTTTGCATATGTACCACTCTCTTCAAAGATTGTAAAATCCTTGATTGTAAGGACCATATTTCCTACATGAAAGATATATAATATTAGCATTTATTTAAGGCATAGAAATCCCACAAAATATTTAATATTAAGAAGAAAGGTAACAGTGACAGACATTTATAAATGAGTCTATTTATACCTGCTTTTTTTTTAGCATTAGGAACACAATAGGAGATCTTACTCAATACCTGTTTAGTTAGTGACTACATTTGTATTAGAACAAGGAAATACATATTACATTTTACTGTGAGATATTTTGGTTTCATGTAAAAGTGGTTGCTTATAGATTGTGGAGTAGAAGGTAAAACAGTGTAGAGTCGCTTAACTTAACCATGATAGTGCTTTATTATTCTTCAAAGTGTTTTGCATTGTCTCTTTTTTTAAAGTGAGGTTTCTAAAGGCAGATCAAATAATAGCTGATAAAGCTGAGACACAGACTCTAAAATGGTCCACTGGTAAAGGAGATTGTACTAGGCAATATTTTGAAGTTTCTTATCTTCCTAGGAATCATTTAAAAAAGGAGTGTCCTTCAATATTTCCTAATTACCTATGAAATGTTTATCCTAAGCAAAAATATCATTCCAGGAACACTGGCAATTGTTTAAAATTCCACTGTATATTTATTTCAAAAGGTGCGTTTCTTGGGGCTGTATTCTTTTCTGTATGGGCCTCCTCAGAAAACTAGGTTAGACTTTTAATGATTTCTAAAATCATTTAATAATTTTGTGTATTGTCAATTCACAGCCTCCTCCTAACAGTAGCACTCTTCTTAACACAAATATACTGCTTTTAGAAAATGGAGACCTGTTTCTAGTTTATTTTGCTGTTGAGTTTTTAAGAAAATAAACACCCATGCCTGTGGCTTTCTGCCTTCGACGGCTGTGTGGTTAGCTTCTCTGTCCCACGGCGTGTAGCTGTCTCTTTTGGGGCTGCCGCGTGTTTGCAGCCATGCTGTCAACATCCACCAGAGAGCAGGGCAGCTCCAACACCCACATCTTTCACGCTGGAAATAGATGGAGACAGTAACACAGTCAGAGCCTTGGCCAAACAGCGTAGATTGCAGTTCATTTCAAAGGTCAGCGCATATTTAAGCTTGCTTCATTACTGCCACCTTTATGCCTGAGATTTTCATTTTTTTGAAAAAATCAGTTTACCCAGGTTCCTTTAGAGACAGAAAAATGAAAGTGCTGAGTCCTATTTTCATTTGGGGATATCAAGCTTTTTATCAAATTATAGAGGTGGCGTCTCAGAATATTTCATATCTGATCAAGAGGAAAAGCCAAAAATAATTTTCTCTTTATTCAGGAGCCTTTCAGGCAGGAGGACTATTTTATTTTTTACTTAGTATTGTGCTCAAGTCGATCATTTTGAATTCAGAGAGAAAACAGACATTTAAAAGCAGTCTATAATAAAAAAATTTTGACTTCAATATTTTTATTTACTTTTCTTAATGAAAACACAATTTATCCAACTTTTCATATGTTTTTACCCATCACCTAATAAAATAAGTTTACACAGTTTAATTTTTAATGTTAATGATGGTGAGCAAGTCAATAATTATAAAAAATTCACTTTCTAGTTAAACAGAAATAAATTTTTTGCCTTTTAAGGATAAAACAAGGAGTGTTTATCTTATTTTTAATCAAATCTATGCTCTTAGTATTCACTTTAAAGATTCGCTATACATGGGAAGAATAGGATATGGTATATATATTAGAAATATTAATATGGCTAGTACATAATTAAGAATTCTGAATAATCTTGTTACATATATATATTTTAAAAGACAATTTAATTAAAACACCTAATTTTGGGAAGTAGCTTTATATACTTATTACTCTTGAAAAAATAGAAATTTAGAAGATAGAAGAATATCAGTTTGAGATATGACATTTAAGCCACAGAGAAAATAAACTTTCAAAACAGTGTTTTTACAAAGCCCCTTGACATCAAAATGTGAAAAAAAATACCATAAATGGTTTTGTTGATTGTTTGGAATTAAACTTCCTATAAGTGTAAAAAATGGTTAGCTTAACATATGTAGTGAAAACTTTTTCAGACTTAGAGATGTTATGACCATTTTAGGTCATGGAAATTCATATTTTTTTGTGACACATTGTAGGAACTTAATTATGGAAATATTTCAAAAAGAATTTAAAAGGAGTGCTTTAAGACTAAAGCTTTTATAAAAGAAATGCTCACATACTCAGATTATATAGCTGTAAATATGTATATTTACATATTTTATATATGTAAAACATATATATATATACATTTTGATGGTAATTTTAACTAGGTTATTTTAATTTTGGCATTCAAATATTTCTGAAATGAATATTTAAAATGCATTATAACTGTGACTATAAGAGGAAAACCATCTATATTTTAAATATAATAATTTTGGACTTATAAATATACCTATTTTGGCTATTTAATTTCTTTATATGCATCATTAGTACTTTGATCTATAACTTATTTTAAAATAATTAAGAAGTAAATATATTTTAAAATCTGATCATCTCTTGTATACAGACATGGACCACTTAACTCAGTTCTGTAGGTTGGAGTTGTTGCTTTCTCATTTGTTTCAGGAGTAATGCCCTACAAAAAGTATGCAAATGGGATCTAGAAAATATGATAATAAGGCCTTAGGATAAATATAAGAAATGTTAAAGGTGAGGAGGAATGGAACCTCAAGTCCCTGGGGCCATACAGGTGCTATCTTTCAGTTTGAAAGATAAGATGAACCCATTTTTTCCTTCCTCTCAGTTTCTGAAATAAGGTGGTGATATTTTACTTGTAATGTGATTTAAGTGTAGGTTCTTTACTTTTTTCTTAAATGCTATTTAAAACAATAAAAGGGAAGAGTAAATATTTATTATAGATCATACTCATATTTTGAGGAGGGCATGGCAACCCACTCCAGTATTCTTACCTGGAGAATCTCCCTGGACAGAGAGGAACCTTGCAGGCTGCAGTCCATGGGGTTGCAGGGTCGGACTCCACTGGGCGACTAAGGACAGCACAGCATCTGATATTTTAAAGGAAGGAAAAGCATTACTGATGGCTCCATTATCTAATCAGCAGTGCACTGTCTCATTTAACTTCAGCACCACCTGGGAACCTGGTGGTGCTAGGCCCATTTTACAGATTAAGAGCCTTAAATATTTAGGAGTTTAGTGATTACTTTAATTACCTATCCAGGGCTTAGTCCCAGGTCTTCTGACTCCAAATCTAATTTTTTCTCCTGGCTATGTTGCAAATTGTGGACTAAGACAAAGATCCTTTCCTAAAAGGTTAGCTTTCTTAGAGGTTCATGGATTTGGATTGCCAGCAGATAAAAGCAGATAGACCAAGATTAGCTGTGAGGTGAATGATAATATATAGGTGATTCTTATTTTTAGTTTGTGGGTTAGTCCTGTAGTTAGTTATCTACAGTAAAAAAGGACTCCCCAAACTTACAGTGATTTGTTAATTATTCATCCTAACACCATCATTACTTTTACATAATGTGACTTAAACCTATTTTAGCATGTGCTGCTGGTAAATTGGTTGTAAAAATGAGAGATTTTACCTACAGAAAAAATAACAAATGCCATTTTTTAAATAAATAAGGACAATCAATTGTATGCCATATTTAAGGCTGATAGCTTTAAATATGTCATGACAGTTTTAAGTGTAAAAATATAGTTAGGTTGACTTTTTAAAACCTGTGTTAAAAAAGTTTCATGCATGCAGATGTTATGGTATGCTTTCCCCCCAAAGACTCAAGTCTCAAATACCAGGGACAAAACAAAAACAAAAATATCAGGGACTAAGAAATCAGATAAGCAATTTTTTCCATTCTTCATTATGGTGTCTACTTCCTTGACCCCCAAACTTAGAATGGTCCTGATTAGAAATGATTAATTCAAAAGCAATATTTCAAAAAGTCTTTTTCTTTTGTACAAATGAGAAATCAGGTTTCAATGATGGTTTACAGGTAGACATGATCTTTAGCCTTTTCTTAGAATTTGAGTTAGGTTTACACCTAAGAATAAGTGATCTTTGGCCTCTCTTTAGAATTCAAGTTCCTATTTTTTGAAACCTTTTATATAAGCTGTATTTGCAATAGTACAGCAACCAAAGAATACTTTAACTGCAGCTGTGGACTGCTTCTTTTCTTTATATGCATTTGCTTCTTAATATGAAGGTGCTTAACAGCACAGTAGGAAATTTTAAATTAACTCTCCAGAAGGCCATTTTGTGGATTGTGTTAAAAAATATATATATATATGTATATATATATATTTATATTTCTAAATGATCTACAAACCCGCTATTCTCCTATCCTCAGAAGTTTAAAAATAAATCTTTTCGGCTTTAAGCAGAATAATGATATATAAATAAAAATTAATGAAATGTTTTCCTACAAAATGGGCATTGTCTTTCACTAAGTTCTAAGAATGCTAGCATTACAGTTCTTGCAACTAACCGCTCTTACACTCCATGATGAGAACCTGGAGCCCTCTGTGAAAGACTCTCAAGAAATCTGACACAACCAAGATTTTTTCAAAGGCTTGTGTTTTTTGTTGGTATTTGTGCATATTAAAGACATTACACTTTATCATGTAAATATTAGGAGGCAAAATTTGAAAGTGCTAGCATGGTTTTTAAAAAATTAATTATATTTTCTGAGTTGATTCGGAATATCTGAATTTTTAAATAGATACTAAAACAGGATTTGATCTATCATTATTAGATAAAAAAACAGAAGCCCTTTGCAAAATTCAGATGAAAAATTTAGCAGCATCACATTTTTCTTATATTCTTAAAACTTAAGATGAAATTAAAGGCCAGTGCACAGAGGCTTTGTGAGTTTTATTCAATAAGCCACTAGGAACAGAAAATGATATATATATTTTTAAAGAAGAACATGAGAATGTGTTGGTTCTTTTTAGATTTTAATTTGTTTTTAGTTATTTAGATCTTTATTATATTTCTGTAGAATTTGGTATTGATTATTTCAGTTTTCTTCTGAGTTCTTATTTTGTTCTAAATAAAAAGTACATTTGTTAAAATCACACTGCAGAGTTTTTCATATCTTTATATGTATCTTGTCTTTTTGTATTCATTTGAATGTGGTATTGTATTTAGGTATCCTGATGTTGCTGTTTGTATATTTAGAATTATAGGTGATATACTTTATTTTTTTACATATCCCAATATTGTTTTAAAATTAATTTTTTATTATAGTTGCTTTATAACGTTGTGTTACTTTCTACTATTCCCAAGATGTTTTAATGATAGGGAGTTGTATATGGTGTCCCATATTTATTTTTTGATGGCAGTTTCACATTTTATATTACATTATTGATCTGTTAGGCTAATAATCTAAAGCCAATCTATGAGCCTTCAAAGACATGCTAAAAGCAAAATACTGTAGTCTTAGCTAGAAGCATGATTTTGTAGGAAAATTTTCTGTATTGTTTGTGGTTCATATAAATATATTTTGAGAGAAGTTCTTGTACCAAAGTTCAAGGTCCTGATATTTACATAGTTCCTTTACATAGTGCACTATGTTGATCTGTGAGGAAATGAAGGGAATTTAAATTAAAATTTTAGACCATGAATGTAAAATTGCTGAATATTTGCACATAGTACAGGTTTGGGGGAAGATTTTTTTTTTTTAAGTTATCCATATGGCAGCAGAACTTTTAATAAACAATGGTTCTAACATACATTCTTTATGGAAACAGAAAATGGGATTTATGAGGTGACATTTTGAGTATATAAAGAAAAATGAAATAATATTAGCTTTATTTTCCTATTTCCCCCCAGCCTCGTGAAGGTTTAGTGGCAGAATTACCACTTATAATTTGTTTTTTATTCCATGCATGCATTTCATTAACCTATTCCTGGCTCTGTAGCCAGCCTGCAGAGAAAAACTCAGCAGAAGAATTTCTGAGCAGATTGTCTACAACATGCTATGTAGTACATATTTCAGAATCCAAGGACAATTTGACAACTTGTACTGTGCTTTACATTAATAATAAAAGTTACATTTTGTTTAAATGATATCTTAGAAAATTAATGTTATTTTATGTTATTTAATAATGCTTAGGTAAAAACTTATGAGATATATCAAGACATTCAAAATTTAATGAATAGCTCACTGAAATTATTTTGACTGCTTCAGACACAGGATTAAGTTCATTAGTACTGAAGTTCAGTTCTGGGATTTTGCCACTAACTCAAATTACTATTGGAATAGTAGCAAAAGTTTTCGGTAATATAATTGATTTGTCTCTGAAACAGTTATGAGACTCCTGCAATAAAGGCTGAGAGATATTACAAGCAGGTGCAACTGTACAATCTCTGAATGCAACTGAATGCCCCTTTCATTCTTTAAAAAAGTTTTTAATTTAAGGGAACACTCAATTATGTATGTTAATGCAATGGTGCAATTGGGCATAAATAATTAAAATTGATGTTGAAATGCTTAAATTATTTTTC
Organism: Cervus elaphus; assembly: GCF_910594005.1. Taxonomy (NCBI): domain Eukaryota; kingdom Metazoa; phylum Chordata; class Mammalia; order Artiodactyla; family Cervidae; genus Cervus; species Cervus elaphus. The sequence continues at coordinate 53,453,741 of NC_057842.1, read as the reverse complement.
ATGGCAAGGTTACCTTTAAAATTATATTTTGCTCTGATTTAAATTTAAACAGTTGCGTTCCCCAACAGAGAATACTCAGAATGGCTCAGAATGTCCCAAGTGAGAGGTTGAGATGAATCTGGACTTTAAAAATAGCAGTGACTCTGAAAAGAAAATTTTTAAAGTTAGAAGGCACTTCATTTCAACTTTTGTCCAATCATTCTCTTATCTTCTCTAAAAATCCAGCATCCTCTGGTACTATTTTATAGCTTTTTATCTGTTTGAGCCAGTAACAATATACTCACTACCCTCTGCAAAAGGCAACCTCCTCTTATGTTGGGATATTTTAAGAAACAAGTAGTTCTTTCTTATTTTGAGCTCAAATATGTTCTACAATAGCTTCTATTTGCTGGTTTGTGTTCTATGATAAAAAGCTATGAGAATGCCACTCATTCTTTATATAAAAGACCATCAAATCAAGCTATTGGTACATTTCTCTGCTCTATTTTATAGAAAAACTCAGGAAAAGAGTAAGTTCAATTCAACAAATATTGTTGGAGCATCTGACACTACTTTAGAGCCTTAGAATGTAAACAAACAGACAAACAAAACATAGATCCCTGCCTTAAGGAATACACTCTTCTAGTTGGGATAATAAAAACAAAAGCAAAGCAGTAAATGTGCTGAAGGACTTAAATGCATCATTCGATTCTTCTTGCTTTTCAGGCTTTTGTCCCTGTCCTTCTTCTGAACCACTCCTGTTAGAGAACTCATGTCTCATTCTTCTTTTTTCTCAACCTTCATTGTCTTTTATCTTCTTCACAGGATATGACACAGCAGATCACTCTCTCTCTCCTTTTTGCAATAATTTCATTATTTTCAAGACACTACTGACTCCTGACATGTTTTTCTTAATTCACTGGCCATCCTTTTTATTCTCCTTCACCAGCCTTGCCTCCTTTTCTAGGCCTACAGATGTCCTGGGCTCATTCTACCATCTTTCCCTTCTCTGACTATACTTACTTCCTCTGTGATCTCACAGTTTCATGGCTTTAATGCCTTCAATATTTTTATGTCTCCCAAAGTCTACATAATTTAAAGATTCTAAATTCCTATTGATTATAAGATGAATCATTATTTTATATACTACAAAGGAAGAACATATATGTTACCAAATATGTGTTACAATGAGTTGTAAGACAACATTGATTGGAAGGCATGCCCTAATTTCAATTAAAGTATGAAAAAGCAGTATATCACAGTATCAGTGAAATGTGGCATATGTCCTGACCTCCCTCTGAGATCTAGACATATACCCAACTGCACACATAACCTCTCCACTGAATTGTCTAACGGGTGCCTTAGGGTGCCATTTCTTAAGTAGAAGTTTTGAGTTCCACCTGTTCTTAAACTTGCTCTTCCTCTAGTCTTCTTCATATTAATAAATGATACACATATTCATCCAATTGTTTTGCTCAGAACCACAAAGATATCTTTGAACTTTGGCATATTCAACTTTGGCATAAATCTCCTAATCAACAAGTTTTCTACCTTCAAACAAATCCCTAAATTTGACCACTTTTCACTACCTCTACTACTACTCTTGTCCAAGACACTTTTATCTCTTGCCAGTATTACTGAAGCATCATCCTAACTGGCCTCCAGAGTCCACTCTTTGTTAAGTTGCTAAGTTGTATCTGACTCTTTTGTAACCCCTTGAACTGTAGCTGCCCAGGTTCCTCTATCCATGGGATTTTCCAGGCAAGAATGCTGGAGTGGGTTGCCATTTCCTTCTCCAGGGGACCTTCCCAACCCAGGGGTTGACCCACATCTCCTGCATTGGCAGGCGAATTCTTTACCACTAAGCAACCTGTCAAAGTCCTGTCTGATTCTTTGTGACCCCATGGACTGCAGCATGCCAGGATTCCCTGTCCTTCACTATCTCCTGGAATTTGCTCAAATTCATGTCCATTGAGTCAGTGATGCTATCTAGGCATCTCATCCTCTGCCTTCTCCTTTTGCCTTTAATTTTTCTCAGCATCAGGGTCTTTTCCATTGAGTTGGTTCTTCGCATCAAGTGGCCAAAGTATTGGAGCTTTAGCTTCAGCATCAGTTCTTTCAATGAAAACACAGGGTTGATTTGCTTTTTGGTTGATTGATTTGATATCCTTGCTGTCCAGGGATTCTCAAGAGTCTTCTCCAACACCACAGTTCAAGAGCATCAGTTCTTTGGTGATCAGCCTTCTTTATGGTTCAGTTCTCACAACCATGAATGACCACTGGAAAAACTATTGCTTTGACTATACAGACTTTTGTTGGCAAAGTGATGTCCCTGCTTTTTAATATGTGGTCTAGGATTGTCATAGCTTTTCTTCCAAGGAGCAAGTGTCTTTTAATTTCATGGCTGCAGTCACTGTCCATAGTAATTTCAGAGCCCAAGGAAAGAAAATCTGTCACTGTTTCCACTTTTTCCCAATTTTTTGCATGAAGTGTTGGGACTGGATGCCAGGATCTTAGTTTTTTAAATGTTGAGTTTTAATTCAACTTTTTCACTCTCCTCCTTCACCCTCAACAAGAGGCTCTTCAGTTCTTTACTTTCTGCCATATGGGTGGTGTCATCTACATACCTGAGGTTGTTGATATTTCTCTTGGAAATCTAGATTCCAGCTTGTGGTTGTACTCTGCATATAAGTTAAATAAGTAGGGTGACCGTGTACAGCCTTGTCATACTCCTTTCCTAGTTTTGAATCAGGTCGTCATTCCATGTCCAAGTTATAACTGTTGCTTCTTGACCTACATACAGATTTGTCAGGAGACAAGTAAGGTAGACTGATATTCCTATCTTTTTAAGAATTTTCCACAGTTGGTTGTAATCCACACAGTCACTACGCTAGGCTTTAGCGTAGTCAACAAAATAGATTTTTTTTTTTTGATATCCCTTTGCTTTCTCTTTGTTCCAACAAATGTTGGCAGTTTGATCTCTGGTTCCAGTGCCTTATCTAAACCCAGCTTGTACATCTGGAAGTTTTTAGTTCACGTACTGCTGAAGCTTAGCTTTAAGGATTTTGAGCATTGTCTTCCTAGCATGTGAAATAAGCACAATTGTGTGGTAGTTTGAGCATTCTTTGGCATTGCCTTTCTTTGGGATTGGAATGAAAACTGACCTTTTCCAGTCCTGTGGTCACTGCTGAGTTTTCCAAATTTGCTGATATATTGAGTGCAGCACTTTACCAGAGTCATCTTTTAGTATTTGAAATAGCTCAGCTGAAATTTTGTCACCTCCACTAGCTTTGTTCGTAGTGATGCTTCCTAAGGCCCACTTGACTTCACACTCGGGATGTCTGGCTCTAGGTGAGTGACCATAACATCATGGTTATCCGGATCAGTTAGACTTTTTAGTTAGACTTGTATAATTCTTCTGTGTATTCTTGCCACTTCTTAATTTCTTCTGCTTCTGTTAGGTCCTTGCTGTTTCTATCCTTTAATTGTGCCCATCTTTGCATGAAATGTTCCCTTGGTATCTCCAATTTTCTTGAAGAGATCTCTAGTCTTTCCCATTCTGTTGTTTTCCTCTTTTTCTTTGCATTGTTCACCTAAGAAGGCTTTCTTATCTCTCCTTGTTATTCTTTGGAAGCCTGCATTCAGATGGGTATGTCTTTCCGTTTCTCCCTTGCCTTTCACTTCTCTTCTTTTCTCAGCTATTTCTAAAGCCTCCTCAGACAACCACCTTGCCTTCATGCATTTCTTTTCCTTTGGGATGGTTTTGGTCGTCACTTCCTGTACAGTGTTATGAACCTCCATCCGTAATTTTTCAGGAATTCTCTCTACCAGATCTAATCCCTTGAATCTGTTTGTCACCTCCACTGTATAATCATAGGAATTTAATTTAGGTCATACCTGAATGGTCTAGTGGTTTTCCCTACTTTCTTGAATTTAAACCTGAATTTTGTAATGAGGAGCTGATGATCTGAGCCATAGTCAGCTCCCAGTCTTTTTTTTGCTGACTGTATAGAGCTTCTCCAGCTGCAAAGAATATATAATCAGTCTGATATCGGTATTGACCATCTAGTGATGTCCATGTGTAGAGTCGTCTTCTGTGTTGTTGGAGGAGGCTGTTTGCTATGATCAGTGTGTTCTCTTGACAAAACTCTGTTAGTCTTTGCCCTCTTTCATTTTGTACTCCAAGGTTAAATATGCCAGTTATTCCAGGAATCTCTTGACTTCCTACTTTTGCCTTCCAGTCCCCTATGATGAAAAGGACACCTTTTTTGAATGTTAGTTCTAGAAGATCTTGTAAACTGTCATAGTACTGATCAACTTCAACTTCTTCAGCATTAGTAGTTGGGAAATAGACTTGGATTACTGTGATGTTGCCTTGGAAAGGAACCGAGATCATTCTGTCGTTTTTGAGATTGCACCCAAGTACTGCATTTCGGACTCTTTTGTTGACTATGAGGGCTACTTTATTTCTTCTAAGGGAGTCTTGCCCAGAGAAGTAGATACAATGGTCATCTGAATTCGCCCATTCTCACCCATTTTGGTTCACTGATTCCTAAGATGTTGATGTTCACTCTTGTCATCTCCTGCTTGACTATGTCTAGTTTACCTTGATTTATGGATCTAATATTCCAGGTTCTCATGCAGTATTGTTCTTTACAGCCTCAGACTTTACTTTCACCACCACAGTCATCCACAGCCTGGCATTGTTTCCGCTTTGGCCCAGCCTGTTCGTTCTTTTTGGTGTGTGTTAGTTGCTCAGTTATATCTGACTCTTTGTGACCCCATGGATGGAGGCCCCCATATTTCTCTGTCCACAGAATTCTCCTGGAAAGAATACTGGAGTGAGTAACCATTCCCTCCTCCAGGGGCTCTTCCCGACCCAGGGATTGAACCCGGTTCTGTTGCGTTGCAGGCAGATTCTTTACCACCTGATCCATGAGGAAAGCCTTTTTTTTTTCTTCCTGGAGCTATTAGTAGTTGCCTTATGCTCTTCCCCAGTAGCATATTGGATATCTTCTGACCTGGGGGGCTCATCTTCTGGTGTCATATCTTCTTTTTCTCTTCATACTGTTCGTGGAGTTCTCATGGCAAGAATACTGGGGCAGTTTGCCATTCCCTCTGCCAGTGGACTGTGTTTGGTTAGAACGAGAGCTATCAGCCATGACCTGTCCATTTTGAGAGGGCCTGCACTGCATGGCTCATCGCTTCACTGAATTATGCAAGCTCCTTCCCCTGAACAAGCCTGTGATCCACGAAGAGGAAGCCACCTGTGAATCCCTATTATGCTCAGAATAACATTTTAACCCTTCCCTTGGCTTACAAGGCTTTTTATGGTCATCCCCCTGCCTCTCTTTCAGATTTTATTCCCTATCTCTCTTTACTCGGTTCAGACTTCTACAGACACTGAAGTACTTTTGCTTCTTCCTAGTCAGTACACAAGTTTCCCCACTACTTCCAGAACATTAGAACATTTCATTCTTTGAAGCCCCATTGCATGTCTCCACAGACCATCTCTCTTCCTTCTCCCCTAGTGGTAACTACTTTTCTTGTTACATTCCCATTTGTGCCTTTGCCAGTTTTTTTTTTTTTTGTGTGGGATTTTACATTTGTTCAAAGGAGACTTTCCCCCCCTTGGTTGCTAGTATTTTGTTGGTTAAATATTGTGCAGTATTTCCCCATTTATTCTTGGTTAACAGTTTAGAGTTTTACAGTATATTTTGATGCTTGTAGTCTTTGATTTTACTATGGAAGGTTAACTTTTCTTTTATGAATTGTACTCTTTGCATATTGTATAATAAATTCTTTCCTACTCGGTGTCTGTTATACATTCTTTGAAAGTGAAAATGAAGTCACTCAGTCATGTATGACTCTTTGTGACCCCATGGACTGTAGCCTACCAGGCTCCTCAGTCCATGGAATTTTCCAGGCAAGAGTACTGGAGTGTGTTGCCATTTCCTTTTCCAGGGCATCTTCCTGACCCAGGGATCGAACCTGGCTCTCCCACATGGTGAGCAGATGCTTTACCATCTGAGCCACCAGGGAACCCCAAGGGGAAATGGGCTTGTCCAGGATTTATTTTCTTCTAAATGGTTTAAAGCTTTGTCTTCCAAATTTAAGTAGTTAATCAACTTGGAACTTATTTTTGTGTTTAGTGGGGCATTGCATTGTGTGCATGCTCAGTTGTGTCTGACGCTTTGCAACCCTATGGACTGTAGCCCACCAGACTCCACTGTACATGGGACTTTTCTAGGCAAGGATACTGGAGTGAGTTGCCATTTCCTACTCTAAGGGATCTTCATGACCCAGAGATCGAACTCATGTCTCTTGCATTGGCAGGTGGGTTCTTTACCACTGTGCCACCTAGGAAGCCCAGTTCAGTTCAGTTCAGTCGCTCAGTCATGGCCGACTCTTTGTGACCCCATGGACCACAGCATGCCAGACCTCCCTGTCTATCACCAACTCCCAGAGTTTACCCAAACTCACGTCCATTGAATCGGTGATGCCATCTAACCATCTCATCCTCTTTCGTCCCCTTCTCCTCCTGCCTTCAATCTTTCCCAACATCAGGGTCTTTTCAAATGAGTCAGCTCTCCATATCAGGTGGCCAAAATATTGGAGTTTCAGCTTCAGCATCAGTCCTTCCAATGAACACCCAGGACTGATTCCTTTAGGATGGAATGGTTGGATCTCCTTGCAGTCCAAGGGACTCTCAAGAGTCTTCTCCAACACCCCAATTCAAAAGCATCAATTCTTCAGCGCTCAGCTTTCTTTATAGTCCAACTCTCATATCCATACATGACTACTGGAAAAAATATAGCCTTGACTAGATGGACCTTTGTTGGCAAAGTAATATCTCTGCTTTTTAATATGCTGTCTAAGTTGGTCATAACTTTCCTTCCAAGGAGTAAGTGTCTTTTAATTTCGTGGCTGCAGTCACCATCTGCAAGGAAGCCCAGTGGAGGGCAGTAATTAAATTCATTGAAAAAAATTTTCATATGACAGCCAACTAGTCCAGCAGCATTTATTCAAGTGATTATCCTGTGAAATCAGCTCTATCTCAAATCACAGTTTCTTATGTTGGTACTCTTTCTGGGCTCTGTGTTCTGATCCATTATCAGTTAATTTGTCTATTTCAATGCCAATAGCACTATGTTATAATTGCAATAGGTTTTACATAATTCTACCTATCTAGTAAAACAAATTACTTGACTGTGTTCTTCTTTTTCTGGAATGTTTAGGTTATCCTTGATGTTTGATATTCTGAATGTTTTAGAATCAGATTGTCAAATGCAATGAAAAAAATCTATGTAGATATTTGGTTGGAATTTTATTGACTCTATGGATCAAGTTTTGAGATGCTTGGCCATACCACCCCTAATTAAATCTCTGGGCACTGAATCTTTTTTTTTTTTTTTTTTTTGCTTTTAGTTTATTTATTTTTAAATGGAGGATAATTGCTTTACAATATTTTGTTGGTTTCTGCCATACATCAACATGAATCAGCTGTAGATATATACCTATGTCCCCTCACTGTTGAACTTCCCTCCAACCTCCCACCCCCACCCCAGGCCACCCCCTCTAGGTTGTCTCAGAGCACCAAATTTGAGCTCCCTGCATCATACAGCAAATTTCCACTGGCTATCTCATTTTACATATGGTAATGCGTATGTTTCAATGCTACTCTTTCAATTAGTCCCACCCTCTCTTTCCCCCAGTGTGTCCACAAGTCTGCCCTCTATGTCTGCATCTTCTTTGCTGCCTTGCAAAGAGGTTCATCAGTATCATCTTTCTAGATCCCATATATATGTGGTAAGATACAACATTTGTTTTTCTCTGATTTACTTCCTTCTGTATAATAGGCTCTAGGTTCATCCACCTCATTAGAACTGACTCAAATGTGTTCCTTTTTATGACTGAGTGATATTCCCTTGTATATATATAACACAACTTCTTTATTCACTCACCTGTTGATAGATATCTAAGTTGCTTCCATGTCCTCGCTATTGTAATCAGTGCTGTGATTAGGGTTCAATTCAGTTCAGTCGCTCAGTCGTGGCCGACTCTGTGACCCCAGCAGCACGCCAGGCCTCCCTGTCCATCACCAACTCCCGGAGTTCACCCAAACCCATGTCCATCATGTCGGTGATGCCATTCAACCATCTCATCCTCTGTCGTCTCCTTCTCCTCCTGCCTTCAAATCCCTCCCAGCATCAGGGTCTTTTCCAATGAGTCAACTCTTTGCATGAGTTGGCCAAAGTATTGGAGTTTCAGCTTCAGCGTCAGTCCTTCCAATGAACACCCAGGACTGATCTCCTTCAGGATGGACTGGTTGGATCTCCTTGCAGTCCAAGGGACTCCTAAGAGTCTCCTCCAACACCACAGTTCAAAAGCGATTAGGGTACACGTGCCATTTTCAGTTATGACTTCCTCAGGATTTATGCCCAGTGGTGGGATCACCGGGTCACGTGGTAGCTCTATTCCTGGCTTTCTGAGCACTCTCCGTACTGTTCTCCATAGTGGTTGTTATCAGTTTACCTTCCCACCAGTAGTCCTAGAGGCTTCTCTTTCCTCCACACCCTCTCAAGCATTTATTGTTTGTATATTTTTTGATGGTGGCCATTCTGACTGATGTAAGGTGATTCCTTATTGTAGTTTTGATTTGCATTTCTCTAATAATGAGCTATGTTGAGTATCTTTTCATTTGTTTACTAGCATTCTGTATGTCTTCTTTGAAGAAATGTCTGCTTATGTCTCTGCCCACTTTTGACTGGATTGTTTGTTTTCCTGGTATTGAGTTGCATGAGCCATTTGTATATTTTGGTGATTAATCCTTTGTCTGTTGCTTCATTTGCTATTATTTTCTCCCTTTCTGAGGGATGGCTTTTCACCTTGTTTATAGTTTCCTTCCCAGTGAAAAAGCTTTTAAGTTTAATTATGTCCCATTTGTTTATTTTTGTTTTTATTTCCATTACTTTAGGAGTTGGGTCATAGAGGATCTTGCTGTGATTTATGCTAAAGAGTGTTCTTCCTATGTTTTCCTCTAAGAGTTTTATAATTTCTGGTCTTAAATTTAGGTCTTTAATCCATTTTGAGTTTATTTTTGTATATGGTATTAGGAAGTGTTCTAATTTCATTCTATTACATGTACCTGTTTGGTTTTCCCAGCACCACTTGTCTAAGAGACTATTTTTCCTCTATTGTATATTCTTGTGCACTGAATCTTAAATACTATTGTGTAGTAGACAACATTTCACAAATGCTGTTACAATTCATTGCTTAGGGAACTGAGTATGCCGTGTGACCCTACTGGGAGAGGACTCTTGGAAACTTGCTCCTGGTGTTCTCAGGACTTCCTTTTGCTGATTTTGCTTTATTTCCTTTTAATGTAATAAATTTTAACCATGGTTATGACTACATGCTGAGTCCTGTGAGTCATTCAAGTCAATCTTGGGTCTAAGAGACCTGTTACATTTTCCCATCATACTTGCAACTTTTCCATGAGTTTGTGTTTAATGGGTGTCTCTTAAGAACTCAGTGCAGCTAGATTTTGTTACTATTTTTGATTCAATCTGAATATTGTCTTTTATCAAATGAGTTTACTAATTACTGTTAATAATGACTAATATATTGCAGTTTTTACCATTTTATATTGTTGATTTATTTTACCTTGCTTACACTTCTTTTTGTTTCTCTTCTTCTTGTATTCCTTTAGAATACTAACTTTTTTTTTTCTCATTTAGAATTTCCCCTTCAGTAGCTTGGAGGTCATAAATTCTATTTCTGTTCTTTTAATGGTTGCCCTTGTAATATGGATGTAGATATATAATTTAAATTGAAATTTAAACAATATATTTGCTCTCTTCATTAATGCCCAGAGGACCTCAGAAAAATTCAGTATAGTTATCCCCTCCCCTCTCCACTATATGAAGTTTAGTTTCAGTATTTTTCAAAATAATGAAATTAGGTATCTTTATTATTGTTTTTTGGTAGTCATTGATTTTCCATATTTAATTTATCCATATTTAAATTTTCTTTGCTTGTCATTTTTTCTTGCATCTCAGATCTTCTATCTGAATTTATTTTTCTTCTACTCGATGAATATCCTTTATAATATCCTTTAGCGTGGTTCTGTAGATGGTAAACTTTCTCATCTTAGTCTCTCTAAAAATAGCTATTTTGCTTTTTTTATTTTAAAAGAAAAATGTTCTAGGTATATTTCTCTAAATTGAAATTTTCTCTGCTCACTTTGAAAATATTATCTTCTGTTTTCTTCTGGCTTCCATTGTGCTGATGAAAAGTAAGCTGATATTCCTTTTAATTTATCTGTCTTTTCTCTCTGGCTGCTTTTAAGACCTTCTTTTTATCTTTGATATTCTACATTTCTACTCCAACTGTCTAGGTAAGAATTTATTTTTATCTGTTTTTCTTAAAATTCAATAGGCAAATTAAAAAAATACACTCCCTGTTTTAGAATAGTTTTAAATTGTCAAAGAGTTGTGAAGAAAGTCCAGACAGTTCCCATATACCCCACCCTCAATTTCTCTTTTTAACATTTATTATGTTTTAATGGTACATTTGTCACAACTAGTCAACCATTGTAGATACCTTAACTAAAAACTCATATTTAGCTTTTATTTAATGACCTTTATCTGTTCTAGGATCCCATCTAGGTAGGATACCACATTACATTCAATTTTTATGTGTCTCTAGGCTCCTCTGGACAGTGATAATTTCTCAGACATCCTTTGTTTTTGATGACCTTGACAGTTTTGAGAACACATACTGGTTAGGTATTTTGTAGATTGTCGCTCCATTGGAGTTTGATGTTTTCTCTTGATTAGACTGGTTATGTATTTAGAGACTAAGACCACAAAAGCAAATAAAAAGATCATTCTTATAATGCATATTAAGGATCCATGTGATCATCATGACATTATTGGTCATATTACCTGGCTCAGGAGGTATTTGTCAGATTTACCCACTTTAAAGTTATTCTTTTATCCCTTTTTTGTATTGTACTCTTTGGAAGAAAGTCTTTTTTCTTTTTTCCCTCCTGGGAATAATAGATAATAGTAGACCTTGATTTTTTCTTTTAAAACTGTGCTTTACCATTAGAGGTAAGAAATCGTGATATGATGATTTCTTGCCTTTCTCCCCCTTGTCTCCTTAATACCCCAACATTTATTTATCTGTATATTTATATTCCCCAAGAATATTTAGGGAAGTCTCTATACTTGTTTATGTGGGTCCTGGTTATGGAGCTGAGCATTGGCTTATATAATTCTGTTTATGATCTGAGCAGGGCATCGATATGAGTAATATATGAATCCCTTGTATGAGACTTAGAAAAAAACAATTATGAAGGTTTTAGACAACAGGATACAAGTGGGCCATCTGTAAATTCTGAGGACTTGGCATATCAGATATTTAGGATAATGAAGGTAGATATAGGCTCAATCAATTTAAGGAATTGACTTGCACTTGGGTTGGGTTCTGAAGAAGAAATTTGGTTCTATTGGTATTTCCAGGAGGATTGTAGCAACTAAATTTTCAATTATCTAATACAATTTTTGGTCATGCATGTGAGCGTATCCTTGCAAGGTTCCTTAATGGGAATATTTTGTAGAGAAAAGGGGAGACAGCTTAGCTGCTCCATTGACCTTTTAGCACAGACTGGTAACATTTGTTGCTTTCTATATATGAGGTGTTATGGTAGGCTGTTTATGTTTGTTATTCTGTTTTATCCTTGTGAAAACTCTGTAAAGTTAAGTATTTAAAAAATAACTGTTTCACAGAGGAACAAGCAAGCCTCATATTAAGTAGTTTGAGTTCACAAATCTTTTGCCTCTAAAATATTGTTCTGTTTAATATACATGCCAATCCCTTATCTCACAGAATATATACAGAATCAATTCTGAAGGGAATAGGTGCCATGTAGGTCTCTAAAGCAGAAGCTTGGTCAGAGGAGGAACTGGTCTAGTTAATGCAATTCTCTAGTATTTGATTGGAATGCTTTAAATTCCTCCATCTCAACACAGCATAGACATATATTTCCTAGGAACTGGGACAAAGCTGAACCCACTGGTGAAGATAAAGTAGATTCTGTGCGATTTAAAAGACTGGCAAAGCCAGCAGCACCAAAAGCTTATATAAATGTGGAGAGGGAGTCAGAAATGGTTGATCAAAGTTAGAAAGAATTAATAGGAGAAAAGGTTTGAGGTGGGAAAATTTGGATGTCTCTAATTCAGTAAATGTTTATCAAATGACTTTGAATATGACACTTTGCTTTGAGATAGGTAAAACCAAGATGGATATGGCACCTTTTCTGCGCTAAAATAATGTGTATTATACAGATTAACTTAATATGATAGAATGAAATAAATAACAAATAGAAGGACATGTAATCTGTGGAATCATAGAGCAATTATGTGACTGGAACATTAATGGAAGGCTTAACAAAAGAGGAGACACATAAACAAGCTATTAAAAGATAAGTAAAACTTGCAAGTGGCAGAGCAGGTAACAAATTACATGTGAAAACAATGTGGGGAAAAGGAGAGATGTGAGTAGTCCACAGAAGTAAGAAAAATGAGTGAATTCTACCTGGGGAAATGACAGACAGGGTAAGACAGACACAATTATTTTTGTCCACTGGGTGCTCATGCTGCCTTCTTATAATTATCAAAAATAAACATATTTTACTCTGAAGAACACCATTCCTCTGTCTCAGTCCCGATAGTTTCAATATGCCTGCTACCTCGGCCTGGAAAGTTAGCATATTCCACTCCTGACTGCAATGATCAGTTCAAAAATATGTCTCTTCTGTCCAATAAGATTCTATCTTGGGACTTGGCCTGGAATAATTGGGCAAAAGTTTGCTGTGAAGATGTGCCCGTGCAGCAGCCAGGAGCCACTATAAGTGGAGAGCGTGCCTGAGAATGAAACATTCAAAGGATGTAGAGCCGATAGTTACAGACAGTGTCCTGAACTTGCCCTGAATTTTCAGTTAAAAAGCAAAGTAAGTGAAAGTTGCTCAGTCGTGTCTGACTCTGTGACCCCATGGACCATACAGTCCATGGAATTCTCCAGGCCAGAATATTGGAGTGGGTAGCCTTTCCCTTCTCCAGGGGATCTTCCCAACCCAGGGATTCAACCCAGATCTCCCATGTTGCAGGTAGATTCTTTATCATCTGAGCCATCAGGAAAGCCCAGTGAAATAAGAACAGGTCCTATTATCCATGCTATGCTATATATGTAATTCCACTAAGGTATAGTTGTTTGATGAGGCAACATGTCATTCCTAAATTATTCTGGTGTTTTTAAATACAATATTTCAATTATTAGATATATAATAAATATTTGTAATTTTCAGTTATGTTAGCCAGTTACCACATCCCTCTTTTCACTCTCTGGCTCTTTTTGCTTGAGTTTATATGAAATGGACATAAATTGTTTGCAACTGAAAAGGATCCTGGCTAATATATAGGCCTTGGAGGCTCCATCTTGAAACTGTGAGCAAAGGTGAATAAGCAGTTGACTTAGTAGAAGCAGTTGAGTCATGTTGAAACTGGTGAGATATGAGATGAGAAATCTCTGATAATACAATTTGGCACAGGGCTGAGGAGAGGATTTTTCAGTTCAGTTCAGTCACTCATTTGTGTCCGACTCTTTGTGACCCCATAAACTGCAGCACGCTAGGCCTCCCTGTCCGTCACCAACTCCCAAACTCATGTCCATTGAGTCAGTGATGCCATCCAACCATCTCATCCTCTTTTGTACCCTTCTCTTCCTGCCCTCCATCTTTCCCAGCATCAGGGTCTTTTCAAATGAGTCCGCTCTCCACATCAAAAGTGGCCAAAATATTGGAGTTTGAGCTTCAACATCAGTCCTTCCAATGAACACCCAGGACTGATCTCCTTTAGGATGGACTGGTTGGATCTCCTTGCAGTCCAAGGGACTCTCAAGAGTCTTCTCCAACACCACAGTTCAAAAGCATTAATTCTTCTGTGCTCAGCTTTCCTTATAGTCGTACTCTCACATTCATACATGACTACTGGAAAAACCATAGCCTTGACTAGATGGACCTTTGTTGACAAAGTAATGTCTCTGCTTTTTAATATGCTGTCTAGGTTGGTCATAACTTTTCTTCCAAGGAGTAAACATCTTTTAATTTCATGGCTGCAGTCACCATCTGCAAAGATTTTGGAGCTCCCCCAAAATAAATCAACCACTGTTCCACTGTTTCCCCATCTATTTGCCATGAAGTGATGTTGAGCTTTAAGCCAACTTTTGCACTCTCTTCTTTCACTTTCATCAAGAGGCTCTTAATTCTTCTTCACTTTCTGCTGTAAGGGTAGTGTCATCTGCATATCTGAGGTTATTGATATTTCTCCTGGCAATCTTGATTCCAGCTTGCGCTTCTTCCAGTCCAGTGTTTCTCATGATGTACTCTGCATATAAGTTAAATAGGCAGGGTGACAATATACAGAGGAGAGGATTGATATGTCAACAAATGAGAGTCATTTCAGTGTTTTTTGAGTAGTAGACTGATGCAGTGAAGATATTAATCTTTGTCTCTTTCTTGGGATTCATTTTTTAGTTTTCTGTTTTTTACCTTCTGTACTCCAGCATTGATTATATCTAAAGGAATGCTGATTTTCTTCCTTATGGGTATATTCTACTGTAGAACCTCATATTTAAATTGATCAAGACCTCAGATTTCAAATATTGTTACTCTCTGAAAAGAGACAAAGAGAATTTCCTAGAGGTGATACACAGCACAGTCTCACTAGTTGCCTCTAAGTTGAAGCCATCTTTTTCTCATCCAAGTCCATGCAGCACTGGACTAATACTTCTGTCATGGCCATAAGCCCAGTGTGACTTTGCTGTTGTTATGTGGACACTTATTTCAAGCTACCTAAGCCCTCTTCCCCTATCCCAGATTGTCACATCCTTGGTGGGCAGGTATTTAACATGATCCATGTTTTAGAAGAAATTTTTTACACTGCCAGTCTATTCTCTTGTGTACAATAGGTAGTTGAATGCTTGTGGGGAAGATTTTCCTTTTAAAAATGGAACCACCATTCATTTCTATTAAAGGCGGTATTAGTATCTAAGCTTAGAGTATGGTTATTTGTTAGAAAATTTGGTTGCTCTTTGAATGGAAGAAGTATCTCACCCAAGAGACTGTTTTGACGTTTTGAATGTGCACATGCGTTTGTCTTAAGAATAGGGGATGCTGTTGGACTTCCTAGATGATGCTAGTAGTAAAAAATCTGCCTGCTAACACAGGTGATGCATGAGATGTGGGTTCAATCCCTGGGTTGTGAAGATCCCCTGGAGAATGAACTGGCATGCCACTCCAGTGTTCTTGCCTGGAAAATTCCATGGGTAGAGAAGCCTTGGGGGGCTATGGTCCATTGGGCCTCAAAGAGCTGGGCATGACTGAACACACATGATCTCTACAGTGCCTTGTAGGATGACACAGTGTTGTCCCCACACGTCACAGAAAAACCTTGGATGTTTTTGGGAGTATAATTGTTCTCACTTTTTTATGTCTCTTGTTCTCTCTATGCTGCACTCAATTTTCTTTTTCAAAAAATTATTACCTCCTCCTCTACAGGAGGTAGAGATTAATTTTGCTCTTCCCTTTCCCTCCCACACTCTTTCCCCTTGAGGGTAAGCTAGACTTAGTGACTCATTTTCTAAGAATAAAGTAAGGGGAAATAGTAACTTTACAGTGGAGTATCCTGGCAAGCACTGTCTTAGCTAAGTGATAAAAGTTAACATCAACAGTGCTGTCATGGGAATGACATGTACCCTTGATGCGATGTGATGAGCAGGGTGCTTCACTTCTGTCATTCCTTCTTAAAAAATCTGTAGCTCCAACATGGATATAAGAAAAACAACAGAAAAGGCCAGAATAGGGACACTTCAGTATCTTTGTCTAGCAGCATTAGACTGTCAAGTTCATGAAAAATAAGGGAAGACTGAGACACTGTCACAGATCAGAAAAGAATGGGAGACATAACAACTAAATGTGACGTGTTCCCCTGGATTGCATCCTGGAGCAGATATGACATTAATGGATAAACTGGTGAAAGGCAAATAAAGTCTGGAGTTTAGTTACTAGTAATGTACCAACGTCAGCTTCTTTGTTTTCTCAAATGTGTCGTACTAATGTAAGATGTTAACTAATGTAAGATGGGGAGAACTAGGTGAAGGGTGTATGGGAACTTTCTATATTATTTTTGCAACTTTTCTGTAAGTCTAAAATTACTCCAAAACACAATTTAATTTAAATAATTTTATGAAGTATGTAAGTAATTCAAAAAGTTAAGAATGTAACTGACATCATGTACCCATCACCCAAGTTGAGAAAAAGAAAATTACAAATATAGTTAAAATCTTCTATGCATACGTCCACAATCCTGATATCCTTTTCTTAAGAGGTAACTACTATACTATACTAAATTTGTCTTGGTCATTCCTGTGCATATCTTTATAGCTTTTTCTATATTTGTATGATTCTATTTGTTGTTATTGTTCAGACACTCAGTTGTGTCTGACTCTTTGCGACCCCCGGACTACAGCACGCCGGACTTCCCTGTCCTTCACCATCTCCTGGAGCCTGCTCAAACTCATGTCCTTTAAACCAGTGATGTCATTGAACCACCTCGTCCCCTGTTGTCCCTTTCTCCTCCTGCCCTCAATCCTTCCCAGCATCAGGGTCTTTTCCAATGAGTTGACTCTTCGCATAAGGTGGCCAAACTATTGGAGCTTCAGCATCAGTCCTTCCAATGAATATTCAGGATTGATTTCCATTAGGATTGACTGGTTTGATCTCCTTGCTGTCCAAGGGACTCTTGAGAGTTTTCTCCAACACCACAGTTCAAAAGCAACAATTCTTCGGCGCTCAGCCTTCTTTATGGTCCAACTCTCACATCCATACATGACTACTGGAAAAGCCATAGTTTTGATTATATGGACCTCTGTTGGCCAAGTAATGTCTCTGACTTTTTAATACGCTCTCTAGGTTTGTCATGGCTTTTCTTGCATGGAGCAAGCGTCTCTACCCACTGGGTGTCAGTAGTATCTGTCCCTGGGTTATGACATTCAAAAATGCTTGCAGACATTGCCAATTGTCCTGTGGGAGGCAAAACTGCCTCTAGTTGAGAACCACTAGTTGAGTTGGACGTGCCGCTGCAGACAGCTACTTTCTGTTTCAAGGGGCACTTGGAAGTGGTGACATCAGCAAAGTAATGTCTCTGCTTTTTAATACACTGTCTCAGTTTGTCTATGTATGATTCTATAGACTATGTTTAATATTATGCTGTATATTTTAAACTTTAATTAATGATACTACACTGGTATATATATGATATATATATATATCATATGTATATATATGATATATATATATAAATAATTCTTTTTGGTTTGCCTTGTTCACCCAGTAATGTGATTTTGAATTTCATTTGTGACATTAGTGGAGCCTGATACAATCATTCATTCAGCAATTATGTATGGTGCTTCAACTACACGCCTAGCAGAGTACTAGGTGGTGAGGATTTAGCAGTAACTCAAATATTCCTGGAAGACCCTGTGCTCAAAGATGAATAGATAAAAAGCATTACTGATAAGGCTACAGTTGAATTAGGGAGTTGTCATACTATGTGTGCATGCCAAGTCACTTCAGTCTTGTCCTACTCTTTGTGACCCTATGGACTGTAGCCAACCAGGCTCCTCTGTCCATGGGATCCCTAAGCAAGAATACTGGAGCGGGTTACCATGCCGTCCTCCAGAGGATCTTCCCTACCAAGGGATCGAACCTGCATCTCCTGTGGGCTCTGCATTGAAAGCAGATTCTTTACCGCTGAACCACCAGGGAAGCCCTGTCATACTCTAAGAGGCTGTAATATGGATATTTGTTTCTAACTTCAGTGTCATTTATGAATACTCCCTGTGTTAGAGAACTTTTGATGGCCTGCAGATGTTTTGTTTCATCAACTCAGTGCCTTTTAAAATTCTGTGTTATTTCTCAACAACATTTAACATGTAAGGGATATCTCTTAGAGGGTTTGGATTTTCATCATTTCTTAAAAACCCTGGCCTTGCTGGACTGATTCCCACATGGTTACCATGGGGAGGAGCAGAGTAGCTGCTGCTTTTCAGGCCCTTGCTGTCCACTTTGCTCTTTACTTGACTTCCCCACTTCTAGCACAATCTGGAAGATTTTTTACATTTTAGCTATACAATAGTTATGTGTAAATTCCTCAAAACCCACATATAATTGCTTAAATGGTGTCATTGGTAGTGTTGATAAATACGGGAGAGTGAAAAGATGTATATGTACTTGAATAATCCTTGAACACTTTCAACCCTGTATGTGCTTTGGCAGTTTCCCACTTTGTTTTTCTAAAAAGAGTAATATAATTTCTTAGCTCTACACAAAACTATTTTCTTTACAAGCTGGTTTAGTTCAGTTCAGTTGCTCAGTCATGTCCGACTTTTTGCGACCACATGGACTGTAGCATGCCAGGCTTGCCTATCCATCACCCAACTCCTGGAGCTTGCTTAAACTCATGTCCATCGAGTCAGTGATGCCATCCAACCATCTCATCCTCTGTTGTCCCCTTCTCCTGCCTTCAATCTTTCCCAGCATCAGGGTCTTTTCCAATGAGTTCTTCTTATCAGGTGGCCAAAATATTGGAATTTCAGCTTCGGCATCAGTCCTTCCAATGAATATTCAGGATTGATTTCCTTTAGGATTGACTGGTTTGATCTCCTTGCAGAACAAGAGACTCTCAAGAGTCTTCTCCAATACCACAGTTCAAAAGTATCAATTCTTCGGTGCTCAGTTTTTTCTTTATAGTCAAGCTCTCTCATCCATACAAGACCACTGGAAAACTGCATCCTAAAAACTATAAGTTGGTACAGTTTTCTAAATTTCATGCTTTTGCTATAGTTTATTCCACTGTTTCTTGAGGGACTAATGTGTACAGAACACAGTTATAACTGCTGAAGTGATTTAAAGGGATACATAGCTAGGCCCTGCCAAGCTATCTTTTTTTTTTTTTTCAGTTTAAATCTTTTTTAAAAATTTATTTTAATTGGAGGCTAATTACGTTACAATATTGTGGTGGTTTTTGCCATACATTCACATGAATCAGCCGTGGGTGTACATGTGTTCCCCATCCTGAACCCCCTCCTACCTCCCTCCCCATCCCATCCCTCAGGGTCGTCCCAGTGCACCAGCCCTGAGCACCCCGTCTCATGTATCGAACCTGGACTGGCGATCTATTTCACATATGATAATATACATGTTTCAATGCTATTCTCTCAAATCATCCCACCATCGCCTTCTCCCACAGAATCCAAAAGTCTGTTCTTTACATCTGTGTCCAAGGATCATTCAGGATGGTAAAACACATCAACAATTTAATATATTTATCGAGAGCTTGCTGTGAGCTGGAGATACATAAAGAAAGCAACATGGGTGAATATGAAATTGTTCTTGATGTCAGATGCTTTATTATAATTTAGGATGTTGTTCTCAGAGTTACATCTGTGAACGTGGGAATTTCTGAGGCCATGCACATTGCTGAGAACATGTAGAAGTTCAGATTCAGTAATTTTGAGGTCCGGCCATCTCCATTTTTTTTATTTTGGTGGTGGTGGGTCTCCATTTTTAACAAGTATCTCTGGTAGAGGCTGATTCACCGTGAAGCTAACAGGGCTTAAGTGGCAGGCCTCCTCATGTCATTGGATCTGTGAATTCTGAAAGTTGCTGAGTAATAGAGGAATCTGGGTGGAGATAAAGGATCCAGGTTTCTACCAGGAACCATTTCTATACATACACCATTGATACATTTCCAAAAGTGAGCTTGGTTATCAAGGCTCCAACAATTTGTTGTGATTTATTTTCTTGTTCTAAATAAATATTCACATTTTTATTTAACTTTGATTTGTAATCTTACATTCTTTTTCCTAAAATGGGCTCATTAAATTATATAAGCTTAGGCTAGTAGCCTCAGATAATTAAGATGCATGCTGTCCCTGGGGCAGTCTTTGAAGAATGCCGATACAGAGTTTAAGGAATAGAA
This sequence comes from Cervus elaphus, assembly GCF_910594005.1. Lineage (NCBI taxonomy): Eukaryota > Metazoa > Chordata > Mammalia > Artiodactyla > Cervidae > Cervus > Cervus elaphus. Next base: position 53,433,657 of record NC_057842.1, on the reverse strand, counting down.
TGGGAAATGCAGTATCAACAACTACACATGATACCTATAAGATATCATAAGGATTGTTCTTATAAGAGTCAATGATAATACGAGAGGTGAATATGGAAGTAAAATTTAATTTTGATTAGAAATTGTAGGCTTTATGCCTTTCAAGTATGTGACCACTTGATGCCAGTTTGCCATGCAGTGGCAGTTTGGATAATTTCATTCATGTGCTAAATACAGTTCCTTCACAGGGATGTGTTAAATGAGTGTCTAATTGTGGTTATCTATTTTTAAAAAACTGTTTGATTATTGTTCAATTGATGGGAATGTTCCTTTACAATTCACCCCTCAATCATTCTACTTTAGCTCTCCCTACCATCTGTAGTTTCAATTTTGAGTTTCAAAGTGAGTTTCAATTTTGAAAAATTGAATCAGTAGTTTTCCCCACTACACCCACCTCCCTGCCTCTCCCTGAGAGAGTAGGGTTAGACTCTCTCCCTTTCAGAGGCAGCCCTCACTGAAGCAGAAAGCATCTGAACAATCTCAGCTCTCAGTTCTAATGTATACATTAGTCTTTCAATGAAGTCCATAGCCCAGACAGAGTTGGTGGCCCAGCGAGGATTGCTTAATTCTACATCCTTGTTATTTCTCAGAATTTTCCCAATGGCAAGCCTGGGATGCAGGAAGTATATTTCTATGCACTCTTCCTCCATTTCTGTCATTCCTCTTAACCCCCAGAAAAACCTCGCCTTGAGTTTTAACACGCCACAGCCCATGATTCAGACTCATCCAAATTAAACTCCCCAGCATCACAATTCCTACTGATTATCAATGTGTGACTACTGACTATTGATGAACAAGATTTATTCAGAATCTGCTTTTATGGATGGTGTAAAGTTGTTTTCTAAAGAAGTATAGAAACATTTAGCCCTGTTCCCTTTTCATTTGCCTATAATAACCCAGTCATAGCACAACTCTTAATGGCAAATGGGTTTGCTTAGGATTCTGCTAAGACCAGAGCCCATGAGGTAATCCCCCATTCCTTTAAAGATATAGGTGCCATGGGTTTCTAATTATCTTGTATAATTGCTTATTCCAGTTTAGCAGGGATTGGAGTAAGAATGAATGAATAATGAGTCCTGTTATTGTGAATTGTGAGTTATGATATTGTGAATTGTGAGTCCTGATAACTGTATTCTATCTAGCATTTTTGAGTACCTTTTGCATGCTAAGCACTTTGATGAATGCTCTAAATACATTATCTTAGTCTATTAATATTATGCAGGTGTCAGAAAACTCATCATGTATATAGATGACAAAACTGAGATTTGATGAGAGTGTATTATTGCCCAAAATATAGCCATAAAGCCATAGAGCCGTAAAGACAGCTGAAATTTGGATTCAGATTTCAGGTACTCCAAATTCATTGTCATTTAGAAATTGATGATTATACGTCATATAACATTTATGGTATACTCCTCCTAGGCCTGTATAGTTTATATCTGTGTGCAATTTCTACACACATTCTCAGGGCAAGATATTGATAAAAGACTTAGAATCAGTCAGGACCAGTGCAGCCAGGGAAAAAGAATCTTCAGCAATGGGTGTCTTTTAGAAACCGAGGAGATTAGGTGTGGTATTTGAGACAATCCAGGGTGAAGGCTTCCCTGTGGCTCAGTTGGTAAAGAATCTGCCTGCAAGGTGGGAGACCTGAGTTCAATCTGTGGGTTGGGAAGATCCCCTGCAGAAGGGAAAGGCTACCCACTCCAGTATTCTGGCCTGGAGAATTCCATGGACTGTATAGTCCATGGGGTTGCATAGAGTCGGACATGACTGAGCGACTTTCACTTTCACTTTTTACTTTTTTCAGGGTGAAGGCAATAAGATTTCTTTATATCTGTTCCTCAAATTTGTGTTTCTTATTGACCAGGAAGAAACAAGCTTAGTAGGAGTCCCAGTTAAACATGAAACTATCGTTTCTACTAACTATGTTAACGATGATCTACCAAGGCCACATTTGGGCACAACCTAATTTATTTTGTAACAGAAAATGACAGGGTGTCCAGTGATATCATATCCTAGGGTTAACATAAAGCGTTTTGTTAGTGATTTCTGTAAATGGCAGTTGTGTCACTCTTTGCCATTTTTACATTTTGTAAAAGTAACACCATCACATTATTTGACTTACCTGCTAAAATGTCCCAGCACTTTTACCTCTTGAGATGTTGGGGCTATTGCAATTTCATTGCCCAAAGAACTATAATCTTTGTCTTCTCATCGGTTCTCTTAATATGGAGTTGCCAATAGTGATGATTGTGTCATAGCAGCTCCAGGAGAAAATGATAGTCATTTCTGGTGAAACGGAGATGTCACCAAAGACAAAGCAGATCTTCAGAAACAAAACCACTGGCTGCACTTGTAAAGCTATGAAACCTGGGAGCACAGGTTGCTAGAGCGTAACAGTGCTGGCTCTATCCAGTGGTCATGCCTATGGACCTAGTGCATGCTTCTTGCTCAGTGACTATTTCTTACATCATCTCACAGGCTTCTGATGTACCATAACTACTGTGGGTCTGTCTTTTTCTCTCATTACCCTTTGAAAGAATATATTTTAATTTTCTTAGTACAACATAGGATAACTCCACTAAATAGCAGTTGTCTTTAAGTCAGTCAAGTCAGATAATATTTGGCTTGCTTTTCCAGCCCTTTCCCTGTGGGTGGGGGAATAATGGTATCTTAGGAAAGGCTACCAAGCTATTCTGTATGTTGCCTAATAGTACTGCTCTCTCTTAACGAAATGAAAACTATCCAAGGCCACACATCCTTTGAGAATGTGGATGTGTATCATTTCTTTCTAGATTGCTGGATAACTGTGTTCAATTTTTTGTTCTGTTTGAAATTTGAAAAGGCAATATTTACCTGTCAAAGGCTTTGAAATCCCTTGATTTCAAGCCAAAAAGGATTCATGGGTGCCCTGGGGAGCAGGGGTTTCAACTTTCTCCTCCTACACAGTACCTGATATGTAGTAAGTCAATGGGGGTGATTCACACTCACTGGAAGGCACCTGGTGTGTCTTCTGCTCACTTCTACATGCTGTAAACACTTCCTTTTGATACTGGTTGAGATTTACATCAAGGCATATGCACGTTATATTTACCCGTCTTTCAGGGACACTGCAGCTCCAAGTGCCCTCTGCACGTGTGATTAAATATTAATTAGGCTTCTAATATAAGCAAGTGAGTTCACAGGCCCAAGTGTCACATGAATAATTTATGAGGTACCCGAAGGCTCAGCCTGGAAAGCTGATTGGCCACCTTGGATTTGTATAATTACAAAGTTTCATTATTAACAGCAGAAGCAGTGGAGAGATTTGCCTAGCTTGAGGGACTTTGAAAGCATAAGCTGTCTCATTAGGGTAAAAGGGAATAAGGCAAAATATGCAAACTTGTTAGCAGAAAAAAAGGGGGTAAAAATTGAACTTGGCCTTTAAACATAACTTTGGTATGTGTGCATTTAAAAATACATAGTAAAATTAGTATTATGATTGATAAGCATGTTTGCTTTAAATTTTTGGTATACCAAGCAGTACTTTAAGCATTTGTTTTAAATTGAAGGCCAGAATCTTGAGTATTTTCCTGAGAAAGCCACAGGTAGCCTAATGGGCCCTGTGGAGAGAGGTTTGGAGGTAAAAGACTGAAGACAGTCCAGGGCCCTTGCTAGAATGTGTGTTGTGCATGCAATTAAATCTCAAGGTCAAACAATTTACAGACAATTACTTTTCTAACATCTCCAGAAATGCCTGCTTACACGTCTTTAATTTTAAATGATACTGATATTCCAATTCTCCCCAAAGGTTAATGCTGACTAAATCCAGCTGTGACCTGACACGACGCGACAGCACAGTGCCTAATTATCCTCTGGATAGTCATTTACTTGAAACCATTAAAGGAATAGGCTGAGAGGAAGATTTAGGACCCTGAAAAAATGTTAGCCTGACTTCTTTCTTCTTGAAGATGGGATGGGCTGAAAAATAAAAATAAAATCCTGCTAAATGTTAGCCATTTGCTTTGATGGCAGAAAATTGTTCATCCCACTCTGTTTTTTTACAGGTTAAATTGCTAACTAGTTCATTTTATCCATTGCCTACGGCTGGCGCTAAATGTCAGTGACAAATTTTGTACTTGTCTTGAAGAATGAATTAAGTTATGCACAAAAGCTATAGTGCTCTTTTAAGATGAGTGAATTGCAGAGGGAAAAAAGTTGCTCTTTGGAAAAAGGATTATTTTGATTAAAGGCCTTTTCTATTGTAGCAGAAGACAGGTAGTGGTTTAAGATAATTCCAACAGTTACCTCCCACAGAGGCTGCGGTCCTTTAGTAGACATTTCTTTAAGAGCACTTGTGTCAGATTATATAGTATGATTATTATCATAAGACCATTAGTAACAGTGAAAGAAATTACTTAAAAAAAACCCCAAAACAACCCTAGTTTTCATTAACTAGAGTAAAAATAATGGTTTTCTGTTGTGGGATCAGCATTCCATCACTGTTACATAAACCTTTCACAGTAAGTTGCAGTGGAAATTAAAGAAGGACACCCATGCTTACTAAAATGTTACAAAAATAAAAGCCTCAATACTTTAGTAACATATAATAGGAAAATATGACAGCAGCTGGTAGAGACCTTCATCCCTCTTGATTTTAGTTACTTGGCAAATGAGTTCTGACTCATCATCTCTCAATAAAACTAGCTATGAGCAGTTATTGATATTCCATTGCAAACTAGTTTATTGTCACTAGTTTATATAAAAGATTTGTATCAGGCTTTTTTCCTCTTTTCATTTTCCTTTGCAAAAAACAATTTTGCTTTTTTAATATACAAAGTTTATAGTAGTAACTTTGTCAGAGATCTGAATTATTCTACCTAAATTTTAACACTTGATAAGCAAAATGAATAAGTGTGTAATTTTTAAGTACAGTGTTAGTAGATGCATAAAAAAGTTTTGAGTCCTTGGAGGGATATTTAACCTCTTGATCGAACTGATGGGCACTTGCTTGGATGGTGACCAGAATTTACTAGGACTAACTCCAAGAATGTGACTCTGATTAGTTCATAATTTCTCTTCTACTGGTCCAAAATGTTTACTTGAAGGATAAAAGATAAACTGATGATTTCTTAGTGAAGTAGTAAGAATATAAGAGTTTTAAGTTAGACCTGTCTCTCATCATAAAGGACAATTATAACCATGCTTTGTTATAACACATCGTTCTACATACTGCGAACTGTTAAAGAGAATTTGATTTTAGAGAAAACTATAGTGATTAAATCTTAGTTGAGGAATTGCTTATTTGGAATCAGTTCTTTTAAATTGAATTTAAATTAATGAAATGAGTTGTCAAATCAGCTCTTACTAAGCGATAGATAAATGTAGCTGTTTGAACTTCTGTTAAGACCTAGTACTCTGCCTTGGCAAGGAATGGCTTATGTGACTGAATGGGTTTCTATTTTACCCTTTGGTCCTCCACTTATTCGCTAACCACTTCGACCTGTTCTGTAATTATGACTGGTGTGAATGGTGGCTCAGTTGGAGTTGTCATTATCTTCATTCTTCCTAGCAAGAGTTTCAGTCTGATGATGTTAGAGCAAGATTCTGAGGAACCAGTCCAGGCCTCAGGTAAAAGCAGGCTCCCAGAAAGCTGTTGAGGATAACTTTTCTTGGTGGGGTGGGAAATGCCCCTGAAGTAAACAATCCCATCTATATAAAGGTTGTTTCCTAATGCTTTCCTGAGTTTGAGCTCACACCATGGTTTTGACTAACTCTGTGGTGGCCAGATGCTCTGTCACTAGGGATTATGTGTCTCTGTGTTCCCAGAATGATGTCTCAGGAGTTTGGACTCTTAAGTAATGGCGATCATGTGGCCCATTCACCTTTTTGGAATAGACTGTGCTAACACGGTACTGATTTTGCCTGACTTTCTTGCCTACTTTTATGTATTTTGTGCATGTGTGCTAAGTCACTTGAGTCGTGTCTGACTTTGCAACCTCAGGGACTGTAGCCCATCAGGCTCCTCTATCCATGGAGTTCTCCAGGCAAGAACACTGGAGTGGTTTGCTGTGCCCTTCTCTAGGGGATCTCTCTGACCCAGGGATCGAACCTGCATCTCTTCTGTCTCTTGCACTGGTATGTGGGTTCTTTACCACTGAGCCACCTGGGAAGCCCTTTTGTATTTTATTGTCAGTTTTCACAGTAACCTTATAGGTTTAAATAAAAACAGTATTTAGTTTTTAATAAAAATATTTGTCAAGAACTTTGCACCTGTAAAGTAACAAAGTTTTTCTTCTCTTTTATCAACTGCTTGTCATGGGTTTCCATAATTTAAAAATTTTATTAAGAAAATAATAGCCAAGATAACATCAGAGAGCTCAGTTCTTCTATCCTGAGTTCAGAGATGAGTGTTTGCTAGATTTTGTCTTCAAACTGTTCCCAATGTGACTTGTTGGCATTAGTGAGGATATTGGAAAGGTCAGAGGGAGGAACAGGGTGCATTCTTTTCTCCCAATGAAAATCATCTCTGTTACCTCCATATAGGAGGGTGAGAGTGTACTCCTACTACCAGAAGGTATTCAACATTGCAGGAAGTAGATAGGGAAGCCTAGAGTATTTTGGCATTTTGCTTTCACAATCAGCTTTTTGTATAATCAATCCCACTGGGTTTAAAGGTAAAATCTTATTATGCTTTCTTTTTTTCTTTTTATGAAAACAGTGGAATTGGTTGGGAAAGTAGAAACTTGAAGAGCAGTCTTCTGTCAAAATGTAAACTGAGAGCCAAAGTTGTTTGACTCATGTATAATTTGGAAGTAACAAAATATCTTTTTGTGCTTTAACTGTGAATTCTGTCCAGGAACCTGTTGTCATTATTCAGCTTTTTTAGAAAGTGTACTTTTTAGTGTAGGTTGACCTTAAACATTAAAAAAAATTCAGGCAATATTAAGAGATATTCATTTGAAAAATAATATTACCATCTGAACTTATTTGGTGGGAACTGTAAATTATAAATTGACTGACTATATGATTTAATCTACATCCCTTTCTTATGAAGATATAAAGTTCTTCAATGCAGATTCAAGTAGTTGAGCATTTTTGTTTCCTTTTTTTTCCTTGGTGGTATTGTTTTGTACCTAACATTTTATGTAGTCACATGTGCTGCAGTGATAAGTTCAGGAGAGGGAATAGAGTATTGATAGATGATTGGGCATCCATCGGACATTTTATATTTGATTCTATCTTTGCTTTCAAAGTTCTTATTTATATAATTTGTTGTCTAACCCCAAGAGAGTTCCCTCTTCTTTTTACTGCTCATAGTATTTCTTTTTCAGTTATTTCACTTTGACCTTATATTGCTAAATATTACACTAAATGTTCTCCTATGAGAACTATGTACTTTTTCCACTTTTAAAATCTTAAGTACTGTTTTCTATCCCTGACTTATTTCTAAACCTGCTATTAATCAATTTAAATTGTACCCTTCCCCTCTCACTATGGATTTTCACACCACAAAGCTTTTCATAATTGATATAGGGCACATACAAGATGAGTAAAAAATATTGAAAAATGACCTCATTTATGTAATCATAATATAGATCTTAACTTCATACAAAATCCATAAATTGCCACTGTCTTTCCACTAACTTGGACATTCTAATTGCTACATGTCATGGTTGTGGTATACCATTGTCTACAATGGAATAGCCATGTGAAATTAATTCATGGCTTCCGCCCTGACTCAGCTGGTATAGAACCCGCCCGCCAATGCAGGAGACATAGCAGACGTGAATTCGATCCCTGGGTAGGGGAGATCCCCTGGAGTAGGAAATGAAAACCTGCTTTAGTATTCTTGCCTGGAAAATTCCACGGACAGAGGAGCCTGACGGGGCTATAGTACATAGCGTGGCAAAAAGTTGGACACAACTGTGTACACACATGGTCATGGTCATGGTCATGTGAAATTAATACTTTTCCTACTTAAAAGCTAGCCAGCTAATTTACTCAGAAGGTCCAAGTATACTGTCCAAAAATGTGATCATCATTCTGAACTTGCAACCAATATTATCCAGATCCGATCTTCGGTTCCCTCCTGGTATGTCTGTCTCTGTTTTGGCAGAAACTGTGATCTTCCAAAGTTAGAATCAGGCAGTTTGTCAGGGGATACTAGCTGAGAGACCACAAATGGATCATGTGTGTCAACTTAATGTTTATTTTTTTATTTCTTTGTGGGAAATTAGAAATAACTTGGAATGTAAATATATTGCTTCAAGAAGACCCAATAGATGAAATAGCTTGTTTTATAGAATGAGCAAGTGGCTGGTTATTTGCTTTATAATACTAAGGATAATGACAATAGCAGCTAAATTTTTGAGCACTTACTGTATGTTAAGTATTATATTAAGGATTTCATGAGATGCTCTTGTTTAATCACCACATTCAGTATACGAAATATTAATAGTTGTAATTTCTAGTTTGTAGATGAGGAAACTGTCTTTCACTACTATGCAAAGTTTATTAAATAAGTGAATCTATTACATCATATTAATTATTTTCTTGCTTTCATTTCAGTTTTTCCTGGGTTTAAGTAGAAATACTTAATAATAAAAACAAATATAAATTATTTGGAGTGAAAATACATACACATATTTTTCTCATGAAATTCAAGTTATGGCTCTAGCTTTTAGCTTTATTCTCAAATTCCTTGGAATATCTTACTATGCACATTGGAACAGGCATCTGTCTATCAGACATTTGTGATCTTCAAACCAAATAAGATCACTAGATCACTAAAGACCTGTGGAAATATAATTTAATGTCATGATTTTATTTGGTGTAGGTAACTTAGAGATAGTCAATGTGTTTGGATTTTTTTTTTTTTTTTTTGCAAGGGTACTGATACCTTAGTAAGTATCAGAGAAAATTCTGATTAACTTCATTTTAGATGCTGTCTCTTAAAGCCTTCCTGGGATCTGATTTAAGTTGACACTGTGGGCACTATATAAACAGTATGTTGCAGTGTTTCTCTCCTTGTGCCCCTACTTCCCTCTCCATCCCAGTAAATCCTTTGAAGGTTTTATTATTCAGGGGTGGGAAGATTGGAGTGAAAGCTACAGAATGATTTAACACTGTGGGAACTTAATCAATAAGAGTGTTGCTGCCGAGGGCTCCCAGGAAAGGGTGTTGTTTTCCATCCAGATGATAATGAGGCCGGGTAGCAGCAACCTCTGGAGGAGGAGTGCTAGGGCAGCGATTCTTTGGTGGTGCTTTTGCTGGTTGCTAATTAATAGTTTTGAGGCCAGTGGGGCACCTTTTGGCCTCTTTGACATTTGCAAGCTTTTCTGTGGCTTGTCCCACATGTCTTTCCACCATCAGGGGTCACTCTCAACTGGATTGGAGTCTGACAAGTCTAATTGGCTCGAATCTATGCAGATTTAAACATCTAGCCCACATGCCAAAAATCTGATGTTTTCTCATGCTGCTTCTGAGTTCCTGGCATTATGGGATTGGTGCATGCCTGAATTATTATGTACCAGCTTATCCTTCTGTTAGCATGTTAAAGAGCAATTAGCTGGATGTGGTGTAAGAAATAGGGGAAAGAACTTCAATGCAGTTCAGTTGTAAATGCCTTTTATACTTAAAAAAAAAACTGTCAGACCGTTAAGCATTACTGGTTGGAAAGCAGATTGAATTGTATAGTCAAATTTTTTAGAGGGTGAATAATTTCCTGAGCGTTGATTAAGGAAAAAAAAAAAGATCCTTGCTGGGCAAACATACATGGATGGTATAATGTAAATCACCCAAACATTTTTTATTTACTTTCGTTGTCCTGTTTCCTTTCCTGATATTACACTTCTCTCATATCCTCAACTTAATTTTCTTTTAAAAAAGAATTTTAACTTCCTTATAACTGGTTAATGGTCAATTTACTAGATATATTTTCTTGTATATATATGTTTTTTTCATCACTGTCATTTCATAGGATTTTGAATTAATGGCAGGATGCTTGGCTGGGTGCACTCACATTCAACCTGAGTCATTTGGATAAAATAACAAATTCTTGATTTCTTTACTGTTATTTCTAAATTATTTTAATTGAGGGCAACAGAATAATACAATAGCTATGCTTATATATTGTTTATAGTTTACAAAATACTTTTTTATTGAGACATACAGAATAATATAATAGTTATGCTTATATACTGCTTTATAGTTTATAAAATATTTTTAATGTTTAATCTTGAGAATACAGTAGGTTAAGATAGGTTAATATCTTTAAATTTGTAAATAAATTTATTGATTTATAGAAAAATTAAGTGACTTGCCCAGTGTAAATATGCCCAGTGTGTCTGAGGCAGAGACGATTTTGATCCCAAGATACTCTCATCACAATGTCTATGCATTAAGGTAATTTGTTCATAGATTATTTCGTAAGCATCTTTTTGGACTATAGATAATGTAATTCTTTTTAACTGTGTTATCTTAGTTTTAGAACTATCCAAAGAGTTTATGAGAGATAGCAAAAAGTAGTGAGTAATTTTACCTATGTGCCATTAAAATTTTTCGTAGCACCAAAATGCTCTAGCAACTGAGCTTTCATTTAATTTCCATTTTCTGAGAAGTCTGTATCATTTTTGATAATTCACCAGAAGACATCAATTTTACCACGCTACATAAGGGAAATATCAAATTAATTAATCTTTAAAAGCTAATGCTAACAGTAGTTTTAAGATATCAGTTCATTGCTATTTTTATCTTTGTCTCAAACACTTGAGAAATCTGAGAGTTACTTTTTTCTCTTTTTTGAAATCATAAAATGATGTTCTTTTTTCCTGACAACTCTTCGGTACCTTAAAACTGGTTATATCTTAATTCCGTTGCTCTGTCTTCTCACTATTTACTTATATTGTAGTGATAGTTTTGAAAAAATATTATAAGATAAAGAGAAATGTATATATATGTGTAACATAGTGTGGTGGTTTTCCAGTAATTTAGAAATTTTTCTTGTCAGTAAAGTTGAATACTTGGAGCATGGTGAACTTCATTTGTTTCTTGCTTTTGGTTTCTATTTGTGTAGTGTTAGACATTTTAAGGGTCATAGTCATGGATGTTTAGAGATCAAACTAGTAGAAAACTTAGATATCATTAGTTCAGCTTCTCATTATATATTATGTTGATTTTATTTGTTTTCCTGTTTTTTCCCTAGAGAAAATTTGGAATTCATTAATATAAAAAGAAATAGGAGGGTAAGCACTTCAATATGGTAATTTATTATGACATTGTCTTCCATTTCCAATTAAGGAATATATAAAGATTAATTTTAACAAATTTTAACATTTGGCCAAGGCATTTTAATGAACAATACTTCAATCTCACTATTTCAGATAAGAGCAAAATATCTGGTTCTTGAAGGGGACAGGAACTAACACTGTTAAAATATCCTCTCTTTGTTAGGTTGGGTGATCAGAGATCCCAGTGTGCACGGAACAGTTGGTTTACACTTGTTATGGCCTAATTACTAATACTGCTTCTTTTCACTCTCAACTTGCATGAAATATAGGAATTGGACATGTGTTTTCTATCTCTCTTGTGTAAACATCCTCTAATCAAATTAACTCACCAGAAAATTTGTGTTTCTGGTTTGTATTTGCCATTAACTATAATTGTGTGATTTAGGTCAAATTATTTACCTCTCTGTAAATAAATTTTCTCATTAGCAAAATAGGGACAATATACCTTTCCCATACAATAATAATGACTTAACAGAACTTCTGTGGCTAGTTCTTTTAGAGCATCGCCAGAGAGGCCTATTATCAGACAAAGAAATTATTATTTTAAGGGGGTATCAAACATTGTAAGGTGTTTAATGGCTGGGCTTACACAAGACTTGTGTTCAAATCCTGGCTCAAAGTTTAACCAAATATGAATTCTTGGAGAATTTTGTCTGGATTGTGGAGGTGTATATGTGTGTATTTTTTTTTTTTTTTAAAATCTCTGAGAATAAAAGGAAAAGAGCTAATACTTCTTACTCTTTGGCACAGATTTGGTAAATGACAAGTAATTAATAAATATTAGTTTTTCCTTCTCATTGTTTTATAAAAATAATTGAACAAATAAGCTTAGTGTCATATGAATATGCCTTACCACTGTTATGTAACACTGATAATAATGTGTTCCATCTGATTTTACTTACTCGCTTAAATTACTGTGTTTATATCTCCTTGTTCATTATGTTTAAGCAAATATAAAGGATTCACATCTTGTCTCAGTGAAAAGAATTGAGTATAGCTAGGAAAGATATTAGCCACTTGAGCCAAAATGGATGTGGTTTTGGTAGGCTTAAATTCTAGAGGAAAAGATGAGTGCAGAAGTCAATACAACTGTCCAGACATTAGGGGGAAAGAAGCTAGGCAGAGGACCAAGCTACGATGGGATAGGTTGGGGTAGCGTACGAACTGGGATCTAGCTGTATCTATTTTGGCTTTAACTAGGTCTGATTTTGAGTAAAGATCAATCTTCTGTTGGATGCAGGCAAAAATGGAGCTGTAGGAGAAGAGGTTGAGAGGAATGGTAAGCAGAGTTAAGGTAATTTCAGCGTGGGCTTCAACTTAGATGTTATGGGTAAGCCCAAGATTTTGGTTGAAATCATTGGCAAATCTGCCTTGTTATGAGCTAGGAAGGAAAGATGTGGGTGAAATAAATCAAGAGCTGATGTCCTAGTTGGTTTCCTTCTGTCAAATTCATTTAGTAGTTTTTCCACACTAAGTACCAATTTTGTACCTGGGCACAAGTGAGCAGATAATCTCAGAATTGTATTTTATTAGAGGACTAGAGCTCTCTATCAAGCAAGTTTTATACTCCAGTTTCCTCCAGACTCTAACAAAAAGTACTGAGTGGTTAAGAATTATTAAAACACTTTTATACTTATTTTCCCCTTAAAATTCTACTACTAAAGGACATGCTTATAAATGTATCCAGAATGACTTGTTTATTCTATGTTAAATTTTTTCTTTTTGTTACTGACTTAGAAGGATCAATCTCTCAAACCCACAATCTATTGCGACTACATCTATAAAACTAACAGTGGATGTACATTTTCAAAATTGAAAGTCATTATAAAACAATGTAGGGCCTCTCTAAATCATAGCTAAAAACAGTCATAATGGAAATCTTTTATCTATGTCTGCTTCACTAACATGTCGTTATTCTGAGAACTAATAACTTTTTCTTGGAGATAGGGCCCCAAATTCAATTTTATAGCTCACAGTCCCAGTAAATAGAAAAATTCTGCCAAACCTGCCTTTATAAATTCTAGTGATTTCATGTTTTTACCATATGTATTGAACTAGAAAAAAGGGAAGTGAGGTTTGATGGGTTTTTACTTGGTCAATAAGCTCTACTATATCTATGTGAAAAATTTAAAATTAATATTTTCGTATTATCTCAGGGATATATAACTAGCATTAATTATTTCAGTAAAATCCAAGGTACTTGGGAGAAATATTTGCTCCTCTCTTAAATCATAATTCAGCCTCAACTATTTGAATAAGCCATCACTCCTCATTTTCCACTCATGGAGCAGCTGGGCTGCAATAACCAACTTCTACCATTGTGTTGTTAGGAGGGAGTATGCTGCTCAGTTCCTAGCAGTGGATCTCTCTGATGCTTCTTGGTTCCAAAGGAGGAATTTACTAAAGAGTTACAGTGCATTGAGTAAAGGAAAACAAAGGAGGATCTGCTTCTTTCAAACTGAGAAATTATCTTCTCATGAAGAGGTTCAGATTCTAAAGTTAATATTAACTCCTAGTGTTATTTAGTAATGTTTTCCAAGAGTTATTTCATTTTTGTTTAAACAACTTTTATTTTTATTGAATTTATTAATGTTATTTAAAAATAGTATGTTTCAAAAAAAAAAAAATAAAAAAAAAAATAGTATGTTTCATCAATCAGATTTTCAGCTGCTCATGAAAGAATCCCACTGGCTAATTTAAAGCAGAAAAGGAATTCGTTACAAGGATATTATCCAATTATTTGTTATTCAGTCACTCAGTGGTGTCTGACTCCTTGCATGAACTGCAGCACACTCAGCTTCCCTGTCCTTCAGTATCTCCCAGAGTTTGCTCAAACTCATATCCATTGAGTCAATGATGTCATCCAGCTGTCTCATCCTCTGTCACCCACTTCTCTTTCTGCCCTCAATCTTTCCCCAGCATTTATAGGATATTAAAAGAAATCTCTTAAAAAAACCTAGAGATTCAAGCTTGTGATTTATACTTATAGGAACAAATACCAAAGTTATTTTCCAGAACAAATGATCTATTGGATAGACATATGGAACCTTGCACCCTTGGCAATACTCTCTCTGGACCTTGGTTCTGTTTTTAGAATCACTGCCTCTGGAATCTGGATACCGTTGCTGCTGCTACTGTGCCCATCTTCACTAGAATTGATTCTGCATGTTCATTGTGGTAGGCTAGCGCTCTGCTGCCTGACTTTGCTGAACATCTTACCATACTGGAGACTAACACAGAGATTTAAATAATGAAAATCCTAGAACAATGTAGTGGGTTGTCTGGTAGGGTTGTGACCTATTCACTGAAAACGTTTAAGTAGTGACATGATGAGCCCTTAGGATTATTTGAAAGGGAATTTCTTCTTTCCATAGGTTTTTGAACTAGATCCTGTAAATCATAGTTTAGATTTGGGGAAACTTTTAAGATTATCCCAATTGTCATTTTCCTTTCTTTTTCCTTTATTGATCTGCAAGGACATCTGCTAGAATAGCTGTCTGCAATTGTCTTTTTTTAGATGCTATTACGGGTAGAAAATAGGTTAGTGCATAAGAAGTTTCATTCTATCCATTTTACATTGCAAACAATGACTATTTATCACTTAATAAACCCAGAAATAAAGATAGAGAAACTATTATTAATGTTATGGAGTACCAGTTTAATATGTTAGATTGCACATAGACATTTACATTGGTTCTTTATGAACCCCAATTCAAATGACAGATTAATTAATATATAGACATGTTTGGACAAAAAGAATGGGAGAAATAAAGTACATGAGAAATATTCCCAATATTGGAAGATAGAAAGCAGATGTAAAAGTGTTACCTATTTATTTAACTCAATAGCAAAAACCCAAACAATCCAATTGAAAAATGGGCAAAAGGAGCTGAATAGACGTTTTTCCAAAGAAGACATACAAATGGGCAACAGATACAAAAAAGTGCTTGATGTCATTAAAATCAGAGAAATGCAAATCAAAACCACAATAATATGTTACCTCAGACCTGGTCAAAAAGACAAGCAACAGGTGTTGGTGAGGTAGTGAAGAAAAGGGAACTCTTGTCATTGTTGGTGGGAATGTAAATTGGTGCATCCTCTATGCAAAACAGTGTACAGGTTCCTCAAAAATTAAAAAGAGAACTAATGTTTGATCCAGCAATTCCATTTCTGGGTATGTATCCAAAGGAAATGAAAACAGTCCTCAGGAGATATCTCTACCCCCATATTCATTGCAGCACTACTCTTAACACCTGAGGCATGAAAACAACCTGAATATCCATCAATAAATAAGTGGATAAAAAGAAGATGGTATAAAATGTATCAGTGGAATATTTTTCAGCCATTAGAGAAGGAAATCCTGCCATTTGTGACAATGTGGATGGACCTTGAGGGTATTTTGCTTAGTGAAATTAGTTAGGTAGAGAAGGACAGGCACCGTATGTTCTCACTTATATGTGGAATCCAAGAAATCTGAACTCAGAGAAGTGGAGAGAAGAAGGACGGTTTCCAGGGGCTGCGCAGTGGGGTGTTGGTCAAAGCGTACCAACTCCCAGCGATAAAACGAGTGAATTCCGTGGATTAATGTATGGAATTTTAGCATGGTGTCTATAGTTAATAATACTATATTATGTACTTGAAAGTTGTTAAGAAAATAGATTTTAAATGTTATCACTACAGACGCACACACATAGACTATAAAAATGAGTGGATGAAGGTGTTAAGTAACTGTAGTAATCATTGTGCAATATCAAATAATCTCATTGTACACTTCAAATTTAAATGTTGTATGTCAACAGTATCTCAGTAAAGCTGAAGAAAAAGGGGTACATAACTTAGACACAGCAAGAGAAGTAATATGATTGGTTTTGTAATTTTATAGAAAATTTTAGTGGCTGTAGGCACCAGATAATTCTGAAGTCTGTAATGTGGTATGGGAGCCAAAATGTATGGGATTGTTTTTATATAGTATATGGAATATTTGAGATCCAAGGAAAATGGAAACAAATGACACAAATTATGAAAAGGAAAATTTCTATTTTAATGTTAGGCTCAGAGAATGAGAAAGACCATAAAGAATAAGGAGAAAAAGAATCATATCTTGCTAATAATTCAGTGACCCTTTATGAAGAAAAGTCAGCTCTAGTTTCAGAAGATGAAATATTTCTCTTCAAATTTATATATGCTGACCAGAAATCTTTATGTTACCAGAAAATAATAAAAATGGGGGTTCTAGATATTTTAGCAAAACCTTTGAAATACTGCTGTCTCTGCTGAAAATTAATAACATTTGTATATTCATCCAATAATTATATATTTTCCCATGATATAATCAGATAGCAAACAAATAGGACAGTAGCAAACAAATAGGCACAGTCCCTATGTTCATGGAATTCACAATTTTGAAAACAAAGACTAAATTTAGTCTTATAGCAAGTGTTTCTTACTTAGAGGAAAAAAGAATATGCCTAGTAATATGACAGGTATTTTACATTTAATTTCTTAGAAGTTCCATGAGGCTTTATTTTTCATCTGTATTAATAATAGCTATTGTTTTGGGTTGGTGTAAAGACTAAATATGACAATGGATAGCCTTAGTTTAGTGCCAGCCTATAAATAATCATTCAAAAGCAGTTATATATGCTTAATCCTCTTTTTATTCTTGTGATTATGATGTATGCTGTAGGTCTTAATCTGTACAGATAAAGAAGTGAAGTTCAGAGAGGGCAAGTGACATGCTCAATGTCTGTTGGCTATTAGGTGGTAGTGGAATCAGGATTTGAATACAGGTCTGTCTCAAGACTGAATGTTTTATTATAAATATTCTTCTAGTGCATTATATTATATCTACATTTTCAGGTGGCTTACTAGAGAGATAGTGTTTATGAAATAAACTTCATAAAAAATATTAGTTTTTCAAATAAGTACCTTGTAAATGAGCTACTGGAATATGATATACTAGCAAATAGTGGTTTATTCAGTTATTATGGAATCAAATGTATCTGTAGTACCTTAGAAAAATTTAGGTTTACATTCTTAAAACTAGCAAAAGTGTTAAAACTTAGTTGTTCTGATCTTTTCATTCTGCAGTGTCCAAGTGATATGTGAAGGATCTCTTTACACTATAGAAAGATTTTTAAGTAGGGTGACCACGTGTCTTTTTAACAAAAATTTAAACTATGGTCTGAATGTTTGTATCCCCCCAAAATTTCACATATTAAAATCCTAACCCACAAATTATGGTATTAGAAGATGGGGTCTTTGGGAAGTGATTAGGTCATATAGGTGGAACCCTCAATATTGAGATTAGTTCCCTTATCCCAGAGAAGTAGCTTGTACTTTCTGCATGTGAGGATACAGTGAAAAGTCGACGGTCTGCAGCCTGGAAGAGGAACTTCAGCAGAACCTCATCATGCTGGAGCCTGATATTGGAATTCCACCCTTCAGAACTCTAAACAACAAATTTCTGTTCATTTAATTAAAGTTTAATTTATTTATAATAATATATTAGTTTCTGTTAAACAGCAAAGTGATTCCATATTACAAAATGATCATCAGGAAAAGTCTAGTTGCCTTTTATCACTATACGAAGTTATCGTTGACTACATTTCTGTGACACTTATTTTATAACTGCTAGCTTGTACCTTGGAATCCCCCTCACCTATTTCACTGATCCACTCACACCACTCCTTGATGGCAACCACGTGTTTGTCCTCTGTATCTATGAATCTATTTCTGCTTTGTCATATTTCTTCTTCTTTTTTTTTTTAAGATTCCACATATAAATGAAGTCATATGGTATTTATCTTTCTATGCCGACTTGTTTAACTTAGCATGATACTGTCTAGGTCCATCTGTGTTGTCACAAGTGGCAAGATTTAATCTTTTTTATGACTGAGGAATATTCCATTATAGGTACACACCACATCCTCTGCCTGCATATTTTGGCTATTGTAAGTAATGCCGCAGTGAACATTGTGCTACGTACATCTCTTTGAATTAGTGTTTTTGCTTTTTTTCAGAGTAGTACCCAAAAATGAAATTGCTGGATCATATGGCAAGTTCTAATTTTAAGTTTTTGAGAAACTTCCATGATGTGACTGCACCAATTAACAATTACACCAACGAGGGTTTCCTCTTCTCCATATCCTTGCCAGCACTTGTTTGTAGTCTTTTTGATGAGAGAATTTCTGACAGGTGTGAGGTGATAGCTCACAATGGTTTTGATTTGCCTGTCCCTGATTAGTGATGTTGGCATCTTTTCATATGTCTATTGGCCATCTGTATGCCTTTCTTGGAAAAATGTTTAGGTCCTCTGCCAATTTTTGAATCATGTTGTTTGCTTGTTTGATTTTTGATGTTGAGTTGTAGGAGTTCTTTTTAAATTATAGATAATAACCACTTACAAAATGAAGCAGGGAAAAGGTTAACAGAGTTTTGCCAAGAGAATGCACTGGTCATAGCAAAGAGTCTCTTATGACAACCAAAGAGACGACTCTACACATGGACATCACTAGATGGTCAATACCAAAATCAGATTATTTTCTTTGCAGCTGAAGATGGAGAAGCTCTATGCAGGCAGCAAAAACAAGACCTGGAACTGATTTGTGGCTCAGAGCATGAGCTACTTATTGCAAAATTCAGGCTTAAATTGAAGAAAGTGGGCAAAACCACTAGGCCATTCAGGTATGACCTAAATCAAATCCCTTATAAGTATACAATGAAGGTGACAAATAGAGTCAAAGGATTAATTTTGATAGAGTGCCTAAAGGACTGTGGGTGGAGGTTTGTAACATTGTACAGGAGGCAGTAACTAAAACCATCCCCCCCAAAAAGAAATGCAACAAGGCAAAATGGTTGTCTGAGGAGAACTGACACAAGGAGTGAAAGGCAAAGAAGAAAAGGGATGATGCACTATCCGAATGCAGAATTCCAAAGAACAGCAAGTGTGACAAAATGTAGGACATGTAATGGTTTTCGTCTTAGTGTAAGGCTTTGGTTCTGGTTTTAATTTTTGTCTTAATTTAGTGTGGTTCAAGACTTGGACCATAAAGAAGGCTGAACACCAAAGAATTGATGCTTTTGAAGTGTGATGCTGGAGAAGACTCTAGAAAGTCCCTTGGACAGCAAGGAGATTAAACCAGTCAATCCTAAAGGAAATCAATCCTCAATATTCACTGGAGGGACTGATGCTGAGGCTGAAGCTCCAACACTGTGGCCACCTGATGTGAAGAGCTGACTCATTGGAAAAGGTCCTGATGCTGGGAAAGATTGAAGGAAAGAAGTGAAGGGGATGACAGAGGATGAGATGTTTTGGATGGCATCACTGACCCAATGGACACGAGTTTGAGTAAACTCCAGTAGATGGTGAAGGACAGGGAAGCCTGGCGTGCTGCAGATCAGTTCAATTCAGTTAGTTTAGTCGCTCAGTCGTGTCGACTCTTTGCAACCCTATGGACTGCAGCACGCCAGGCCTCCCTGTCCATCACCAACTCCTAGAGTTTACCTAAACTCATGTCCATTGAGTCAGTGATGCCATCCAACCATCTCATCCTCTTTCGTCCCCTTCTCCTCCTGCCCTCAATCTTCCCCAGCATCAGGGTCTTTTCCAATGAGTCAGCTCTTCACATCAGGTGGCCAAAGTATTGGAGTTTCAGCTTCAACATCAGTCCTTTCAATGAACACTTAGGACTGATCTCCTTTAGGATGGACTGGTTGGATCTCCTTGCAGTTCAAGGGACTCTCAAGAGTCTTCCCCAACACCACAGTTCAAAAGCATCAATTATTCTGCGCTCAGCTTTCTTTATAGTCCAACTCTCACATCCATACATCAGAGAAACCTATTCTTGACTGGACGGATCTTTGTTGACAAAGTAACATCTCTGCTTTTTAATATGCTATCTAGGTTGGTTATAACTTTTCTTCCAAGGAGTAAACATATTTTAATTTCATGGCTGCAGTCACCATCTGCAAAGATTTTGGAGCCCCAGAATATAAAGTCAGCCACTGTTTCCACTGTTTCCCCATCTATTTGCCATGGAGTGATGGGACCAGATGCCATGATCATAGTTTTCTGAATGTTGAGCCTTAAGCCAACTTTTTCACTCTCCTCTTTCTCTTTCATTAGGAGGCTCTTTAGTTCTTCTTCACTTTCTGTCATAAGGGTGGTGTCATCTGCATACCTGAGGTTATTGATACTTCTCCTGGCAATCTTGATTCTAGCTTGTGCTTCATCCAGCCCAGCATTTCTCATGATGTACTCTGCATATAAGTTAAATAAGCAGGGTGATGGTATGCAGCTTTGACGTGTTCCTTTCCCAGTTTGGAACCAGTCTGTTGTTCCATGTCCAGTTCTAACTGTTGCTTCCTGACCTGCATACAGGTTTCTCAAGAGGCAGGTCAGGTGGACTGGTATTCCCAACTCTTTCAGAATTTTTCACAGTTTATTGTGATCCACACAGTCAAAGGCTTTGGCATAGTCAATAAACCAGAAATAGATGTTTTTTTCTGAAACTCTCTTGCTTTTTCAGTGATCCAGCGGATGTTGGCAATTTGATCTCTGGTTCCTCTGCCTTTTCTAAAACCAACTTGAACATCTGGAAGTTCATGGTCAAGTATTGCTGAAGCCTGGCTTGCAGAATTTTGAGCATTA
The DNA here is from genome assembly GCF_910594005.1 of Cervus elaphus. NCBI lineage: Eukaryota > Metazoa > Chordata > Mammalia > Artiodactyla > Cervidae > Cervus > Cervus elaphus. Next base: position 53,412,696 of record NC_057842.1, on the reverse strand, counting down.
CTTTACTAGTGTGTGAGATGAGTGCAATTGTGCAGTAGTTTGAGCATTCTTTGGCATTGCCTTTCTTTGGGAATGGAATGAAAACTGACTGTTTCCAGTCCTGTGGCAACTGCTGAGTTTTCCAAATTGCTGGCATATTGAGTGCAGCACTTTCACAGCATTCTTTCAGGACTTGAAATAGCTCAGCTGGAATTCCATCACCTCTACTATCTTTGACTGTAGTGATGCTTCCTAAGGCCCACTTGGCTTCAGATTCCAGGATATCTGGCTCTAGATGAGTGATCACACCATCGTGATTATCTGGGTCATGAAGATCTTTTGTGTACAGTTCTTCTGTGTATTCTTGCCGCCTCTTCTTAATATCTTCTGCTTCTGTTAGGTCCATACCATTTCTGCCCTTCATTGAGCCCATCTTTGCATGAAAAGTTCCCTTGGTATCTCTAATTTTCTTGAAGAGATCTCTAGTCTTTCCCATTCTATTTTTTCCTCTATTTCTTTGCATTGATCACTGAGGAAAGCTTTCTTATCTCTCCTTGCTATTTTTTGGAACTCTGCATTAAAATGGGTATATCTTTCCTTTTCTCCTTTGCTTTTTGCTTCTCTTCTTTTCATAGCTATTTGTAAGGCCTCCTCAGACAGCCATTTTGCTTTTTTGCATTTCTTTTCCATGGGCATGATCGTAATCCCTGTCTCCTGTACAGTATCATGAACCTCCATCCATAGCTCGTCAGTCACTCTATCAGATCTAGTCCATTAAATCTATTTCTCACTTCCACCTTATAATCATCAGGGATTTGATTTAGGTCATACCTGAATGGTCTGGTGGTTTTCCCCACTTTTTTCAATTTAAGTCTGAATATGGCAATAAGGAGTTCATGATCTGAGCCACAGTCAGCTCCCGGTCTTGTTTTTGCTGACTGTGTAGAGTTTCTCCATCTTTGGCTGCAAAGAATAAAAGCAATCTGATTTTGGTGTTGGCCATCTGGTGATATCCATGTGTAGAGTCTTCTCTTGTGTTGTTGGAAGAGGGTGTTTGCTATGACCAGTGCGTTCTCTTGGCAAAACTCTATTAGCCTTTGTCCTGCTTTATTTTGTACTCCAAGTCCAAATTTGCCTGTTACTCCAGGTGTTTCTTGACTTCATACTTTTGCATTCTGATCCCCTATGATGAAAAGGACAGCTTTTTTGGGTGTTAGTGCTAGAAGATGTTGTAGGTCTTCATAGAACTGTTCAACTTCTGCTTTTTCAGCATTACTGGTTGGGAAATAGACTTGGATTACTGTGATATTGAATGGTTTGCCTTGGAAATGAACAGAGATCATTCTGTCATTTTTGAGATTGCATCCAAGTACTGCATTTTGGACTCTTTTGTTGACTATGATGGCTACTCCATTTCTTCTAAGGGATTCCTGCCCACAGTAGTAGATGTAATGATCATCTGAGTTAAAATTCACCAATTCCAGTCCATTTTAGTTCACTGATTCCTAAAATGTTGACGTTCACTTTTGCCATCTCCTGTTTGACCTCTTCCAATTTGCCTTGATTCATGGACCTAACATTCCAGATTCCTATGCGATATTGCTCTTTACAGCATCGGACCTTGTTTCTATCACCAATCACATCCACAGCTGGGTGCTATTTTTGCTTTGGCTCCATCCCTTCATTCTTTCTAGAGTTACTTCTCCACTGATCTCTGGTAGCATATTGGGCACCTACTGACCTGGGGGGTTCATCTTTCAGTCTTTTTTCCTTTTCACACTGTTCATGGGGTTCTCAAGGAAAGAATACTGAAATGGTTTACCATTCCCTTCTCCAGTGGACCACATTTTGTCAGAACTCTCCACCATGACCCATCCATCTTGGGAGGCCCTACACGGCATGGCTTAATTTCACTGAGTTAGACAGGGCTGTGGTCCATATGATCAGATTGGCTAGTGTTCTGTGACTGTGGTTTCAGTCTGTCTGCCCTCTGATGCCCTCTCTCAGCACCTACTGTCTTACTGGGGTTTCTCTTACCTTGGAAGTGGGGTATCTCTTCAAGGCTGCTCCAACAAAGCACAGCCGCTGTTTCTTACCTTGGACGTGGGGTATCTCCTCACTGCTGCTGCTCCTGACCTTGGACATGGGGTATCTCCTCTTGGGCCGTTGTTCCTTACCTTGGATGTGGGGTATCTCCTCACGGCCACTGCTCCTGACCTTGGACATGGGGTATCTCCTCTTGGGCTGCTGCTCCTGACCTTGGACGTGGGGTATCTCCTCTCGGCCGCTCCAGGCTCCAGCGCTGCGCAGCTGCTGCTTGCCAATATAGCACATATAAACGTTTCTTTATACAAACCTTGTCTGATATATGGTTTGCAAATATTTTCACCCATTTTTGTAAATTACCTTTTCATTTTGTTGATATTTTTTGTTGTGCAGAAGTCCCATTTATTATTTTTGCTTTTGTTACTTATGCTTTTGGTGTTACATCAACAAAGTCATTGCACATTCCAATGTCATGAAGCTTTTCTCCTATGTTTTCTTTTAGAAGTTTTATAGTTTCACATGTTATGTTTAGGTCTTTAATTCATTTTGAATTAATTTTTGCATATTATGTAAGTATGGGTCCATCTTAATACTTTTTTGCATGTGGCTATCCAGTTTTCTTAGCATTAGTTGTTGAAGAGACTATCCATCTGCCACTGTGCAGTCTTGACACTGTTGCTGAAAATCACTTCACCATATATTAGAAGGTTGTTCTGTGATTTCTATTCTTTTCCGTTGGCCTATGTGTCTTCCTTTATGTCAATACCATACTGTTTTGATTACTGCAACTTTGTAGTATGTTTTGAAATTAGGATGGGTGAGGCCACCAGATTTGTTCTTCTTCCTCAAGCTGTTTTGGATATTTGAGTACCTTTGAGATGATACATGAATTTGTAGATGATTTTTAAAATCTCTGCATAAAATATTGTTATTGAGATTTTCCCAGGGATTACATTGATTTTGCAGGTGGCTTTGGGTAGTAATTTAACAATAGTAAGTCTTGTAGTCCTTGAACATGGGATGCTTTCCATTTATTTGTGTTGTCCTTAATCTCGTTCAGTAATGTTTTCTAGTTTCTAGTGTACAAGTTTTTCACCTCTTTGGTAAAGCTTATTCCTATTTTATTATTTTGGATGTTATTTAAAGTGTTTCCTTATTTATTTTTCAGTATTTCTTTTTTAGAGGTAGAAAGAGGTAATTGATGGTTGCGTGTTGGTTTTTTTATTCTGGAACTTTGCTGAATTTGTTTATTTTTTCTAACAGAGTGTTCTAATTGTGTGGAAACCCTATGTGCATGTGTGCCTAGTTGCTTCAGTCATGTCCAACTCTTGCAACCCTAATGACTGTAGCCCGCCATGCTCCTCTGTCCATGGAATTCTCTAGCAAGAATACTTGAGTGGGTTGCCATGTCCTCCTCCAGGGGATCTTCCTGTCCCAGGGATTGAACCTGCATCTCTTATGTCTCCAGCATTGGGAGGTGAAATTGTTACCACTAGCGCCACTGGGAAACCCTTATGTTTTCTAAATATAAATTAATTTCATCTGTAAAGAGAGTAATTTTCTGTTTTAGTTCCAAGTCAGATGCCTTTTAGTATCTTTTGTTGCTTAAATGCTCTGGCTAAGAATTTTGTTACTATATAGAATAAAAGTGGAAGAGTGAGTGCACTCGTCCTGTCCTTCGAGGTCAAGTTTTCAGTTTTTCACTGTTGAGGTATGATTTGTAATTCTTATACATGACATTTATTATGTTGAGTTTCCTTCTATCCCTCATTTATTCAGTGCTTTTCTTTATCATGAAAGAGTGTTGAGTTTTGTAAAATGATTTCTCTGCATCAATTGAGATGATTGTGTGATTTTTGTCCTTTGATCTGTTAATATGTTATATTACATTTATTTCTTTTAATTTGTTGAACCATCCTTGAACCCCAACAATAAATCATATTTTTTCATGGTGTATAATCCTCTTAATATACTGTTGAAATCAGTTTGCTAGTATTTTTGCATTAATATTCAGCTGGGATATTGGTCTATTTTTGTTTTCTTGTAGTATCTTTGTGTGGCTTTGATATCAGAGTAATATTGTCTTCACACAATGAGTTTGGAAATGTTTCTCCCTCTTCAATTTTTCAGAAAATGTTGGGAAGAATTTGCTGTTAATTCTTTAAATATTTGATAGAATTTTATAGTGAAGTCATCTGTCCCTGAACTTTTCTTTGCTGGGAGATTTTTGATTACTGATTCAATATCCTTATGGTTATAGGTCTGTTTAGATTTTCTATTACTTCATGATTCAGTGTTGGAAGGTTGTATATTTCTGGCAATTTATACATGTATTCTTGATTATTCAATTTTTTGATCTATAGTTGTACATAGTTGTCTCTATAATCATTTTTATTTACGTGAAACCAATTTTAATTTCTCCCTTTTCATTTTTTCTCTTTTTTGATTCCCAGCTAAGAGTTTGTTGATTTAGTTGATCTCTTGAAAACGACTCTTAGCTTTGTTGAATTTTAAAATTGTGTTTATATTCATCATTTTATTTTTCTTCTGAGCTTTTTCCTCTCTTCTGTTAACTTAGAGTTTGCTTTGCTCTTTTTCTTCCCTAGTTCCTTGATATGTAGTTAGGCTGTTGATTTGGCATCTTTCCTCTTTTGATTATACTTACATTTTATGCTATTGTCATTTAAATTTTTAACCAGGATTAAAGTTACTTTTGGAGAAGGAAATGGCAACCCATTCCAGTATTCTTGCCTGGGAAATCCCATAGACAGAAAAGCCTGGCAGGCTACAGTCCATGAGGTCACAAAGAGTTGGACATGACTAAAAACAACAACAAACTTACTTTATGCACCATCATTACAGTATTATGACTTCCCTTTTGGCTCAGATGGTAAAGTGTCTGCCTACAGTGTGGGAGACCCAGGTTTGATCTCTGGGTTGGGAAGATCCTCTGGAGAAGGAAGTGGCAACCCACTCCAGTACTCTTGCCTGGAAAATCCCATGGATGGAGGAGTGTGGTAGGCTACAGACCATGGGGTTGCAAAGAGTCAGATATGACTGAGTGACTTCACCTCACTTTATTACAGTATTATAGTATTCTTTGTTTGTTTATATATTCACATTTACTGATGAGCTTTATATTTTTCATGTATGCTTTCATGTTGCTGTCTAGTGCCATTTTGTTGCTATTTGCATGGCTTTTTCTTTTTTTAGTATTTCTTATAAGTCAGGCTTATAGGGCTTCCCTATAAGCTTATAGGGCTTCCCAGGTGGCACAGTGGTAAAGAATCTGCCTGCCAATGCAGAAGATGCAAGAGATGCTATTCAATCTCTTGGTTGGGAAGATCCCCTGGAGGAGGAGGAAATGGCAACCTACTCCAGTATTCTTGCCTGGAAAATTCCATGGAAAGAGTGGTGGGCTGCAGTCCATGGGGCTGAAGATTTGGACATGACTGAGTGCTTGTATGAGTCAAACACATAGACACACACACATACACACTCATAATGCAGGCTTAGTGATGATGAAATACCTCAGTGATGATGAAATGCCTCAGCTTTTGTTTATCCAGTGATGTCTTTGTTTCTCCCTCATTTTTAAAGGACAGTGTTGCTGGATATAGTATTCCTGATTGACATTTAACTTATTTCAGCACTTTATATGTATCACCCTACTCCCTATGGTCGGTAAGGTTTCTACTATTATTTGGTGATAATTTTATGGGAACTCCATTGTACAAGTTATTTTTGTCTTGTTGCTTTTAAGATTCTCTCTTCATCTTTGACTTTTGACAGTGTCCAGGTATGGGTATCTCTGGGTTCATCCTGGTTGCAGGCTTTTGAACTTCCTGAATTTGAGTGTCTATTTCCTGCTTCAGATTTGGAGAATTTTTGCTATTATTTCTTCAGATAATCACTCTGCCCACCAGAGTTTTATCTCTGTTTCTCCTCCTTCTGGAATTCTCATAATGCATATATTGATTTATTTTATGGTCTCACATAAATCCTTTAAAATTTCTTCATTAAAAAAATTTTTTTTTCTCTTATGGTTTAATAATTTTAAAAGACCTGACCTTGAGTTCACACAGTCTTTCTTCTTCTTGAGCAAGTTTTCTGTTGACCTCCTGTAGTGATTTTTTCAATCCAATTGTTACATTTTTCAGTTCCAGAATTTCTGTTTGGGTTTTCTAATAGTTTCTATCTCATAATATTCTCATTTTGTTCATGTATCATTTTTCTGACATTGTTTAGTTGTCTGTGTCCTTTTATAGATCATTAAACTTCTTTAAGATAATTATTTGAATCCTTTGTCAAGTCATAGATCTTCATTTATTTGGGGTTGGTTTCTGAAAATTTATTTTGTTCCTTTGATTCAGTAATATTCACCTGTTTCCTTGTGTCAGTTGTATTTTTCTCCTGAGGTTCGTGCATCTGTATGGAAAGCCATGTCCCCAGTGTGTATAAACTGGCTTAATATAGAGAGAGAGCTTCAATAATCAGTCCACCTAAAGATTCTTGGGGTTATCTGAAACGTTTTTGGAGGGCTGCCACTCCTCTAGACTTATGCATGTGATTTCCTTGTTAGAGCTATCTGCCAGTTTCTTTTTCTCTAGCTCATAATATCTAGCTCTCTCTGATGCCTGTCTGTGATACTGTAGGCTCTCTGGCTCTGTAGCAACAAGATAACCCACTCTCCTTTTGCTTTAGTAGCTCTCAGGCTTCAGATTATGCCAGCTCCATGCCATCTCCCCCAAGCTGGTAAGACAGAGAGTGGTTCCTTGGACACCTCTCATACCGACTTGTGGGATAAGTCACACTTCGGGCTCCTTCTGTTTGTCCTGAGCTGTGATGTTCTCCACTGTGGTGCAGCAGCAAGCCACTCCTCTCCACTCTTTTACTTTCAACAGCTTCTGGGCATCTTGCAAGCAGAAATCAATCTCTTAAACAGCCCTCACAAAAGCTAGATCTTGTCCTTGAAGGAGAAACTGTGAATCAAGCTGAGCTATGCTGGCTCAGAAAGGGGCTATCACATATAAATTGGAATGGCTCTTCTTACCTCTTTCAACGTGTCTCGTCTCAGCTCTGTGCTCACCTGGGGTACTAAAAATCCTTAATTTGTTTCTGGAGTTCTCATAAATATATTTTGGTCCATATATTAATTCAGTGTCTCTGTGGGCAAATGAAGGCTGGTGCCTTCCACTATGTTTCTGATGTCACTCCAGTTATAATGAGCATTTGTATCTTAGTTTATGATGAATTTCTATAAAGCATTTGATGCAAATAAACTTTCTTACTTATTTTTCACACCAAAATTGGGTGAAAGAATTTACATATAACTCACAGTTTTTACTTAATAATTAGTTTGCCATTTAGTTTATGCAGATAGAATATCTGGTTAGTGAGAATTTCTTTAAACTTGATTATTCTAGCCCTATTTGATTTTGAACTTTAATAAAATGAATACTCAAGAGTTATCCATGAAAGATGATTGGTTTTCAAGAATTATAGCCTCTAAATGTCAGAATGAAAAAAAGGATCACTGTACAAATGTGAAGGAGCAAATATTCATCAACAAGGGGGGAAAGAAGATCTTGATTTAGGATTTAAAGATTACTAAGGTTAGTTAAAATTGCTAGAGTTTAACAGCTATTGGAATATTGCTCAAGAAAATAGGGATTTTATACTAGTTATAGGAAAAAGAAAAGAAGGTTATAGAGAAAATCTAAAAATGTAGGATATCTTTGAATATGAGTTTATTCTAAAAAATCATGGGTACTGCAGTGACTGAGAAAAAGACTACATGGTTTGACTAATGTATTTCACCTTTAACTTATGCCCTGTTATGCATGTGTGGCCCCTTCATGAATCATTGTCTTGGTGAAGGGGCTTGTGTAACTCAATGAAGCTATGAGACATGCTGTGTAGAGCCACCCAGGACCGATGGGTCATGGTGGAGAGTTCCGACAAAATGCTACCCACTGGAGGAAGGAATGGCAAGCCACTCTGTATAGTTGCTGTGGGAACCCAGTGAACTCTATAAAAAGGCAAAAAGGGATGACGCCAAAAGATGAGCCCCACCCCCCAACCCCGTAGGTCAGAAGCAAAGCAGAAATGATGCTCAGTTGTAGATGTGTCTGGTGTTGAAAGTAAAATCTGATGCAGCAAAGAACAGTATTGCATAGGAACCTGGAATGTTAGATTGATGAATCAAGGTACATTGGATGTGATCAAGCAAGAGATGGCAAGAATGAGCATTGACCTCTTAGGAATCAGTGAACTAAAATGGATGGGAATGGGTGAATTTAATTCAGATGACCATTATATCTACTACTGTGAGCAAGAATCCCATAGAAGAAAGGGAGTAGCCCTCATAAACAACTAAAGAGTCCGAAATGCAGTGCTTGGATGCAACCTCAAAAATGACAGAATGATGTTGGTTCGTTTCCAAGGCAAAACATTCAACATCACAGTAATTCAAGTCTATGCCCCTACCACTGATGCTGAAGAAGCTTCTCAGTTCTATGAGGACCTAGAATACATCCTAGAACTAACACCAAAAAAAAAAAAAAAAAAAAAAAGGATGTTCTAGTCATCACTGGGGATTGGAATGCAAAAGTAGGAAGTCAGGAGATACCTGGAGTAACAGGCAAGTTTGGCTTTGGAGTACAAAATGAAGCAGGGCAAAGGCTAACAGAGTTTTCTCAAAAGAACATACTGGCCATAGCATACACCCTCTTCCAGCGCCACAAGAGACAACTCTACACATGGACATGACCAGATGGTCAATACCAAAAGCAGACTGATAAATTCTTTGCAGCCGAAGATGGAGAAGCTCTATACAGTCAGCAAAAACAAAACTGGGAGCTCACTGTGGCTCACATCATCAGCTTCTCAAAGCAAATTCAGGCTTAATCTAAACAAACCAGGGAAAACCACTAAGCCAGTCAAGTACAACTTAAATCTTTTAAGTCCCCTATGAATATGTAATGGAGGTGATGAATAGATTCAAGGGATTAGATCTAGTAATCGTGTGTCTGAAGAGCTATGGACGGAGGTCTGTAATACTGTATAGGAGGCAGTGAACAAATACATCCCAAAGAAAAAGAAAAGCAAGAAGGCAAAGTGGTTATCTGAGGAGGCTTTACAAATAGCTGAAGAGAAGTGAAAAGCAAGGGAGAAAGGGAAAGTTACACTCAGCTAAACATAGAGTTCCACAGAATAGCAAGGAGAGACAAGAAGGCTTTCTTCAATGAACAGTGCAAAGTAGAGGAAAGCAACAGAAGGGGAAAGACTAGAGATCTCTTCAAGAAAATTGGAGATATCATGGGAACATTTCACCCAAAGATGGCACAATAAAGGACAGAAACCATAGAGACCTAGTAGAAGCAGAAGGGATCAAGAAGAGATGGAAAGACTAAATGGAAGAACTATACAAAAAAGATCTTAATGAGCTGGATAACCACAAATGGTGTGGTCAGCCACTCAGAACCAGACATTCTGGAGTGTGAAGTCAAGTGGGCCTTAGGAAGCACTGCTGTCCATAAAACTAGTGGATGCGACGGAATTCCAGTAGAGCTATTTAAAACCCTAAAAGATGATGCTATCAAAGTGCTGCATTCAGTATGCCAGCAAATCTGGAATACCCAGCAGTGCCCGTAGGACTGGAAAAAGTCAGTTTTCATCCCTGTCCCCAAGAAGGGCAGTACTAAAGAAGGTCCAAACTACCAGACAGTTGCTCTCATCTCCCATGCTAGTAGGGTCATATTCAAAATCTTGCATTCTAGGCTCAGCATTACATGAACCAAGAAATTCTAGACATCCAAGCTGGGTGTAGAAGAGGCAGAGGAACTAGAGATCAAATTGCCAACATTCGCTGGATCATAAAGAAAGGGAATTCCAGAAAAGCATATACCTCTGTTTCATTGACTTGTGCTAAAGCCTTTGACTGTGTGGGTCATAACAAACTGTGGACAGAGATGGGAATACCAGACCATCTTACCTGTCTCCTGAGAAACCTGTATGTGTTTAATAAGCAGCAGTTAGAACCCTATATGGAAAAACTGACTGGTTCAGGATTGAGAGAGGAGTACAACAAGCTGTTTGTTGTCACTCTGTTTAACTCATGCTAAATGCCAAGATGGATAATGTATAAGCTGGAATCCACATTGCTGGGAGATATATCAACAACCTCAGATATATGGATGATACCACTCTAATGGCAGAAAGTGAAGAGGAACTAAAGAACTTCATGATGAAGGTGAAGGAGGAGAGTGAAAAAGCTGGCTTAAAACTAAATATTAAAAAAACAAAAAACTAAGATCATGGCATCCTGCCCCATCACTTTATGACAAATAGAAGGGGAAAAGGTAGAAGCAGTGACATATTTCCTCTTCTTGGGTTCTAAAATCACTGCAGATGGTGACTGCAGCCATGAAATCAGAAGACATTTGCTTCTTGGCAGGAAAGTTATGACAAACCTAGACAGTGTGTTGAAAACCAAACATCACTTTGCTGACAAATGTCCGTATAGTCAAAACTTCAGTCTTTCTGGTGGTCACATATGGTTGTGACCGTAAAGAAGGCAGAGCACCAAAGAATTGATGCTTTTGAAATGTGGTGCTGGAAGAAGGCTTCTGAGAGTGCCTTGGATAGCAAGGAAATCAAATTAGTCAATCTTAAAGGAAATCACCACTGAATACTCATTGGAAGGACTGATGACTGAAGTTCCAATATTTTGGTGACCTGATGCAAACAGCCAACTCATAAAAGACCCTGATGCTGGGAAAGATTGAGGGCAGAAGGAGAAGAGGGCATCAGAGGATGAGATGGCTGGATGGCATCACTGATAAAATGACATGAACTTGGGCAAACTCTGGGAGATGGTGATGGACAGGCATGCTGTAGTCCATGGAGTCATGAAGAGTTGGATGCAACTGGGCAACTGAACAATGAAAAGTGCTAGTGTGGCAATTAGAAGGTCAATATTTCACTGCTTTTGTCTGCAGGTCATTAAAAGATCAATGGAGAAAAAAATAGAATATGATATTTAGAATGAGTTATAGAGATAAGAACAGAACAAGATAACTCTTTGTATGTTTAATGAAGTTACATTTTAGGATCGAATTTTGAGTAAAATTGAGCAAAGCAATGATATTATATTTATCTGTATTTATTAAATAAATGTTGGCTCTAATTTTTCAAAGCACTCCCCTGTAGAGTGAATTATAATCTCAGTTCTCCTGGGGAGTAATTTAGTCTTTTCTTCAAATATTTCTAAGGGGTTTCTATGTAAAAATCTGTAAGCATATTCTGGTATCAGTCCAGGTACATGGAATGGATTAGCAGATTATAAAAAATGTGTTGTGCATGATAATCTATTTTGGTTTGAGAAGGTAAAAATAGAATTCCCTCAGAATTTTTTAATTAAAAATTTTTATATATGCATAAATTTAAAAAATTACCTATGATAACACATTAGAGCATAGAATTATTTTAAAAATTAATAAGTATATTGGGAAACATTTTACAGATAAAAGATTGTATTCAATTCAGGTCTATTAAGATACAAGGAATTGAACTTTTAGGTTCCATTATGGCAATGCCATTTTTTTAGCAGCCTATTGAGGCATAATTTATATACCATAAAATTAGCTCTTTGTAAGTATATAAATCAAAGTGAATTTATTGAGTTATATATAGATCACAATAAGCCCGTCAGAATATTTCCATCTCTTCCCAAATTTCTCTTATGTCCATTTGCGGGTAATCTCTATTCCCTTTGTTTTCTGTTTCTATAAATTTACCTTTTTGTATATTTCATATAACTTGAATCATATACTATGTAGTCTTTTGCACCTGACATCTCTTATTTATCCTTATGTTTTTTAGGTTCACCCATATAGTTGTATGTATCCATAGTTCAGTCCTTTTTAATTGCTTAATAGTATTGTAATATATAGATAATACCACATTTTATTAATCTGCTCACTAGTTTATGGACATTTTGATTGTTTCCAGTTTGGGACTACTATGAATAAAATTGCTATGAGTATTTGCCTAGAAATACTTCTGGAAATGTGTGTTTTCGTTTTCTTGGTTAGATTCCTAGGAGTGGAATTGCTGGGTAGTATGTTAATTTTATGTTTAACTATATAAGAGAGTTTGACTTTCTTCACATCCTTGCTAACACTTTGTGTTTTCTATCCCTTGGATTATAGCTCTTCTAGTAGGTGAATTTGTATGTGTCCAACTCTTTGGTACCCCATAGACTGTAGCCCGCCAGGCTCCTCTGTCTATGGAATTCTCCAGGCAAGAATACTGGAGTGGGTAGCCATTCCCTTCTCCAGGGGATCTTACTGACTCAGTAGGTGGATATGTGCTGTGCCTAGTCACTCGGTTGTGTCTGACTCTTTGTGACCTCATGGACTGTAGCCTGCTAGGCTTCTCTGTCCATGTTGGATTCTCCAAACAAGAATACTGGATTGGGTTGCCATGCCCTCCTCCGAGGGATTCTTCCTAACCCAGGGACTGAATCCAGGTCTCCCACATTGCAGGCGGATTCTTGACTGTCTGAACCACCAGGGAAGCCCCCAGTAGGTGAATAGTGATATCTAGTTGAGGTTTTAACTTGAGTTTCCATGATGAAACTCAATATTATTGAACATATTTTTGCACATTTATTAGCCATTCACATATCTTCCCTGAAATGTCTTTTTAAGTGGTTTGCTTATTTTTGAATTGTTTGTTATTTTTGAATTGTAAGCATTTTATATATTCTAGATAAAAATTCTTCACAGAGATATGATCTGAAGGTACTTTTTTGTTTGTGGCTTGTCTTTTTATTGTATTAATTAATACAATACAAAATGTGTTTTGAATCTGAAAAAAATTAATTTTAAGAAAGTCTAGTTTATCAAATTTTTCTTTTATGGATTGTGCTTTTGTTGTCATGTCTAAGAACTCTTTGCCTAATGCAATGCACGCAGATTTTATTATATGTTTTCTTCTGAAGAGTTTATAGCATTAGCTCTTATATTTAAGGTTATAATCCATTTTGAGATCATTTGTGTATGTTGTGACGTAAGAGCCTAAGTTTATTTTTGACTTAAGAATATTCAGTTAATGGTACCATATGTTGAAAAGGCTTTGGCCATTGGAATGTCTTGGAGTTTTAATTGAAAATCATTTGATCACAAATATGTAATTGTTTCTGGATTCTCAATTCTATTTCACTGACTTAAATGTCTATTTATACTGATATCATATTGTCTTAATTATTGTAGCTTTGTAGTATATTTTGTAATCAGACAACCTAAGTCAGTTTTTGTATAAAAATTGTTTTGTCTATTCCACATTCTTTGCATTTTATTATAAATTTAAGAAATAGCTCGTAAGCCTACAAAATTGATTTCTTGAATTTCAATAGCAGTTGGGTTGAATCTATAGATCAGTGTGACGAGAATTGCCATTTTACCAGTATTAAGTTTTCCAACTTTAAACATGGAATGTTTCCCTATTCGTCTGTTCTTCAATTTCTCCAAACAGTGCTTTGTTTTGTTTCATATAATAGGCTTTTTAAAAAGATCAGTTTTAGATTCATGGCAAAATTGAACAGAAGGTAGAGATATCTCCTTGTCCCTACAGGAGTAGCATCTCATGCTATAAACAGAGTGGTGCATGCGTTTGTTACAATTGATGAACCTACATTGACACATTATTATTACCCACAGCTCATGGTTTACACTATAGACTTCTCTTGGTATTGTATATTCGGTACTTTGAACAAATGTACAGTGACATGTATCCACCATTATAATATCACGTAGAATAGTTTCACTGCCTTAAAAGTCCTTTCTGCTCTGCCTGCTCACCTCTCCCTCTCCTCTAATCCCTGGTAAATGCTGATCTTTTGACTGTCTCCACGTTTTGTTTTCAGAATGTGAGGTAGTTGGAGTCATACAGTGTGTAACCTTTTTAGATTGGCTTCTTTCGTTAGTAATATGCACTGAAAGTTCCTCCATGTCTTTTCATGGCTTCATAGTTCATTTATTTTCAGCACTGAATAAAATCATTGTCTGGATGCAGCACAGTTTGTTTATCCATTTATCTACTGAAGGAAGGCTTGGTGGCTTTAAGGCTTAGACAGTCAGAAGATTTCTGTAACCATCTTTGTGGAGTTTTTTTTTTTTATTTTATTTTTTTTAGTGGACATACATTTTCAGTTCCTTCAGGTAAATATCAGGGAGTGTGATTGCTGGATTGCATGCTAAAAGTATGTTTACTTTTTAAAGAAACCACCAAACTGTCTTCCTAAATCGCTAAGCCATTTTGCCTTCCCACCAGCAATGAGGGAGAGTTGTTGCTCCAGAATCCCGCCAACAGCTGGTGGTGTGTTTTGACGATTCTAAAGGTGTGTAGTTGTAGCTCATTCTTGTTTTAATTTGCATTTCCCTGGTGATGTATCACATAGAGTATCTTTTCACATGTTTATTTGCCATCTGTATATCTTCTTCGGTTAGGTATCTGTTAAAATCTTTGGTCCACTTTTTGAGTTTTTTGCTTTCTTATTGTTGAACTCTAAGAATTCTTTGTATATTTAGATAGTCTTTTGTCAAATACATCTTTTGCAAATATTTTCTCTCAGCATGTGGTCTGTCTTTTTAATCTCTTGATGGTGCCTTTCACAGAGTAGACACTTAATTTTAGTAAAGTCCAGTTTATGAATTCTTTATTTTGTGGATTGTGCATTTCGTGTTGTATTTAAAAAGTCAGTTTTCAACCTTAGGTCTTCTAGATTTTCTCTAATGTTATCTTTTAGGCATTTTATAGTTTGATATTTAGTCCATGATCTATTTTGGCTTAACTTTTGTGTTTTATGAAGATTATAATGTCTGTCTGGATTTTCTTTTTTTTCACATGGATATCCACGTGTTCCAGCCCCATATGCTGAAAAGACCGTCTTTGTTCCACTCTAATGTCTTTATTGTTTTGTCAGAGATCAGTTGACTATATTTATATGTTAAGGATTGGTATTGTTTCTTTACTGAATATGTTAGAATTAATCAGTGAAGCCATTTTTTATATTTAAAAAATAAATTCAGTAATGACTTCACATTAAATTTAGAATAAATTGAAAATAAATTAGAAAGGAATTTCCAGTTCTTTACCATGGTCTATAAGGACAAATGTATAAGGACCTTGTCTAATCTGACCTCATCATATAATGCTTTCTTACTTGCATGCTATGCTCTTAACTACGTGAATCTTTATATGTATCTTGAACACTCTAGTACCTAGGACATTTTCAGCCTATCTTTTGAGTCATTTAATACCCCTTCCCATTTAGTAGATTTCCAAAGTACATAATTTACCTTAAAAGTAATCTGAGACATAGCAATTTTGAAATCAGCAGTAGAACTTCCTTCTGTTGCTATTTCTTTCTCATCAGTTGTCTCAGCTCAAATGTAACTGCCTCATAGTGTTCTCAGTCCAGTCACCTTCATTGCTACTCCTGTGACCCTGTCTTCTTATTTTTTCCAGAATTGCTGACTATTGAAATTCTTATTTATTTGTATATCTAGCAATTATGTTTTGTCTCGTCTCCCTCGAACATAAACTCTTAAGGACCATTCCTCGCCGTTCTCACTCGCCAGTCTCTCCCTTAACCTAGCACAGTGTCTCCCGTTTACTCAAATCTCAATCATTATTTGTGTGATAAATGAATAAAGTTATTATTTCAGACTCTTATTTGAATTTTGGAAAGAATTAGATAGTATGCTCTTTTCTGATAACCCTTAATTAAAATGTTTAAGAATATATAAAAACAATCTGATAAGTAGAAATCATTAGAGATCTATTTTCTTTGGTAAATAGCATTTACAAAAGTGCAATTCCAGTGTTTTCAGCATTCTATTGCTCATGAGGAATAAGAAAGCATAGAATTGGTTGAGATCTTCAGATTCAATCCCTTCCTCCCATGATGAAACTAATTAAATGTATATTTCCCTGTGCTAATTTTGAAAATCTCAAGAGATAAATACTTCACAAATTATTCTTGTGGCCTGTAGTAACCCTTAAGCACTTTGAAGCTAGGTTTTCTTTCTTTTTTTTTTCACTTGTCTAAATATGTCAACCTGTAATGGAAGATTCAGGGCAAATCTCATCTTCAGATAAAAAGATTACCTTGAAGTTTTTAGCTGACTTAAAATCTAGATGAAATTGGGTGATATATACTTACAGAATTTCATTTAGAAATTTAGTTTCCAGGAAAGCAGTAATTAATAACTGTGGTTTTTTTTTTTCCTGTTCCCACATCATGAAATTGTATTCAAATTTATCTCAGTGAACTCAGTAATTGACCACTTCAGTATCTTTATCAACATTTCAACCTACTTTTTAAAAAAATAGGTTTATTTCATTCCTTTTAACTTGCCCTCTCCTTTTTTTTTAAATTAAAAACATTTTTTTTTTTTGACCATGCCATACGGCATGTGGGATCTCAGATTCCCAATCAGGGATCAAACCCACTCCCTCTGCATTGGAAACACAAAGTCTTAACCACTGGACCACCAGGGAAGTCTTTCAATTTATCTTTTGAGTCATTTAATAGACCTTCCCTTTTAACAAATTTCCAAAGTACATAATCTTACCTTAATAGTAGTTTGAGATGCAGCAGTTTTGAAATCAGCATACAATAGTCTCTAAATTCTATTCAAGCTACTAGTAATTCTTTATATAACGTTATAAAAGTTTTCATTTCTACTCATCTTGCTGTATATTTGTTAATGCACTGCTTTACATCTGTGACTATTGCTTTTGTTTTTGTAATGTGATCTTTGTGTGTGTGTGTTAGTCACTCAGTCGTGTCTGACTCATGTGACCCCATGGACTGTAGTAGCCCACCAGGCTTCTCTGTCCATGGAATTCTCCAGGCAAGAATACTGGAGTGGATTGCTATGCCTGCCTGTAGGGGATCTTACTGACTCAGGGGTTGAACCTAGTTCGCTTGCATTGCAGAAGGACTGTTTACCATCTGAGTCACAAGGGGAGTCTCTAATGTGATCTTTAAGAAGCTCGTTTACATGGCCATAAATCTGTTAAAGTTAGGAGATCCCAATCCATATATAATTATTGAATCTGCATTTAAAGTTTTGTGTCTTTTATTGTTTTTGTTGGTTTAATCACTCCCATGAGTTGACGTATTTAAGCATCCCAAATTAGCATAGATTATAGGCTAATGCATTTTCCTCAAACAACATTTTTGTTATTTGAATAAATATTAAGTATGTCCTTTAATGCCAAAGATTTTGAAAGCCCTCAAATATAGTGCAACTTTCTTTTTCTTTTCTGAGATCAATTGAGTGAAAAATAATGTTTTGAATTTTGCCAAATAGGGATTTTACAGAACTTTTTCTTGTCCTCTAGTTTTCAAACTTCCAGAAATAGAATATGTTGCCTCTCAGCTTAGTGTAGATTTTTCTCTCCTACCTGCATTTGAAATCTGTTCATAAATAATCACTTTATTTTATCTGATTACTTATTAATATTTTTCTATTAACCATTTCCATAAGGAAAGATTCCTAATTGATGGTATGTTTTTGAAGTGAATTTGAACACTTCGTGCTTTGTGAGAATGTAGGGTCTGTGAGTGTTGATATATTTTAAGAAATTGAATGAGAGTAGGTCAGTGACTTGACTATTTTAACAATAAAGTGTGTATTTGACCTATTATGATTAGTGTTGTAGTTTTAAATGTGTGACTTGAATTTTAGTCAAAACAGGACATTTTAATAGCTTTATAATTATAAAATATTACTGTTAACAAATCTTTAAGATGGATAGGTCATATCCATCTTAAGTTATTGTGTAGAGATTAAAAACATCACATTGGAGCAAGACTGGTGTGTTTAAATCCTGATTCTTCCTTTTACAAGCTATGTGATTTCTGAGAAAGTTGTCTAGCCTTTGTGTGTCCCAATATCCTCATATATAAAGTGAGGGTGATAAAAATAGTACTTACTTCTTAGCATTATTGTAAGGATTAGACAAAGTAATTTGACAAACAGAAAATGTCTGCTGCATAGTCAACATTATATGTGTTTGCTGTTGTTATTATCATCAATTAATGACAGTAAAATGTCCAGCAGAAGAACTTAGTCTTAACACCAGCCCATCCTCAGATGGTAAAGAATCTGCCTGCAATGTATGAGACCCCGGTGCAATCCCTGGGTCGGGAAGATCCCCTGGAGAAGAGAATGGCAACTCACTCCAGTATTCTCGTGTGGAGAATCCCATGGACAGAGGAGCCTGGCAGGCTGCAGTCCATGGGGTTGCAAAGAGTTGGACGCTACTGAGCCACTAACACACACACTAAAGATAGTTAACTATCTTTAGATGAGAAAGTCTTTCCTGCCAATTAGACATTTATCATTCATTGACAGCTGTATTTGATGGCAACCCAGTTAGCTACAAATTAGGCGGAATGTGATAAGAAGGACACCGGTGTTTACTGACCATGTGTTTAGCATTGTGTTGCTGCTGCTGCTAAATTGCTTTAGTCGTGTCTGACTCTGTGTGACCCCATAGATGGCAGCCCACCAGGCTCCCCCGTCCCTGGGATTCTCCAGGCAAGAACGCTGGAGTGGGTTGCCATTTCCTTCTCCAGTGCATGAAAGTGAAAACTGAGAGTGAAGTCGCTCAGTCGTGTCTGACTCTTAGCGACCCCACGGACTGCAGCCTACCAGGCTCCTCCGTCCATGGGATTTTCCAGGCAAGAGTACTGGAGTGGGGTTCCATTGCCTTCTCCTGGCATTGTGCTAAGAATTCCTTAATCTGTTTTTATTTAACTCCAGACTCTTCTAAATAGGCATTACAATTCCAACTAAGTTTTAGCTAGTTTAGACTGGTGATTCTCAGATCTGAATCTGCTGATGTGTTACCTAGGGGTCTTGCTCAAGTGCAGAGTCTGAATCAGTATGTTTGTGGTTGGCCTGAGGGTCTATATTTCTAACAAGCTCCTAGGTTTTGCCACTGCTGTTTATCTCTGACTGAACTCTGAGTAGCAGCAGCTTTTAGATCATAAGGAGACGTCCCATGCAATATTTAGTAATATGCATCTGAAGGTTAAACTAATTCAGAGCATGCTGTTTCCATTGTTTGGAATCTGTACTGATTATTGCTGGCTTCTGCATTTGGGGCTTCCCTTGTGGCTTAGCTGGGAAAGAATCACCTGCAATGTGGGAGACCTGGGTTCTTTCCCTGGGTTGGGAAGATCCCCTGGAGAAGGGAAAGGCTGCCCACTCCAATATTCTGGCCTGGAGAATTCCATGGATTAGTCCATGGGGTCGTAAAGAGTCAGACCCGACTGAGAGACTTTCACTTTCATTTCACTTTCACGTTCATTCTGCATTCAACTTGTGTGCTGAGTTTAATTTGTGGTGGACTTACTGCCTTATAGGAGGTTTGTGGTCATACAGATGGTAGCTAGTTTTTAACCTGTGTGTACTCATGTGTATTCTTTGGAAAGCCTTGTTTTTGGTGTCTCAAGGAATCCATTTTCAGGGGTTGCTGTGAAAATCTTTGTTTTGACCTAGTGTACACATAGTTTCACTATAGGGATGGGGGGTGGGGGTGTGGAGGGTGGGGGCTAGGGGAAGTGAAAACCTCCGGTGAGCTCAGACTGTAGATTGTTGGCATAAGGAAATTGGATGTTGACTAACTAGAAGTGAGCCATCTTGGATGATTGGTTTGGAGAGCATATTTGACTTTGTCTAGTTGATCCTGAGTTGAAAGAGTGGCAAAAATAAGGAAACTGGCAGGTACTGAATGAATCCTGATTGTTTTAGGCCAGTTGTTATAGAGGTTTGTCTTCTCAAGATAGTTGCTCTAGAGTTTACGGATCAGAGTACTATTGTCTTACATGATCTTGCTATTATCTTCTTGTATATGCAGATCCTCAACACTACCAAATTTCCCACATTGTTAACAATTTTGCCAAAACGATAGTATAGTATCACAACCAGGTTATTGACGTTGTTACAGTATACTGATCTTAGATGTCTCCAGGTTCGCTTGTAGTTGTGTGTATGTGTATGTTTACTTCTACACAGTATTATCATGTGTATAGGCTCATGTATCTACCACCATGGAAAAGATACTGAAAAGGACAGTTCCATTACCACAAGGATCTCTTGTGTTGCCCTTTTATGATGACTCCAGCTCCTCTCCCATCCCTCATCCCTTGCAATCACTAATCACTTCTTCATTTGTAAAATTTTGTCATTTTAGAAATGTTATATAAATAGAATTATACAGTATGTGACCTTTTGGAATTGCCTTTTTTTCACTCCGTTTAATCCCCTGGAGATTCCTTGTTTGCTTTTAAAACCATTTTAATTACTCATATAATACATGAATAAATTCTTGTGAAACATTAAAATGGTAAAAGTAAGTTTAAAGGAACCTTTAACTAAAAACACTCTAAAGCCTAGGCTCCCTCCTTGAGATAATTAAAGGTTTATATTTAGTCATTCTCTTATTGAAGTCATATATATAAATTTGTATACATATATATACACCCCCAAATTCTGGCAGTATAGAAAAGCTATAATAGACATCCTTGTACATGCCTTTTTGTTTATGTCTGCCAGTTTTTCTGTATGTTTGACAACTAAAAATGGGGTTGTTGGGTAATAGCAAATGTGCCCAAGATTGAGTATATATTTCCAAATTTTCTTTAAACTTGCAGTACCACTTACATACCAAATAGTGGTACCCGAAAATAACTGTTCCCTCAGATTGTGTGTGTTAGTCGCTTAGTTGTGTCCAATTATATGTGACCCCGTGGGCTATAGCCCACAAGGCTTCTCTGTCCATGGAATTCTCCAGGCAAGAATACTGGAGTGGGTTGCCACGCCCTCCTCCAGGGGATCTTCCCTACCCTGGGACTGAACACAGGTCTCCTGCATTGCTGGCGCACTCTTGACCGTCTGACCCACAAGGGAAGCCTCTCCTTCAGATTTACCCAATGTCCAGGGAAATATAAATTAAAACTGAGATACATTCTTCACTCATAAGATTGGCAAAGAAGTTTAAATTCTAAATCTATCCCTCAGATTATCCAATGTCCAATAGATTTAGAAGTTAAATTTCTTTTCCAACCTTATGCGTGAAGAATATGTCTCAGTTTTGTTTTAGTTTATATTTCTCTGGTTAATAATGAGGCTATTTGAAAAAAAAAACTTATTGTAGTTATTTGTACTATGTATAATTCATGTTTTGTGCTGTTCTCTTCATGTTCTTGTTCCATTTTTTTAACTGGGCTAATTTTGTTTTTCTTCTTGATTTAAAAGAGTTTTTAAAAATAATTTATTCTGGAGGTAATCAGTTGTTTGTTGTTTATACACAAATGATTGTATTCTGTTGCTGATCTTAGAATTGCACATGTCGACTACTTGACGTTTTAAATTTGTTCTGTATCTCCTTATCTCTTTTTTGTGTCTTTTTGGGGAAGGTCTTCATGCCTCTTATTGATAAACCTTCTGTTTTCTCAAAGTGTCAGGGTGTTTTGTGTTTCACAAGCTTTGGGGCAGGTTTTCCCACATTAATGTTCTAGTTCAAGCCTACCATGATTCCTGTCTTAGCTAGGGTGTCTTCTTGATCTTTTTTAGCTGAAGTGTCTGTCTTGGTTTTGACTGCCTCTCAGAGATTACATTGGAGTAGGAAATGGCAACACACTCTAGTATTCTTGTCTGGAAAATCCCATGGACAGCGGAACCTGGTGGGCTACAGTCCATGGAGTTGCAAAGAGTCAGACACGCCTGGAGTGACTTAGCCCAAGTATGCAGCAAGAGGTTATATATATTTGTTGTCAAAAGATCAAGTTACCTTATATTCTATGCCAGCCTCATTTCTTTATGATTCACATGGATAGTTCTGCTTCCAGAAAAGCCTGATAACATTGAAATTATATATAATTCCAAATTCAGAATTTTAAAGATATAGAATATATGAATGGCAAATTCTTGAGTAAGATCAATTCCCAAATATCCATATAGATTTAAATTTCTAAGATCAATAAACCCAAATAGGACGATTCAATGTGTAGCTGATTTTGAACTATTCTCTTAAAGCCAACTTGCTATCTGTTTTTGGTAGAAATGAAAGATTACATGACTTTTACCATAAATATTACTTAAGGAAAAATTTGCCCAACGGCTCTTGTCTAACTATCTGGGGTCAGAGGGAAAACCTTTGGAAGATCCCAACTCTGACAGATCCCCAGAGATTAGTAATATGAAAGTTTTAGTTTCCTAATAAAAGTTTAAAATTATTTAAATTTACAAATAGATTATGTCATCTGAAGAGACAGAATAATGGCAAAAGGGAATATAATAACCTTGAGAATTTTAAAGAATGATTTTGGAAACACTTCACACTGAAACCACTCGATATAATAATTAGTTGATCCAGTGTTTCTTCCTATTGTATTTATAATTCTTGTGGAGGTATTTTAAAGCGTAATAGGTTGCCAGCAGGAGTTTAAATAGTAAACATAAAGAATGGATGTTATTATAATAATTTATTTGAAAATTTTCTTCCAACTCTATTTTCATATTCAGTAAATGTTTATGTGTCTACTTATAGTTATATTCATCACCATGCCTTTTACCTAGATTTGTTTACTGATTTCAGATCCAAGCAAAACTGGCTGCTGACACATTTTTGCTGAGAGATCATGAATTTGCTATACCCCAGTTCTTTTTATGAATTCTCTATAATTTGGTCAATGGTGTCATCATCCAGTATTCATTCAAATAAGAAATTTTTAGTTATATTTGGATTCTCTTTCTCACCTCCTATATCTAATTGGTTGCCAAGTCCCTTTGATCCCACTTCCTAATTTCCAAAATATTGATCATCTTTTCTCTGTCTCTTCTGTTACTACTGCTATAGCTTCAAACTAGCCTCCCACCCTATACTCACATTCCCACCCTCACCCATCCTGTCTGTCTTCTACTTTATTTTAGTCCAGGTTTTCCCATAAAGCAGATCCTGAGACCAGGATTCTTGTGCAGGTGTTTATTTGGGGAAGGGATCCTAAAGGACAAGGAGGAACACCTGAGCAGAGTGAAATAAGGAAGAAAGGAATCATGATCTAGGAGTGTGTTATTAAGCTGAGTTTTTCTGTGGGTATTTAGTGCCCCATCCTGCTAGAGAATCCTAAGGAATCTCATAGAACATATCTCAGATTTATACATCCGAAGCATAAAAAGGGGAGCATTTATCCCTTGTTTTCCATCTCCCATTGCTCAAGAGTTGCTTGTGCAGGTGTTAACTCCTGCATTTCCAAGTTTAGTTGAGTAGATGCCAGCATGGGGTCACAGTGGAGGAGTTTGACTGCGGGAAGCCCAGGGCTGCTTCATGTGTATGTGATCCGTCAGTGTTCTGTGCAGCCACTGGGGCCCATACTTTGAAGATCTGACTGATTTTGCTTAATGCTGTGCTCTCACTGTTTTGATAACCATAATTATTTGTGAACAAGAGACCCCATGTTTTCATTTTCTGCTGGGCTTTGCGGATTATCTAGCCAGTCTTGCTAGAAGCACACAGTGGCCCTGACACGTGGGGCTTCTGGGTCACACCTGAAGACACCTGGCTGCCACAGCAAAAGTTGTAGTAAAAAAGTTAGCTAGGAGGATGTGAAGTGAGGCCTAGATAGGTAGCTAGTCTGTGTTGGTGTCTACTGTATACCTAAGGGTCTATGTTTATACTCATGATGTACTAAGCAGGATGATCCTGCAAAAACTGTAGAGGAAAGTATAAAACTTGTTTTTCCAAGTCTATCCAGGGTATGTAAACCTGGGGCTTCTCTGCTTAGAGAAGTCCCTGAGGGCAACCCTGCAGGCTGAATTCAGGCCTGATGACCACATTGTGCTGGTCATTCCGATTAAATATAAGAATGAGGTCATGTATGTGTGTTAGTTACTCTGTGTGATCCCTTGGACTGTAGCCCACCAGGCTCCTCTGTCTATGAAATTCTCCAGGCAAGAATGCTGAAGTGAGCTGCCATTCCCTTCTCCAGGGGATCTTCCCCACCCAGGGATCGAACGTGGGTCCCCTGCATTGCAGGCAGATTCTTTACCACCTGAGCCACCAGGGAAGCCCTGGTGAGGGTTTTTGAATAAGCTATCATTCCCCTGCACCTCCCAGTTTTTACTTTTAGTGCTTTTCTCAACATCAGCTGTGATGAGAGTCCACCAATGTAGGGAAGCCCATTCAGATAGGTAGGCTGGGAAGAACACCGCTTTTGTTTGCTGATTTCTTCTCCAATGTGGTGACTGCTGCTTTCACCCTGGGCTTTGAGGAAAGAAGGGAAATGCATTAACAAAAAGTGATTTAAGCTATTTCCAGTAAATTTGTCCTTCCTGTAACATCTTCCTCCTACCTTATATGCATTATAATGACCTAAAGGAAAAGTCAAAAAGAGATCTCTGTGTGGCTGTATCATCTGAAGGGCTCTCTCTGGAAGCAGTGACAGATTTTCTTTTCTTTTGGTCCAAAATCGCTGTGGATCTTGACTGCAGCCGTGAAATTGAAAGATACTTGCTCCCTGGAAGAAAAGCTGTGACAAATTAGCAAGACTCATTAAGAAACAAAGAGAGAAGAACCAAATTAACAAAATTAGAAATGAAAATGGAGAGATCACAACAGACAACACTGAAATACAAAGGATCATAAGAGACTACTACCAGCAGCTCTATGCCAATAAAATGGACAACTTGGATGAAATGGACAAATTCTTAGAAAAGTATAACTTTCCAAAACTGAACCAGGAAGAAATAGAAGATCTTAACAGACCCATCACAGGCAAGGAAATTGAAACTGTAATCAAAAATCTTCCAGCAAACAAAAGCCCAGGACCAGATGGCTTCACAGCTGAATTCTACCAAAAATTTAGAGAAGAGCTAACACCTACCTTACTCAAACTCTTCCAGAAAATTGCAGAAGAAGGTAAACTTCCAAACTCATTCTATGAGGCCACCATCACCCTAATTCCAAAACCAGACAAAGATGCCACAAAAAAAGAAAACTACAGGCCAATATCACTGATGAACATAGATGCAAAAATCCTTAACAAAATTCTAGCAAACAGAATCCAACAACATATTAAAAAAATCATACACCACGACCAAGTGGGCTTTATCCCAGGAATGCAAGGATTCTTCAATATCCGCAAATCAATCAATGTAATACACCACATTAACAAATTGAAAGATAAAAACCATATGATTATCTCAATAGATGCAGAGAAAGCCTTTGACAAAATTCAACACTCATTTATGATTAAAACTCTCCAAAAAGCAGGAATAGAAGGAACATACCTCAACATAATAAAAGCTATATATGACAAACCCACAGCAAGCATCACCCTCAATGGTGAAAAATTGAAAGCATTTCCCCTAAAATCAGGAACAAGACAAGGGTGCCCACTCTCACCACTACTGTTCAACATAGTGTTGGAAGTTTTGGCCACAGCAATCAGAGCAGAAAAAGAAGTAAAAGGAATCCAGATAGGAAAAGAAGAAGTGAAACTCTCACTGTTTGCAGATGACATGATCCTCTATATAGAAAACCCTAAAGACTCTACCAGAAAATTACTAGAACTAATCAATGAATATAGTAAAGTTGCAGGATATAAAATTAACACACAGAAATCCCTTGCATTCCTATATACTAACAATGAAAAAACAGAAAGAGAAATTAAGGAAAACTAGACAGTATATTAAAAAGCAGAGACATCACTTTGCCAACAAAGGGGCATGTAGTCAAAGCTATGGTTTATCCAGTCATCATGTACGGACGTCAGAGTTGGACCTTAAAGAAAGTTGAATGCCAAAGAATTGATGATTTCTAACTGTAGTACTGGAGAAGACTCTTGAGAATCCCTTGGACAGCAAGGAGATCAAACCAGTCCATCCTAAAGGAAATCAACCCTAAATATTCATTGGAAGGACTGATGCTGAAGCTCCAATACTTTGGCCATCTGATGTGAAGAGCTGACTCATTGGAAAAGACCCTGATGCTGGGAAGGATTGAGGGCAGGAGGAGAAAGGGATGACAGAGTATGAGACGGTTGGATGTCATCATTAACTCAATGGACATGAGCAAACTCTGGGATGTGGTAAAGGACAGGGAAGCCTGGGGTGCTGCAGTTCATGGGGTTGCAAAGAGTTGGACACGACTTAGTGACTGAACAACAACAACAATGTATTTAGATACATACCAATGGGGCAAACACAAATGTTTCTATGTGTGTAGACATATAAATAAAAATTGGAATTATTTCGAGGAGCTGCTGGTTCAAGATGGCAGAGTAGAAGGACGTGTGCTCATCTCCTTCTGTGAGAGCACCAAAAGTGCAACTGTTGAATAATCATCATCAGGAGGACACTGCAACCCATCAAAAAAAGATACCCCATGTCCAAAGACAAAGGAGATGCTGCAGCAAGATGGTAGAAGGAGCATAATCACAATAAAATCAGATCCCTTACCTGCCAGGTGGGTGACCTACAAACCGGAGAACAATAATACCAAATAAGTTTTCCCACTGTTGTGAAGGTTCTAAGACCCACGCCAGGCTTCCCAGCCTGGGGCTCTAACAACGGGACTTGGAATTCCCAGGGAATCTGACCTTGAAGGCCAGTGGGATTTGATTATAGGACTTCCACAGGACTGGGGGAAACAGAGACTCCAGTCTTGGAGGGCACAAACAAAATCTTGCATGCACCAAGACCCAGAGGAAAAGAGCAGTGACCCCACAGGAGGCTGAACCAGAGCTACCTGCTAGTGTTGGAGGGTCATTGCGGAGGCGTGGGTTTGCGGGGCTCACACGGTGATGGGCACGCTGGCAGCAGCAGTCCTGGAAGGTCCCCATAGTGTGAGCCCTCTTGGAGGTAGCCGTTAACCCTACTATATGGCACGATATACTTAAAGTGATGATAGGGAGTAACCAACAACCAAGAATGCTCTACCCAGCAAGACTCTCCTCCAGATGTCAAGGAGAAGTCAAAATCTTTCCAGACAAGAAAAAGGTAAGAGAATTCATCACCAGGAAATCAGGTTTACAACAAATGCTAAAGGAACTTCTGTAGGCAAGAAACACAAGAGAAGGAAAAACCTGCAGGAAATGAACCGCCCCAAATTAAGAAAATGGTAATAGGATCCTCCATACCAACAATTACCTTAAATGTAGATGGATTAAATGCACCAACCAGAAGACACAGACTGCTGAGCGGATGAAAACATGTGTATGAATGCACTTCCACATACCACATCACTCTGCTTGACCCCTCCCCCAATTGTGTGTAATTATTTTATATTGTTAGGTTAATCATGTTCATATTATGGCTTGCAATTCTAATTATACTTTATTTTTTGTCTGGCTATTGATTGTGAAAACTGATAAACATCTTTTACTATTGTGAGTATATAACTATTACTCAATACTATTGAGTAGTACAATAGTATTGTATTACAATACAATAATACAATACAATACAATTGTATCAATTGTAATACAATACCATTGTATCATGATTGGCCAACAGAAAAATAACAGACTTCTACATCACCAAAACTACCATTTAATAGAAGAACTTGTGATCACTTTTTAGAATCCAGATGCATTATCGGAATTATCTTGGAATTTTTTGAAAAATACAAATACCTGGGTATTGCTTTTTTCCTCCAAACTCCAGATATGTTTCTAATGAGCAGCCATGTTTAAAAACAACTGAAATATTTGATAATTTTTTACCTTTGTCTAGTTTATTTTACTTTTTCTATTTCATATTCAGTGCTCCCATTTTATTTAGCTTGTTTCCCAGTTTCTCCATCTCTTTTATTTTGATGTTCTTTTTCAAGGCTTTATCAAGTGTAGTAGAAAACCTTTTGTAGACATATATATAAATAGTATGTATATGTAGTTTAGAAAACATGAATTTTGCCTAACTAAAAAATCTATGACATTTTGATTCCACAAGTTTGACTTAGTATCACTATAATGCTAGATTTTTAATTAAAAAAATAGATTTGCAACAAGTAACAGAACTTTACTGTATAGCACAGGGAACTATAGTCAATATCTTGTAATAACCTATAATGAAAAATATTCTCAAAAATAATATATGTGTATGTGTATAACTGAATCACCTTGCTGTGTACCTGAAAAATTGTGAGTCAACTATACTTCAAAAAATATATTTTTTAAGAAAAAACAAATTAGAAAAAATTGGAATGATTCAAGTATATGGATATGAGATGTTATTATTATTTTTTGTTGTTTTTTCCTTTTCCAAAGAGGCATACAGCCACACTTAGCTGAACACTGGATTTTTATTTGTGCCACCATCTAAATTAACTTATTGTGATGATTTCCAAGAAAACTGATGACAAATTAATTTTGAAAAATTTGGATACATTTTCATCATCCTCAGTTGTGATCAACTGCAGTGAAGAAGTCCTTTGGAAATGAAGTGTTCTAAATTAATATGCTTTAAAAGTACAGATATCAAAAACCAAGTGAGCAAAACATCCAGCCTTTCAAACTTGGTGTGTGAATGTGTCCGTTTTAAATAAGGAAAAGGAGGTCAGCCTCACTTGGGGGCTTTGAGAAGAAGCCAGTGTACGATATCGGTCAGTGGCCGTTTTCAGGCCACAGGGACACAGTTCTCCGTCCTGCTGGCAGGTGGCGCTGTGCGGCAGTAGGTGCAGTAGGCGCAAGGCGTTAAGGTTTGCTCCTAACTGGGCCACTTAATTGCACGGCGGACACTGGTAACTGATTCTATTAGAAGTGTGAAAGTAAACTTAAAAAAAACAAAAACACATCTAAATCATCTCTGTATAGCTGTCCTTAAACAGGTCTTATTCTTACTTTCGGTGGGAAGCTTCTGTGTTTAGAGAATGCATCTTAAAAGACTGGATAAAAGACTCATGATTTCCAGAATGCACTAATGTCTTTCATTATAACTGGTGCCTCATGCCTTATAAATACTCTGCTTTGAATATAAATAAAGCAGTATTAAAAATAAAACTTTTGTTGCCAATAGAGGGCTTTTTACTTTGGAGTAGTCAGAATAGAAGGAGTTTGAAGGGGATGAATAGAGGAAATACAGCGTTAGTCTAACATGTGTAAGCACATACTTAAAATCATTTTTTGAAAAGAAAAAGGCCTCCTATAGCATTTGTTTTTCTTTAGAATGAGTATGTTTTGCTCGTTTCCCCCCTCAAGGACAATTATCATCCTCAAAATGGTCAACTTTCTGCCTTTTTTTTCCCTTCATTTTCAGTATGATGTAATTTTGGTGCTTTCTTCTTTGTTATTATAATAATCTGACTTCAAAATCACTCTCAGGTTAATTTTCAGAAAGGAAGTTTTCAAGACCAATGCAGGTGGTATACCTCAGATCCAAGGTTATTTTAAATGTTGGACTTCTCTTTTTACCACTGCAAATTTAAATCATCAAATTGTGTAAATGTATAAGGTAAATGTGTTTTTTGAATATGAAGCACCTATCAGAAATATGAGTCAGTGTTAGTGTTTAGATTTTTCAAGAAATAGTGTATAAAAGATGTCAGCATTTTGCAATCTCTGGATAAAAGACTTTTTCTCCGTTGCCAACTTTTGTTTTTTCATGTTAATCATCTGGATACTAGAGTGATTAACAGTTTAATTTTTGGATGTATTTTGATTGTATTGATATTTGTGAAGCTCTATAGTTTATAGAGGAAATTTCCAAAGAGGGGCTTATATATTGATAATTATTCAATTTTCCATGAAAAATTTATTATGATAATGTAAAGAAATCAGAGTAATATAAATCCCAGATTGTGAATTAGTTTCATAGTATTTTTAAAGGGAAATGTTTTTGTTGAATGTCATTTCAGAGGATCATATTTCTTACAGTGGTTCTTGTTGAAAATTCACACTATATTAGCAGTAAAATCAAATAGAGTTTGGACAGGAGGTGTGGCTTCAAGCAGACTTTAATGAATAGTATAAAATTCTAATTCAAGAGGAATGTGCAGAAATAAAGTATGCTTATTGCAGAGTTACTGAAAACAGTGTAAATTATTAGAATAGAAATTAAAAAGGAATTAAATAAAGTGGCATATCCCTATGATTTGCCACTTAAAAATATGTTTTCAATAATGTATAATGTTATGGACATATACTCACCATTGATAATTGGGAGTTAGGGTAGCATATAACCTAATTTATATGAAATAATTGTAAAATATATGTTTAAATATTTAAAGATTTTTTTCACCAAATATTAAAAGTAATTGTTTCTGAATAGTAGGATTATGACTATTTTTTTCTCTTTTTGTACTCTGAAAATTTTCTTCACTACTTGTATTATTTTTATAATATGAAAAAATACATATGACTTTAAAACAGAAACTTACATAAAGATCTTACAACAGTATTAATTAATGTTAAAAGGTGGTAACATAAACACTTTATTGTCTAAATTTTAGATTCTTTCCTTTATTACTGATTATTATCTCCCCATTGCTCCCAAACCAAGGGCTAAATTTTTCATGATGCGATATCTAGCTTATCTTATTTTCTATAATCAGACTTAAAAAAAAAAACTCTTTGGTTGTAATAACCTTTGATTGTTTCTATAAGTAAATGTCTTATATCTAGTCTTAGAGGAAAGTTTAATTCTATAAGTAAATATACCTCATCTTAGATGAAAGCTTAATTTTGTCTTTGTCATAAGCACTGCTTATGACATATAAAGTAAAGAAGAGATATATATAGGTAAAGAAGAGATGATAGGTGGCAAGAATAAGTGTGGCTAAAGAAATCCCATTATACAATGGTTTCTAGGCTTGGTTTTGTGACCGATTGAGATCATTTATTGAGCAGTTACTGTGTGCCAGGCATTGTGATAATAGCTTTTTAAGCACTTTATCTTGATTCATGTCACAAACTCTGTGCTAGGTATTACAGACAAGTAACTGAGGCTCAGAAAGCTAATGGTTTATCCAAAGTCACAGGTCTAGTTAACTACAGAGGCGCAGTCTTTTAAATCTGAAGTCTTTTCTCTCCTGTCTAAATATAAATCAATTGGTATTTAACCACACAGACAGATTACTTTTTAAAATTGAAGTATTTCTACAAGATTGGTTGGGGTTCAAACTTTCCTGAAATAGAATTACTTTTAATATTTCCAAAATCTTATGTTTGTATTTGGGGCCAAACAAGAAAGGGTCTAAGAAGTGGAGAGTGAAAACAGCCTGGAAATTGAAGAGAGATATCTTTTAAATTGGGACTTCCCTGGTGGCTCAGAAGGTGAAGAATCTGCCTGCAGTGCAGGAGACCTGTATTTGATCTCTGAGTTAGGAAGATCCCCAGGAGAGGGGAAACACTACCCACTCCAGTATTCTTGCCTGGAGAGTTCCATGGACAGAGGAGCCTGGTGAGCTACAGTCCATGGCGTCACAAAGAGCTGGACCCACCAAGCAACTAACACGCACATAAACCTTTTAAATTGCTGGGGTAGGTGGGAATTGATTGTGTCTGGGACTTCTTGGTTCTCCAAGGTACAATAAAAAAATAATAACTTGTAGTTCTAAGTGTAAAGTTTTCTGGCCAAATTATATGGTAATTAACCTTATAATTGAAAAATATGTGTGAGATTGTTTTTAAAGAGAGCCTATATAACAGCAGTGTGAAAGATTTGTTACAACTGGAAAAGGGCAGAATGGCTTATTTGTTACAAAAAGACCAATAACAATGAAAGGAAACAATTGTCAGGTTAGGAAAACAATTCATCACAGTGAAATAAAGAAATGCAATGAAAGGAGAAATAAAATCTCATGATGGAAGCATGGAGTCTATATTTGAAAATATTTTGCTGAGAGCACTCTGTTACCAGAAACAGATGAAGTGAGCAACCTCACGGGGCTTTTCTAATTTCTGGGATCCCATACCAGAGCACTCTGAAGGTACCTTGCTTAGGACATTTCTGGATTTACATTCTACCACATAATGAACCGCTGAATGATTTTGGTTAAAACAGTTTCCTTATTATTGCACGAGCCATCTCATTATTGAATGGAACAAACCCTATGTGCTCCACAAAGCTCAAAACGGGAACTTGACTGTAATGATTTTCTAAGTTCATTCCATAATCAGTGGTGCAGTGCTTCATATTCATACCCGTAAATATGAAAGGTCTTGGTGATTCCACATGTGACCAGTATTATATGCCACTGAAATTTTGTAATTTATTTTTTTTAAATACAAAAATGACCAGAATGATATAGAAACCATAGAAGGCAGATTTCTTTTTTATTAGTACTTTCCCTCCTCCTCCACCCCAATCTCAATACAGCACCCAGTTTAGGACAAAGACAAAACGAAAGTGTATCTTGAATATGCATCACAGGTTCCAAAAATGAGAAGAAATTGGATTTGGATAGCACTTACTCAATAGACAGATATGATACATGGTAAGAAGGTGCTCTGTCTGCCCCGTGATAGATTAAACTACTTTGTAGGAAAATTACTGTGAGCCAGCCACCACCACCACCGTGGCTAAATCTTTAATAAAATTCTCGTCCATATTCAGGAGTGAGGTATGAAGTACACAATAAGCAGGGTGAAGTAGAGTGCCATTTATCAAACACCGGCCAGGCCTGCAATCTTGGGTTTTATCCTCTCTTTGTGCTTTATTTGCCTTTATTGTTGCAGGGAGGGATATGCAACCAGAGCAGTGGGCATGAAGCCCTGATAAACCTCCTCTTTCCTGCTTTCCCTCTCACTTACTCCTCCCTGTCAGCCTTGTCAGTGTAATTTGTTTATTTCCTTCTAGGTGGTCTTTTGCTTGTTTGGCATTCTTTTCTCTCTTCCTTTTCTCGGCCTTTCTCTGAAGTGTGAATTCAGGCTATGGGAAATGACACCAAAACCACGGAGAAATGCAGTGGGAATGCTGACAGCCACCATGAAGGGCTGTCCAGGATGTATTTGGTACTAATTCTGAATGCCTTTTGGCAAGATGTCAGTCTTAAAATGTTGTAGGCAGCCCCTGGGTGGCGTGCACAGTCAGTCCTGTTGCCAAAAAAAGAATCTTCAGAGTAAAGATTTGTGTACGTATACCAAACAGATATGTGTCTACATGTGATGTGTATATATGATATATATATGTGTATGTGTATATGATATATATGTATGTGTACATATGATAGATGTGTATATATGATATAATGTATATATATATACATGATGTGTGTATATATTTATATATATATATATACATGCCGCATATTTATCCATCTGCCTCGAAACTAACAAATTTAAAAATGACTTTCTCTTTGAAAGATCTTCAATTTATCCTGTGTTTATTAGGCACAGTAATGATAATATTGCTAAAAATAACTTTTTCTTTTAAAAAATCTTATGCTACAATGATTCTGGGTATCCTAGCCATGTGATAATGTCTGAATTGTCTTTAAAATCATGCAGCTGTGAGTACAGATGCAGTGGAAGAGATTGGAAGATAGAGTGTGGATGAAGATGTTTTGTGCCCCTTGGTCTGCGCACTGCCAGGCTATGTGGCAGTCTTGGGGGTAAATTATTTTTAGTACCATTATAACCCTTTTTATTGTTTGAATAGCAGTTTTATGACAAAACATTTATATTCAGACCGCCTTTGTACTTGTCTAAAAGAAAGCAATCATGGAGAGTGATAAGGCAACAGTGGTAATGATAACTCCTTTTATTAAGATGTACTGAATTTAAATGGGTATGCTAAAATAGACTGACAATACTTCTCTACCTGAACCTGGAATAGAGATGGGCACGGTTCTTGTGGCAGAGATGTCTTTGCTATTTAGGGGCAGATGACAGTGTGTGTCCTTTGTTATCATTTCTTCCTTTTAGTTAAATGTACTTGATATGTGGATGTAGGGGTAGCAATAGCAAACACAGAAATAGTCTGTGTTCAGATTGACTGTTGTCATAATTTTGTCAGAGCATGATACAATGCAACTACACTTCTGAATAAACTATTTGACTCAAGTATTAGTTTTCAGAAAAATTGTGATTATTTGCTCCTATCTTGCATTTGTCTATTTCTCTGTCTCACGAGAATCTACTTCTCATGAAATATTGATAATTTATTCTGTGAAAGAAAGGAGTCTGGGGAGGAGAAGGGACCTCGTATCTCAAAACAATTCAGCAGCAAGAGGTCATTCTGTCTACTTGATACCAATGTTTTCCATATGTTTACAGTTTCTTCAGTTTTCCTTGTTTCTAATGTTCCAACCATATATAAAAGCAAAGCTTCACCTGGTCCAGGTATATTCCTTTGTTTTTCATTTTTAAGTATTTTGTAGCATTAAAATAATGGATGTAACAATAAAAAAGGTTGATATTGTGCAATTGCCTTGTGCTGTACATAAAACCAAAACTATACAATGTGGGATAGAAATAGTATCTTCTCTTCACGAGGTATCCCTCAGGTCTCTTAAAATCAGCCATACATTGCCAAAGTCTATATTTTGTCTTCCTTTGCCCCTTCCCTTCTTCAGCAAAGTTAATAACTTCTCCATAAGGGAAAAATCCATTTATTTATATCCTACCTTGATTCAAAAGAAATTAAGGTGGCTTACAAAGATACATAATGTAAATTTAAAACTAAGCATGGGAAATCAGCCAAGGGAAAGCCAGAGAGGGGAAGGGTAGAGAATAGAGTGTAACTATGGCACCAAATGGCCACAGTGAAGCTCTATTTACTGGCTAGACGTGGCTCACACATATAGTCCTCAGCTGTCTAACATCTAACACAAAGATAGAAACAATTCTAGAGTGCACATATTCAGCATCAAGAGAATAAAGTGATTCTTTAGGAGATGAGCTGCTATTCCAGGCACATAGTCTCGTGGAGAATTTATCTCTTAGATATTCATAGACAGAACATTGTATAATTCAGGGAAATATGTCCCTTAACCATAGCCTCTGGTCAAAACACATTAGGGTCATGAAAGCTAGTTATATGTTATGTAGCATTTTGGTAAGGCAAGTCAGTGGAAGTACGTCTCAGGTTGTTCATTCATTCACTAGTCATCCTGTACATCATCTGGCACTGCAGCAGGTGGAAAACGGTTGTGACAAGACATGTATTCCTTGTCCTCATTAAACTTAGAATCTTTCCCCAACTGTCATTGACAAATTAGTTATATGTGTATTATGAGAAGTCATGCATGTGGTCAGGAGAAGGTTCAGCTAATGCCTGATGGTCTAACCTAATCCAGGGATGTAGTGAATGTGAAAGTGTGAGTCACTCAGTCATGTCTGGCTCTTTGTGACCCATGGACTATAGCCCACCAGGCTCCTCTGTCCATTGAATTCTCCAGGCAAGAATACTGGAGTGGGTAGCCATTTCCTTCTCCAGGGGATCTTCCCAACCCAGGGATGGAACCTGGATCTCCTGCTTTGAAGGCAGATTCTTTACCGCCTGAACCATCAGGGAAGTCCATCCAGGGAGTGTTCATTACAAATACTGGGACTCCGAAAAATGTGGGCAGTTCAGTACAGATGAGATTTCTATGAATGCAGCTTTTAATTTGTGAGAAGTAGTTGTGAGTTCAAGATTGTCCTTGCTGATAAGAGTCTGAAAAGTGCTTTATTCTGTGTTGCCAGTTGAGAGCAAAGCCACATACCTCAGGGATCAGTTGACCTCTGATTAGAAAGACAAGGCAAATTGAATTTCATGTCTAGTTCTGTTCTATTTGCTCATAAGAAGGAAAAAAGAATATATATATGTATACCATTTCTTTATATGTGCAATGAGAAGTCATGCATGTGATCAGTAGGAGATCTATATACATATATAATGGCTGTTTAATTCTTCCATTTTGAGTTCCTTTTCTTTTGCAATATGCATAGTATTTTCACTAAACTTTATTTTTTGAATATAAATCATATACTAACCTGTGCCTTTAGACTTTTTAAACACAGTTTCTATAAATAGTCACTTTTCACAGCATGTTTCATAAAATAAATTTTTTAGAAGACATAGTTACATACCAGGTAAATGCATACCTGTATTTGGAAAATAGCATTTTATGACATCAAAGAAATAGTTTATTTTTTCATTAATAATATAATTGGACTGTAAATGCTCCTTTTGTATTCTGTTTAACTTGTTATTTTTTTAACTTGTTATTAATTAATAGTATTCAGCATAGTTTCACTTGAACATATGAAGATACAACATTTCAGGCATTCTATCTAGTTAATTCTGTGTGTCTCTAAGAGTGGTCTTGTTTTTCCAGATCCATAATTAGCTCCTTTCAGGTGATTTGTTTGTTCCCATTTCGGAACTGTTTATGGAAGACACTGGCCCTCCCGTGACATTAAGTGCCCCCTCTTTTTGCTACATTCTCCTGTCTTCTTTACTCGAAAGTAATGGAATAAATCAATTATATTCAGTATATTGATCTGAGTTTAGAGAGGTTTAGAGGAGCTCTGTGTAGGATAACAGGACCTATGTCCTATATATTGCCATATTAGAGGAATTAGGATTTTCTTCTTTAAAGTGGCTATGTCTGTAAGAAATGGGGCTAGGAGATAGGCAACAGTTTCATATCTTTTCTGGATAATCCAGAAATCTTATGACCTTTAGAATTTTCATAGGGAAAAAGTCTTCAGGCTGTTCTCCATCTCTACCTTACCAAGCCCAACCAACCACAAAGTAAATTGTGTGAGAAACACAGGGAATACATCCCCCTTCCCCCTTCCCACAGAAATGTTAACCTTCTCTTTTATACCTTTACACACTGATCCTGGGAGAACCAACTAATTTAGCTCTGCTTGCCCTTAAGAAAAAAAGGTATTTTTGACCTGGGCCATTCTAGTTGACATTTATTGTTAAATGTATGTCTTTTTTGGGGGCTTAGAAACAGTGGAATGAAAATGCATTCAAGAATTTTGGAAATGCATTTAGATTAACTAAAGATGCACATGCAGAATATGAAGCAAACCTTGAAAGCTTTTAAAACATCCATTGGCTGTAGCTGCTGTCGGTTCTCCATGGGCCTTTGGTTTTTAGCTTTCATAAAACTATAGTGTACAAGGTGCACATGGAATCCACCGCTACTGAAGCTTGTGTCAGTTCTTAAAAATGAAAGACATCTGTACTCTGTGGCGTAATGTGGTTTCTTTGAACATTAGGGTTTCTTGTCTAAACTCATGTATAATTAGTGATACTGTAGAACTAAATAGATTTTCTTGGTGGCAGGTTCCTTTCAGGTACATAATGATAGAAATAGATTTGTTCCTTCAGATCTTTTTATTTCCTCTTTAGCTTCCTTGGCAAGAGGTTTTTTTTTTTTTTTTTTTTTTTTTTTTGCACAATATAATACATTCCTGCTAGATTACATTGAGGAAGACAAGTGTTAACCATGTTAAGGCACTGAGAAATGATAAACTTAAGTTAGGTACAAGAAAATAGAAAAGTAAAATGAGAAATAAGAAGAAAGGAAAAGGAACTAAGGAGTGAAGAGAAAAGGAAGGGAAAGAAGAAATTGCTCCCAATTTAATTAAAAGGCTAAAGTTTCAATATGACATTGTATGTCTAAAAAGATAAATTTCTCCATGGACATACATTTCAATTTGTGAGAAGGCAGATGATCTTAAAAACGTTAAAAACACTTATCTTTCATTAAGAAAGTCTGCCATACCAAGTGGGATTTAGTAATTTTTTATTTAAAATAGAAAGTTCATAAAATAAGAAGTGATTGGAACAGCAAAGCTCTAATGAAAAAAAGATGCTTTTTTTTTTTTTTTTGAGAAGTAGCTGTAGTTGTTACTTTTTAGTTATCCTTTTCTTCCCTAAATATAACTGTGGAAGTGTAAGGGATTAGTTGCATAGATAAGCATTGAAGAGTGCAGAAATTTCCCCTTTCCCTGTTTTTTTTTTTTTTTTAAAGATGATAGAAGTTTCTTTGGTAGCCAGAAAAACAGTTCTTACTGCTAACCAAAAACTGTGTTACAAACTCAGTAGAGGAAACGGTTAGGGAATTGTCAAGTAGCAGGTAAGTGTTGACATTAATACATCAATTTCTCTCCTTGACCTGTGTCTTTTCTTAGTTAAAATGATATCTGCATGCGTTTTCTGCATACCGTTGCTTTCTGTGTACATATTGGGTTATGATATCAGCAGTCAAGAGGTGGTGTTGTGATAGGTATCACGACAGCATGCTATTTGATCCCCAGGGGTGCTCTGCATTCTTAAATGCTACATTGAAAAGTTTAATCCCAACAGTTTTGGAAGATTAATTTGTCCATTGCGTGTAATATACTAGCAGTACCAGTTCTGTGTGGTGGGGATTCACAATGCAGCACTCTGCTCTGGCTCTCAAAAAATGTCACACTATTCAGCAAAGGTTTTACAGTAAATTCTTTGCTTTTTTCCTGAGTAAGATGCTTAGGTAGAGGTATTAATGGTTATGAGAGAATAGGTAAAAGTTTGGCAATACACACTCACTGATATTTAGCTCAGATTAAATTCTAATCATAGCATCTTAGAACTGGCAATATTCTTAAAGGTCATTGACTCGCATCCCTATATTGTAGAGATGAAAAACTGAGTCTTAAAATGGAATTCCAAAGGCTCCAAATTATTGGAAGAATAAATAGTAGAAATCATGTCTTAAAAATTAAATTTTACTCCCTTTTCTTTCTGGGTTTTGGCATCTTTAGTGATATATTCCCCCCAGTTACATATTACTTTATTTGGTTTAGATTGAGTAAAGACATAAAGGTCATAATTCCCTCATTCACAAAATTATTCTCTGACTACTTGCATAATTAACTTTTTTAGTACTTGTCTAATGTACAACAATTTCTCAGGAGGTAATTCCTAAAAATGAACTTTTGTTTATTTTCACATATTTAAAGTTTACAGAATTGTAGAGATGAAAATGAAACTCTAATGCATCATTCAGTTCAGCTTTCTTATTTTATAAATGAGGAAACTGAGGACCAGAGAGATTTCATTTCTTGAACCAGGTTCACAACCAGCTAAAGACTGAGCAGAGACTAAAATGCCAGGTCTCAGAACTCAGCCCATTGCCCTTTCTGCATTACATTCATTCTGCTTATATTTTATAAAATAAATTAAGTTATGAGCTATTTCAAGCATGGAGGAGAAGAGACAAAAGAGAATAATAACTAATACCCATTAATCCTACACTAGTGTGTCTTTAATATCATAATGTTTTGCTTTATTTGCTTCAGACTACTTTGTCTCTTTAAAGTGTAATCAGATACGATTTAGCTCTCTCAATTTAGATAGGATTTTGTATCCCTCCCCCTCTCTCTTCCTTCCAGTTTTCTTTTAATCT
This sequence comes from Cervus elaphus, assembly GCF_910594005.1. Lineage (NCBI taxonomy): Eukaryota > Metazoa > Chordata > Mammalia > Artiodactyla > Cervidae > Cervus > Cervus elaphus. The sequence goes on along the minus strand of NC_057842.1, from coordinate 53,373,252 downwards.
GTAATTTTACAACTTTTGTTTAGAAAAATTTCAAACATGGAAAAGAAAGAATCTTCTGGTGGTCACCATATATATAACTGCCATCTAGGTAATGTGTATATATGTGTGTGTGTGTGTGTGTGTGTGCGTGTATGTATGTGTGTGTGCGTGCGTGTGAATGTGTGCATGTGCATGCATGTATGTGTGTGTGCGTGCATGTGTGTGTGTGTGTGTGTGTGTGTGTGTTCAGTCACTCAGTCATGCCTGACTATGGCCGCATGGACTGTAGCCTGTCAGGCCTGTCTGTGGAATTTTTCTAGGGAAGAACAGTGGTGTGGGTTGCTCCATTTCTGACTTCAGAGGATCTTCCTGACCCAGGGATCAAACCTGTGTCTTTTCCGTCCCCTGCATTGGTAGGCAGGTTCTTTACCACTAGCACCACCTGGGAAGTCCCATCTAGATGCTACTATTAGCATTTTACTATTGCTTTGTCCCACATCTATCCAGCTATCCGACACTCTTCATTTATTTTTTTTTTTTTTGATGCCTTTTAAATGAAAGTACAGACACCAGTACATTTTCCCTGAACACCTATCATGTGTATCATTAATTAGTGTTCAATACTTATTTACGTTCTTTCTTTTGATGTTAAGTTTACATAGAGTGAAATGCACAGTTCTTAAGTGTACTTCCTTTGGGTTTTGAGAGTTGCATCTATCTGTACCCAGCCATCCCCGTGGTCACGCTATAAAGACCGTCATCACCCTGGAGAATTCCCTTCAGTCCCTTCTCAGTCAGGCCTGCCCTGAGCAACTTTCAAACAGATGCTGTTCTGACTCTTTCCACCACAGACTAGTTTTACCTGTTCTCTAAGGAAATATAAGTGGAATCACAGAGTATGTCCTGTCTGGTGTAAAACTTTTTTATTCAGCATGATGTTTTGGGGATACAGCCATACCGTTGGGTGTATCAATAGTTCCCGTTTTTTGCCAAGGAGTATTCCATTATATGAATGAATCTTGGTTTATTTATATGCTCCCCTTTTTACAGAATTAGGTTTTCTCTCTTTTCTTTTTCTGTTTAAATAAAGCTGCTATGGTGGCCAGTCCAGCCTTATACTTCCTGTTTCAATGATATGCTTTGGCCACTGTGCTGCTGCTCGCCCTGCCGACCATGCCGGTTGTCTTGCGGACCCTGTTCGTGTCGCCACTGTCTTGCTGCGCACACCGCTCTCACTGCTTGCTGAACCCGGAGCAGCCGAGCCGTGAGCTGAGAGGCCAGAGGACCCGAGGGGCCGCAGGAGCTGCAAACACGTTTGCTCTCCCCTGGCTGCACGGCGGCCGTGACACTGCCTCTCCCCTGGCTGGCACGGCGGCCGTGACACTGCCTCTCTCCTGGCTGGCGCGGCGGCCGTGACACTGCCTCTCTCCTGGCTGACGCGGCAGCAGTAGCAGCAACCCCACAGAACCACAAGGCAGCCGTAACAGAGCCACAGCATAACCTCAGATAACCTACCGTGATGCTGCTCCATTGAAGCCCCAGTGCGGCAGCGGCCAGGGCTTCCACGGTGAAGCTCATACAGGCGGACCGCACACCAGCCTTGACCAAGCACATACCTCATGACATGCATGTGCAGGGCTATAAGTGATCTCAGCTGTTACACAATCATTGTTTACAAAACGCGGGGCAGGAATGACAGGCCATGGGGCAAGAGAGTCTGACCACGCCATCCTGGCTAATTTGCTCTTTCCCTATAGTCACCTACTTAATTTTAAACAATCTGTGTCCTAATATCTAAAATACATCTCATATAGATTGCACAGACTTGTGTCTTGCTTTAAAAAATTCTATTCTATCTTTAGTGTCTCATTGGAATTATTAATCTGCTTACCTTTAATGTAATCCTTGATGTCTTTGGATTTAGTTTATTAAAAAATTTAAGTTTGTTTTCTGTTTTTACTCTGGTTTTCATTCCTCTGTTTCTCTCTTGCTATCTTATTTTGAACTATAGGAATGATTTTAGATTCTCTTTCTCTCTATATATATACACACATATACATATGTGTAATATATATATGTATACATATATATAAATATACACACATATATATTTAATGGTTACTGTAAGGATTATTGGTCTTTCCTGGTGGCTCAGTAGTAAAAGAATCCACCTGCCAATTCAGGAGATGTGGGTTCAATCCCTGGGTCAGGAAGATCCTGGAGAAGGAAATGGCAACCCACTCCAGTATTCTTGCTTGTGAAATCCCATAGACAGAGGAGCCTGGCGAGCTCCTCTGGGGTTGCAAAAGGGTCAAGCACAAATTAGTGACTAAACAACAACAACAAAAATAAGAGATTATAACATGCATCATTATTTTTTAACAGTTTTATTAGGGCTAATATTGTATTACTTCAAGTAAAATGTAGAAATTTTGCAACTGTGTAAGCCTATTTACTATTTCCCTTTGTGTGTGTGTGTGTGTGTGTGTGTATACATAAACATCCAACATACGTATATATGGTTGGATGCAGGCCCTAACTCTGTGAGTAGATTGCCCAAATCTTGTTAATAATAGATCTGGTTGGAGTCTTTTCTAGGTTATAGACTTTCACCAGCCATTTTCACCTTGAGACATTCTTGAGCACCTCTCTGATTTGGTTAAGGAAAGACCATGCATATATATATGTGTGTATACAGTACAAAGGAATACATATATACACATATATGTACACACACACACATATGCTTTGCTAAGTCACTTCAGTTGTGTCCAACTCTGTGCCACCTTATGGACTGCAGCCTTTCAGGCTCCTCCGTGGGATTCTCTAGGCAAGAGCTCTCCTCCAGGGGATCTTCTTGATCCAGGGATCAAATTCGCAGTTCCTGCACCTCCTGCATTGCAGGTGATTCTTTACCACTGAGCCACCAGGGAATGTGTGTAATTCCTTTGCCTTACACTATTCAATTTGTAAAGCAGGAAAAATCTGATGCAAATCATTTTTGAAAACTCTTAATTTTCTTTAAAGACAGTGGAGACTAAGAAGAAATTATGGACAGAATGACACAAATGAAATAAAAATTAAGACTATGAAGTAGCATAATATTTTAATAACCTATAATAATAAAACATAAGAAAATATTTTCTCAAAAATTATGGAAAAATTATATATGAAGTCAGAGACAAAACATTTTTATATTTATAATCTTAAATCTAATATGCTTAAAAATGCAAAAGGTACATGACACAAACTTTTTTGAGTAACTGATTTATTGGAAGAATAATCAAATGTCAAAAGAATGTTTTCAGAATCTGCATCAAGATTCTTTTTTTCCTAGCATGTAGGACTGAGACAGGGAAGAGAATCAAGCCGGTCATGCAGCTTTTTGGCCAATGGTTTTGTCACTTTGTAGTCAGGCAGGAGCACAGGGAGGTCTTTGCCTTTGGGGAGTTGAAGACTGATGATGGCTATTCTATAACCAACTCAGTTAGTAAAACTAAAATTAACTGGGTAGCAGTACTTTAGTTATGTTGGGAGGGAACCTGCAGTGGGTTCAGCCACTTTATTCAACTCTTTTTGTGAAGTTAGATGTTGACTGGCCTCGTGTAGAAAATCAATCAGGCATTTATAAACCTTCATGAAAGAAAAGATTTTTGAAAGAGGAATATGTTGGTTACATGGAGAGATGACCCTGTGTGAAGGTGGGAAGGGCTGGAGTAAGTGGATTAAGCAGCAGTGACTACAGGGAACACACGCTAGTGTTTTTGATTTATGTTAGCGTTCATGTAGTGAGCACTATCTGGAGAATAGCAGTGCTTTTAAAATCCTATTGATAAAGCCTTGCACACACATGGCAGCATTGGGAAGTTGCTGGAGTGTATTGTGCTGAAGGATTCTGTTTGGGGATAGCTGGTGATCCTTTTATTTCTTAAGGGATGCCTGGCTTAGTTTCTATAGTTTGGATGGATAATATTTTGGTTCAAACTTTCTGCTCACGCACAGAGTGATCAGTAAATTTTTCTGTTTAAAATTCTTGCCCAGTCAAATTCACTGTTGTCTTAAAGTTCTAGAGTTTCAATGTTTACCTCTCTTCTTCCTCACTTTCCTCACTTCCACATGATTATTTATGGTGATTACAGTTGTCAAGGACATATTAAGTTATCAAATATATGATAACTGATTTATTTTAACTCTGGTCAAAATTTAGTTAACATTTTAACTAATCTGCATTTGACAAGCACTTTCATACCCTGAAATTTTGGTTTTCTTAATTCCAATGAAACACATTTATTGTTGGATTCAGAAAAATGATACAGTGCAAAGGAATATAGGTATGCAGCTATTTTATGAATGCATGCCTCTCTATTGAAGAATGTTTATCATTATAGGAATTGAGTATATTTTCTCAAAGCACAAACATGTTGGTATGAGACAGTGCACAAGTGGATGGGCCTTTAGGCTACATCTGCCCCTCAAAGCTTTCTTGTTGTATCTTATATGATTTTCACTGCTAAAGCTGCTTTTAATTTGTAAATGTGAAATGGGCTGGATCAAAGTCCTCGAAGATTCAAGGAATCTAATCCAATTTGATGGAGAGCAAAACACAGTTTAAAATCTAAATAATTCCCAAACTTAAGAAGCTGCTTTCTGATCTACTTTCTTTTCCAATCATCACAAAGTGAGACTCCTGCTGTAATTCTCTGTTCCCAAGATAGGCATCTCTTCTATGCATCTCTTTGGAAGTCTTAAAAAAATTACCCTTGCACTGGTTCATTTGATTTAGTGGCCTGGAAATTTGAAAATGAGGTTGTCTGTTAAAGGTGACCTCCTGCAGTGTCTTTGGCAGCATGGGGTGTTCTGGAGCAGGCAGCAGCAATGGCAGGAAGCCCCCTCAAAGAGCACTGGTGCTGACGTGATTGGGTAGAGCAGCAAAGGCTGGTTCTTCAGACGGAGGCTCTGCTGCCCCAGGCATCTCCCTCTGCCTGTCACCCCATTAATGCACAGCAATTGCTAGGCAGTCTCCAAGTCATCACCTTCTGAAAAACAACAGATGGGTTAACTGGCTTGAGGTCACTCAGTGAGTCAGGAGCAGATCTGGGGTTAAGTCCCCAGTCCCTTCCTACCCAGCCTGGTACACTACCAAATATATAGGTTGTGGCTCCATCAGCATTTCGAATGCTTGGGGAACAAGCTCATTAAAACAGCTCTAAACTGATTAAATAAGGTTTATAACCAGTTTCTTTTGCTTCCCTCCTTCCTTCCTTCCTTCCCTCCCTTTCTTTTAAAAAATATTCTGAATTTATCATGTACCCCTTACTGTTCAAATGTGCAAGGATGAGTCCTAATTATACTATGTAGCTCTCTGTGTAGCCTCCTTATAGCAAATGATAATCTTCCCACATCTCATCACATTTTATCATTAAAAATGTAAAATCTACAATTAAAATGTTGCAAGGTTTACCCTGAGTTTTAGATGAGGAGATTTTTTTCTTAAATGACTGTTCTGATTCCATATGTGAGTTGCCACATTTAAGTAGCAGCTACTCTTTGATTACACATGGGGGAGAAGGGAAATCACATTTATTTGATATCTGCACACAACAGAAGAAGATAGTGTATGTGACAAGTGCAAACTATAGAATTTACAACCAAAGTTTTACCCAAAGGCACTTGAAAGAGCAAAATTAGCCACAAAGTTTAATACTTTCTTCTGACCAGTTACCAAAATGAATTAAGCACATGGGAGAGAAAAAAGTTTAAAAAAATGGAATTAATTTTGTAAACAATTTGGAAAGATAGATAACAGACTGGATTGTGAATGACAGTCTTTAAAAACAGTGGTTTTAGTCTGTTTTTTAAAAAATTGTTTCTGGACCTGGACTCTTAATAAAGTTTGGTTGTTGTTCAGTAGCTCAGTCATGTCTGACTCTTTGTGACCCCATGGACTGCAGCATGCCAGGCTTTAGCAATGCTGTAAGCTTTCTCCCCAGAAACATGCATATGTGCTCATTATATACAATTTTGAATACAATTTTAGGTAATTCTTGAACTCCCATAAAGCCTATTCAAGGTCACAGGTTAAGAATTCTTATACCTAAGAAGAGCACTTAAGGAAAAAAAGCTAGAATAGAAATTTAAAAATGAACTATCTCTAAGTAATATTGAACTTAAACTAAGGACTTTTAGCTAGATCATGGACATCTGACTCATTTTCTCATATATCACCTTACTTATCATTAAAGCAACAAGCTCTCACTTTGAGATTCCCCAGTCCTCCTATGCTGTTGCTCTATAAAACTGTGCTTTTAATTAGCATCATCACAGAATTAAGCAGTGAAAGGAATTATAATAAATCATTTTGAATTTATAATATAACTCTTGGCCATTAGATTAGGACAGATTTAAATCATTCTAAAAAATGAAATTACTATTAAAAATTTCCAAAGAAAATTCTATACCTATACTCAATAATGCCAATTTTCCTGTAAGATAAAGAATTTTTTTCTTTTTATTTGACCTAAATACTTCATATTTCAGATTAAATAGTTATTTTCTTATCATCATTGGGAAGTGAGCACAGCTGGTCAACAACTTCTGCGTAATACTACTTGGAGAGGTACCTTATTTTTTTAATCAACTAAAATATGTAGATAATAGGTTGTTTTGATTGTATATTTAGTCTTGATCAGCTCCTGAAAGATTTTGCTGTGATTTAAACTCGTTGAATTTCAGCTTACGAACCAGAGTTTCTTTGGAACAAGCAAAACATGTTAAAATAGCAATTACTCTCGTAATTGCAAATAGCTGAAAGTTCCTGGATTTTTGATGCTCTTATTCTAGGTTTGATTTTCAATATGTTTTTGATTGCTTCCCTCAAATTCTTTGCATTTTCTTGTAGTTTCATTTTTTAAAACCATGTTTATAGTTTTAAGCTCATCAGGAAAAGAAATGGAAAAGTCAGTTGGCAGATGAAATAGGAAGGAAGTAAAAGAAAAATTTTCCAGTTTTTTAAGATGCCATATCATTTTGAAAGGATGAGTATTTTCTGGATCAATTTATGTTTATTTTCTATTAATATGTTAATTAAACTTGCTTGTGGATTATTCCAAACCCAGTCTGAGTTATGGTTAAAGGAGCTAAGCTTTCATCAAAGAAAGGAATCAGTTTGGTTTTTGTATGCATTCTACCTCTTTCCTTTCTAAAAAGGGCTGGAAGAAGTTTTTCACATGTCCATGATATTCTTGTTGCTGAGACGTTGGTCCGATCAAGTGTTCAAGTGCAAAATATTCCTCAGTGGGAACTGTGTCCTCAGCGGGTCCGGAGGTTACTGAGGGTTCAGATGTGCGCGGTCGTCAGTCCTGTCTGACTCTGCGATCCCGAGTGCTATAGCCCACCAGGCTCCTCTGTCCGTGGGATTCTTCAGGCAGGAAAACTGGGGTGGGTACCGTTTCCTCCTCCACGATGGCATATACTCTCTTCAAAGGCGTTTTCTCCATCCTTCTCTGTTTCCTAATCATGACTTTATATATTGAATTCATGTCCTTAAGCACAACTCCTTTTCCTTGAGACAGTGTGTTTTTAACTCAAGGATCTTTTAAAATTGCTATAGCAAGACATTAATTAAAAATGGGAATTCTCTGAGTCATTTCTGTGCATTTCTCTTCTCATAATTTAGCACTTCTTTTTATGTTACTTTTCTTCGTTTTTGTTTTTTCATTTAACATTTCATACTCAGTGATGACACAAGACCACAGTCTCACAAACACACATGATACACATAATACAACAATATTAGAAATCAATAGTGTGTGTTTTACTGTATATGCTACCTAAAATATACAATAGGGCGCCTTACATAAATCATTTATTCCCAGTCATGATTGATGACCTCATAACTCACGAGTGACGGGGCAAAGCCGAGCCCCAAACGAGTTATGAAATGTCATCAATAACAAGTGGAAACAAATGATTTATCCAATGTCACAGCTCATTGTATGTTCAGTTTATGCAACAGCAGTGAATGATAAAAACACCCAAAATGGGTGCAGCTTGTATTTTATCTGCGATGTATGCACTTACTCTTCCTATACTATTTTACACTAGGTTAGTGCTTATTGGCCATGAAGAAAAGGATCAAGGTTGAAATAGGAATGCGGGTTGATAGAGAAGATATGATCTTTGTATATATAAATCCTTTTGGAATCTCTTTCCTCTTGACTAGGTTTCCCCCCTTATTTTTAAAAATATAGATCCTTTTCTGAGAGGAAAACATTGAAAAGACTCTGTAGCTATGAGCTCAGCTTGTTTCTTTTTCAGCTGACATTCTAGGAGAGAGAAAAGTTAGCATGATTTTTTAAATTTAAAAGATGTATGATTTTAATACTAGTTTTTTCCCATGTGGTTTTTCCTGAATACACAGTTTAGAAGTTTCATATTCCCATATTTGAATGCAGTAAGAATCTATTTAGGAGAAGGAACTGGCAATCGACTCCAGTATTCTTGCCTGGAGAATCCCGTGGACAGAGGAGCCTGGTGGGCTGCTGTCCATGGGGTTGCACAGAGTCGGGCACAACTGAAGTGACTTAGCATGCATGCATGCACTGGAGAAGGAAATGGCAACCCACTCCAGTATTCTTGCCTGGAGAATTCCAGGGACGGAGGACTCTGGTGGGCTGTCGTCTATGGGGTCGCACAGAGTCGGACACTACTGAAGCGACTTAGCAGCAACAGCAGAAGCAAGAATCTATTTATTTTTATTTTGTAAGCGTATCTCATATATCCTGTGTATATTTTGAAATTCTGTGTGTTTCTTAGGGCTTCCCTGGTGGCTCAGATTGTAAAGAATCTGCCTGCAATGCAGGAGACTCAGATTCGATCCCTGGGTCAGGAAGATTCCGCCAGAGAAGGGAATGGCTACCCCCTCCAGTATTCTTGCCTGAAGAATTCTATGGACAGAGGAGCCTGGTGGGCTATTGTCCATGGGGTCTCAAAGAGTCAGACACAACTGAATGTGTTTCATATAGAAATCTATTACAATGTTAAAGAGCAGTTATATTATCATTGCAAATTAAGATATTTGTTTCACTGAGGTTAGGGATATTAGTGTTTGCCAGAAGCCTGTATTTGAGGCTAATTTTCTGTGGTTCACATTCCAAACTCAAAAATAATATTAGCTTTTTGAAAAAAAAATGACATTTAAAGAGAAAGTCAGGTTCATTCTTTTGAACTGAATTAAAAGTTTGTCTCTTATGGCACTCTCCTTTAATATGTGTAATTCTGACTCACTAAGAACCCCCAGATCTTGTTAGAACATTATCAAGTGAATTGAAGAGACCATAACATGGGTAGCATGCTGTGCTGGTTATTGTGCAAAGTTAAGCAAATCCAGCTTCTATTTGAAATGAATAATTACAAAAGGTAAAGGAGCACTTAGGCATAAAGATTTCTTGGTGAGTCTTAGCAGTTATGGAAAATGCATACGTTTGTAGGCATTTTAGTAAAGCAAATGTGTGTCAAACACTATACCCTGCTTTTGATTCTTTTGGAATATATCTCTGAAATATATGATAAACTGCTTACTTCTTCAAATATCTACTGTCATCATTTAGTCTAAGCAAATATCTTTTCTCTCCTGAACTGTCTACCATGGACACTTCCACACTGATTCTGTATTTCTTCTTGTCTCCCATCATCATATTTTGCATGTATGTAGTAGCCCTGAGTGAGCGTCTAAAAATGCAGCACTCCCTGCTATAGCTCTTCACTGTGTATGAAATAACATTTAGAATAAATCCAAAAGCATCTCTTTGGATTTCTAGGTCACGTATAACCCAGCCCCCGTGTAACTCTCCAGCCTCATCATGTTCCACCGCCCCTTTCAGCTTGGTCATATATCCTTTTTCAGACCAAAGGGTCTGGCTGAGCTTCTGCTTTGGGGTCTTTTCCTGTCTTAGTCTGCTTGGAATTTGCTCCTCTCCTAGCTATTGCTTGTTCATTACTCAGGTCTTTCCTCAAATGTCTTTCCCAAAGAGGTCTCCCCTGAATCTTCATCTATGCCCCCCATATAATCTGTCATTCTACTTTTGCCTTCACAATGTCTATCACAATTTTAATTAAACATTTATCTCTGTGATTATTTGTTCAGTTTATGACCCCCCCCATGTAGGTTTTCAGCTCTATAAAGGAGAAATAAAGGAAGGCATGTATATTTTATTCATTGCTTATCTGCAGCATTTTTAGTACAGTGCCTGGCATCTAATAAACCCTTAAAATAAATTTTTTTTTGAAAGAAGCTAAGTTGAAAATAACCTAATAGAAAAAGTTACTAGCTTCATTTGAGTAATTTCTTATTCACTGATCACCTACCACATGAAGTCTGTAAAACCTAGTACTGTAGAGATTTACTAAAGGATTTTTACCTTTGGAAAATGCATACTACATATTAGCACCCAAAACCAATTCAAGTATTTATTGAATATATATATGAATGGAGGAGAAGCAGAGCTAATCCTAGAAGCTTATTTGACGTTGGTGAATTTGAGCCTTAATTTAAAAATTGGAGGAAAAGAGTTGCAAGGGGGAATAGACTGAACATTGTTGTTTCCTGTGTTATACCAGGCATAGTATTATGGTATTATGTATTATATGGTATTATGTATTATATGGTATTATAGTATTATGAAGCACAAACTATGAGTAAGTTTATAATTGGCAATGGACTGAATGTATCTTTCTAAAATTCATATGTTGGAGCCTTCTGCTCTAATGTGGTGGTATTTGGAAATGGGGCCTTTTGGAGATGACTAGGTTTAGATGAAGTCATCAGATTAGGGTCCTTATGATGGGATTGCTGTTAAAAGAAGAGACTCCAGAGAGCTTGCTCTCTCTTTTACACACACACACACACACACACACACACACACACACACACACAGAGGGAGGGCCCTGTGAACACACACCAAGAAAGTAGATGTCTGCAAGCCAAGAGGAGAACTCTCATTAGAATTCAACCATGCTGGCATCCTAGTCTCACATTTCCAGCCTTTAGAACCAGGAGAAAATACAGTTCTGTTGCTTAAGAATGGTCTAAATATTTTGGTATGAGTCCAAACTGGCTAAGACACATTTCTTACCTGAGGGTCTGCTTTTCCTGATTTGAACATTTCTTGATTTGAAAAATCTAAAACTAAAATACAGCTGAAAGGCTGTAAGAATGAGAGTGGTTACTTATCAGCAGTGTACCTTGGTCGAACTGTGCAATGATGGCATAAGCATAGGATGATGGAATAGAAACCTCCTAGAGATTTTATTTGCTGTATATTGAAAATGGTTGATACTAATAACAATGATGCAGTCTTAGACTCTATCAATAGTTGATAGACTATCAATTCTATCAATGATATTTGAAGTCAGAGAGATAGTAAATCTTTTTTTTTGTTTGTTTGCTTTTGGACTGGTTAGGCTTCAACTAGAGTTATGACTTTGTTCAGGGGGCCATATTAATCCAGAGCGTTGAATTGTATCAGAATTTATTGAAAGAAAATTAAAAATTTAAATTGCCTAGTCTAGCCCAGAATTACTGGATCATAATCCATGTGGGTGGGGCCTAGAATTTGTTTTTAAGAAAACAAACTCTGAGGCCCAGGGAAACATTGAACCGTAGCATATTCAAGAACACCTAGGGTGGTAAGAGGCATAAAATTATGTCTTAGCAGGAAGATTTGAAGAATTTGGTGATGTTTAGTTTGGAAAGGATAAACCACTATGTTTGTTCAATATTTGAAATTTTGTCAGATAGAAGAATAATATGACTTCATCTCTGTCACTCAGAGGGCAAAATTTGTATCAATGTATAGAAATTTTTTTTTTTTACTTTACTAATTTATAGTGTTGTTCAAAGAATAAGTCGCACTGGTAATTACTGAGATCTCTCTAACTGGAGATATTTAAGTTGAAGCTGGCTAACGTCTAAGGGAACAATGTGAAAAACTTCCCAGTATATTCTTCCCTCCCAAAGGGGGAGATAGTAGAGTAGCTATCAGAGTTTGTGGTCATTTGAATGACAGAATATATTTTTAAAAAATATCTCCTCTGTATTCTGTATCTACCTTATACGACATAGTTAAACACATACATGTTCTACTTCTCTTGTTTCTAGAAATTTCTACAGTTAATTATTCCTTTGTTTCAGGGGTTTGAAGGTCACTGATCAATTGAAGGTATCTTGTGGGAAGGTAACAGCATAAGCAAATTTCAATTTCCAACTTCAATGGAAATTGCTGAGGGAATATTATACAGAAAAAATTATGAAACTAATGAATGGAAATGGATGAATTAAGAACATGAGTTCTGTCCGACCAGTGAAGGTCTGCCAAAATGGGGTTCCAACCTTCTCGAGAAGGTTGGAGAGTTGGATTAGGGCACTGAGTACCTCAGAGAGAGCAGTATGACATGTGAAAGGGGATTTGACAAAGCGCTCAAAGCTAAATACCTAGGCCTCATTTTCTTGCTTAGAGCAGTTTATGATCCTTGCTTTATTCATACTGTTATGTTATTACATAATCCTTTTTCTTTTGCATGTCTCAAACTCCAATCAAACTCTAACCTCTGGTTAACGTTTTTTTCTAATTCTATTACATTTCACAATGCATAGCTGGTGATGGAATTAAAAGGAGGCAGAGGTAATTGGCTGGTTACCATCTTGCAAGGTGGTTACTATCTTGCAGGTGGTTACCATCTTACAGGGTGGTTACCACATCTACTGTGACTCGTAACAGCTCTCAATCCATAAATCAGGGAACAGTTATTGGGATCTTGCTAGCTATCAAGAATGTTTATTCCTACTATCTACTAATGGAATTGAAAAATAGCTACAGAGTGTTGAGTCTGTAGATATACTGGACTGAATTAGATGTAGACTTGAGCCAAAACTCCATTTATCACATGACTATCATGAGCCTCTCCTCTGATTAGGGGATTGCAATGCCCCTCCCCCCCCCCCGCCGCCCCCGCAAACTGATTTTAGCTCAGTTCAGTTCAGCTTAGTCACTTAGTCGTGTCTGACTCTTTGCCATCCCATGGACTGCAGCATGCCAGGCCTCCCTGTCCATCACCAACTCCCGGAGTTTACTCGAACTCATCCATTGAGTCGGTGATGCCATCCAACCATCTCATCCTCTGTCATCACCTTCTCCTCCCACCTTCAATCTTTCCCAGCATCAGGATCTTTTCATGTGAGTCAGTTCTTCGCATCAGGAGGCCAAAGTATTGGAGTTTCAGCTTCAGCATCAGTCCTTCCAATGAATATTCAGGACTGATTTCCTTTAGGATTTCCTTTAGGATGGACTCAGAGCCCACATTAAAAATCTTCAAAAGGTCTGAGTGTCTCTTTTCTCAGTGTATGGTCATTGTAGTAAATGGCTGCAGGTACTTTGAGGAAAACTGGGAGGTGATACATTGTAAGTTCTTCCATATCAGTACCTGGCCTTCTAAGTGATAGGTTTTAGTTTTCTGTTAGGCTGACTCAGTCAGACCTCTCTTCACCATACCTAGAGGTTTTCATTATACAGAAAAATAAGACTGTTTATGTTAGTTATAAAAACCCTGTGGTTAATTAGTTATTATCAAAGTTCATTCTGTGGTCCCTCTAGCTCTCATACCTATAATGGAATCTGTATTCTCCTTGCCTCTTGTAGTTAATTCTCTGCCAGCCCTCAGATTGTATCATGTACACTGAAATCAAGGAACCCATTTTATTGGCAATGTGTTCTGCCTCCCCCCCTGCCTTCAGAGGACAGTTATGACAATGTTTTCTGAGGATATCAGTGCTCCTTTGAGAACTGATTTAATGTTTTTGTAAAGGTAGTGTGGTTTGGCCTGGGAGAAATTAGAGGTAGTCACATGTGATCAACCCTTCCAACTTAAAAGAAAAAATCTTTCATTCCTTCTTTCATCTAGCAAGATGAAATCTAGCAAGGAACCCAAATTATTTTAGGTCACCATTGTATTTAGATATCAGATAAGTAACTGATGGCAGGCTGGCATTTGGTTCAGATCTGGATGTGGCATGGACAGTATTGCCTTCTCTTTACAAGTTAGCAGACTCAAGTGAGGTCAGTACCAGTTCCTAATGCAAGATGAATCCTGTTGACTCTGTAGGCTGATGGGATTTGGGGGGTGTTGTATATCAGTGATATTTCATAGATACCATTTGTCACCTTTCTCAATTGTTACCAAAATTTTTAGGTTCTGTTCTTTTTGAAGCAAGCTTCTATGTTAACACAAGAAATATAAGGCTTTGTTGTAATTTAGCAACTAAAGAATCTTATTTTGATTTTTAGCTAATCAATCCTATGACAATAGGAATGAGAGACTTTCTGAGGCAGTCAGAGAAACTCTTTGTTTTCTTATTATGGCTTAAATAAAGACTTTATGTTAGACTCTGCTATTTTTCTTCTTAAAAGTTTTCCATGTAGGTATGAGCAACTGATCTACCTGATCCTCCTTGTATTCTTATACTCATCATACACTGTTTCAGAAACCGCCACTTATTTTATAATAGTTGTACCTTTGATAAGTTCTTCATTCCAAGTGACCATAGGTGGTAACTGAAGTATCTGTTTTATTGCTGCAGATGGTGATTTACCAATATTGAACTCTTTTTGGCAGGCAGGTTCTTACTTCTTTTAAGCAAACTCAGATGTTTATCTTTGAATGTTTTAGCTACAGTTATTTCTGATAGTAATCTGTATTAGTCAAGGATCAGTTGCTGATATCAGAAACTACTTTAGCTATGCTAAGCAAAAATAAATACAAGGTATTAGGTACTTACAAGTGTTGAAATTCTGGAAGGATTAGAAGCTAGACTAAGCCTCCAGGGAGACTCCCAGAATGATGTTGCAGAACAGTTCTGCCACTTTTTTTTTTTTTTTTTAGTTCTGCCACTTTAATTTAGTTCAAATCAGGAAGCTGAGACACGAAGTTTATTGCCAGAACTGCAGACTCCAGAGCCACATTATAGCTACTAGATCTGACCCAGAAAAATTTGTTGTCTTCTGTGTTAAGCCTCTGCCCCACTTAAGTAAGCACTGAATTCAGGTATCGTGCATCTAATTGGTAACACTTCATTTGTATCTGATATTCTAGATTTGAGGGAATGCAGAAAATGAGAGCTCTCCAGCCTTTATAATACAAAATTTATTTCTTAGAAATTCATGATAAGATATCAAAGAATGTTAGTTATTTTGTTGTTACCAGTAAAGTTCATCATATGTCTTCTGAATGCACTGTACTGTTTAGGGTAGACTTTCATTTTGTGTTCTCCTTATTCATGCTCTTCTTTGCAGAAAATGATTGTTGTGCACATGGGTTTTATATCCAACTGCTCTGTTAACAGGTGTTTTGAGATTTTTGTACCTACTGTATTCATCGTACTGCAACTCTCATGTAGCTTCCAATAGTGAATAGTTGAACAAGAATTTGAGTTTTTATTTCACAGTTTCTTGTAACAAATTGTACAATTTTTGTGGCTTCTCCATTTTTAAACCTATATTAGTATTCTGAAGATAATTAAAAGATCAGAAAACTATAGTAAATAAGAAAAATGCATTATGATTTGAAGCCTCAAGAAGATGTAATGTTAAATTCAAAGTATCCTTAGTTTAATATTTGTCTCTGGTCAGTCACAACTTCCTAATTCTTGCTTGGTCTCATAAAGTTTGCCTTGCTTATTATTAATGTATGTGAAAGAATAAACAGTGCCAGGATTCAGAGATACTTAGGTAAGTAAGAATGAAAGTTCATTGATTGTAAATGCTGACTCCAAACCATAATCCTTCTGTAGTGGCCTACATATTGAGCTGTACAGATGTGAAGGAAAAAGTAGTTCTAAAAGAGCTGACATTTCATACAAGGTTAGGACTGGAGGGGATCTTATAGATCATCTAGTTTAACCTTCTCATTTCATACCTGGAGAGACTAAGAAACAGAGCTGAAGTAAACTGTCCAGAGTCATAAAGTTGGTTAACTTTCAGGCCCCAAATGCAAATCAGTCTGCTTTGAAGTTCAGTCCAGTCCAGGACTTTAGCTACTATAAAATACCTTTTCCTTTTAATATTCTTAGTATTCATTAGCTAGCTACTCTTGATCCGTGTTTCTTTCAAAGGAAATTAAAATGCTTAAATTAGTTTCAGTGTTAAAGTCCATTCATGTAGAGAAATATTTCTGATCTTTTTATGCTTTTTAAAGGAAGATTTTGAAGATGGCTTGTAAATGTTGTTTGCAGAAGAGTTTGCTCTGCAGTAGTGATATATCAATGCTTTCTTTTCTAAAGGATTTTTTCTTTATTGCCCAATAGTTGATTTTTGTATTCAGTGGAGTGGAGCCGTGGTGGCATCCAGTGATTAATTAGTTCAAAAAGTGTTGGTTCCCCAAGGATAGCCTGTTAGATTCTTTCCAGGTCATTAAAAAAAAAGAAATCTATTGCTCAAGTTTACAGGTGGTGGTACACTGAATTTAGATTCATCATAAGGCACACAATGAGTTTGCCACTTGTGTAAATCTCATTACTAATCCTCTGGTATGATAATCTTGAGCAGTAATCTAAGTTTCCATTTGACAACAGAGATATGAGCCCTTGCTTCTTTGATTCTATATTACATTAAATAGTCTTTGCACTTTCTTTTTAGATTCTTGTTATAGCCTGCACCATTTGGTCAAAAAATGGTTTGGCTTGACGTCCCTGGGGAATTAATTTCTTTGTGAACCCTAAATAATTGTGTTAAATTAATTGAGTGAAGTCTGAAAATGGTTGGCATTAGTCCTCTGTAGCACTGTAGACATCACTAGCTCAAGTCACCATTCAATTTAGTCCCTGAAGTTCTCTACAATTTTGGTATTGGATTAAATTATAAAGTGTACATTGTCCTTTAAAATGTTATTATGCTGTTTTCATCCTTGCAAATTACTACTTGATCTTGGTACTGAAATGGTAGATTAAACACATCCAGTGAAGCTAAGAGCTTCTTGGCAGAATCTTGATGGAAAGATCGGGAACGTTTATGGAAATGTAGCTAGAGCCTGGGATAAAGGTATTATCTGATACATTTCATAACAGTTTTGGCCTTTTCTGGGTTTTAGAGCTATTAAAACCTGAGGGCAAAATTTTACTTGCCTCAATATAGGAAGAGCAAGTGTTTGGCCTCATTATTAAGATACACTATTATAGGTACTACCTTCCAGGGTACGGTAGTTGAAGCAACACATTTTCCTTAAGTACCTGCCGTATGCCTAATGTTGTGCTGGGTGCTCCAGGGAACCAAGAGAAGCAGAAATGGGCAAGGCCATGGTGGCCTGCCAGGATAAACTAACACTGGATCTTCTTAATTTAACCTCTTATTAACCATTTTTTCTTGGCAATAGGAAGAGCGACTTTGAAGTGCTGAACTGGAAGATACACTCCAAACAATTATGAATGCTAATGTTCTGGTTCTCAAAGGGCTCAGAAAGTGGCTATCAGTGAAAGCAAAATGAGGCCTTTATCATATTTTCCTTTTTTTAGCTATCTAAAAGAAAGCTCATGGGTAGAATGTCACTGTTAATCCTTTCCTGTGACTATTATGGATTTATTGAGCTTCTTTAATTGCAATCTTGAATGTGTCAAGTAAATAGATTAAAGATTGGCAGTATTAATTTTTAAATGCTTTACTGTTTCTAAATGTTTGAGAACTTTTTTCCTTCTCCTCCTTGGAAAACAAAGGCAATGGCTCAGTGTTTTAATTTGGCTTTATTTTTCCATTTTAACTGTTTAATTGTAAATCTAGTGCAAATTAATTTAATAAAAATCTACTTTTGTACTAAAAAATGAACTAAAAGTCTATCAGTGATCTTGATAGTTAATGCTTACATTTCCAGGTTGAGAAAGTTTACAAAACTTATCCAAAAATTATGATTTTTTTCCTCTCATTACTCAGAGTCATAATTATCACCATAGGCTATTTGAAAAATCATCAGTCAGGATTCAGCTTTGTGCTGTGAACTTAAACTGTTTATTTACTGACTTGTATATATATATTTTTTAATTTATTTATTTTTTTGACTTGTATATTAATGCTGCCTTTTTCACCCAGAAGAAAACTGTCTTAGGCCATAGGAACTAGTAATGAATTAACCACCCTACAACCCTGCCCTACATAATGAAGTAAAATATTTTATTAACTCCTCCATCATTCCTCCTCCCTGTCTTTCAGTGGGCAGTTTTCACCAGGAGGTGGAGCAAACTATTCCAATATTTGGCAGGTATTCAGTTCTCAGGTACAGGCGGTTGCTGTCCTTTCCTCCTATTCCTCGCAGCCTCACTCAGAGAATTTCAGTTAGAACTACTAAAGGACCAAAACCATTAAAATATGCAGAACAACGATGTTTTTTGTTTGTTTAGTTTTTTCTTCTTTATAATAGCAAAAGCAAACAAACAAACAATTCTAGAAACTTCGAGGTTTATTCTGGCTCCTGAGTCCTTGAGGCAGCATGACAGATATCCGTCTGCATGTGGCTAAGGTTTGCTGTCTTAAAGTGGTACCTGGGGGCCTGGCAGGCTGCAGTTCATGGGATCTCAAGGATCTGTACACAGCTGAGGAACTGAGCACACACAGCCGGGTTAAATGACAAAGAAGTTGCTTCTGTGTCCAAGAAGCTGCTTTTGTGACAGCTGGTGGATGATATCTTTCGACCACCGTGAAGGGGGTCTGGGAATTTCTGCTGCTGACTTCATATCTAATTCTTTGAAAAGATATTATGTTCTCTGAGAAGTTAATTGATAAACATGGTAAGTTTCGTGAATTGGTTGCTTGGCAAATGGATCCTTAGGTAAATTGCCACAGAAACTTTGTTTCAGGTTATTTAAATTTTGGCATACTAATATAGAGTCAGCATCACCGATGCAATGAACCTGAATTTGGGCAAACTCTAGGAGATGGTGAGGGACAGGGAGACCTGGCCTGCTGCAGTCCATGGGATCGTAAAGAGCCCAGACTGGGCGACTGAGCAACCACAGCAATAACAATATAGAGTCAGACTAAGCCACAAAGTTTGCTAACTTCTTGCCCTAATATCACAATAAACTTGTCTGTGGGCTTCCATCTGTCACACGTTCCTACCAACCAGTTCACTCTGTGTCTTGCAGCCAGAGTACTGTTTCTGAAAACATCAATCAGATGTACTGTTCTTCTCCTTTAAACCCTTTAGTAACTCCCCATTGGACCTGCTCAGATCACCAGGCACCTGCTCCCAGACTTCTCACACCCCAGTCACTTCACTTCTCCCCAGTCTCTCCTTTCTTAGAGCTTGCACACATGTCGTAGCAATTTGCTCAGAAATCTTCCCACCTTTTTCTCTGGTTAAGTCTTTTTAATTGTTGTCATCTCAGGTGAAATGTCACTTTTCCTGGGAAGTCTTTTCTAACTCCTCTTCTAGGTTAAGTCTCCTGATGAGATGCTCTTTTTTACACTTTTCATTTTGCTTTTGCATTTTGCTTGCATCAGCACTATAATAAAATTATTTGAATAATTGCTCTCTGTCTTCCCCACTAAAATGCAAGCTTCAGGAGGATAGGTATTAACAGCTATCTGGTTCAGTACTGTCCAGTGGTATTTCTTCAGTAATAGAAACATTCTCTAATATTCTGCATTATTCAGTATGGTAGCCATGAATGACATGTGGCTGTCGAGCCCTGGTAGTGTAGTCAGCATGACTGAAGACTTGACATTTTAGCTTTGTTTCATTCTAATCTGTTAAGATTAAAATTTAGATAGTTATGTATGGTTAGTAACTTTGAACAGCATAGATCCCACTCACCATCGTATTTCAAGTTCTTAACATAGCACCTGGCATAGTAGGTATTCAGATAATATTTGTTAAATTAATAATTTACTGGGGTTTGTATTGTTAATCTTATTTTTGGATAATAAAGTTGAAGGACAGAGAGAATCTGACTATATTCACAAATACAAACATACATACATTAATTCACACTTTATTTAATGCCTGCTTTCAGTGAAATTTGATTCTATGGTTTGGTAACTCTCTTATTCACCAACTCTGTTTAATTATAACTTCCTGTGTGTAATTATCTATTATTTGATTTATGTTTTTAAATCTCAAGTTTCTAAGTCTCAGTTTTCTCTTCTGTCAAATGGGGAACATAATAATTACTATCCTTTCACATTAAACATCTAAATGAGATAAGGCATGTTTTACAAAATATATGAATGTTTGTAATGTTGAATATGCTATATGGGGCTTCCTTGAAGGTTCAGATGGTAAAAAATCTGCCTGCCAATGCAGGAGACTTGGGTTCGATCCCTGGGTCAGGAAGATCCCCTGGAGAAGGAATTGGCTACCCACTCCAGTATTCTTGCCTGGAGAATCCCATGGACAGAGGAGTCTGGCGGGCTACAGTCCCTGGGGTTGCAAAGAGTTGGACATGACTGAGGGACCAACACTTTCACATGGTATAAATACTAGCTTTATAATAAGAAGAAAATAATTTAAATTATGCAAAATTTGTATGACTACCAAATGGCATCCTCTTGGCTTTTGACCTGTGGGTGTGCCCACTTCTCTATCTGACTTTGATATCAGCATTGAAATATCCCCAAGGATTGATTCTTTGAGATTAAAAACCTGTCCTTAGTGTCAAGGAAATTTTCCTTGTTGAAGTATATGTCCTACTAGTACAATTAGGTGAAATAAGAATAGGCAATAAACTTTCTCAAATCTTGGAAAGTTTTCTGTAGGGCATGACAACATGAATCATGAATAATACCTAGTGTGTGTAATTCAGTGTTTATGTATTTTGCATTTTGCCTACGAACTCTTAAGTGCTTCACATATATTAAAACAATTCCTGTTTCTTTATAACTCTAGAAACTGAAGATTAGAGACAATTTTGCTTTGAACAGACAGGAATTCTGTTATTCTGAAAGAGTAACAAATGTCAAGTCTTGTAGATTTTGAATAAAACTTGAACTAGAATTCAGATTTCTTCGTCTTGGTTTGTTACCAGATTATATTTTCAAGGAAAGATCCCGAGTAAAACTTGACATCAGAATGTGGTTTTTCAGCATATGAAGAGTAATACCTGATATAATTATGTAAAAGCTATTAGTATTTGAAAACTCAAATTTATAGTTTTCAAGTGGCAGGGGATAAGTTTATAGCGAGGAAAGTTAGTACGATGGCTGCTGTGTAGTACATGTATGATTTCATAGTTTTATTTATTTATTGTTGCAGAAGGGATATAAATTAATTTCATGCTCTGTTTCTCAAATAGTTTTTAATTCTGTGAGCAAATGCCATCATGCCAGCCAAATAGTAGTCCTCCAAATTTAACACTGGTAAATATGAAAGGTTTAGAACTTAGATATTCAAGTCATATAACAATAGCTTTTTTTCTGAGAAGTTCCCTGGATTTAAATTTCTCTTCAATATTTAATACATTGCTCACGAACTATGTTGTATACCCATAACTAATGTAATATTAGAAGTCGACTATACTTCAATGAAAAAAAAGATTTCTCATGAAGACTTGCCCAAGAAAACTAGTCTATTTCTCTCCTGTTACCTAGCATCGAGAATATGAAAAAGAGAAGGGAATATGTTAAAGCCCATGTGTAGAACTGTTCTTAGACTATACTGTACTTCAGGTGAATTTGAAATAGTGCACTCAAAATTTCCCAAATGGGAGTATTAAAAATATGCACAATTATTTAGTTAAAGCATAAGTATAAAAATTAAACTTTTATTTTTTTAACTAGAGAAAACTTTATTATAATTTAATGAGTTTGAACTCATATTTAAAACACAGATATTAAAAATTTAATTTCTGCCAATTTACAGATGGGCAGGTCTATTTGTAAATGATCTCATCCCTAACAAACAATTAGCTTAATGGATATTAATGTCTGCGTGACTTCCAAAATAAAATCTGAAAACCAGCCACAGTGATTTCACATTTGAGTGCTTTCAGCTAGTACAATGCATTTCCTAATTGTTTATTTCAATGTTGTATTCAGAGAGAGCATAACTTCTTTGTATATGATATATTTTCAAGTGTTGATGCATTTGAATAGCAGAAATTAAAAAGGTGCTTTGAAGTTGTAGGTTTATTTGCAAACTAATATTGTTTAACATTAATGAAAATCCTACATTTAAATCACACATTACAATGTCTTCTTGTTATGAAGGCAGTGCCTAGAGCTACAATAAAGTCCAGATAACTGACAGATAGCCTTAAAACTTGGACAGATATAAGTTAGAAAACTATTTTTTTATAAATATACTCAATTTGTGGCAATTGTAGAGGGAATCTGAGTTGTACGACAGGATATAGAGTGTAGAATCAGAAAGAGCTGTTTATTGAGAGCCAAGGTATGTAGGTTCCTGTCCCAGTCAATGAACTAGTTGTTTTTTAGTCACTCAGTTGTATCCAACTCTTTTCAACCCCATGGACTGCAGTGCACCAGGCTTCTCTGGTTAGTACATGTATGATTTCATAGTTTTGTTGTTGCAAAAGGGATATAAATTAATTTCTTGCTCTGTTTCTCAAATAGTTCACTATCTCCCAGAGGTTGCGCAGACTCATGTCCCTTGAGTTAGTGATACTATCTGTCTCATCTTCTGCCACACCTTTCTCACCCTGCCCTCAATCTTTCCCAGCAACAGGATCTTTTCCAATGAGTCAGTTCTTCGCATCAGGTGGCCAAAGTAGTGGAGCTTCAGCTTCAGCTTCAGCATCATTTTTCCAGTGAATATTCAGGGTTGATTTCCTTTAGGATTGACTTGTTTGATCTCCTTGCTGTCCAAGACACTCTCAAGAGTCTTCTCCAGCACCACAATTTGAAAGCATCAGTTCTTCAGTGCTCAGCCTTCTTTATGGTTCAACTCTCACATCTGTACATGACTGATGGGAAAAGCCATAGCTTTGACTGTATGCACTTTTGTTGGCAAAGTGATATCTCTGGTTTTTAATACACTGTCTCGGTTTGTCATAGCTTTCCTTCCAAAAGGCAGGCATTTTTTAAAGGTCATGGCTACAGTCACTTTCCACAGTGATTTTGAAGCCCAAGAAAATAAAATCTGTTACTATTTCCACTTTTTCCCATTCTATTTGATCTGAAGTGATGGAACCAGATGCCATGACCTTAGTTTTTTGAATGTTGAATTTTAAGCCAACTTTTTCAGTCTCCTCTTTTACTTTCATTAAGAGGGTTTTTAGTTCCTCTTTGCTTTCTGCCATTAGAGTGGTATCATCTGCATATCTGAGGTTGTTGATATTTCTCATGGCAATTTTGATTCCAGCTTGTGATTCATTCAGCCTTTTCACGTGATGTACTCTGCAGATAAGTTAAATAAGCAGGGTGACAATATATAGCCCTGACGTAATTCTTTCTCAATTTTGAACCAGTCCGTTGTTCATATCTGTTTAACTCGTTGCTTCATAGTTTAACTGTTGCTTCATGGCCTACATACAGGTTTCTCAGGAGACAGGTAAGGTATCTAGGGGAAATCATTGCCCTCTTTGGGGCTTCACTTTCCCATTTGTCAAATAACAGCTTCTGACTACTTGAGTACTAAGTTTCATTTTCTTTAAATCCTGAATACTAAAACCCAAAGAGTGAAGAAAAAGAACACAACTCTACATGTGAACATAGGAACTAGATTGCCTATGACATTTTTATGTTATTTTTATTCATGTGTGTGTGCTCAGTTGTGTCTAACTCCGCAACCTCCTGGTTGCTGCCAAGCTCCTCTGTCCATGAGATTTTCCATGTAAGAATAATGGAATGAGTTGTCATTTCCTACTCCATACTTATTTTTATTCATAAAAAAGTTTAATCCTTTTTATTTACAGGGTTATTGGGTTTTAGATTCAAATCTAAACTATCCTATATTTCTTTCATAGAATTCTCTCCATTTTTGGAGCCATGTATTGGGCTGTCTTGAACCCCATATTGAAGTCGAAGGTATAACCCTTCTCTATGCTTGCTCACACAATATAGGATAGTGACGAATAGATTGATGTATTGAGGTTACTTTCCTGGACATGATGCCATATTTGACTAGGGTGAACATATAATTTATCATTCAAACTGGCACAGTTTTGAGATTGAAAAGGACCAGTATTAACAATTACATTTTGACAGTCACTATTAACCAGGACTGTGAGGGAAGCATTTAAGGGCTGTGAAGGGAATGATTTTAATGTGCTGTATATAGCTTTGCATGCTCTTCTTTGATTATTATCCACCTTTTTTGAGGCAGAGAAAGAAAAAATTTTAGGTTTGAATAAAGGTAACAGTGTGATTCAAATAGGTAAATTGCAGGTTTTGCTTTTCATATGTAAATCAGCATGAATTACCAAATAGGACGGCTCAAATTTAGCCAGAAATTCTGAAAAAGACAATTATTCAAAATCCAACGAACCCACGGAAATATACAGTTCAGTACCTCATCTTGCTTACCTTTCCATGAAAGGTCAAAAGTACCTCCTACTGTGATATGTCGGCAATCCCTGAAAGATTGATTAAATTTCTATATAATATGGAATTGCTGAATCTAGTGAACCATAGCTTATGTAATTTGTATTATACTTTATCAGTCACCTTTAAAAGTGTTTAAGAGTGAAAGTTTCCCTTGTAGACAATGGAAACCTGAGAAATACTTTCTTTATAGTAACTTTAGAAGTTTGTTTGACTTTAATAAGTCAAACAATGTGTGGACTTCTTTTTCCATTTTGGCCATGTGGGATGCGAGATCTTAGTTCTCTGACCAAGGATGAAACCTGTGCCCCCTAGAGTGGAAGTGTCGAGTCTTAACCACTGGACCACCAGGGAAGTTCCTGGGTGGACTTCTTAAAGGGATTTAACTGTAAAACTTCCCTTATTTTAAACTCAAAATGGATTAAAGATCTAAATGTAAGACCAGAAACTATAAAACTCCTAGAGGAGAACATAGGCAAAACACTCTCCAACATAAATCACAGCAGGATCCTCTATGACCCACCTCCCAGAATATTGGAAATAAAAGCAAAAATAAACAAGTGGGACCTAATGAAACTTAAAAGCTTTTGCACAACAAAGGAAACTGTAAGCAAGGTGAAAAGACAGCCCTCAGATTGGGAGAAAATAATAGCAAACAAAGCAACAGACAAAGGATTAATCTCAAAAATATACAAGCAACTCCTGCAGCTCAATTCCAGAAAAATAAATGACCCAATCAAACAATGGGCCAAAGAACTAAAAAGACATTTCTCCAAAGAAGACATGCAGATGGCTAACAAACACGTGAAAAGATGCTCAACATCACTCATTATCAGAGAAGTGCAAATCAAAACCACAGTGAGGTACCATTACACGCCAGTCAGGATGGCTGCTATCCAAACATCTACAAGCAATAAATGCTGGAGAGGGTGTGGAGAAAAGGGAACCCTCTTACACTGTTGGTGGGAATGCAAACTAGTACAGCCGCTATGGAGAACAGTGTGGAGATTCCTTAAAAAACTGGAAATAGAACTGCCATATGACCCAGCAATCCCACTTCTGGGCATACACACCGAGGAAACCAGATCTGAAAGAGACACATGCACCCCAGTGTTCATCGCAGCACTGTTTATAATAGCCAGGACCTGGAAGCAACCTAGATGCCCATCAGCAGACAAATGGATAAGGAAGCTGTGGTACATATACACCATGGAATACTACTCAGCCATTAAAAAGAATTCATGTGAATCAGTTCTAATGAGATGGATGAAACTGGAGCCCCTTATACAGAGTGAAGTAAGCCAGAAAGATAAAGACCAATACAGTATACTAACACATATATATGGAATTTAGAAAGATGGTAACAATAACCCTATATGCAAAACAGAAAAAGAGACACAGATGTACAAAACAGACTTTTGAACTCTGTGGGAGAAGGCGAGGGTGGGATGTTTCGAGAGAACAGCATCGAAACATGTATTTATCTAGGGTGAAACAGATCACCAGCCCAGGCTGGATCATGAGACAAGTGCTCGGGCCTGGTGCACTGGGAAGACCCAGAGGAATCGGGTAGAGAGGGAGGTAGGAGGGGGGATCGGGATGGGAAATACATGTAAATCCATGGCTGTTTCATGTCAATGTATGACAAAAACCCACTACAATATTGTAAAGTAATTAGCCTCCAACTAATAAAAATAAATGAAAAAAAAAAAAACTTCCCTTATTTTTAAATGAAACATCTGAGGATAAACCAGATGAATTTTATATTACATGGGAAAGAATGGGAAAAATAATCTTTTCACATATGGTGAAAAATTGGCTAAAGATATATTTGAGGCCTTCCTTTGCTGACTCTCAATTCAAAAGGTAAAGTATGGGTGGAAGTTATGGTAACCTGCCTATTCTTGGAAAAATGAGTTGCCATTTCCTTCTCCAAAAGAGCTTCCCCCCCAGGGACCAAACCCGCATCTCTTGCATCTCCTGCATTGGCAGACAAGTTCTTTACCGCTAGCACCACCTGGGAAGCCCTGAGTTATACTTGTCGTTGTTCATTTAGTCAGTGCGTCCAACTCTTCTATGACCCCATGGAGTATAGCCCACCAGGCTCCTCTGTCCTTGGGATTTTCCAGGCAAGTATACTGGAGTGGGTTGCCATTTCCTTCGCTAGGGAATCTTCACAACCTAGGGATGGAACGCACATCTTCTGGGTCTCCTGCATTGGCAGGCCGATTCTTTACCACTGTCGCCACCTGGGAAGCCCTGGAGTTATCCTTAAATAGGCCCTATTCTTTCAGCAGGGGAGTTGAGAAAACCAGAGATTAGGATTTGAGAGTTGAAGTATATTCCATTCCCAGGCACATAGATAGTTCCCTCTTTCTTCTCTGTTCTCACCCTTATTACCCTCCCCTCACCTTCTAATTCTTAACTCATTTAAAAACTTGACACATGGAAATGCTCAAGTAGTCTATGCTCTCCAAATAAGTCTAAATGATAGATCATTCTAGATGTCCAATGAAAGATCGTGGGCAGATTACGATGAATGTATGTCCTTGAATAGCAGAGTCCATGTTAGAGCTCCTTGAAAGCTGTAGAGCTGCTCCTGGAGATCCCTGGGACAGAACTCTACAGTAAGAGAGATATCCCCTGAAAATATGTGGAAACATTTCAATTGCTGGAAATAAAATCTTCACTCCACATGGTCTTCAAAGTCATGTTTATCCACTCCATTGTCCTTTCCAGCTCCATTTCTATCACATCCCGCTTATTTACTACTCTAGATGTCTGTATCTCTAATCGTCACACTCCTTTTAACCTCAAGCCTTCTAAAGATTCTAAATCAAAATCCTCTACTTGTATTATGTGTGTGTGCTTAGTTGCTCGGTTGTATCTGACTCTTTGTGACCTGATGGACTGTAGCCCTCCAGGCTCCTAGTCTATGGGGTTCTCCAGGCAAAAATACTGGAGTGGGTTGCCATGCCCTCCTCCAGAAGATCTTCCCAACCCAGGTCTCCCGCGTTTACCATCTGAGCCACCAGGGAAAGGGATTCTGCCAGGCCAAGTAGCCTTGAATTATTAGCAAAATGTTCAACACACTCTAGGTACTCAACAAATGTTAAATAATTGAGTGACTTTTGGGTTAATTGAATAAATGAAGGACTGAATGAAAATTTTGCTGTGATTATCTGGCACAGGGTGGTCATTCTTAGACCTACTCATTACCTAATGTCTATGCACTGAAAGATGGCAGCTATTTAATGAGATCAGTGCAATTCAGCTCAGTGGCTCAGTTGTGTCTGACTCTTTGCAGCCCCATGGACTACAGCACACCAGGCCTGCCTGTTGATCACCAACTCTCAGAGATGACTCATGCTCATGTCCATTGAGTTGGTGATGTCATCCAACCATCTCATCCTCTGTCATCCCCTTCTCCTCCTACTTTCA
The DNA here is from genome assembly GCF_910594005.1 of Cervus elaphus. Taxonomy (NCBI): domain Eukaryota; kingdom Metazoa; phylum Chordata; class Mammalia; order Artiodactyla; family Cervidae; genus Cervus; species Cervus elaphus. Next base: position 53,345,299 of record NC_057842.1, on the reverse strand, counting down.
GTCTTTCCCAGCATCAGGGTCTTTTCCAATAAGTCAGTTCTTCACATCAGGTGGCCAAAGTATTGGAGTTTCAGCTTCAACATCAGTCCTTCCAATGAATATTCAGGACTGATTTCCTTTAGAATGGGCTGGTTGGATCTCCTTGCAGTCCAAGGGACTCTCAAGAGTCTTCTCCAACACCACAGTTCAAAAGCATCAATTCTTCAGCACTCAGCTTTCTTGATAGTCCAACTCTCACATCCATACGTGACTACTGGAAAAACCATAACTTTGATTAGACGGAGCTTTGTTGGCAAAATAATGTCTCTGCCTTTTAATATGCTGTCTAGGTTGGTCATAACTTTTTTTTCAAGGAGCAAGCGTCTTTTAATTTCATGGCTGCAGTCACCATCTGCAGTGATTTTGGAGCCCAAGAAAATAAAGTTTGCCACTGTTTCCATAGTTTCCCCATCTTTGCCATGAAGTGATGGGACCAGATGCCATGATCTTCGTTTTCTGAATGTTGAGCTTTAAGCCAACTTTTTCACTCTCCTCTCTCACTTTCATCAAGAGGCTCTTTAGTTCTTCTTCACTTTCTGCCATAAGGGTGGTGTCATCTGCATATCTGAGGCTATTGATACTTCTCCAGCAATCTTGATTCCAGCTTGTGCTTCACCTGGCCCAGAGTTTCTCATGATGTACTCTGCATATAAGTTAAATAAGCAGGGTATTTAATAGGATAATAGTTCTCTAACCTGAGGTTATTGTAGGGACAGACTTTAAAAGAAGAAGTAGCTTCTAGGTTCCCAAGCCTAAGAAAAATTTATTTATGTTGCAAAGTTGCCTGGCATTATATATAGAGATTTCCTTTTAGAATCACTTTCAGAAACTGAAGTTTTATCAACTCTTTTACCAAGGAACCAAAATTCCACCCACAGTACCTCTAGCTATAGATACTCAGGCATGAGGTAAGGAAGAAGTGGATGGGTAGAGTTGGCGTGGTGAGACACAGCTCCAGATATGAGAACTGGACCTTGTAAGGACCTTGGGACACAAAAGAATTTAGGAGGTGAGTTAGTAGGTTTGGGGCCTAAACACAGCAAAGTCAATAGTAAGCTGACTTAGTATTGAGTTACTGGTTCAACTTTCTATAACTCCTATCTTACTTGGAATAGACTGGGACTTAAATACTGGATTGGAGCTACCTCTGCCAGTGGCATTAGAGAGACTTCAACTGTGGCAATGGATTTGCTGCCAGGCATACACTATCCAGTTACTCAGAAGATAGTATCCCACCGTCTTGGAAGCATTCTGAGGTGCCCAGGGAAGGTGGGCTATTTTCCTCCTAAAGGGCACAGAAGGAAGGCCAGGACTGAAGGGCTACACAGATTGGGTGAAACATACAGTTAACAGAGATGAAAGTCTAAGGTTGACCAGATACTTCAGTCGACCTGTTTCAGAGCCACAGAGGAAATGCTTCCTTGGATGCTTTCCAGGTTCCTTTATGACCACTTAGTCCTTGGACCTGACCAGATTTCTTGCCTACCCACCTAGTTTGACTTACTTTCTCATACTTCTGTAGCATGCCTTGTGTTCCAACCACCTAGTTAGAAGCTCTTTTTGACAGTAAATGATAAATGGATTCTGTAAGTTGGAGAAGATAATTATGATAAGGAAAGAGACTTTGTCTCAGGTTTTGAATAAATTCAAGCCTGTGGAAAAGTTAAAAGAAGAAAACAACAAACACCCTTGGAACTTTCATCTGGACTCACTAATTATTAATATTTTGCCATATTTGCTATTTATGTTTACTTATATATATGTGCATATATATATATATATATATATATATATGAACAATTTGAAAGTTATTTGTCGATTTTCTATCCCTAAATGCTATAGACTTTGTCTTGTGAACATACATTCTCCTACCTGGTCATGGTACTATTATTATGTCAAAGAAGTTTTATATTGATGCAATAAAATTGTCTAATATATAGTCTATATTCAAATTTCCCAGTTACCTCATTAATGTCCTTTATAGAGGATTTTTATAGTGATTTTTTTAAATATCCAATTTTGTGAGGCATTTAAAAATAAAATTAGGAACATAAGATTTCTAGGATACCTTGGGAAAGTGTGTAGGGTGTTTGTTCAATCTTCTCAAAAAAATAATTGTTCATCTTTCCCCTGATGGGAAGGCACAATTATCATTCAAGTATATGTCAGCAAGTTTGGATACATAGTAATGGCTTTTACTTAACAGAGTTAGAATGAATTTTCACCTTTAGTTAAAAGTGAGTCTGCATATTGGCTGCTAGCTTTCATATTTAAATTGCATTCATACTTGATCTTTTGGCCAAAGCAGCAAGAGACCAGTTGAAAAAATCTACTCCTCTTAATTTAAAGGTGGTGATTAAAGGAGATTCAGAGCTTTGAAACTGTTGTGAGTATTCTACTTAAGAAAATAAACACTAATTGAAAGGACTAATCAAAAGCTCATCATCCTGAAGGGCACTTGGATGATTCACAAGTGTGCAGCTTAGGTAGACAAGGTGCTCTTATGAGGACCTTATCATTCTAAGTACTGGGACTTTAAGCTGTATATTAGATGAGTCCTATAGTGAGTGACTGCTTATGATGAGAACATATATCTGCCATTAACTTCATTCATAATTTTGCATATAGTTTATAGAAATAATTCACCCTTAATCAGTAATATAAACATTACTTATATTTCCTTCAAGAAAGTCTTTTTTTGCCAATCTGCAGCCTATGTACATTTAATTTTATCACATAATCTCTATAAATGTTTGGGCAAATATTTAATCATTTCCAATAAAGGGGTGCTCTTTAAAAATATATAAATAATCAAACATTGTCTTCTTTATTACACTCATGTAGGAGTTTTACCTTCTTTAGTAGAGGTAACTTCAGGGGTTAAAGCATTACTCCAGGGTGCTCACAAAAAGCCAGAGGTGAAAAATGCTTTTGAGGGTTGTTTTTCTGATAATTCTAGATGATTCAGACAATTTCCTAAAAAGTAAAGTGAAAAAAAAAAGTAAAGTGAAAGTGAAAGTTGCTTGGCTATGTCTGAGTACTTGCAACCCTATGGACTATATAGTCCATGGAATTCTCCAGGCCAGAATACTGAAGTGTAACCTTTCCCTTCTCCAGGGGATCTTCCCATCCCAGGGATCAAACCTAGGTCTCCCACATCACAGGCAGATTCTTTACCAGCTGAGCCACAAGGGAAGCCCCCTAAAGAGTAAAACTTCCTGTAAAAGGAATTTTCCCTTTATCAAATAGTCAATCAATACTTGTTGGCTCTAATGAGGAATTAGTGATAAAGGAATTCTAACACCTCTTATCTGATGAGAAGATCACTGTTAGGTTGATAATAGGAAGCTTATTTCTGAGATTACTCCTACCAACGGAATTTTGTTGGCCAGTACCTGCACACGTGTAAAACCAAGTAAAGTGAGCAAGGCTGGAATGCATTTGAGTGTTATAGTCCAAACAGTATGATGTAGATATTTAAAATTATTATGAAAAAATTCATAATCAGTGTGCATATATATGTTGCAAAATTTTCAAGAAGAATTCAGTTTTCTTCACTGAATGCTAAATCATTCATTTTTAACTGCTTCCATGTTGCCTTCTGTTTTGGCACTCACATTTGCCTTTTCTCTATTATCATATTGCATTCAATATGAGGATGAAATTTTGTTAGTTTTGTCAAATTTGAAAATTTTTAGATCACTAAAAGTTCCTATAGTCAAAGATATGGTTTCTCCATCAGTCATGTACGGATGTGAGAGCTGGACCATAAAGAAGGTTGAGGGCTGAAGAATTGATGCATTCGAACTGTGGGGTTGAAGACTCTTGAGAGTCCCTTGGACTGCAAGGAAATCAAACCAGTCAATCCTAAAGGAAATCAACCTTGACTATCCATTGGGAGGACTGATGCTGAAGCTGAAGCTCCAGTACTTTGGCCACGTGATGCCAAGAGCCAACTCATTGGAAAAGACTCTGATGCTGGGAAAGAGTGAAGGTAGGAGGAGAAGGGTATGGCAGAAGATGAGATGGTTGGATGGCATCACTGACTCAATGGACATGAGTTTGAGCAAACCCTGGCAGATGGTAAAGGACAGGGAAGCCTGGAGTGCTGCAGTCCATGGGATCGCAAAGAGTTGGACACAACTGAATGACTGAACAACAACAAATACTTTTTAAAAGGTATTGCTCCACTCAGTTCCTTAATAGGAAAGGAGTCCAGAGTGGGGATTCATCTTCAAATCTCATTATGGTAAACTTTAATCAAATTCTTTCATCTTATCAAATTCTTCTTTTTTTTCAGCCATACCACATGGCTTATGGGATTTTAGTTTCCCAACCAGGGGCTGAATTTGGCCCTCCACAGCGAGAGTGTAGACTCCTAAACACTGGATCACCAGGAAATCCCCTCATTTTATCACATTCTTTATATTTGATCCTCGCCAAAAGGCCAGGAAGTGATTCAAATTCTTTTTAATGATTTCTAAGCTGGATATAGAGCTTTTTGTCATTGTATATCTTGTAGAAATGTATCTCATAAGGTTTTCTGACCAAGAACCATTATTTCCAGTTTTCGTATCTATCTGTAGGGAGGTATAAACCTTCTAAATCTCTGCTGCTAGTGTTTGTTCTATGCTCGCCTGTTACCATGTCTTCCAGCGAGCACACTCCATAGAAAATGGATTTATTAGAGGATATAACACTGACTCTTTCCCAAATAGTTGTCTTCAGAAGTCCAAATAGGACACCAAAGTTATTTAAGTAGAGCTTTAGAAAGCACTTTCAAGATTGCCATGACGTTATTATCAACTCATCTATTAAGTTGAACTATGTGAAGCTGCTGTTTTGTGTGTAAAGAGAATACTTTATTATCCAATTGGCACACTAAACGGAGGAACTATTAATAATTAAGATAGGTAAAACCGATACTATCCAAGCAAAGGAGAATATATGGTCACCCAGTGATAACAGTACCTACTCTGCAGAGTTCCTGTGAGATTTCAATGACAAGATGTGTGTAAAACACTCCACTGTTATGTGGGAGACATTAAATAAGTGGTGTCTGTTTATATTGTTATTTTTCATACTTTCTACTTTGGCCAACAAAGCAATGAAGTCATGATGACTTGCTTATTCTCTCTCTCTCTCTTTTTTTTTCTTAGCTAATGCTACCTCTAGCAATGAAAGGAAAAGAAACTTTATTTAGTTATGTCTACTATAGTTATTCTCCCCCCAAATAAGGGAAATTTGTTTTAAAATAAAAAATATATATCCAAAATAAAATAAAATAAAATAAAAAATATATATCAGACACCCTATCCTGTATCCTCCACACACCCAACTCCCAAGCTTGATAGTGACTTCCACCAGAAACTACTTATACTGAGTAAACTATGTTATAGCTCTTAAGCTTCTTGGGGCAGAAAAAATTAATAGCTAATTTATTAGATTACTAATTTCTTGAAATCAGTGGTTTTTCTATTATTTATTCCTTATGCTTATCTTAGTACCTAGCACGTAGTAAGAACTATTAATAGCATCTTCAATATATATACTATATAATATCAATAAATGTTTGCTCAATTAATGAAAGTATGAATAAATGCATCTTGGCAGCTAAAAATCAACTTTATGAGTCATCAGCCTCTAGTGTTACTCTGTATCCAGTACTCTGTTACAATAAGGAACTTTCCTAAGTTCCAGGTAGAATTTGTAAGATCGTAGGATCAAGGAAATCACAGATTTCTTACCTGCAGTTGGTGCCAAGTCTGGAACTGTTGGCTACTTACATTGGTTTCCTGATATAATTGATTGTAAAAGAAAAAATAAATAAAAATAATCTGCCAGTTATCTCAATACGGCTTCCTACTACATATCCAACAAATCTGAAACATGGACGTGTGTTGTGCAGGTTTAAGTGCTGAATGTGATCTCAAACTTATTTATTAGTATTCGGCATCTTTGCTCAAATAGTATTGAGAATTGCATACTTGTTTTATATGTGAGAATTTGTTTTGCAAATTTGTTGCATATTTGTTTTGTATGTGAGAATGTGAGTAATCGTATTTACCACTTCCATAGTATAGAATTCTAAAGGCCTCATGTTAACCCAGTCATCCCGGCACTTACTGTCAGTTTAGAGCTGGTCTTGGGACACTATGTAAGTGTATTTGTCTTTTCCTATCATCCTTCTTATCATGTGAGTACAGGTTAGTTAAAATGGACTTTGCAGATAGCCTGGGCTTCCCTTGTGGCTCAGCTGGTAAAGAATCTGCCTGTAATGCGGGAGACCTGGGTTCAATCCCTGGCTTGGGAAGATTCCCTGGAGAAGGGAAAGGCTACCCACTCCAGTATTCTGGCCTGCAGAATTCCATAGACTGTTTAGTCCATGGGGTTGCAGAGAGTCGGACATGTCTGAGCAACTTTCACTTTCTATTAATAAGGTGAATAATTTGAAAATCAGGAAAATACATATGTTGCATCATTTGCAACTTTTTCCTCCTTCAGGGATTGCATGTTGTTTTAGTTGCATGGCTGTTCAGACCTGGGGACCCCTTCTTCACTCCAGCAAATTTGATTTCTTCCCCATGGATAAACCACCTGTCACATATGAGGGTCTAAGTTGCTACCCTTGCAACGTGCAGATTGATAAAAGCCTACGCCTTTGTGCTGGTTGGGTTTCTGAGCAGAGTGCTCAAAAATGCACAGGTGAGCACCTACGGCACTTGGATCATGGAACTACATGACAGGGAGGCCTTGCCCATTCCTGAGCTGAATCAGAGACTGAATTCTAGTTGAATCAGAGACTAGTATGATATTGGTAACTGCCTCCTGGAGCGAAAGAAACAAGAAAGGCTCTTTATGTTCATAGTCCTTTCTTTCTTTCCCTCACGTGCATATGTAAAACTGTTTATCCATCTTAGTAGTTCCTAGAGGAAAAAGAGACTGGAAATTCACATTTTAAAATTTATCAAATAAATGATGATGTATATTAACATAATAAAATTTTCTCCAACTTCAGATTCTTAGGCTAAGGAACTGAGTTAACAAAATCAATTAAAAATGTCTATTACTTACAAATTATGACATTCATGTATATACTATGAAAATGGTGTAGCATAGGAAAACATAAATAGTCAAAATGTCATAAGCATATCCAAGGGAAGGGTTACATGAGAAGAATGTAAACCAATAGTACTACGGAACTGATAAAATTTAGCAACACTTAAGGTCAGTTAGCAAATCTGTGCTCAGTAAAAGCAATGCTCTTCTGAGAGGATGGGTGGGTATCATACATGGCTGATCGAGATTTGTGCTTTTTTTCTGGTATGAACCGTCTTTCCCAAGTGCTGAGGAATTCAGTGCTGTCTTCAGACAGTTGACATAATATACCGCACTCATGTTACACTGAAAAAGTTTTGCTTAGGCAGAAACAGGAATAGTATTACATATCACCGAATTAATCATCCACAGGTAGTTAATATTGGTAAAGACAGTTTAGGGTACAAGCCACCAGGGTTAGAGAAAAGCCAATACTGCATAGTGGATACTGTTATTAATCTCTCTGTTTGACTTAGGGACCAAAACAAAGAAATTCCTCTAAGATGTGTGGGTTCTAATTCTTTGACACTATAGCCATTTCCTCACCATTTCATTTTCCACATGTATAAGTTTAGGGAGCAATGTTGGATAATTGCAAAGCAAATATAAATATTGCATTCATGGTAAATCATCTTTTAGAAGTGTGTGAACAAGATTAATACTAATTTAAACATTTGATCAATAAAAAATGATGGATGCTGTTTTCTATTGTTTTGTTCATTGTTACAAGTAAAGGGCAATTACATGCCAAGAATAGTAGAAAAAATATGACTGTGTTAGACATATTACTGGTTTGAGCAGTGAGATTTCTTATTAAGGAAAGATACTAGAATGCTTTATGAAGTTTATGAACTTGTAATTTGCTCCTGTAATTAGATGAGACTCTGTCAGACCCATCCTTCTACAATTTCATAATTGAGGGGCTTCTGCCTACAATAGAGTGTTCAATCAGATATACATGTACTTAATGTACTAACTATTTTAAAGATTGGCTGTGGCTTATGTAAAATAAGAACAATCGTTAGAGCATTTTAAAGGCTTCCTGGCACAAATTGCTTTTGCAATTTTCATTTCACTTTTAACTATAAAGTTAAGGCATCTTTAGTTATTTTTATTTTAAATTGCTCCTGCTGTTGTTCTCCTCCTAGGAAGTAGCCACTATTCTTTTTCCTTTCTCCTGGCCATTGTAATCTTTCTTACTTGAATAAAAACAAAGTGGTTTATTTTAAAAAAAGAGTTTTTAAATCCTCCCTTGCAGTTGTGTGGAAAATGCCTTACTATTATCAAATTGAAAAGGGGATAATGTGATGCAGTGACAAGTGAGTTTTATCAATGAGTGTTTTCCTTGGTGTTCTCGTTTTCCAGAAATTCTTTCTGCTGCATCCTTTTAACATCTGTGGCTGCAAAAGGTAATTCTGAAAACAAAGTAGCTGTAGAAAGGCAGGTGATTGATCAAGGCAGAAATTAAAATTGGGTACCAGTGGCATAATTTCTTACTTTTTAGGCCCACAGGAGTCCTGATACAAATTAATTGTTTCTGTGATTCTTAGACCTTCATCAATCAGATGTAAATTATACCATGCACGATTGGCTGCCTTTCCATTCTCAAGTTCCCCATAGAGAGCTTTGGCTGCCAACTGCTGCAGAGGCACAGGGGAGCCGCAGCCTGTCCATGGCCGCTCTGGGGTAACAGACGGAGCGATGGAAGGGACTTGTGACCACAAAAGCATGCCTGAGGATGCAGCCTGCAGCTTTCCAAGTCATTTTTGTTTAGGGCACCAGAGACATTTTTTCAAGCCAGGTATAATGTTACCAGACCTTGTGTGGCCAAGGTTTGATCTTTAAACATGGTTTCAGATAAATTTAAGAAGAATGCTAGAGCGCCTAGCAGACAGCAGGATTGAACATGAAATTAATCTCAAGATTGATTAGGGAAAAACAAATATATAAGGCTCTCAAAACAGGTTTCCTAAGATACTTTATGCACCTTTAGAGGCAGCAGTAATAATAATAGCTGAAACTTAATTAAAGGAACATAAAACACCTCAGCAAGGAGACCTTATGACCACATTTGTAGCTGAGTACTGAATTTAGCCTCAAGAAATATGAGATCTACTTTTCATCTCATAGCAACTTACCATTTCAAAAACTCATATTAAAGAGGTGCTTAGAAGCCACAGAGTTGCCTTACTCCATATGTAAAGAAAGAAGGGTTTGAAAAATGTTGAAGGGCACCTTTTCAAAGAAACATCACAATTAAAATTTTAAACATACATTGGAAAATGAGAAAATTGGAATGACCTGGATACAGGAAATGTAGATTTTTCTTCTTAAAGCATTCATTCGGATCCTCTTGGACTTGTCTTCACTGTAAATTATTTGTGTTTTGAATTATACACACACACATACACACACATATCTGACAAATACTAATTAAAGAGGAAAGTGAATTGACTCTCAGGGGCCCTTGAAATCAAGGACTGAGATTGCATGGATTCAAACCTCGGCTGGGCCCATGTGTGACTTTGACAGATTATTTAACCTCTTCAGTCTTTGGTTTCTTTATCTATAAAATGGACATAATAGCAGTTTATATTTCAGTAGATTGTGAAGAATAAATGAAGTGATTTATCTCTGTCTGTGCCTGATGCTTAGTAAATGTTACTGATAAGTGCATGTTAATTATCATTATTATTATTATATATATATATATATCATCTCTAACTCATTCAAACCATTAAAAAAGTGAAAATTTCCTTTTTAAGAAATGAATTCTTAGTTGAAATGTGAACATCTTCTTAGATAGGAATACCTTGTAGGTTTCTAGGAACACATATAACTGTAAAATACAATTTCTGTTTCTGTAGCTTATATCTACTTGCTATCAAGGAATTCTTCTCTGATCATATTTTCAACTCTCATTTATGGTTAATAATGTTTATTTCACAATGTTTGAGAATTATAGAAATAAATATTTGAATGAGATGACATCTGAAATGCTGAGCAGGATTTGGCTCACAGTAGGTTAATAAATCGGAGTAGGCAACGGCAACCCACTCCAGTACTCTTGCCTGGAGAATCCCATGGATGGGGGAGCCTGGTAGGCTACAGTCCATGGGGTCGCTAAGAATTGGACATGACTGACCTGACTTAGCAGCAGCAGGTTAATAAATATTAGCTTTTTAGATACATACTTGCCTTCTGTATAGGAAAGGGAATCAATGTTTAATGTTCCAAACAAAAAACCCTAGTTTTTTTTTTTTTTTTTACCATCCCATTGAAGCTTGAGATATTCCTGTAAACTACATGAGAATTTCTTCTTAAACTTTTCTCTTTTTTCCCCATGATAATTCTCTCCCAAGCACTCTGGGGCCACTACTTGAAGATACTTGAGTGGTGGTATCCACTACAGTCTCTTACTGGGACCTTACAATGTGTCAGTAGAGATAACTGGACTCTGAAAAAGGCAGTAGAATATGTAACATGCCTCCTGTGTGCTTGGGAAATCTTGCTATTATTGGCTAGTTGTTGGGAAGCAAGCACCTATGCTGTGAAATCTCCCTTGGCAAGGAATTACATGTGTCTTCATGGGGCTAATGGCAGCCTCCAACCTAGAGCCAACAAGAAAATGAAACTCTCAGTCCTGCAACTGAAGGAAACTGAGTGTTGTCCCAAACCATGTGATCAGGGAAGCAGATTCTTCCCCAGACCAGTTTCCAGAGGAGAGCACAGACTTGGCCAAGTCTTGTGAGCCCAAACAGAGGATTCAGTTAAGCCATTCCCAGACTTTATGCCCACAGAAATGGAGAGATAATAAATGTGCTTTTTAAAAAAGTCAGTAATTTTGTGGTAATTTGCCACATAGCAATAGATAACCAATACAAATTTTTTAAAAATTTAATCTTAAGGCAGAGTCTGCTTCAAAGGAAAGTGGCTTTTAGTTTAGCACCAAGGATTTATTGGATTGAAAATTTCCAAGGTATACCAGGCACATACACATCTGTAGAAAGTACCACGGACTATAGTCCGCCAGGCTCCTCTGTCCGTGGAATTCTCCAGGCAAGAATACTGGAGCAGGTTGCCATTTCCTTCTGCAGGGGATCTTCCCAACCCAGGTATCAAACCTGGGTCTCCTGCATTGCAGGCAGATTCTTTACCAACTGAGCCACTAGGGAAGCATCTATACCTAAAAAGATGAATTTGAGTCCTCACTCTGTCACTAAACTATTTGTTTAGATATATACAGTCTCTCTGAGCCTCAGTTTCATTGACCATAAAGTGGTAAAAATGCCATCTTTTTTTTTTTGGATTATTCTAAGGATTTCCTGAGTTAACCAACAAAAAATGTTTAGCATAGTACCAAATAACAGATGCTCAGTAAATAACTGTTTTTTATTAATAGTATCTTGGGACTACCTTGTATCCTTAAGTTTTGTAGAATGCCAATACATGTAGGGAGTCAAGAGGTAGGTGTGAAAATGGTAACCATTGAATACATTCTTACAATTTTTTGATCATGAAGAATTTTTGCTTTATAATGAAGAGATTTGATCCACTGATGTTTAACGTACTGGCACCATGTAATTATTCTAGAGATTGGTTTTATTTAAATGTGAAAAGCATAGTATTTGTTAAGGAAATTTGCTATGTGAAAATCAAAATCATGATGGACAAACAGACAAACATGGTTAATGCCTGTTTACAGTATTCATCAAAAACTTAACATTCTTTTTGAAAGACTCATCTGTTCTTTCCTTTCTATACCAGACACTGCTTCGGATCAACTTTTACAAGAAATTCTGACTTTTCTTTATTTCGTTCACAAATGATGCAGGATAACTTTTGTATGTTCTATGTTTGAGATGCCAGGGGATTTGGTTTTCACTTATCTCTGAAATAAGCATTTTAAAAGTCTTTAAATGGCCTTTTCTTTGGATTCTAATGTAACTAATTAAAGGTCCTTTCTTTTAAGAAATAAGGTAAAATATGTTAATAATAATAATAATAATTAGTTGCTGAGTTGTGTCCTACTCTTTGTGACCCCATGGACTATAGCCCGCCAGCCTCCTCTGTCCATGGAATTCTCCAGACAAATCTCCAGGGCCTCTTCTCAACCTAGAGATCAAACCTGGGCTCCTTCATTGTAGGCAGATTCTTTACCTTCTGAGCTACCAGGCAGCCAATAAAATATCTAGTCAGCTACTTTTTCATTTACCCATCAATAGTATTGAGTACCTACCTCCTCCCACATACAGTCCCATAATCTAGGAATATGGTCATGAAATACTCAAAACCATAACTTGTACCAGTGCCTTAGAATTTCAGCACTTTGAATTCAGCAGTAGTACATGCAAGATGAAATGCCTTTGATTGGCTTACAGAAAGCACTAAGATGAGACATTCAGAGATGCTTCTCGCTTCATTTACTAATTTTCCTGAAAATCAAAGCTATGTGTGTTAGTCGCTTAGTTGTGCCCGACTCTGCGACCCCATGGACTGCAGCCTACCAGGCTCCTCTGTCCATGAGATTTTTCTAGGCAAGAATACTGGAGTGGGTTGCCATTTCCTTCTCCAGGGATCTTTGCAACCCAAGGATCAAACCCAGGCCTCCTGCACTGCAGGCAGATTGTTTACCGAATGTCTTAGAATTGAAGCACTTTGATTTCAACAGTAGTACATGCAAGATGAAATGCCTGTGACTGGCTTGCAAAAAGCACTCAGATGAGACATTCAGGGATACAAGCAGCATCTCTGGATGTTGGCTTCATTTATTAATTTTCCTGAAAATCAAAGCTGTGTAGGATAATGTAATAAAATATAAGCAAGTGATAGTATGCAAATAACTATGTATACAAATACTTAATTGACAGTAACAACTAGATTTTATTAATTAAGATTTTGCTGTAAGAATTCTTTGTTCTTCCTCATTTCCAAATAAATATTAGCCACCCATGCAAGGTGTCATGGTAATCAGTCTTTAAGTTCTGCATGTTTTTGGTCTTTAGGCATATGAACCCATTTGATTTTGAGTTAGGGTTACAAGAAAAGTAAAACTCGATACCCATAAAATGTACATTTACTGCATATTGGTATGTAAGCATATGTGAGTAGAAACAGATGCATCACACATATTTCTACAGAGTAAATGGCCAGAGGGGTAGCTGGATTCAAAGAAGACTGAAGGACATTGTGGTAGATTGTATATTCTCAAAATTATCCATTGCTCCTTCCTACTGGCCCCTTCCTGCTAGAGAATTTACTTTTCTACCCAGTTGATGTTAGGCTAAGTTTGGGGCTTCCCTGGTAAACACTTCAGACAGTAAAGAATCCGCCTGTAATGCAGGAGACATGGGTTCATTCCCTGGGTTGGAAAGATCCTCTGGAAGAGGGCATGGAAACCCACTCCAGGATTCTTGCCTGGGGAATCCCCATGGACAGAGGAGCCTGGTGGGCTGCAGTCATGGGGTTGCAAAGAGTCGACCACGCCTCAGCACAGCATGGCACAGGACAGCAGCAACTTAGTTTTGGATTTGCTTTGGTAAATATGGTGTGTTGAAAATGATGTGACTTCCTGACTAACACTTTAATAGCCATTGTGCAATTCTGCATTACCCTTTTCCTGACTAACGCTTTAATAGCCATTGTGCAATTCTGCATTACCCTTTTCCCTCTGTGTGTTTCAGTTAGCAGTTATTCTTTCAAAGTGGGCCTTTCAATGAAGAGGTAATTGAGCAGAGCTGTAGCCAACCCACAAATGATAAATAATGTGAGCAAAAATAAAATTTTGTTGTTTGAAGTTATTGAAATTTGAGGTTTTATTTTTAGGTTACTTCAGCCTAACAGTCTAAGCTAGAGTTTCCAGACAACTACAATAGTTGAAACTGAATAGTTTCTGTGGGCCAAGAATGATATCTGTTAATTTCATACTTGTTTCACATGAACTTCACAATAATTACATGGTGTAGAAATGATCATGTTCCAATTCACAACTGGGGAAGCTGCAGCTCATCATATTAGCTCAGGGTTGACTAATAAGATATACGGAATATGAATAGGAGCATAAGTCTGGCTAATTTCTGAGTTTCACCCAGCAAGTCCTGTCTCATGAACTGTTAGAATTAGATATCATATGGTGCAATATGTTCATTTTACTAAAAAGTCATCTCAGGTCCTCAGTTGTCATATAGATATAAAGCTGAAACTTAAAACATTAATCTCTATGAGCTAGAAATCAAACCTATAGTCTCACAGTTTAGTACCCCTTTGTGGGTGTTACACACATATATGTAAAATTTTGCTTTGTAAATATGGAAAATAGAGTACATATGTATTTTTGATATTAGGACAATAAACCTTTAGATTAAGAATTAATTTGTAACATTATTTTTGCCAATATGATAGTATAGTACCTAAATAAATAATGAAAATTTTTGAGTTATTATTTTATATCCTATAAATATAGAGCAATTTTGATTTGTATTTTGTGGACTCTTGATTATGATATAGTGTTACCTGCTTTGATTTTCCTTTTACTTGGGAGTATAAAATATAAATAGGATTATTCCATTTCTTAAGCAGACTTGAAATTTGATCTTTTATTTCTTGCTTACTTTGTCATTAAAATGGGACATTCTATTTCATCCAGTTAAAAATATAGTTCTACCATATTTAGAAAAATAGCTTAGCTTTATTAAATGAAATATATAATTGCAATTTTTCTGTTATAAATATCTACTTAAAAACAAAAGTTAAAAAATTCCATTTATGAAATCTTGCATTAGCAAACCATGTAAATATATAAATGTGCCATAAAGCCTATTAATAGGCATTTTGTTTACATATTTTTATCTCAATTATCTATGCCCATAGGACTCATTCAATCAATTTTTCACTAAGTAGTTTTGAAAATATAATTACTCTTATGGGTAGGCCTATGAACAGCAGTGTCATTTATACTATAGTTCACTAATTGCACTTCGAAGCCATTATGATGAATTATACTCGTACATTCTTCAAGAAGATCAGTTAATGCTAATCATTTGTATCACATATATCACTTAGAAGAGATCTATCCATAAAAGTCTTTCATTTACAGCCACATTTCTTTTTAATTCTCTTGTAATGCAAGTTATAGGTGTAAATACATACAGCATGTGTTTCCTTTACTTGTGAGCCTTTGGACTTTCATTCTAAGTATTGAAATCTAGAGATAACTAATATTTTATGTTAGGAACAAAATTATTTACATTGAGATCCTGTGATCTCAATGATATCTCAAGAATAATAATTATTCTTATATAAGTAAGTCTGCTACATATAGTGACCTATATTTGGATCAGATTTTAAAAGCTTAAATAAAATCTCATTTCTGCTAATTTTTTAAATTATCCTTTTCAGTGTTCCCAGATCATATTTTTATATTTCTTCCTGTGCTCAACAAAGCTGATATTTAATGTGTCTCAGCTGAAGATGAGTGACAAGAACTTTTTTGTTTTTAAACATATATATAATGGGAATATTTTACAGATAATGAAGATATACACTAGATAATAAGCATGTTGTTTTATCATAAAATAATGATAAATCATTTGTAGACCCAGTAACATGACAGAAGATGACATAAATACATTGACTAAACTGTAAAAAAACCTCCTTTAAAATATAATTTTTTCCCTAAAATGTACCTAGAAGTGGTATTCCTGTAACTATTATAGAAATTGAGAAAGATTCTTATGGGAATAATTTTTGTAATTGTCACATATATTATAACAAAAAGGTAAGTATACTTTGAACATTATAGAAGTTGATTCATTATGAAGTATTAATTTTCTATTCAAAACAATTTTTAGAAATAATATAATTTCCTCTTCAAAAAAAAGTTACATTGTCATCATAATTTGAATTTATGACTTCATCTGATAAAATCAGGAGTGTAAGAGAAAGCAAATGGCTTTGGTGAGACTTTATGAGCTAGAGTAAAAGCTGACAGTAACATTTGGCTGATACTGTGTAAAGTTCAGATACCATACAAGATTTTATTTAGTCCTCACCCAAATAATGCCATTGTTCCCATTTTATAAATAATGAAACTGAGGCTCAGAGAAGTAACTTGCCTATCATTACACAGTTGTAAGAGAAAGCACTGGGCTTTAAAACCATTAGTCCTATTCCAGGATTGTAGTCTCTATGCTACAGTGAATTTTGGTGTATGCTTGAGTATTGAGATGTGGCTATAGTGAATACAAAGCCTACTCATTATACTCTATTTTGCTGTACAGAGTTTTACCAATATACAAACAAACACATTTGTTTGAGTTTGCCTGATATTTGTTATACAGTGGGAATGGACCAACTTTCTTTATCAACTCTTATAAACACCCAACACTAAGAAAATATTTAGCAATGTTGTCTTTAAATATCTTGTCCTTTAAGAAAACTGAACACCTTGAAATGTTACTTTCCAGTTGATATGCTTAATCATGCAGTAAAATCTCACTTTAAAATGTACCAACCATGGTTTTTAAACCAGATTAGTGCCCCCCAATACCTTATTCTAGTAAAAGACCAAGAATAGAAGTTCTGTCTTCTAACACCAGTGTTATATTTTATTTCTTTGAATTTCTGTTGCTATTACCTTATTTTTTAAATATTTGGATTTAGGATACATGTTGGTGGTTTTGTTTTGGTTTGGTTTGAAATTCAGAGAACTATTTTATTCAATATTCGAATAGAATGCTTGACATATAACTCAGGATTTC
This sequence comes from Cervus elaphus, assembly GCF_910594005.1. Classification (NCBI taxonomy): domain Eukaryota; kingdom Metazoa; phylum Chordata; class Mammalia; order Artiodactyla; family Cervidae; genus Cervus; species Cervus elaphus. Next base: position 53,328,404 of record NC_057842.1, on the reverse strand, counting down.
AGTTTTCAAAAATACAGTTACAGGATCTAGATTTACCCTTTCATCTTAACTGAAACACTGAACAAAATGTATGAAACAAAGGTTTTCACAAATTTTGGGCAACAGTCAGCACAGGATAATGAGTCTTGAAAGAGGGGGAAACATCAAAGAGAACGCTGTGATTTTTCCAGCTTATTGATTGGAGACTATGTTCAGGCTGCAGACCAGGTAAGAACAATCCAAATCCTGCTGGTCTTGCTGAGTTGAGGAGACAGCTCAGCAAGAGTCAGGGAGCCCAAGATCGCTATAAATAGTGGGGCAAAATGCAGTACAAGGAGAATGTATTGAGTGCTGTTCTATGTAGGTAGGTGAGAGGTAGCAACCTGAAGACAGAGAAAGAACCACTAGGAAGGAGCAGGCAGACCAATTATGAGACTCAGCTCACATAGGTCTGGGAATAGTTTGCATCCCTTCCAGCCGGAATGGAAAGAATCCTAATATGTGAGGTATTTACTGAGTCCTCATAATAGTATTGCCTTAATAGTGGGTCCAAATTGGCCCTAAGTTAATGGCTTTGCAGAACCCACACTATACAAAACTGAAAAGCAAGACTCAAAGAATCAATCTGATTTTAAATACTTTGTGTCCTGGAACAATGCTCACCTACATTTAAAGGACTACAATAAAATCTGGTGCCCAGAAAAGTAAAATGCAAAATGTCTTGTTTCCAGAGGGAACTTATCAAGAATGCAAAGGAATAGGAAACGACGAACAATAACTGGAAGAAAATTAATCAACAAAAGCAGACTGAGAAATGATAGATATGGTGAAATTAGTATGTTTAGAAAGGTAAAGGAAAGCATGAACATGACAAATAGAGAAAAGGATTATATAAAAAAGACTTAAACTTCTAGATGAAAATTTTAACATCTGAAAAAAAAATACTCTAGCAGGAATTAATAGTAGATTGGACACTAGAGAAGAAAGATCTATTGCTTGAAAATAGCAATAGAAACCATCTAAAGTGAAACACTTTAACCTGGAACAACAGATTGGTTCCAAATAAGGAAAGGAGTACATCAAGGCTGTACATTGTCACCCTGCTTATTTAACTTATATGCAGAGTACATCATGAGAAATGCTGGGCTGGATGAAGCACAAGCTGGAATCAAGATTGCCGGGAAAAATATCAATAACCTCAGATATGCAGAAAGTGAAGAACTAAAGAGCCTCTTGATGAAAGTGAAAGACGAGAATGAAAAAGTTGGCTTAAAACTCAACATTCAGAAAACTAAGATCATGGCATCCAGTCCCATCACTTCATGGCAAATAGATGGAGAAACAGTGGAAACAGTGAGAGACTTTATTTTCTTGGGCTCCAAGATCACTGCAGATGGTGATTGCAGCCATGAAATTAAAAGATGCTTGCTCACCAGTCCAGGCTTGGTATATGAGACAGGGCACTTGAGGCTGGTACACTGGGACAATCCTGAGGGATGGGATGGGGAACGAGGTGGGAGAGGAGTTCAGGATGGGGGACACATGTACATTTATTGCTGATTCATGTCAATATATGGCAAAAACCACTACAATACTGTAAAAATACTTAGCTTCTAATTAAAATAAATAAATTAATTTAAAGAAAAGATACTTGCTCCTTGGAAGAAAAGTTATGTCCAACCTAGACAGCATATTAAAAGGCAGAGACATTACTTTGCCAACAAAAGTCCATCTAGTCAAAGCTATGGTTTTTCCAGTAGTCATGTATGGATGAGAGAATTGGACTACAAAGAAAGCTGAGTGGCAAAGAATTGATGCTTTTGAACTGTGGTGTTGGAGAAGACTCTTGAGAGTCCCTTGGACTGCAAGGAGTTCCAACCAGTCCATCCTAAAGGAAATAGGTCCTGAATATTCATTGGAAGGACTGATGTTGAAGCTGAAGGTCCAATACTTTGGCCACCTGATGTGAAGAGCTGACTCATTGAAAAAGACCCTGATGCTGGGAAAGATTGAAGGCAGGAGGAGAAGGGGACGACAGAGGATGAGATGGCTGGATGGCATCACCGACCCAATGGACATGAGTTTGCGTAAACGCCGGGAGCTGGTGATGGACAGGGAGGCCTGGCGTGCTGCAGTCCATGGGGTCACAAAGAGTCGGACACGACTGAGCGACTGAACTGAACTGAACTGAAAGTGAAACACAGGGAGGAAAAAACTGAAAAAAATAGCAGAATATTAATGACATATGGGACAACACCATGTAGTCTAATATACATGTAATTGTAACCTCCAAAGTAGAGAGATTGGAGAGGGAAATGGCAACCCACTCCAGTGTTCTTGCCTGGAGAATCCCAAGCGCACAGGAGCCTGGTGGGCTGCCGTCTATGGGGTTGCACAGAGTTGGACACGACTGAAGTGATTTAGCAGCAGCAAGTAGAGAGATAATAGGGCTCAAAAATATTTGAAGGAATCATCAAAGTTTTAATAAAAATATTAAACCCACAGATCTCAGAAACTCACTGAAGCCCAAATAGAATATTTAAAATATGAAATGCATAGAAGTAGCCTTTGCAATAAATTATAATCTCTTTATTCTAAAGAGTTATTTGCATTCTATTCCCATTCTGAAGTCCAGTGAGGAACCTGAAGTCCAGAATGCTGATTTTCCCATAGTCCACAGTTTGTCTCTCAGGTCCTGGTGGTCAGAGGGCATCCCTCCTTATGCTGGGCTCAGTCGTGTGAGGTTTTGAGGTGCTGATTGGTAGACCCCCATAGCCTTTCAGTATGGTGCCTACAGATTCCAGAGGTCAAGAATATGTGGCTCTACATAGTTTGGGGGGATTTCCACATGTATTATGACCTTTTGCACGCAGAACTGACCCTGTTCATACAGGATGCTGAGTGCTAATGAACAATTAAGAATTGAGGGATAAAATTATTTATAAGTAATATTTGACTTGGCGTCTATGAGGGAAAAAGAAGAATAAGTAGGCGATGAAGAAAACTGGGATTGTTGTTTGTTATGGATGATAGAGAAGAAAACAGTTTGAGAGAAATCAGTTCATTGAGGAATTACATTAAAATCAACAAAGCAAATAATAACACAGTATGTAAAGATAAATTGGTACATAAAGTTCAAAATCTTTGTAACTAGGAACCAAAAATAAAGGGATGATTAACTTAGGCAACTGTTTTTATAGCGGTGTTTTCCCCATCCTTTTACTATTCAGTTTTCCAATATCTCCTGTCTAAACTGCATAGCACTATCACTTTTCTCTTTGAAACTCTCTCTTGCTGCTTAAAATTATTACTCTCTTATATAAAAATGTGGCTTCTTACCTTCGATCCACTAATTGGCTTTAGTACCCTCAAACCCTTCTCCTTTTTGCCTTCTCTGTGTACACTCTGATGACTGAAAAAAGAATCTACTCATTCCTAATTTTTCACACTCCTCCCTCCCATTTATTCTCCTTTCCTCTGGATATTTAGAGCTGTAGAGTGCAAAGATTCTATCTCAAAGAGAAGTTTTAGTTGTTTCAAGCACTGGTCTCATTAGACCCCTCATTAAATGTTGACTATATAACATAACTTTTGGAATAACGATGTTATGCCATGAGCTGTTGAGGTTTATGGGAAAATAGGAATTCTACTTCTATTTATTTATTTATTTATTTGTGTGTGTGAGTCAAAATTCTAGAAACTTAAATAAAACCTCCAGTAGTTTTCTTTTCCAATCACCTTAACACACCAACTTTTCCTAGAAGTAGGATTTTAAAATGTGTTTTAAAACCGTTTAAAACGGTATGCGTATAAAACTCAGAGCAAAAATCACATCTTTATTTTCACTAATATGTAATGAGACTTAGTATTTCCTTATGAAATTTGGCAAAAAGCCACAGTGTTGTTAGTAGTTCTTATGACTTTAACATTAAGAGAAATCATTGATATTTTCATATATAATTATGGATAACTAAAAGATTATTTACCCTCCTCAATGTTTTCAATTGCTGTTATTAGAATTATTGCTAGATATTGTTATTTAATGAAGTAATAAAAAATAAAACTTAATCTTTTAATAGATAAGTTTTTGGCACTGATAGTGATGGTGGCTTCATGAGTGTATACTCATCCTCAGACACATTGAGTTGTATGCATTAACTATCTATAGCTATTTGTATGTCAGTCATATCTCAAAGGAGTTAAGAGACTGTTTTGATAGCAGAATTTTAATATATTTGGTTTCCTATGCATGTATTTCCTGTCATGAATTTAAAAACACTGAGAAGGGGGAAATAGCACAAAACAAACCGAATTTCCTCTGCTAGGTATAAGCTAAAACTCCTGTCCTAGACACGGTGCAACAGGAAGAAAGTGGGGGAAACCATCAGACCATTCAGGTGTGACCCAAGTCAAACCCCTTACAGTTAGACAGTGAAAGTAACAAATAGATTCAAGCGGTTAGATCTGATAGACAGAGTGCCTGAGGAACTATGGATGGAGGTTCCTGACATTGTACAGGAGGCAGTGATCAAGACCATCCCCAAGAAAAAGAAATGCAAAAAAGCAAAATGGCTGTCTGAGGAGGCCTTACAAATATCTGTGAAAAGAAGAGAAGTGAAAGGCAAAGGAGAAAAGGAAAGATATACCCATTTGAATGCAGAGTTCTAAAGAATAGCAAGGAGAGATAGGAAAGCTTTCCTCAGTGATCAATGCAAAGAAATAGAGGAAAAAATAGAATGGGAAAGACTAGAGATCTCTTCAAGAAAATTAGAGATACCAAGGGAACATTTCATGCAAAGATGGGCTCAGTAAAGGACAGAAATGGTATGGATCTAACAGAAGCAGAGGATATTAAGAAGAGGTGGCAAGAATACACAGAACAACAGTACAAAAAAGATCTTCATGACCCAGATAATCACAATGGTGTGATCACTCACCTAGAGCCAGACATCCTGGAATGTGAAGTCAAGTGGGGGTTAAGAAGCGTCACTACGAACAAAGCTAGTGGAGGTGATGGAATTCCAGCTGAGCTATTTTAAGTCCTAAAAAATGATACAGATAAAGTGCTGCACTCAATATGCCAGCAAATTTGGAAAACTCAGCAGTGGCCACAGGACTGGAAAAGGTCAGTTTTCATTCCAATCCCTCCTTGGAAGAAAGGCAGTGCCAAAGAATGCTCAAACTACCGCACAATTGCACTCATCTCACACGCTAGTAAAGTAATGCTCAAAATTCTCCAAGCCAGGCTTCAACAGTACATGAACCGTGAACTTCCAGATGTTCAAGCTGGTTTTAGAAAAGGCAGAGGAACCAGAGATCAAATTGCCTACATCTGTTGGATCATCGAAAAAGCAAGAGATTTCCAGGAAAACATCTGCTTTATAAACAATGCCAAAGCCTTTGACTGTGTGGATCACAACAAACTGTGGAAAATTCTGAAAGAGATGGGAATGCCAGACCACCTGACCTGCCTCCTGAGAAACCTGTATGCAGGTCAGGAAGCAACAGTTAGAACTGGACATGGAATAGCAGACTGGTTTCAAATCAAGAAAGGAGTACATCAAGGCTGTATATTGTCACTTTGCTTATTTAACTTATATTCAGAGTACATCATGAGAAATGCTGGTCTGGATAAAGCAAAAGCTGGAATGAAGATTGCCGGGAGAAATATCAGTAACCTCAGATATGCAGATGATACCACCTTTATGGCAGAAAGCAAAGAAAAATAAAGAGCCTCTTGATGAAAATGAAAGAGGAGAGTGAAAAAGTTGGCTTAAAATTCAACATTCAGAACATTAAGAACATGGCATCTGGACCCATCATTTCATGGCAAATAGATAGGGAAACAATGGAAGCAGTGAAAGACTTTATTTTTTGGGAATCCAAAATCACTGCATATGGTGACTGTAACTATGAAATTAAAAGATGCTTGCTCCTTGGAAGAAAAGCTATGATCAACCTAGACAGCATATTAAAAAGTAGAGACATTACTTTACCAACAAAGTTTCATCTAGTCAAAGCTATGGTTTTTCCAGTAGTCATGTATGGGTGTAAGAATTGGACTATAAAGAAATCTGAGAGCCAAAGAATTGATGCTTTTGAACTGTGGTATTGGAGAAAACTTTTGAGAGTCCCTTGGACTGCAAGGAGATCCAACCAGTCCATCCTAAAGAAAATCAGTCCTGAATATTCATTGGAAGGACTGATGCTGAAGCTGAAGCTCTAATACTTTGGTCACCTGATGCGGAGAACTTACTCATTTGAAAAGACCCTGATGCCAGGAAAGATTGAAGGCGGGAGGAGAAGGGGATGGCAGAGGATGAGATGGTTGGATGGTATCACCGACCCAATGGACATGAGTTTGAGTAAACTCTGGGAGTTGCTGATGGACAGGGAAGCCTGGCGTGCTGCAGTCCATGGGGTCTCAAAGAGTCAGACATGACTGAGGGACTGATCTGACTGACGATTAGGAAGAAAGGCCTGTTTTGTTTTACCTGAGGCATAAGTGCCTGAGGCTACAAGTAATCTAGTGATTTTCTTCTAAGGGGGTTCCATTCAGTGCCCCATATAAAAGTATTTTCTCAGTTTAATATTATCTTTTATTGGAGGAAGACTGACAAAACAGCTTTCTGCTGTACTGCAGTGGCAGAGATCCAAATTGGGAGACAGGAGCAGAGATTCAAGTCTGGGCTCCAACTCTGGGTAGGTTATCTTTTCTACACTTAATGTTTTCATCCTTAGAAATAAAGGAATGTTGTTTTTTGATATTTAAGAGGCCTTTTCTTTCTTAAATCATGTGACTCTTCTCAAGAATATTGCTGCTAATCATGCTTTTGAGCATTTAGAGAAACTTCTTTATGATCAGGTGAATCTGTCTGGATGAATCCATCCTGTCCTAGTCCTCCCGTTCCTTGAAGAATGTACCTATATAGACTATCACATAGTCTCTGTATGACTATAGGTAAGTGGCTTGATTTCATCTACGCATCCAATCTCCTCCTTTGAAAATAATAATAATATTAATAATAATGACAATAGCAGTAATAATGTCCAAGAACAGTAAGAAATAAAATATCATATGTCATACACCTGGAATGGGATCTGGCACATAAGAAGGTGGTTAATTAACCTTAGACCTCAGTTCCTCTTGGAACAAAGGAAAACTAAATATTTCACTGAAGATTGGACCCCAGGACTTTTAAACTTTCACACTGTTCTGTTTAATATTGAACTAACAGGCTTGAGTGAGTGGATTATGTGTATGTGAGCGTTTGTCCATAATGTAACCCAGCAAGTTCCTGCTTGGAATCTATCTCTTAGTGATTCAATGAAAATAATCATTAACTTCTCCTCATCCTTTAGCTTCTCTTCTTTTTGTTCTCTCTCTTGAACTTCTTCAGTTAAAAAATGCTACTACCATTTTTTTTTACATGGTCTTAATTTTTTAAAAAATGATAGCTCCTGATAATGTCATTCAGTATGGTGAATAAGCATGGTATGGGGATTGTCCCCCAAAACTCTATTTCTTTGGTGCTGGTAGAATATTACATTCATACACGTATATGTTATACACATACACCTGTGTGTGTGTTCTTAGTCGCTTAGTGGGGTCCCACTCTTTGCAATCCAGTGGACTGTAGCCCACCAAGCTTCTCTGTCCATAGAATTCTCTGGGGAAAAATACTGGAATGGGTAGCCATTCCCTTCTCCAGGGGATCTTCCTGACCCAGGGATCAAACCTGGGTCTCCTGCATTGCAGGTTGAATCTTGACCATATGAGCCACCAGGAAAGCCCACACATACACCTATGTATGTATGTGTATATATATGTTCTAACTAAACTTTCTTCAGCATGCAATCAAAAATAAAATAATTTCATTTTATCAGAATACACGCTGAAAGCATTCATGACGGTTGTTACTGAACCACACTTGATTCTGCTCACTCAGCGTGCAGAAAAGCCAATCCACTGACACGGATTTGTGGCGAAGAAGCATAGTGTTTAATGCAGGACACCAAGGAAGGAGAGCAGGCAACTCATTCTCAAAAGACCTGAATTCCCCCAGGGCTTACAGGGAAGGGTTTTAAAGACCGTGTGAGGGAGAGGGTCATAGGGTACATGGTCAGCTTGTGCATAATTCTTTGATTGGTTGATGGTGAGGTAATGGGGTAAGGTTTCAGGAATTTCAATCAACAGTCTTCTAGTTCTAGCCCATCTGGGGTCTACATACTGGTGGTCAGCATGCAGTCAGCTTCCTCCTCCTGGTGGGGGTTTTAGTATCTGCACAGCAACTCAAGAATATTGCTCAGGATATTGTTTGTAGTCCTTGAGAGGGAACTTAAAAAGTCCTTGACCTTGTTTTATGGCTAAACTATTATTATTTTGTCTTACTTGGCTGCTTTTCTTTGCTTCTGTCTTTTTTCTCTTCTCTGATTAAATCTGCTGTTTGGAACTCAGGGAAGGCCTAGGAGGCTAAAGCTTTTCTACAAATAAAAAGAAAGATGGGAGACTTTGGCGGTGGAGAGTCTATCCTCAGGAAGACCCCGTAAGGTCCTACTTTGTTTCACAACTTAAAAATGTAAAAATATCTATAGAGAATATGAGCATATTGAATTTCCTTACCTTACTGTTTGTCAGACTGTATCCTAAGCAGATGATGTAATCTAATTGTATTGTCCTAGAAATATATAGAATTGTATTTTAATGTTTGAAAGGTCAGTACCTTTGGAACTTAAATCTTTCCTGTCTTCTCTGCTGAAAGCTCATTATCAAAGGATTACAAGATACCTTTAATAAAAAGTAGAATTTTATAAACTTAAATTTAGTTATTCTTTTCCATATATAGTTAAGTTCTTTCAATGAATACTCCCTAAATATATGGGAAAGGAATATATACTTTATTGAATGAGAAGTTAAATTTTTAGTAACATTCTTGATATGAACATAGATTTCTTTTGAGGCAATTTTTTGAACTTTAACTATCATTGAACATTATATATTTTTATCACTTCCAACCTTATTCTAACATTTTATTGCTTTACTTCAACCTGAAAATGGTCAAGTTCTTGAATAGTATTCTACTAGATACAGAATGAAACCCTGTTATTTTCTGAATTCAGCTTGGATTTTTTAGAACTTTGTTATCAGATGTATTTTAATAAAAATTTAAAATTACCCATTATATTCTTGGGTCTGTGCTGATCATTTAAGGAAAGACATTTTTCAAAAGGAATTCTTACTTTTATTCAGCTTCTAACTTGAGAATATAAATTTATTCCAATAAATAAATATCAGAATTACAAAGTAGCACCTCAGTGAGTTTAAAACAAAGAAGTAAAAATATGTAATTGATGCTATTAAGATCTGGGACCAAATGAGCTTTTTATAGTAATGGGAAATATTTCACTGGGAGTTATGAAGAATCTCCTTGTTTTTTGTTTGAATGGAGAATAAAAAGTGCTCAGAGGAGGAGAAACATGCTGCTAAGGGTCACTTAATAGCTAATGCTAGAGCTGAGAATATAGCTCAAATATTTTGACTCTTAGTTTAATGTCAGATTTCCTGGGAGTCTGTGTGAACTGGACATATATTTCGATGTTGGGTCAACCCATATAAGATTATTTGTAAAATGATCATGTGAAAGAGACTGGCCAGATCACATTAAGCTCTGAGAAGGAAGAAATCTGAAATTTCTTTAATATAGATAGGCTGATTTAGCACTTCTGTTATAAGAGATGCGACAATAATAATGCCACTATTATAATGCCATTTTTGTAATAATAGCACTTCTGTTATAAAACACCATTATTATAGAAATGCTGTTATAAGAAAAGCTCTGTTATTTAGAATTGCTCCTGCAATAAAAGTGCTAAAAAGTCTTCTTATATTATAGAAAATTATTGCAAATTTTTCTTCCTTTGCAATGAAATTTTCATTCCAAATCTTATTTGATTCTCCTGTAAAGTGGCTCTCAGATTTTATTCTGATAACTCTGAGGTCTGGGCCAGATTGCTGTTTAGGACAGGAAATTGCTTGACAGCCAAAGTCGCTTGGTCAAATAAGTCTGCTTTCTGTTTGTCAGTTTCTACGAGGTCAAGTGCATCTTCTTGTGCTTTTTCATTCTCAAATACTATATTATTTTACTGTCTTTCTCAAAATACTATGTGCTACCTTTATATAGAGGGTTCAGGTAGTTTTGCTTCACTGAAGTTAGATAGCTACAATCTTGCCTTTGCATTAGTTCCATCAAATAAACAAAAAGAGTGTAATTGATTAGAACAATAATTTAAAGTTTAAATTATAACTCACTTATAATTTATAATGAACAGGGTGAATTTTAATAACCCTACATGCTGCAGATATGAAGTAGGAACTGAAGGAAAGGCATGTTTATAAATATAGAGATGCATTACAATACATATTCTGTTTACCTGCTCAGTCATGTCTGACTCTTTGCGACCCCATGGACAGTAGCCCACCAGGCTCCTCTGTCCCTGGGATTCTCCAGGCAAAATACATATATCTCTTAGTAAAGAATTGAATCACCATGTGATTGCTTATGTTAGGGCTGTTGCTTTTTAGAAAATTATTTATAGGACTTGGTAAAGGCCAGCTAGAGTTTTCTTACAGTCAACACTATATCACATAAAATCATGGGCTTTAAGGAATTTTAATGATTATGTCAGTGGTTTCCATATACTTTTAAAAATCAGAAAATACATTTCAAAAATGAAATTTTATTCAGAATCCCCAGCATCTAAACAGATAAATGATGTTTTACTAGCCTAAAGTATCATCTATGGTTACAATATTTTCTTGTTATAAAATCAGTCAATGAATCTTTTTTGACCTGATGATCATACATTTGAAATTGGAGGATACGTGTGCTGTTCCTCTCCTCTGGCTGCCTTGATATATAATTTAATTCTGTATTTTGACTTGGTTGCACAGTATCAGACTATCCTAAGACTGATAGATAAGTAGTTGCAGATGATAATTTTCCCATAAAAGAGTGCCTTGAACTGTTTCATTCTCTTAATTGAACAGATAAATTTGAAAGAGTAGAGGGAAGGATTTTTGGTTTCAAGAATGAATATAACTATACCTCAAAACAGATCACAATCTTTACCCCGGTCAGAGAATCGGCACCTAGAACCTAAAGTCCTAAAATTATCTCTAAGACTATGATTTCAGGACATACTTTATTATATATTCTCTTGTTATTCTACAGCCAACTTTTGGCTGTCAGTGTGTGTGTGCTATCTGATACACCATGGCAGTGTCTAGCAATTAGCTGAATATGTAGCACACACGTGCTGGGGAAAACACCTGTCAGAAAGATACACAAATAGAATAACTGGTAGCAGAGGAGAACACACTGGTTTATGGATAATATTTTTACTGATATTTCAGTTTGTTTTTGAAGTTAAAGTTGTGAACAAGTGTTTTCAAGATTAAATTTGAATCATAAGGGCAAGGTAATTGTTAAAACACCAAGTTCTTCAATAAAGTATTTCTAAATCATCAGCCAAATTCAATGATCCATTCAATATTTTTTCACTAACTAGTTACCAGTACCTGCATTAACATCCCTGTGTGTTAGCACAGAGTTTGGCAACTCTGACCATGAAAGATATTTGTTTTTACAGTGAGATAAATCATGTTTTCCTGAAACTTCTAACATAGTTCAAGTTCTATTCCTTGGGATCAGACTGAACAAATCTGCATTTTGCCTTTAGGTATTAGAGGATGATTTTTATTTCATTTTCTCCCTCTGAATGTCTAATTTTCTTAGTTCCTTTTATTGTTTTTCACATAACTTGCTCTGATTGCCCTTCCTTGTTGCCTCTCTTCCAAATGAATTCTGTAAGCCTATATAGGCCCTTTAAGAAATGATTCTTAGACCTGAATACAGACTTGGATGTTGTTTGACTTCATAGAGATTTGTGACTAATTATTACCCTACTCTCTCTGGATATGGAAAAAAAATGAAAGTTTTATTGAACTAATAAGATTCTATTAATTATGCTATTTGCGTGCATGTGTGCTATATTGCTTCAGTCCTAGCCAATTCTTTGTGACCCCATGGACTGCAGCCTGCCAGGCTCACTGTCCATGGGATTCTACTAGAGTGGGTTGCCATGCCATCCTCCAGGGGATCTTCCTGACCCAGGGACTGAACCTGCATCTCCTGTGACTCCTGCATTGCAGGTGGACTCTTGACTGCTAAGCTGCCGGGGAAGCCCATGTTATTTACTCCATATGATATTATTGCCAAAAAATTTCACAGTCCCCCCCCCCCCCCCCCCCAGTAATATGTGTATTTTGGTATTTATCATGATATTTCCTGAATTTGCCTTTAGGAACTGGAATGGAAGATTTTAAATTTAATTCAAATAATTATAACTTAGACTCATTCTACCCTATAATTTTTATTTTTGGTTCTGTCATCCATTGTATTTCTTTTTAAAAAATATTTATTGTGTTTATTATTTATTTATTTAGCTGCTCTGCATCTTAGAGGCGGCATTAATAGCTCCACCGCCTATGCATGACTCAGCAGTATCGCCTTGCTTCCATGGCTGCCTGGCTTTCCTCCACAGGCATTTCCCACCACAGTCTCCTCTCTCTTGTCCCCCTCGGTCTGTCTCTCTGCAGTCAGCAGCAGCCTTCGCCCTGGGATTGCTGCACAATCCCCATGCTGCAGCTTCCAGCCGCTGCCCCTTCTAGGGGACCCGCATCGCTGTCTGGGGTATGTATGGCTGTCACAGGACTGTCTGATTCTCATTCCATTTAGGCTGCCCCAGATCAGCTACTTCACTCTCAGCCTTAAATGTTTCTCCTCTGTCTGACCCAGACAACTGCCCTGATGTGGGGATCGGACCCCTGCTTCAGTTCCCCCACACGATGAGCTCAGGTCCAGTCCTACTAACACTCCTGTTTTTCCCCCAGGTACCTTCATCCTACTGAGTTTTGTGTGGTTCTATATATTCTTTTCCACTGGTCAGGTCCTCCTGTCCGCTGTCAGCTGGTGTTCTGCAAGCACTGCTGTGTCTGAAGGTGTGTTCCTGATGGATCCTTGAGAGAGAGATGGACTCCACGTCCACCCACTCCTCCACCGTCTTGTTTCCCCTGCTGTGCATCTTAGTTGCAGTATGCAGGGCCTCAATTCTTTATTGTCGCATGCAGGATCCCTTAGTTTTGGCATGCAAACTCTTAGTTGTGGTGTGTGGGGTCTAATTTCCTGCCTAGGGATTCACCATGGGGTCCCTGCACTGGGAACACAGAATTTTAGCCACTTGACCACCAGGGAAGTCCCATCCATTGTATTTCTTTATGCAGCCTTGTGATCTGAAACTGTGATAAAAGTATCTATTTTTGTTTGAGGGCTGAAGGAGAATTTTAAAAATCACAGAGGATAACTCTTTAAGTATCATTGTTTTTAAAGATAGGTACATTGTATCTATCACATTTCTAAAACCATTCCACTTTAGTAACTTTATCATTAATTTTTAAAATTATACTCATGTTATTTATCCAGCATACTCACAGTCTATAGTTTAATTCTGGAATTTTAGTTGGGAATTGATGTTTAACTTACACTGTATTTGATTGAGGAAATCTCTTGACCTGTTTTTTTTTTTTTTTTTTTACTATTTTTTCCCTGTTGGATTACTGCAACACTTCTAGTTTTTTGACACTAATGAAGTAAAAAAAATCATGGTTGGTGAATTTTGGAAATTCTAGGAAATGGCTTACTACTGGCTGCCAATAGTTCAGGAAGTAGAATTTGCCTTAGTGAATTTGCCAAAAAATTCTGTTGTTTACATTTGAGCATACTGTGAATGGATCTGTTTCTCAGAAGTGAACTTCCACTAACCAAACTCACTGGGGACATGTACAAATAAAACTGTCACCCTATCAATTTATAATGATATGCAACCTCATGGGAGATAAAAGTATCCTGAATATAGATTGAGGTAACTTTGACATTTTACTCAGAGGGTTAGCTTGTTGGGCATGAAATTAAATCTAGTATTTAATGGCAGGAAACAGTTACAGCAGTTTCCTTATTTAGATAACTTAGGTTAGGAATGAATTGTTCAAGCCTGTGAGCCAGAACATCCTTTTTCTTCTCTTCTAGACTCAAACTCTGGTTATTCTTGTTCCAGGCATACTAATCTCTTTCATACTGACAAGTCTTTCTTTGTTGTATATTAATTCATTCAATCAAGCCTTGTTATCTGATAGCCTCTCCTGTTCTTTAGATGACTTTTGATCTCTGATTCATTCTAATATATGTCAGGTTTACAATTCTACAAGAAATATTACTTTTCTTATTTCCAAGTGGAAGAAACAGCAAACATCTGTATTAATTGGTGGCTGACTTTTGAATCTCGTATAGTATAGGTGGAATTTTATCATCTGATATATGTGTGTGTGTGTGTGTGACCTGTAAATACTTTTTAAAGGCAATATTTCCATTAGAAGTCTGGATGTTTGACCACTCTTGAAACATTTTATTTTCAATTTTAAGAGCTGCCAAGTAAAACTGAAAGACTCTCACCCCATCAACAGACTGTAACCAAGTAGTGCTGCTTGCTCTGGACAGAGCCTGTGTTCCCAGATTCACTAGTTCCCTGCGAGTGACCTCGTTCCTTTATACGACCTGCATGACCCATACAGGCATTTGAGCTGTGAAACCTGAATGGTGTCTCCAGTACCATTTTCTTCCTCACTCCTTCCCAAGAATACCTTCCAGCCTTCAGCCATTTCCTTAAATATTGCCAACTGAGGTTCAGAAATCTCACTTGCAAGCTCTCTTAGTACCCTGAGATTAATATGTCAAGATAAAGACATTTGGACTCGTTGGGGATGGCTAGATATGTTTTTACAGTCTCTTTAATTATGATTTTTCTTTCCATTTTCTATTCAGTAATATTAATAGTATATCTCAATTTAACAATATCAAGCAGTGTGTCTATTCGTTGTTTAATCACTGTTTAAATCAATGTTCCATAACAATAGTGAAATGTTTATATCAATGCAAACATTTGCTATTATAAATAATTGTAGTAATCATTTATTCTGTATAAATTTGTTAATAATAAAATATATAATATTGCTTTATATTGCCTAGTAAAGATTTGAGAGGAAATATGACAGTATTGCTAGAAATCTTATGTTGCAGGCAATACATATGAAAAAAAAAACCTAGATTAAAAAAACACTTGCTGTGACCAAGGGAGAAAAAGGAATGAAATGAGCAGAGCAGGTCTACCTAATAATGTTTGTTGTGATTTTGCAAGGATAGAGAAACCAAAAATGGAGAAATGCACTATGGGTTAGTATAAAGATGGGCTTGGCTCTCACAGAGCTGATTTCAAATGCTGACCGGTTTAGCCTCGAGAGCCTGGGCAAGACTTTTCTGAATTGAACCTCAGTTTCATCAACTATAGAAATAAAATTAAGAAAAGAGGAGTTTTTTTTTTTTTTTTTTTAATTTCCTGTCTTCAGTAGATTTGGGGATTCTAGAGAAAATGGAGCATGAATGCATTCAGCTTGTAATCTCTGTGTTTCCCATAGGTGTTTGTCCTTAAATTTCAAGGCATCCTTTTTAATACCTACATTTATTTATTTTTTATTATGGATTTACCTTTACATTTATGATATCTTCTTTTGTTGGTTTCTTTTTGCTAATAGGTGTAATGGAGTCTCAAAATAACTTGTTGTTAGCAGGATATAAAAATTATAAGCCCAGTAATAGGTACTTTATATTTTGCTTCAGTTTTGATCAATTTAGTGCTGGGAAGTTGAGGAAATAAAGGTTTTCAATACTATATGATCTTGAAACACTTAATCTGAAGAATGATTTGTAACACCTTAGCAGTTGAGTAGTATAAAACATACTTTTATTGGAGACAGACAGAATGGCTAAATACAGAAAAATATTACCCTTAGGTATATTGAATGATTTTGATATTTTTTTCAGTAATATAATTTTGTTGGTTTGTTCCACAAAGACTGTAACTGTGTATTTGTCTGTGAATGGATTTCCTTTGAGCAGTTTAGAAAATGTGTTGGCTTTCTTATCTGCTAGTGATTTACCCTGACTATAGTCTTCAGCCCCTAAAATGCCTTGTAATTTCCTCTTAAATCAAAACTGTAAAATAACTCTTTCTTATTTTGGGAATACAGGGTAGTTTTGATCATATAAACCTGGGATCAAAACCTGAGTATAGTACTTATTAACTCCCAATTATTGAATAAATTATATAAAACTCTTGGCCTTGGTTCCATCGTCTGTAAAATAAGGAAAATAGTATTTATCCTAGGGAATGTTCTGAGGATCATGTGAAGGTATAAATATCGTCCCGTAGAATCCATTCTGTGAATTATGCTGGTTTCTCTTCCGTCTCCTTCCCTTCCTTTCTTCCTTCTCTGTCAAATGCGGCTCTTGTTGTCGAGTTGCCAAGTCATCTTCAACTCTTCTGTGACCCCATGGACTGTAGCCTGCTAGCTCCTCTGTCCATGGAAGTTCCCAGGCAAGAATGCTGGAATGAGTTGCCGTTCACTTCTCCAGGAGATCTTTCCCAACCCAGGGATCAAACCCTACATTGGCAGACAGCTTCTTTACCACTGAGACACCAGGGAAGCCCATATCAAATGCACTTTAATACATCCATCATATGTATTTCTATGAGATTCTGTGCTTTTAAAAGTTCAACCCAATATTTTTAGGGCACCTCTCTGTGTTAAAGGACTTAGTTAGATACTGGAATTCAGAGATGGGGAAGAAGATAACACTTTCGTTTTCAAAGTGATAGAAGTTGAAATATAAGTAAGCCAACAGTCATGATACAGTGTGACATGTTCCATTTTTAGTAGGAGGTGCTGTAGGGACTCAGGTCAGTCTGGAAGATCAGGAAGGCTGTCTGTATGAGTATGCACTGCAGCTTTCAGTTAAAGGGAGGAGGAATGATCCTGGCAGATAAGGAAGCAGTTCAGGCTGAGGCCTAAGAGGATCTAGCACGTTTCAGTTTAGTTCAGCCGCTCAGTCATGTCCGCTCTTTGCGACCCCATGAATCGCAGCACGCCAGGCCTCCCTGTCCATCACCAACTCCCGGAGTCCACGCAAACCCATGTCCGTTGAGTCACTGATGCCATCCAGCCAACTCATCCTCATTCGTCCCCTTCTCCTCCTGCCCCCAATCTTCCCAGGATCAGGGTCTTTTCAAATGAGTCAGCTCTTCCCATCAGGTGGCCAAAGTATTGGAGTTTCAGCTTCAACATCAGTCCCTACAATGAACACCCAGGACTGATTTCCTTTAGGATGGACTGGTTGGATCTCCTTGCAGTCCAAGGGACTCTCAAGAGTCTTCTCCAACACCACAGTTCAAAAGCATCAATTCTTTGGTGCTCAGCTTTCTTTATAGTCCAACTCTCACATCCATACATGACTACTGGCAAAACCATAGCCTTGACTAGATGGACCTTTGTTGGCAAAGTAATGTCTCTGCTTTTTAGTATGCTATCTAGGTTGGTCATAACTTTCCTTCCAAGGAGTAAGCGTCTTTTAATTTCATGGCTGCAGTCACCATCTGCAATGATTTTGGAGCCTTAAAAAATAAAGCCTGATACTGTTTCCACTGTTTCCCCATCTATTTCCCATGAAGTGATGGGACCAGATGCCATGATCTTAGTTTTCTGAATGTTGAACTTTAAGCCAACATTTTCACTCTCCTCCTTCACTTTCATGAAGAGGCTTTTTAGTTCCTCTTCACTTTCTGCCATAACGGTGGTGTCATCTGCATATCTGAGGTTATTGATATTTCTCCCGGCAATCTTGATTCCAGCTTGTGCTTCTTCCAGCCCAGCATTTCTCATGATGTACTCTGCATATAAGTTAAATAAGCAGGGTGACAATATACAGCCTTGACGTACTCCTTTTCCTATTTTGAACCAGTCTGTTGTTCCATGTCCAGTTCTAACTGTTGCTTCCTGACCTGCATATAGGTTTCTCAAGAGGCAGGTCAGGTGGTCTATTATTCCCATCTCTTTCAGAATTTTCCACAGTTTATTGTGATCCACACAGTCAAAGGCTTTGACATAGTCAATAAAGCAGAAATAGATGTTTTTCTGGAACTCTCTTGCTTTTTCAATGATCCAACAGATGTTGGCAATTTGATCTCTGGTTCCTCTGCCTTTTCTAAAACCAGCTTGAACATCTAGAAGTTCACAGTTCAAGTATTGCTGAAACCTGGCTTGGAGAATTTTAAGCATTACTTTACTAGCATGTGAGATGAGTGCAATTGTGCGGTAGTTTGAGCATTCTTTGGCACTGCCTTTCTTCCAAGGAGGGATTGGAATGAAAACTGACCTTTTCCTGTCCTGTGGGCACTGTTGAGTTTTCCAAATTTGCTGGCATATTGAGTGCAGCACTTTATCTGCATCATTTTTTAGGACTTAAAATAGCTCAGCTGGAATTCCATCACCTCCACTAGCTTTGTTCGTAGTGATGTTTCCTAAGACCCACTTGACTTCACACTTCAGGATGTCTGGCTCTAGGTGAGTGATCACACCATTGTGATTATCTGGGTCGTGAAGATCTTTTTTGTACAGTTCTTCTGTGTATTCTTGCCACCTCTTCTTAATATCTTCTACTTCTGTTAGGTCCATAGCATTTCTGTCCTTTATTGAGCCCATCTTTGCATGAAATGTTCCCTTGATATCTCTAATTTTCTTGAAGAGATCTCTAGTCTTTCCCATTGTATTGTTTTCCTCTATTTCTTTGCATTGATCACTGAGGAAGGCTTTCTTATCTCTCCTTGCTATTCTTTGGAACTCTGCATTCAGATGGGATTATCTTTCCTTTTCTCCTTTGCTTTTTGCTTCCCTTCTTTTCACAGGTATTTGTAAGACCTCCTCAGAGAGCCATTTTGCTTTTCTACATTTCTTTTTCTCAGGGATGGTCTTGATTCCTAATAATTTAATACATACATTTGTAGCACTTAAATTTAAATCTTTAACCCTGTCAATTTCTCTGTTTTCTAAATTCATACGTTCAAGTTTCCCTCATTATGGGAGAAATGGCTAAAATTATCTAAGCATTTGCTAACTCATCCTTGACTTTTTTCTTTACACTCTTTTCTTATATCAGATTTATTAACAAAGCAACCAATCCTATATTTTTCTCCACATATCTATTTTTGCTGCTGTATTACAAGTGGCTAATTGCTCCAGGGAATTTGTAACATTCTAAAAGACCCCTCTTCTCTTATGGTACTCTATCCTTTTTTTCATATTATTTAACACAATAGAAGTTATTTATTGGTTCTTTCCACTAGATTATAAGATTATAAGGAAAACTTGACTGAAAAAGAATCATAAGAGCTGTTTACTGAAAAAAAAGCATATAGTACGAGCTGTGAATTCAGTTTTATTTGGGTACTCACTGAAGCCTATAGCCCAGGAGAAAGCCTCTCAGATAGTGTTGATGAACTGATCTGAAGAGGTAGGGGTAGGGGAGGTCTACCTAAATATCTAAGCTAAATATATATATTTAGCTTCCCAGGTGGTGCTAATGGTAAAGAACCTGTCTGCCCATGAAGGAGACTTAAGAGACACAAGTTCCATCTCTGAGTCAGGAAGATCCCCTGGAAGAGGACATGGCAACCTACTCCAGTATTCTTGCCTGAAAAATCCCATGGACAGAGGAGTCTGGCCGGCTACCGTCCATAGGGTCACAAAGAGTTGTACACGACTAATATACACACACACGTGCACCCACAAACATGTAATTTGGTGAAGAAGGTACATGCTGTCAGACATAAGTGTCTCAGTAGAAGGTAGCTGCTAGTCATGAGGATCAGATGCCTCTGTTAATGGTTTGAGTGATTTTCTCGGTATGAGAAGATATAAGAATTAGGTTCATAAAATTTTCTCCTGAAAATGTCTATCTGAAGGCCTGTTCTGTAAGGTTTTGCTAGAGCACAGAATGCTTCATTCTGACCACCACCCTGAACTCCTTTCAGGGTGTGTTAAAGGTCAATGGTTGCAGTGGCTAGAAACCTAATCTTGTGGTGCCAGATGGGGAGTGACACATTTTAGTCTGTAAAGGCAGGAAGAACCGTGTTTGATTTGTTGTTCATGTCTTCGGTGTCTAGCACATTGCCTAGTACATAATAAGCTCCTTATAAAGAGAAGGCAATTCCATTAACAATCGTGCTATATTAAATTTGTTTTCCTTTTTCATACAGTTTTATAATCTTACTGTGGGTAAAACCCTTAAACTCTTTAGGACAGGTTTTTAAAAGAAATCTGTCTATGGAAAATGCTGTATTAGATAATCAAACGGTCCTGTATAAAATTCTTTGCTCTTGTTGTTGCCTAATTATTTGATCAGGTACTTGATTTAGTAACTAAAAATAAACTATTTATTTTATCAGTTTTATTATTTTATTGATTATGTATTTACATGTTTCCATGCTCTTAAGGTGTGGAGATCCACTTACTTTATATAATATGATTCATTATTGATTGCCTTCTATTCTTGCACATTAGCATTTTGTAGATCTATTTTATCCTCTGCATTATAGTACCTCTTTTCTTTCCTTTTCTTTTCTTTATGATGCTAGTTCTGGATTGTCTCCTACCACTGTTTCTATTGGATACCATCTGTTGATTTGAAACAACAACAATCTCCTTTGAAAAATCTTCTAAGGATTCCTGACTTAAACTTCTTTTCCTTCTTATGGCTGTAAACCTTTGAACTTTGCAGCTAACACTGTATGTGATAATAGTTACAGTCCTATTTTTGTCTACTTCCTTCTACTTTCTGTATTTTCTTTGGATTAAGTCATATATTTTGGAATAATAATATTGCTGTGGCTAACAGTGTCTTAAAAATGCACTTTTAATATAATCATTATACAGTGATTATTATTGATTTCATAAATTTATAATTCGTTCAATAATATTTATTGTTTATCTACTATGCATTAGGCCATGATGTTAAATAGGTATTTGTTATTCATATTGACATCAGATCATAGGGATGTTCTTTTAATTAATTTTTTAAGCTTTTATCAATTCCATTCAGTTCAAATAATTGGAATTAACTTATGGGATTGTAGTAATTTCCTTATTTAAATTTCAATTTTCTTATAGATTTTTGTTTTCCAGCACTGTGCACCAGCCACTGAGCTATGATTTTTGTACAGAGAGGTTTTTAGTTGATAATTCTTAGTTAACAATACTTACTGTGTGTTACTGCACTGAGCAATAAAGCCATCATAGCTCTTCCCTCATGGAAACAAATTTCTGAAGAAGACAATTTTCTAGTAAACAAATAAATATGAATTACAAATTCTGATAAATGATGTGGAGAAAGTAATGTGTATTGAGAAAGAACAGCAAGGAAGAATTACTTTTGTCGATCTAGCTCAATATATTCCACCTCTTGCCTCAGTTATGGGCAGACAGTTTTCTCTTGTCTGTTCTATTTTTTCGTTGTATGTTAACATGTGGTGCCTCAAACTTAACATCTTCTTCCTCTCCTCTTTCCTCTTCTCTTCCTCCTTATTCTTCACCTCTCCTTTCTCTTTCTTCTTCCTGTTGCCTACTGAAAATTCACTTTCTGCCATAAGATGTGGAGGGAACTTATAAATGGTAATTCTGTACATTTAAATTGCAGGGTAACTATTCATATTATTGTGCACATTTTACTGATAAGAGAACTGAGTCTTTAAATAGTGAAGTAGCTTTTTCTGATCACTTAATAACAAATCTTCAAGCAGAGATTCTAACTTAGGTTTTCTGATTCCAAAGTTCATGTTCTTTATTTTGTGATGCCATCTTCCCAGTATTTATCTGCCCACTCTGTGTTAAGATTATATGCATTTCTTTGCGTAATTTTATAACAACTCTATTAAGTAGACATTACCTTCATTTTACATATGAAACTCAGACGTGTTAAATAACTGTCCCAGTGTCACATAGACTGGGAAGAAACTGAAGTAGGCTATGAGTCCAGACGCCTCAGAATCTAAAGATCATGTGCTTTGTTGTTCACTATGTACCATCATTTCCTACCATAACACAAGAATGTGTTGCTTATTTCTTTATCTTGCCTAAGAAGACCTAGTGCTCTAGAGGAAGTCTTAAGACTTCCTTAAGACTGCTCTCAGTAATTGTATATTAAATGAAAGATTTTATGGGCAACTTATTTAATGTTATTAAAATTGTAAAAAATGTGATTATAATGATTTTATTCATTTTGGAGCTAATGATTCACCCTGCCCTTGTTTTCAGGCTATAGTGTTTAAAACAATTTGCTTCAGCCAAGCCTGTAACTCTGTAGATGCTGTCATCCTGTCAAAACACACTCCAGCTTCCTCTATGAAATTAAGTTCAAATGAGAGAGGTGATTTTCATATCACATTTATTCATTAATCCATTCAGCAGATATATGAGTATCTATTAGGTGTCTGGAGCAATACTAGGCACTATGAATGGCAGGGAGAAACTCACACGGATCTTGCCTTACGGACAACTTAGTGATGGAGAAATACAAGAACCGAATATTAACACAGATAAATATAAAATTACAAACTGAAATAAATAGGCTGCATTCAATGCTAAAAATGTGTGTCTGTCACTAAAGAGGTAAGCGTGATATTGTGGGAGCAGTGAATTTAGTGGGGCCTATCAGGAAGGATTGCCTTTAAGATAGGATAAGAAGTTTTAAACTCCATATTTTTATGCCTTTAGTACCTGGGAAGGAGTGTAGACAGTATATTACTAGAAAGTGGTACCATTAGTTGTTCTTGCATACTCTTGGAATTTAGCATATAGTATAAAACATATATTTTCTTCTCATTAAGGCACTTATCAGGCCCCAGAGAGCCTCCTGTAATTGGCATATCTCATACCTCTCTCTTTTCTCTCAGAGTGCCACTAAAATTCCTCTATCCATTCATCTTCTTGCTAGGGTCCCAGATCTGTCCTGTAGATCCTGAATGCCTCTGGGGGTGGCTTTATGGGAGAAAGGAGGAAATAATTCCAGAACAGAACAGACAATTCTTGAACAGAACAGATAATCTTCTTGATTTTGAGAGACAGAGAATAGCACACTCAAGAAACCAGGGAGGGAAGAAGGGATGGTCACCACGGCAGAAGCACAGGGAAAGAGTAATTTGAAAAGAGGTTGTAGGAAAGGTGTGAGTCAGACAAAGATTTGAACTCAAAGTTCAGCAAGTGCCTCAAGTGGGAAAGGAATAAAGAATGTTGGGCTGATTTTACTGCATTTGTCTTTCTCTAGGATCTTAGACCACCGAATGTTGTCTGTTTTGATTAGTCCTACACTCCAATTTTTTTTCTCCTGATCCCTGAGACTGAAGAAAGCTCTTGAGTATCAGGATACCACTTTTTTTTTCCCTCCTCTGCCTTAATGGCCTGTGCTGCAAATCTGTAGATTCCTGAGGGAAAAATGAGTGAAATATATCTGAATCAAACAAACGTTCTCAAATCTTAGCTTCTATGGTTACTTTTTTTTATACCTTTAAAGCTTTAAAAAAATTTTTTTTATTGCTCCAAAGAAGCATTTATTAGACTGACATTTGGCTTCTAAACTGAAACACTAGAAGCTAGAAGCACATTCCATAGTATCATGAGCCTTAATACAAAACCTGATAAATACATTGTTGTAATTGTAGTTTAATTCACTCATTCTAAAGAAAATATTAGCAAATATTATCCAGCAAAATATAAAAAGGACAAGCTATCAGGACTAAGTAGAGTTTATTCTAGGAATGCAAGGTTAATTTAAATTTTGAAAGTTATTTAAAGAAATTCACTACATTACAAAATGGAGAAAATCACATGACTAACTCAGTAAACAGAAATCTGTGAAATAATTTAACATTCATAATATATACTCTAAGCAAACTTGTAGAACTTCCTCAATCTCATATAGGGTATATTGAAAAATTGTAGGAAAATCATACCTTAATGGTGAAATGTTAAAATACTTTTGTTTGAGTGATAAAAATGCTTATTTCCTCACATCTATTCAATGTTGTAATATTTTATTTGTAGTACTGAATGAAAAAGAAAAATAAAGAAATAGGAAATAAAAATTTAAGGGATAAATAAAAAGTTTCATGTTGAATGTGTTATGATTGGGCATATATCAGAAAAAGGTCTATGAAGATATTTTTAGGATTAATAGACACAAATAAAGATTACAGAATATAAGATTAATATTGTATGTCTATGTACCAATAAAATGCAACAATCTCTACATAACATAAAGTATTAAATAACTAGACACATATCTCACAATTGTAGAAGACCTATACAGTAAACTATAAAATATTGAGAATTGCTAAAGTAGACCTAAGTAAATGGAGGACTATGACATTTTTGAAGGATTCTATATTGTAAAGATATTAATTCTTCCCAAGTTTGTTTATGGACTCAGTGCAATTCAGTTCAAAATCCCAACACGTAATCTGTGGGACTTGAAAAGCGCATTGTAAAATCTACATGTAAATACAAATTGTCAAAATAGAGAAGGTAGTCTTGATGAAGAAGAAGAAGGTGGGAAGACTCACTCTACCAGATATCATAGCTTACTATCAAGCTGTAGGAATTAAGACTGTGTAACAAGAAAAACAAGGATGACAACACCCTTATGTCAGAAAGTGAAAGAAGAAAGTGAAAAAGCTGGATTAAAACTCAGTGTTCAAAAAACGAAGATCATGGCATCCGATCCCATCAGTTCATAGCAAATAGATGGGGAAACAATGGAAACAGTGAGAGACTTTATTTTCTTGGGCTCCGAAATCACTGCAGATGGTGACTCCAGCCATGAAATTAAAATATGCTTGGCAAAGAAAAGCTATGACAAACCTAGACAGAATATTAAAAAACAGAGATATTGCCGAAAAGATCCATCTAGTCAAAGCTATGGTTTTTCCAGTAGTCATGTAGGGATGTGAGAGTTGGACCGTAAAGAAAGCTGCTGCTGCTGCTGCTAAGTCGCTTCAGTCATGTCTGACTCTGTGCGACCTGATAGAAGGCAGCCCACCAGGCTCCCCCATCCCTGGGATTCTCCAGCCAAGAACACTGGAGTGGGTTGCTATTTCCTTCTCCAAAGAAAGCTGAGTGCCAAAGAATTGACGCTTTTGGTTGGATGGCATCACCAATGACATCATCACTGGGCATGAGTTAGAGCAAGCTCCAGGAGCTGGTGATGGACAGGGAAGCCTGGCGTGCTGCAGTCCATGTGGTGGCAAAGAGTTGGACACGACTGAGTAACTGAACTGAATTGATGAGTAGATATTGACGAAGGTATAAAATAAAAAAAAGATGGTCATTTTTAGAGAGGAGCAAAAGAAGTATGATTGGGAGTTGGCATGTGGGCGATTTCTGAGTGCTGATAATACATTATTATAAACTAAATGTCTAGGCAAATAATTGTAGAACATTCCAAACATAAAGACAGAGAAAAAACATTGGATAAACTTACAAATACTTACTCCTAGTTTTAAAATTATCAGCTTATTAATTATCTTATTTCTACTACCCTAGTACTCCTACCTACAATATGGATAATTTTGGGCCAAATCCCATACATCATATCATTTCAGTGTGTAAATATTTTTATGTATCTGTAAGAGATAAGCGGGGGGGTGGGTGGTGGTGGTTCCCTGGTGGTGCAGATGGTGAAGAATCTGCCTGCAGTCCAGGAGACCTGGGTTTGATCCTGGGTTGGGGAGATCCCCTGGAGAAGGCAATGGCTACCCATTCCAGTATTCTTGCCTGGAGAATTCCACAGACAGTGGAGCCTAGTGGACTACATGGAGTACTAAAACATATTTGCAATACCATTATCACACCAAGAAACTTAATTTTTTCTCATCATAAGTTGTCCAATCAATATTTAAGTTTCTCTGATATTCTCAATTTTTAAAACAGTTGGTTTGCTAAGATCAGGACTCTCAGAAAAATCAACCTATTTTATTTGGTTGTTTTGCCTCTTGAGTGGTGTGATTCCACATTCTAGATTGTCAGAAGAATCCCATTTCAATAGCATTCCCTTTCACTGTCTAAAATATCCTGGTTTGGTTGAAAAAGTATATGGTCACTCTACAATTTAGTCTTTTTTTTTTTTTTAATCTTTAAGCACCTACCTAGCTCCTCTCTTTTCTTTTTCTTACTTTTTTGTTTTAGTTGTTGGAAGAAACTGAGATATTTACCCTATAGTATTTTCTGTATCTTGATATTTGCTGAATGCATCTCCCTGGTGTTGTCCAATACGCTCCTCCGTCCTCTGTATTTCCTGAAACCTTCAAGCTAGAAGTAGAAACTTGATTTGTATTGAGTTTCATGAGGGTAGAGGAGAAGAATAGTTCATGGGTGATTTTGTTTACTTTTGGTAGAAAAAATACAGCATCCACTTGTTTCTCTTTCAGGAAGGTTAGCAGTCATTGAAATTCATTGAGTAGATGTATTATTTCAAAAAGAGTTTTCCAAATGGTAATATTAAGATTCTGCTTCTTGATCTAGAAGTTACTTTAGGGGATTTGCTTTATAATAATTTACTCAGTCATTTATGGGGTTTTCTATATATGTTTTCTTTCATGAAAATAATTTTAAAAAATGTGTGTTTAACTACATACATGTATCACTGTGGGAGGATCAACAGATGAAATTGGTGAGATATTTCTTAAATTATAATTGTTAAATTAATATGTTCACATATTAAATAGACATTCATTGCAAAAAGTAAATTTCCTCAAAAGTCTGAGTATTGAAAATAAGATTTACATTATAATGGTATATTATATATTATTCCAGTATGGCCAATTGTTTAAAAGAATGTCTTAACATTCTCTATTGGACTGATATAAGAAATGTGGTAAAAGTGAAATGTGATGACGGTGAACAGAAAGAAGCCTGGATATATCTTCATGAGGGTTAAATCAGTTCTTGAGAAGAGACACATCTTTTAAATAACATCTATTGATGAAGATTATAGTCTTTAATGAATAACTACAAGATATCTTAAAAATAACTTGTTTGGGCTTTTGTACATCAAGGAATCATAAATGTTTATTCATTTTTATGATTACAGAGTTATTTATGTCTTCATTACTCTGTATTCTATTGATTCTAGATACCATCTCCCAGGATAGATTGACCAAATCAATACAGCTAGGTTTAAAAATATACAAAAGTAATAAAGTCCCTCCCAGCTGGTCCTGGGTGTTCATTGGTAGGACTGATGTTGAAGCTGACACTCCCAATATGCTGGCCACCTGATGCGAAGAGCTGACTCATTTGAAAAGACCCTGATGCTAGGAAAGATTAGGGACAGGAGGAGAAGGGGACGACAGAGGATGAGATGGTTGGATGGCATCACTGACTCAATGGATGTGGGTTTGGGTGGACTCTGGGAGTTGGTGATGGACAGGGAGGCCTGGCATGCTGCGGTTCATGGGGTCGCAAAGAGTTGGACATGACTGAGTGACTGAACTGAACTGAACTAGAGGTGAAAGAGGAAAAAATTAACCTCATTGGTTCCTGGGAAAATATGCCATTGTTTTCTTTGTTGCTCTGATTTATATTTGGGTTATATTGTTTACTAGTAGCCAGCAAATTTCAAAACCTCCGGTATATTGATTGGTATTTATTGGGTACCTTGCATTTTATATATGATCTTTCTTGACACATCTATTTCCCAAGTCTCACTATGCTTTGGTTTCCATTACTTCAGTGATATTTCTTCTTGGTGGCAGTGGAACAATGAAGTTAAAAGGCTGAATTCTGAATACAGACTGAGTTAAATCACTTCTGGCTTGTGACCTTTGGCTAGTTTCCTAACCGCCTTATGTCATTTCTGTCACCTGTAGAATGAGAATGATAGCATGTTCCATCTGTCTGTTGTAATGATGAGTACATATAACACCTTTGGCATTAGGAAATCTGCAGCAAATCACAATTATCTCCAGTGTGCTCTAGCAACTTATCTACTTATTTCCATAGATGGATCTACCATTCAGATCTTGAACCATAAAAATATCTACTCTGTTTATAACATTCTTGCTTTTAAAATGCCGCTTTCCTCATTCTCTCATGAATTTCTTGCATTCCCTCATGCTCTTTTGCTCCAATTCCTTGACATATCCTTACATCCTAATTCCAGTGGTTTCCAAATTTCTGAAACTCATGGGCCAGAAAAAAATTGAGAGACCAATATAAGATTTTCAATTTATTGCCAAGTAAGGATGCTAAAATAACCTACACTGTCGTAAGTTGAAATTATGAAATTATTTATGTAATTTAAAAAATATTTATCTTTCCTGATAAACCATATATTCTCATATACTAGACACTCATCAAGTATTTACCCTTGTCACTCTGTTTATGCAGGATTTAGTGCTGAGCTTGTGATACATGATTCAATAAGCAAGGACTTTTTAAAATCAATAAATGAGACCTCTATTATTTAATGAAAGAAAGATATTTTAGCAAAAACTGAAAGTTGGAATTACTAAACCAAATAAGTATATGAAAAATATTCAGTGACAAAATATCAACATTAAAATGATGTGTTTGTTGATACAAATTGTCAGCTTGTTGATTTATATTCAGTAGTAAAATACAAAATGATGCTTACATTTCTAATTTTTTCTGATAGTTTGTTCTTTATGCTACAATTAGTACCAATATTCTAGATTCAGAGAAGTGTGTTACAATTTCTCACAGTTCAGAAAATTTTGGCTAGGGTCTGGCTGGGTCAGGTCAATATCTCAGGCTACTAATTTTAAGCCCATTTAAATATTTGTTTGAAACTATACAGTAGGATTTTGTAGGGTTTTTAAATTTCTCTTAATAAAATTTGAATGCCCCTGGATTTAATATCTTTGTTAGTTATCTTGATGTATTCTTCTTTGAGTTCCCTCAAAATAAAACTTCACTTACACATGAACATTAATGAATAAAGTAGAATTTAAGAAAATCAAGTCAAATTCTTTTCATCCTCATAGCCACTGTGATTCTTTCTTCTGAGTGTTCTCTGACCTTCCTGGACTCTGCCTCCAGTAAAATCTTTGATTACTTCTGAGTCTTTTTTCCCCTCTTTATCTTTTCTAATCCAGAAAAAATAAAGGGATGCAAATTGACTCCCTTAAATAGATTGAACAGATATAGGTTTTAAAATAAAGTAATCCTGGACTGGGTGTCCCAAACAGTGTTTCAAAGTTTCAGAGGAAATATCGAAGTTAGTACAGAGAAGTAAGAGAAGTTGTAATAGGTTTTAAAATAAAGTAATCCTGGACTGGGTGTCCCAAACAAGTGTTTCAAAGTTTCAGAGGAATTATAGAAGTTGGTGCAGAGGAGTAAGAGAAGTTGTAAAGTTCCACATGATCACCAGCTTGTTAGAGTTCCCATTGGCTCAAAGAAGAACATCAAAGTCATTAATCTAGTAAATATTTACTGGGTGTCTGGGTGTCTTTTTTGTGCAGGAATTCTGTGAAGTGTTGATATTAAACTGTGGAGGAATTGGCAAAGGGTAACAGTAGGATAAGCAGACAATCTCTTAATTCAAATTCAAAGCCGATTATATTTATATCAGTACCATTGTGATTCTCAGCAAATAATTGCTCTGAGCTATAAATTCTTCATCTGTAAAATGGAAATAAAATAATACTTGCTTCCAAGGTTGTTAGGATTCAGCACTCGCTTCAATGCTTAACACATGGTAGTTATTCTATTGAGCATAATACCCCATTTGCATCACCTCTAGTCTCCATATCCTTTCCATAGCTGGGTAAGCTAGATAGCTAGTGGGGACCTAGTGTTCTGTATAGCACAGGGAGCTCAACTTGGTGCTCTGTGATGACCTATATGGGTGGGATTTGGAGGGAGGGAATTCAGGAGGGAGGGGATGTATGTATACATATAACTGATTCACTTCGTTGTACAGCAGAAATGAACACAACAATGTAAAGCAATTTTACTCCATCGGAAAAAAAAGAGAGAGAGAGAGAAAGTAGGAAGAAGACATAGCTCATATGTCAAACGAAAAGAAAGTTGAAGTCTGGCACTGTTTCTTTGAGAAACAGAATTGTTTTTTCCCCAAATTCTTATTATTACATATGCAATCCTCTACCACCCTTATCATCATCATATTGTTATCAACTCTGTTCCTAGTCTCAGTCCCAATTACTGGACAGTCCTACATTTTTTAATCAATTTATGTCTTGCCAGACTTAACCCTTAAGCAGCAAACACGTGTGATTTCTGGATAAATAGAGACTTGCCCAGGAGCTTAGCAAACGTGTGCTCTATACTTTTCTGCCATGTGTGGTCAGTTGTTGCAGTTGTGTCCAGTTCTCTGGGACCCCATGGACTGTAGCCAACCAGGCTCCTCTGTCCTTGGGATTTTCTAAGCAAGAATACAGGAGTGGGTTTCCATTTCCCTTCTCCAGGGGATCTTCCCAACCCAGCAGTCAAACCGATATCTTTTGTGTCTCGTGCATTGAAATTGGCAGGCAAGTTCTTAATTTGTTTTGCAAGAAGGGAACACCAGCATTAGTATGGCATTTAAGAACCATAGATGACAGTCACAAATTTTGTTTCATTTTTTCCCAAAGTAAAGGGTAAGAGGATCATCAACTATATATATCTATTAACTCCATATATTTACATATATGGAGTGCAAGGGTGGGGCGGTCTTCAAGCTCACAAAGATCAAAGAGACTTCTAGAATATCACTTTAGAAGTTTAAACTGACTTGGTTAAAAAGAGAGTGGTGTCCACTCAGGAGGTCTATGAAGATATCCTAGGAAACTTGCAGAGATATCCTAGGAAACATGTCCCTTCTCTAGCCATCAGTGGCTTATTTCTTTAGGACTCCTGGCTATCTGCAATATTATTTACACTTCCCCATTGAATCTTAGAAGGAATTTTTGTCAAGAAGAAGGTTAAAAAAGAGGGGGCAGTGAAAAGAGAGATTCCACACTTCCACTAAGCCATCATTGGTGTGTCTATGTGTATACGTTTTTATTGCTGTAATTTTTAAAAAGCTTTCATTAGCTTAAAAAGCTTAAAAATTGACTTGTCTTGGAGCTGCATAAGTTTGGAAATATATAAACATATGGTGAGAAATGTTAAAAGTTACTGCTTTTAAAATTGGGCAGGACTCTATTATCTGTTAAAGTAAATTAAGTAGAATTTAAATAAGATATGTTAGTATGGAGGATAGTAAAGATGTGATAATAGGCTTGTATTCTTAAAAATTACATATATAATCCCTCTGTGCCCTTGCTTATATATTATTTCTGTTTTCAGAAGTTGGTTTACTTATTGAGAAAACTATATAGCTCTTTGTGCAGTCAACTCCAGTATAATTATATAATTTCAAATCCAAAAGTTATCTTTTACTCTCAGTTGTGATTTTTCTCCCTGTTCATTGGCCTAAATAAACTTATTGAGAAGTATTTTTTCTTGTCTGTAAGAAAATGTAAACAGTATCCTAAAATAGGACACGAATAAGTGATGACTATAATGGATAATTTAGGTGCAGACAGAGGGACTGACAAGTGTAAGGAATTCTGTTGACCCAAGGTGACTCTGTTGACCCAAGGTGACTCTGCTGACTTCTGAAAAACCTTGGGCTGGTAGGAACAGCTTCAGGTAATTTACTTATCTTAAAGAGTCAGACAGGACTGAAGAGGCATAGCACACATATACAGCATATTTACTGTTCTACCACCTCAAATCATCTCTCGCATACTTGGGAAACATGCTTATTAGCTTTGATTGTGATATGGCTTCAGTTAGCTAGACCTATTGCAGTCTGAGTACTGAGAGAACTGTTCTAGATGTTTTTGTGAATCATTTAAAAAAGTTGAGGTGGAATCCATATAACATAAAAATAACCATCTTAAATTGTGTAGTTCAGTGGCAGTCCGCAGTATTGTGCAAATATCAGCTTTATCTTATTCTGAAACTTTTCTGTCATTTCAAAATAATACACTGTTTGCCCATAAAGAGTTGGGACCTGCTACTGCCCAGGAACAACTAATCTACTTTCTGTCTATAGATTTACCTATTCTGGATATTTCTTTTAAATAGAATCACAGAAAATATGACCTTTTGTATCTGGCTTCTTTCTCTTTGCGTAATTTTAAAGTTTATCCCCATTGTCGCATTATCAGTACTTCATTCTTTCTATGGCTGGGTAGTATTTCATTTTATGTGTATGCCATATTTTGTTTACCCAGTCTTCAGTTGATTGACATTTAGTTTGTTTCCACCTTTTGGCTACTGTGAATAGTGCTACTATCAACATTTATTTACATACATGTGTTGTATTGTATGTGTTTATCAGCTATATGATTTGCAAATATTTTCTCCTATTGTGTAGGTTGCCATTTCATTTTCTTGATGGTGTTCTATGCACAAAAGTTTTTAACTTTGATGAAATCCAACTTATCTATTTTTTAATTTTTTTACTTATGCTTTTGGTATAATATCAGTTGATTCAGGAAAAGGATTTACAAAACCCAACACCTTTAATGATATGCTAAATACATTCCAAAATAGGGAATAAAGTTTGATGGGAAATAAACAAGATAAAGGGCATTTATTAGAAATACAGTCAAACTTATACCCAAAGATAAAAGATTTAAAGTTTTCCATCTAAGATCAAGAACAAGATTAGGATGCCCACTTTTACATTTTCTATTCATCACTGTATTAGAGACTCTAGCCATAGTAATTAGGCAAGGGAAAACAATGTCCAAACTTAAAAGGAAAGAGCAAAATTATTTTTGCTCACAAATGTCATGATCCTACATACAGAAAGTCCAAAATAACCTTCAAAAAGTCTATCAGAGCAAATAAACCTGCAAAGCGAGTAACAAGAGTGCTTTTTAAGTATGTGTGAATTTTGAGTGAATGGGGACTAAGATGAAAACAATGACTCTCACATTTCTAAACAGTATGTGTTGGTGACTGTGCTAAATTTAATCCTTACATCTCCGTCATGAAGTAGGTACTAGTGTTTCAAATTTGGGGCTTCCAGGTGGTACTAGTGGTGAAGAATCCACCTGTTAATGAAGGAGACATAAGAGACATGGTTTGATCTCTGGGTCAGGAAGATCCCCTAGAGGAGGGCATGGCAACTCACTCCAGTATTCTTGCCTGGAGAATCTCCATGGACAGAGGAGCCTTGTGGGCTATAGTCCATAGGGTTGCAAAGAGTCAGATATGATTGAAGCGACTTAGCACACACACGTTCCCATTTCACCTTTAAAAACCAGGCTGGAACTCAACTGATGGTAACCCTTCAAAGCTTGTCTTAACTATTATGTTTATTATGTTATATGGTCTTAAGATGTTCTTTCTGTGAATAATTAAAGTTATAGTTATAAAATTCATGAAATGTTTGAATAAATCTCCACAAAAACCAACACCCTGTCCTAAATTCTATTCCTCTTGAAATGAAACTGAGACTAATAGAAACAAACTACAGAGTTAGCTTTTTAGATATACAAAAACTGGTTTCAGAAAACAGTGCTGTTTTTTTTTTTTAAATGAAATCTTGAAACATAGCAAAGTTTCTAAAAAAATGGACTTGACTCTCTTGGTACACGCAGAGTTTATTTTATTTATTTATTTATTTTTTTATTTATTTTTATTAATTGGAGGCTAATTACTTTACAATATTGTAGTGGTTTTTGCCATACATTGACGTGAATCAGCCATGGGTTTACATGTGTTCCCCATCCCGATCCCCCCTCCCACCTCCCTCCCCATCCCATCCCTCTGGGTCTTCCCAGTGCACCAGCCCTGAGCACTTGTCTCATGCATCCAACCTGGGCTGGCGATCTGTTTCACCCTTGATAGTATACATGTTTCAATGCTATTCTCTCAAATCATCCCACCCTCTCCTTCTCCCACAGAGTCCAAAAGTCTGTTCTGTACATCTGTGTCTCTTTTTCTGTTTTGCATATAGGATTATCATTACCATCTTTTAAAATTCCATATATATGTGTTAGTATACTGTATTGGTCTTTATCTTTCTGGCTTACTTCACTCTGTATAATGGGCTCCAGTTCATCCATCTCATTAGAACTGATTCAAATGAATTCTTTTTAATGGCTAAGTAATATTCCATTGTGTATATGTACCACAGCTTCCTTATCCATTTGTCTGCTGATGGGCATCTAGGTTGCTTCCATGTCCTGGCAATTATAAATAGTGCTGTGATGAACATTGGGGTGCATGTGTCTCTTTCAGATCTGGTTTCCTCGGTGTATATGCCCAGGAGTGGGATTGCTGGGTCATATGGCAGTTCTATTTCCAGTTTTTTAAGGAATCTCCACACTGTTCTCCATAGCGGCTATACTAGTTTGCATTCCCACCAACAGTTTAAGAGGGTTCCCTTTTCTCCACACCCTCTCAAGCATTTATTGCTTGTAGACTTTTGGATAGCAGCCATCCTGACTGGTGTGTAATGGTACCTCATTGTGGTTTTGATTTGCATTTCTCTGATAACGAGTGATGTTGAGCATCTTTTCATGTGTTTGTTAGCCATCTGTATGTCTTCTTTGGAGAAATGTCTTTTTAGTTCTTTGGCCCATTTTTTTGATTGGGTCATTTATTTTTCTGGAATTGAGCTGCAGGAGTTGCTTGTATATTTTTGAGATCAATCCTTTCTCTGTTGGTTCGTTTGCTATTATTTTCTCCCATTCTGAAGGCTGTCTTTTCACCTTGCTTATAGTTTCCTTTGTAGTGCAAAAGCTTATAAGTTTCATTAGGTCCCATTTGTTTATTTTTGCTTTTATTTCCAATATTCTGGGAGGTGGGCCATAGAGGATCCTGCTGTGATTTATGTTGGAGAGTGTTTTGCCTATGTTCTCCTCTAGGAGTTTTATAGTTTCTGGTCTTACATTTAGATCTTTAATCCATTTTATTTTTGTGTGTGGTGTTAGAAAGTGTTCTAGTTTCATTCTTTCACAAGTGGTTGACCAGTTTTCCCAGCACCACTTGTTAAAGAGGTTGTCTTTTTTCCATTGTATATCCTTGCCTCCTTTGTTGAAAATAAGGTGTCCATAGGTACGTGGATTTATCTCTGGGCTTTCTATTTTGTTCCATTGATCTATATTTCTGTCTTTGTGCCAGTACCATACTGTCTTGATGACTGTGGCTTTGTAGTAGAGTCTGAAGTCAGGCAGGTTGATTCCTCCAGTTCCATTCTTCTTTCTCAAGATTGCTTTGGCTTTTCGAGGTTTTTTGTATTTCCATACAAATTGTGAAATTATTTGTTCTAGTTCTGTGAAAAATACCATTGGTAGCTTGATAGGGATTGCATTGAATCTATAGATTGCTTTGGGTAGTATAGCCATTTTGACAATATTGATTCTTCCAATCCATGAACATGGTATATTTCTCCATCTATTTGTGTCCTCTTTGATTTCTTTCATCAGTGTTTTATAGTTTTCTAAATATAGGTCTTTCATTTCTTTAGGTAGATATACTCCTAAGTATTTTATTCTTTTTGTTGCAATGGTGAATGGTATTGGTTCCTTAATTTCTCTTTCTGTTTTCTCATTGTTAGTGTATAGGAATGCAAGGGATTTCTCTGTGTTAAGTTTATATCCTGCAACATTACTGTATTCATTGATTAGCTCTAGTAATTTTCTGGTAGAGTCTGTGGGGTTTTCAGTGTAGAGGATCATGTCTGCAAACAGTGAGAGTTTTACTTCTTCTTTTCCTATTTGGATTCCTTTTATTTCTTTTTCTGCTGTGATTGCTGTGGCCAACACTTACAAAACTATGTTGAATAGTAGTGGTGAGAGTGGGCACCCTTGTCTTGTTCCTGACTTTGAGGGAAATGCTTTCAATTTTTCACCATTGAGGATAATGTTTGCTGTGGGTTTGTCATATATAGCTTTTATGATGTTGAGGTATGTTCCTTCTATTCCTGCTTTCTGGGGAGTTTTTTTTTTTTTAATCATAAATGGATGTTGAATTTTGTCAAAGGCTTTTTCTGCATCTATTGAGATAATCATGGTGTTTATCTTTCAATTTGTTAATGTGATGTATTACATTGATTGATTTGTGGATATTAAAGACTCCTTGCATTCCTGGGATAAAGCCCACTTGGTCATGATGTATGATCTTTTTAATATGTTGTTGGATTCTGTTCGCTAGAATTTTGTTAAGGATTTTTGCATCTGTGTTCATCCGTGATATTGACCTGTAGTTTTCTTTTTTTGTGGCATCTTTGTCTGGTTTTGGTATTAGGGTGATGGTGGCCTCATAGAATGAGTTTGGAAGTTTTCCTTCTTCTGCAATTTTCTGGTAGAGATTGAGTGACATAGGTGTTAGCTTTTCTCTAAATTTTTGGTAGAATTCAGCTGTGAAGCCATCTGGTCCTGGGCTTTTGTTTGCTGGGAGATTTCTGATTACAGTTTAGATTCCCTTGCTTGTGATGGGTCTGTTAAGATCTTCTATTTCTTTCTGGTTCAGTTTTGGAAAGTTATACTTTTCTAAGAATTTGTCTATTTCTTCCAAGTTGTCCATTTTATTGGCATATAGCTGCTGGTAGTAGTATCTTATGATCCTTTGTATTTCAGACTTGTCTGTTGTGATCTCTCCATTTTCATTTCTAATTTTGTTGATTTGGTTCTTCTCCCTTTGTTTCTTGATGAGTCTGGCTAACGGTTTGTCAATTTTATTTACCTTTTCAAAAAACCAGCTTTTAGCTTTGTTGATTTTTGCTATGATCTCTTTTATTTCTTTTGCATTTATTTCTGCCCTAATTTTTAAGATTTCTTTCCTTCTACTAACCCTGAGGTTCTTCACTTCTTCCTTCTCTAGTTGCTTTAGGTGTAGAGTTAAGTTATTTATTTGCCTTTTTTCTTGTTTCTTGAGGTAAGCCTGTATTGCTATGGATGTTCCCCTTAGCACTGCTTTTACAACGTCCCATAGGTTTTGGGTTGTTGTTTCATTGTCATTTGTTTCTATGCATATTTTGATTTCTTTTTTGATTTCTTCTATGATTTGTTGGTTATTCAGAAGCATGTTATTTAGCCTCCATATGTTGGAATTTTTAATAGTTTTTTTCCTGTAATTGAGATCTAATCTTACTGCATTGTGGTCAGAAAAGATGACTGGAATGATTTCAATTTTTTTGAATTTACCAAGGCTAGATTTATGGCCCAGGATGTGATCTATTCTGGAGAAGGTTCCATGTGCACTTGAGAAAAATGTGAAATTGATTGTTTTGGGGTGAAATGTCCTATAGATATCAATTAGGTATAGCTGGACCATTGTGTCATTTAAAGTTTGTGTTTCCTTGTTAATTTTCTGTTTAGTTGATCTGTCCATAGGTGTGAGTGGGGTATTAAAGTCTCCCACTATTATTGTGTTATTGTTAATTTCCCCTTTCATTCTTGTTAGCATTTGCCTTACATATTGCAGTGCTCCTATGTTGGGTGCATATATATTGTTATATCTTCTTCTTGGATTGATCCTTTGATCATTATATAGTGTCCTTCTTTGTCTCTTTTCACAGCCTTTATTTTAAAGTCTATTTTATGTGATGTGAGTATTGCGAATCCTGCTTTTTTTTGGTCTCTGTTTGTGTGAAATATTTTTTTCCAGCCCTTCACTTTCAGTCTGTATGTGTCCCTTGTTTTGAGGTGGGTCTCTTGTAGACAGCATATATAGGGGTCTTGCTTTTGTAACCACTCAGCCAGTCTTTGTCTTTTGGTTGGGGCATTCAACCCATTTACACTTAAGGTAATTATTGATAAGAATTGTCCCATTGCCATTTGCTTTGTTGTTTTGGGTTCATGTTCATACAACCTTTCTGTGTTTCCTGTCTAGAGAAGATCCTTTAGCATTTGTTGAAGAGCTCGTTTGGTGGTGCTGAATTCTCTCAACTTTTGCTTGTCTGTAAAGCTTTTGAATTCTCCTTCATATCTGAATGAGATCCTTGCTGGGTACAGTAATCTGGGTTGTAGGTTATTCTCTTTCATTACTTTCAGTATGTCCTGCCATTCCCTTCTGGCCTGGAGGGTTTCTATTGATAGATCAGCTGTTATCCTTATGGGAATCCCTTTGTGTGTTATTTGTTGTTTCTCCCTTGCTGCTTTTAATATTTGTTCTTTGTGTTTGATCTTTGTTAATTTGATTAATATGTGTCTTGGGGTGTTTCGCCTTGGGTTTATCCTGTTTGGGACTCTCTGGGTTTCTTGGACTTGAGTGGCTATTTCCTTCCCCATTTTAGGGAAGTTTTCAGCTATTATCTCCTCGAGTATTTTCTCATGGCCTTTCTTTTTGTCTTCTTCTTCTGGGACTCCTATGATTCGAATGTTGGGTCATTTCACATTGTCCCAGAGGTCCCTGAGGTTGTCCTCATTTCTTTTTATTCTTTTTTCTTTTTTCCTCTCTGTTTCATTTATTTCTACCATTTTATCTTCTGCCTCACTTATCCTATCTTCTGCCTCCGTTATTCTACTGTTGGTTCCCTCCAGAGTGTTTTTGATCTCATTTATTGCATTATACATTTTTAATTGACTCTTTTTTAATTTTTTCTAGGTCCTTGTTAAGCATTTCTTTCATCTTCTCAATCCTTGTCTCCAGGCTATTTATCTGTAACTCTATTTTGTTTTCAAGATTTTGGATCATTTTTATCATCATTATTCTAAATTCTTTTTCAGGTAGATTCCCTATCTCCTCTTTTGTTTGGCTTGGTGGGCACTTCTCATGTTCCTTTACCTGCTGGGTATTTCTCTTTCTTTTCATCTTATTTAGATTGCTGTGTTTGGGGTGGCCTTTCTGTATTCTGGTAGTCTGTGGTTCCTTTTTATTGTGGAGGTTTCTCCCAGTGGGTGGGGCTGGATGTTTGGCTTGTCGAGGTTTGCTGGTTAGGGAAGCTTGTGTCAGTGTTCTGGTGGGTGCAGCTGGATTTCTTCTCTCTGGAGTGCAGTGGAGTGTGCAGTAGTGAATTTTGAGATGGGTCTGTGGGCTTGGTGTGACTTTAGGCAGCCTGTATATTGACACTCAGAGCCATGTTCCTGCGTTGCTGGAGGATTTGTGTGGCATGTCTTGCTCTGGAACTTATTGGCTCTTGGGTGGTTGTTGGTTTTAATGTAGGTATGGAGGCTTTTGGATGATCTCTTATTAATTAATGTTCCCTGTAGTCAGAACTTCTCTGGTGTTCTAGGTTTTGGGCTTAAGCCTCTTGCCTCTGGATTTCAGTCTTATTCTTCCAGTAGCCTCAAGACGTCTCCATCCATATAGCACTGATAATAAAACTTCTAGGTTAATGGTGAAAGGATTCTCCACAGTGAGGGACACCCAGAGAGGTTCACAGAGTTATGTGAAGAAGAGGAGAGGGAGGAGGAGGTGAGAAGGAGGAGAAAAAGGGGGATTCAAGAGAAGAGAGGCAGATCTAGGCAGTACTCTATTCCCTAAGTGTTCTCTGTAGCCCAGAACACCCACAGAGATTCACAGAATTGGATTGAGAAGAGAAGGGGGAGGGAGGAAATAGAGGTGATCTGGGGGAGAAAAAGAGAATCAAATGGGGGAGAGAGTGATCAAACCAGTAATCACACTCCTGAGTGAAAATGGGTACTGAAGGTTGGATTCTTAAATGTCCAAAATTGATATCAAATACTGAAAAACAAAGATTAAAAATCTAGAGTAGAGTTTAGACTCTTAAAAATACAATTTATTTAAAAAAAATTTTAAAAAATATATATGAAGTTTGCTTTAGTAATAGAGGACTTTGAAAAAAAAAGAAAGAAAAAAAATTTTTTAATTAAAAAAAAAATAATAAAAATATACCTAGGAATTTCTCTGTAGCTGTTGTGGGCAGTGTGGGTTTGGTTCAGTTTCAGATAGTTCCTTGTTCCAGCTTACACTTCTCGATATCTATAGGCCCCTTCCGGTGTAGTTGGTGTTAACTACAGGTATTTTAATCTGTTGCACCGGTCACTTCTGAAGCAGTTCCCTTTGTTTATTTGGCTTCTGTTTGCAGGTCTCTTCAGTGTCTAATTTCCGCCCTGACACAGGCGGGCAGAGGTGGTCTCTTGTTTAGTTAGGTTCGCTTGTTCAGTCGTGCTGTGGGGAGGGAGGGGCGCTGCAGACAAATATCACTGGCCTGTGTGGGGAGCACTCTCAGTGTTCCAGCCACACAGGGTTTGCCCCCACTCCCGGATGTGTGGGGAGCACTCGCAGTGTTCCAGCCACACAGGGTTTGCCCCCACTCCCGGATGTGTGGGGAGCACTCGCAGTGTTCCAGCCACACAGGGTTTGCCCCCACTCCCGGATGTGTGGGGAGCACTCGCAGTGTTCCAGCCACACTGGGTTTGCCCCCACTCACGGGTGTGTGGGGAGCACTCGCAGTGTTCCGGCCACACTGGGTTTGCCCTCGCTCACTGTGTGTGCTTTCCCCGTCTACACTGCTCCGGCTCCAGGCTGATCTACGGGGAGCGGGCCCTGAGTTGCATGCACTTCCCAGGCCTAAGCCGCTCAGATTCAGGTTCTCGGGTATTCCACAAAGACGCAGACTCGGTTGGGCCTGCGTTTTGTGCCTTCACAGCTGAGCAGCTCAGGTCGCCAGGAGCTTGACGAGCACACTCTCCCTGGGTGCGGTGTGCCTTATCCCCTCCGCAGTCCCAGCCTCAGTTTCCGTTCGCGCCGGTTCGGTGCACCTTGTGTCCCTTCTGGGGAGCTGGTCTCTGGCTGCGACCCTCCTGGCGGATGTCGACCATCCAGAATCTCAGGAAGTCTTTGGTTAGAAGCTGGAGGCCTGTTTGCCATTTGGTAGGGGTGCCGTCTCTGGGGCCGAGTTTGCGCCTTTCCCCTCCCCGCTGCCTCCTGCCTCCGGCGGGGGATGGGTCAGTCTGCTGCTGGCTAGCTCTTCTCTGGTATTCTCTCAGTCCTTCGTTCTGGGAACGGTGGGTAGTGCCTAAATTTAGGGCTTTTCCCAAGTTATTTCTCCCTCTCTTGCTATCCCACAGTTTAAGTTGCTATCTCGGGGTTACTCCCTCTGATTGCCCTCAGGGCTTTCAGGCCGGTCCTTACCCTAAGCACTGCCGCAGGCTCCTCTCCGTTCCGCCCCCATTTGCTGGTGGTTGATGCAAGCGTCTGGGGTACTTTTCTGCTGGGAGTTGCTTTTAGGCATGTAATCTATGGGTTTTATTTATTTTTCCTCCCAGTTAGGTTGCCCTCCAAGATTCAAAAACTTCCCCCAGACCCGCCAGTGAGAGGGTTTCCTGGTGTTTGGAAACTTCCTCTATTACGACTCCCTTCTCTGGACGGGTCTCCGTCCCTAACTCTATTGTCTCTCTTTTTATCTTTTTATATTTTGTCCTACCTCCTTTCCAAGACAATGTGCTGCTTTTCTGGGTGTCTGATGTCCTCTGCTAGCTGTCAGAAGTTGTTTTGTGGAGTTTGCTCAGCGTTCAAATGATCTTTTGATGAATTTGTGGGGGAGAAAGTGGTCTCCCTGTCCTATTCCTCCGCCATCTTAGCTCCTCCCCCACACGCAGAGTTTAAAATTCTCAGAGTTGCTCCTGCTTTTACACAGAATCTGGAGATGTTAATTTTTTGTTTTGGCTTCTAGATGTCCTTTGTGTGTACCCTGTGGAATCCAGTTCATCTCCAATCTGTCCGATAGCGTCAGAAGTGGTTTTGAGTCCTTATGTCCTGAGCCTATGAACAAAATGTGTGAGTACACTGTAATAATAAGATCAAATTTACTGTTGTCAAGGGTCATCTAAAATGATTTTATAATGGGTCTACTGGAATGGATTTGCCCTGTAGTTTCAGGTGAAGTAAGGAAGGACAATGTTTTGTTAAGTTTAGAACTATCTTTATTGAAATTGTCTCATGTGTGTAGGTTTGAATTAAATCCAAGTGATTTAACTCGGTGAGAAGCAAAGGTTATTTTTCTGTATAGTTATCAAATGGCTTAAATATTACCAGATGATAGACCATATATTTATTCACAAATGAAATTTTCCCAAAGCAGACTAGCATCCTTTTCCTTTAGGCTTTTAAGAAGATAACATGTTTAAAGATCTCTTCTTTTTGCCCCTGAGGTAGGTTTCTATTATCTCAAAAGAAACCCAAAACTTTGAAAGATTCACTAATGAAGCTAGTGGTTACATCCAAAATTTAAAACTTTCAGTGACTCAGGGAACTACTTTGGGTATTATTGTATATATATGTACCACGTGAACATTTGTTCACATGATTATTTTTACTTTTGAGGTAGGCTAATTTGGAGAGGTAAAATGATTATTTATGCTGGGGAGAATATTAGGTTTTATGTTTTTTTTATTTCCAGAGCTTTAGATGGTGACTTCAGATGTAAGTTTGTGAATTTAGAGCAAATTGCATTTTCATTTCTTTGAGATGAGCATTTGCTTTGTTCGTTGCAAACTGGAAGGGGGCTGAATAATAAGCTAGTCAAATTTATTTCATTGTAAATAGCACAATTTGACTAATTCCATGTAAACTTAAAGAGATTATGTTTGAAAATAAGGGGGTTACTTATTGTATTTTACTAAATAACTTTGTTTCACTTCTTAGCTGGACACACAGCTTATTGTACATTCCTGGCCTACCATGTAACTTTTTTTCTCCTCCTTTGATTTAACCAAAATATAAGACCAGTTTCCCACAATAGTCAGGCTTCTTAATGAATTTGAGTTCATAAGCTAGTATGTCTGAAGAGCATTGGGGATACTTGAGTTGAGGCTAGAATAAGGTAAAGTAGATTCATTTTATACTTGTAGACTCTACCTGTAGGAATGAAAATGTAATTAAAGAACCATCACCAAATAGCCAAGTTGAGGAAGTTTCTCATGAAATTTTGTTCAGTTTATATGGCTTATATTTTATTACATGTACCAGTTAGGGATTGTTGCAGGGAATAGGTAGCCATTCAAATTAGCCCAAGTTAAAGTTTTATTATAAGACATCTAGTGCATCTCAGGGGACCTAGCAGTTATGGCAAGAATTTTAATCTCTAGCCACTTTTAATTTTAGGAGAAGGTTACACATGATAGCTCATTCTCCTATTTTGCTGCACAGTTTTTATGAGATAGGCACATTTATGACATTTCTTTTAGTAATTAGAATCAGGTACAAATGGCACCTTTAACAGGCAAGAGTCCTTCTTACATAATTGAGCTATCACTGAAGAGGTAGGTCAGTGTATATCAAGAGCTTTCAAATGAATCAGTTAGCAAAACTTTGTTAGTGGAATTGGTTTAAATTATTTCTTCTCTTAGGGTTTCCTGTAACCATGCTTTAAATACTTAAAAGTGATGAAATTTTCTTTCAGGTCAGTCATTGAACTCACTGAGTCACTTTTTTTCAACCTCCAAATCTTTCCCCTTTGATAATTTGTATGTTTATTCCTCAGCCATCACCCTTTTCCATGTTAATGCATCAGATATATTGAGTTTACTTGCTGCAAACATTCCCTGTTTTGATAGGCACATCTGTGTTAAGTGAATCAGTTCCTGGTCAGATTTTTTCAGACGGTTATTTTTTCTTGCAGATGTCCATCCTAGAGCCCCCACCATCATCCTGGGACATTCTTTGTATTTTTCCCTGGATCTTTCTATTCTGATTCTCTTTCTTGTTTTACTGCCAACTTTTCAGTGAAGTTCATTATCTAGAAGATTCCTGAAGAGAATACATAGGAGGTAAATATTTTGTGGTCTTGAATATACCAGAAGTGAATATATCAGAATTTTCTTATCCTATAAATATACTTGATTTCTGCTTATGTTCTGTAAGTACATTGGCTAGCTATTGAATTTTATTTTAGAAATAGTTTCCCATCAAAACTTTCAGGTCTTCATTCATTATCTTTTAGTTTTCCTATTTCTTTCCAGAAACCTGACTGCATTCAGATTACAGAGTCTATGTTTTGGTTTCTCTCTTTCATGCTAGAAGATTTCTCCATATGATAGGTTATCCTCAGCAATCCTATACTTAAGAATAGGAGACCCCATAATTATTTGGAAAATGATTATTATAGGGATGTATTAATTGGCAAGGTTTATTATAATGTGATAAGATGGCAACGTGACTTTTTAATTGAGAGACCCTAAATCTCATCTATGCACATGCCTTCTCAGGGATTTTCAGTTTCTCTAGAGAAAACTTTACCAATTTTATGCTTGGAAGGTAAAAGCCTAGTGATCTATGTTCTGGGAAGCAAACCAGAAAATGACCTGCAGGTCTCACCATTCAGCACAGGGATTTGCATGTCATCATCCATCACTCAATAGAATATCTCACAGTCTCTTCTGAGAACCTCTAACACTGTCTTCTTCTGTACAATCCTCTACAGAGTGCAAACTTCAGATCTCCTGTTGGGGTTAGGGAAAGGATCTACCATCTGAGTTTTTAAAAGATGAATTTTCAGCTAATTCTCTTGTGTTATGAATATGCCCTTTGCCTGCCATATTAAGATCTCACATTCAGAGAGACCTGTTATTTTCATATCCTAAGACTTTCTGTGCTTTTGAGGTAAAATTGGGAGCTTCCTATTGGCTTCTTTCAACTCAGGTTGAGGTTTCAGCTTTATCTGCTTCCTAAGTAGTTACCATTCATCCATCTATCTTCCAGCACTTCAGAAACATTTTTGATATTGCTTA
The DNA here is from genome assembly GCF_910594005.1 of Cervus elaphus. Lineage (NCBI taxonomy): Eukaryota > Metazoa > Chordata > Mammalia > Artiodactyla > Cervidae > Cervus > Cervus elaphus. Next base: position 53,283,710 of record NC_057842.1, on the reverse strand, counting down.
TCTGGTAACTTTTCTCCTATTCTTCTCATCCTTACAGATTTGTAAGTTTAAAATTCGCTTACTGTCAGTTTAGTGTGGCTTTGTAAGGGTGAGGAATAAATAAATGTATGCATCTGCTGTCATGCTTAATCAAAAGTTCATAAAATATCTTAAAGCAGATATGCAAAAGATGGGCTACCTCCACGCTGTGACATTAATGCTATTTAGAATATTATCAATTTATCACTACAATAGCTGCACGTAAAAGAGAGCATAAATACTCTGAAAGCATAAAGGCCTGCCTTTCTTAGTTCTCACGCTGTTTTCTCAGTAGAAGAGCTAATTCACCTGAAACCTTTACAGAGCCTCCTGAGTTCTCCAGTTGCGCTTCACAGATCCTTCTGTTGTAACACTTGCTGCATCTCCCGCTATCTGTTTATCTTTTTCTCACTAAGCTTCAGCTTCTTGAAGGCAAATATTAACCCTTATTCATCTCTGTAATCCCTGGGCTTAGCACAGTGCTTAGCATGTAGTAGGTGCTCCACACATCCTTACTGAAAAATGCTGAATGAATACATTAATAATTTACCTACATCTCCAAGAAATTCTTAACATCTCTTGCATGTGTGTGTGCTAAGTCGCTTTAGTCTCATCTGACTTTTTGTGACCCTATGGACCATAGCCCACCAGGCCACTCTGTCCGTGGGATTCTCCAAGCAGGAATACTAGAGTGGGTTGCCATGCCCTCCTCCATGGGATCTTCCCCACCCAAGGATTGAACCCAGGTCTCTTTTGTCTCCAGTGTTGGAAAGCAGGTTCTTTACCACAAGCACCACTTGAGAAGCCCCTTAATATCTCATATCTAAAGTAATTGCTCTCCAGTTTTTTTCCTCTTCTCTGCTTCCTACCTCTCCCATTCCCAACAAACACAATTTACTTTTACTCATCACTTGAACTAAGTATAGATATATTTCATATATTTCTATTACTTACTTAATTTTTGCAATTTAACCAAGGCTATTTAATCATTTGAGGTGTTTTACTTTCAAAACAGGGCTCCGTGGTGGCTCAGACAATAATCTGCATGCAATGCAGGAGACCTGGATTCAGTTCCTGGGTCGCGGAGATCCCCTGGAGAAGGGAATGGCAACCCACTCCACTGTTCTTGCCTGGAGAATTCCATGGACAGAGGAGCCTGGCGGGCTACAGTCTATGGGGCTGCAAAGAGTCGGACATGACTGCGAGACTAACAATTTCACTTTTACTTTCACAACAATTTTCTCCAGAATTAAGCAATATTGTTTTTTATTTGTTGGTCATTTTTGGACATTTATCCAGATATATTTGCCTCTTAGGATAATGATGGATGGTATGAGTTGGTAGCCAACCTTAGACACAATGGTTAATTTAATTCAAGAGCTATTTACTGCTCAAATGTTATCTACAGGACATTGTACTTAGTACTGTTTGTAAGTCAAAATGAATAAGAAAAAATTCCTGACTTTAATAAGCTTACATTAGTATTGAGATAAATATACATATATTTATGTACATACATACATGCACAATGGAATATTAGTCAGCCGTAAAAAGAATGAAATAATCCCATTTGCAGCAACATGGACAGACCTAGAGGTTATTATAATAAGCCAGATAAAAACAAATGTTAATACCATATGATAACACTTATATGGGAATCTAATAAAATAATACAGATAGACCTATTTACAAAACAGAATAGACTCACAGCCATAGAAAATAAACATGGTTACCAAAGGGAAAAAGGAAGGAGAGATGAATTGGGAATTTGAGATTAATACATAAATACTACTATATATAAAATAGACAACAAGGACCTACTGTATAGCACAGGGAGCTATATTCAATATCTTGTAATAATATATAATGGAAAAGGATCTGAAAAAGAATGTATATGTGTGTGTATAAACATATATTCAGATTAAAAAATATAGAATGATGCCTGTTCAAAGGGGAAAAAATAACGAGTGCTAGGAAATTCAAAAGAGTCAGAGCTCACAAAGATATGGAATCATGAAGGGTGTTTTGGGGGTCAGTAAAATTTCAAATGTCTTAAATAATGACAGAAATGAGAGACTCAAGTGGAAAGGGATGAGAAAGTAGAGTATGAGGTAGAAAAGACAGTAACTATATGTGTTTGGAAATAGGAAGTAAAGAGTTTTTCTGGTGAGAGAGTAGAGTAGAGGCTATGTGAGGATATATGGAAGGGAGAGGTAGAAAATGGAGGCTGAGATATTTTGCAAAGGACCTTTACTGTCAGGCTAAGGTTTTTTATGCAGTGGAGTATCCAGTCTGGAGACACTGAAGGCTTTAAGTTAGGGAACAGTATTATTTGAATTATGATATAAAAATATTAATGAGGCAGATATACCAGAAGAGAAATGGGAAAATGACAGCCCCATTTCATGGCTACTTTTGTAGTCTGGAGAGAAAAAAAAAAATGAGCTTCTGAAAAAAGACAGTAAGAACAGAACATAATTTTTTATATGTTCATTACTGTCTATTTATATTACTCTTTAGTTGCTTACTTATACATTCTTTGTTCCCTCCCACTAGAATGGAATATCTCCTCAAAAGCAAGGAGATCTTGTCTATTCCCTTGAGCCCTGATCACCAATGTCTGAAGCAGCGCCTGCAATATCTTAGTTGTTCAAGAAAGGCTTCTTGAAGGAATTAAGGAGTCATACAAAGAAAAAAGAGAAAAAAACCTGAATATGTCCATCTCAGGTGCACAAATTAAGTGAAATAAATTAAAAGTCAGATAATCCCAACTAATGAAAATGGAGTGAATTCTATTTAAAAGAAAAAATGGTCAGATCCAATTAAAAAATCCCAGTTGTATGCTCTCTGAAGATTCATACTTAAAACATAGACTGAGCAAAGATTAAAGTAAAAGTATTTATCCCAGATAAACACTAACCAAAAGAAATCTACTATATCACTTTTATGAAAAATATGTATAAATTAATATAAAGTTAAATGGAATATTAAAACATGTTTATGGATTTAGGAATTACACATGTGCATGCTTAGTAGCTCAGTCGTGTCTAGCTCTTTGCTATCCTATGGACTATAGCCTGCCAGGCTTCATTGTCCATGGAATTTTCCAGGCAAGAAGACTGGAGTGGGCTGCCATTTCCTCCTCCAAGGGAACTTCCTGACCCAGGGATCAAACCCGTGTCTCCTGTAGTTCTTAACTAATATTATTTTAAAAATATAAGGCATAAGTGTACAGAATTATATGAAAGATTGAGAAACTCACAATCCACAAAGATTTTAACATATTTCTCTCAGTAACTGACACAAGCTTCATTTAATGAGCCTATATAGTACTTACATAGAAGTTTCTTTTTAAGCACTAATGGAATATTTAGACTGAGTGGGAAAAACCATAGAATTACAGATTGGAAGAATAGCATTAAGCTAAAGAACAAAGATGAAAAAGAAAGTTGCTGATACACGGAGAGCATGAGCGTTGAGAGTGGAAATGAGGGAGGGGCGGGGAGAGACATATATATAGGCGCCTGACTGCATGAGCTTCAGGGTTTCAAGTTGGAGAGTATCGCCATCAGACGATTGGGAAGATCATTTTGATGAGAATGTGGAGGAGTGGAGAATGGAATGTAGAATGAGGAACATGTAGGAAAGCTGAGATAAAGGAGACTGGTTGGGAAACCATCAATGAGGTCCTGAATTAAGTCAGTATCAGCAGAAATTGAGGGGAACGTGCAGCTTCAGTCAACGTTATGGAAATATAATTGTCAGAACAAGTGACTTCTTGAGGGAGGAAATATCAATATGGCTCCAAGCTTCTGAGATGGGTGGATGTTCATGCCATTAGCAAAAACAGGATTTATAACAGGTGGGCAGGTTTAAAGGGGATATTCTTGTGATACTTGAGGTTTAGAATATATTTTTATTTAAAATTAATTTTGTAATTTTAAATTGTATGTGATAGTACAACCATGGAAAATTTCATACTCTTCTATTGAGATTTTTTCTCATGTAACCAGGTAATATGATATCTATGAATTATGAATGTAAAAATCACCTGAGGCATCTTTGTCTAGAATTGACAGACCTGAGCTTAAGTCCTGGTTTTGTCATTGCTGTGTGACCTTGTTTATATATTATGTGCTAGGTTTGTGATTCTTTTTGTTAACTTTTTGGATGGGGTAGATTTTCCAGGTCATTCCTTAAAACCTTCATCTCTAAAAACCATCCCATTTTAGTTGTCCTCATATACGCATGATATGAACCAGCGAATGTATTATCTATATTGGATTCAGTGCAGTTCACCAATATTTGATGGACTGAATGACATATTTCAAAATTTCTTGCTTCATGTTTTTTGTTCTTTTCCTATTTCTAAGGACTAATCTTTGAAAAGTCAAACACTTGACAATAATTATAGTGTTGATGATGATGATGATAAAAACCAAGAGCTTCTTGTGGCTTAATTAAGCATTTTAAATGCAATTCTTAAAATGACTTCACATTGCCATATTTTATATTTGAGAAATTGAAAGTCTGAGAAGTTAAGTAAGTTTTTAGGGGTCACATAGCAAATAAAAAAGGAGACTGGAATGTAACTCCATGTCTTTGATTTCAGTGTTTGCATTTCTAATAATTGTATAAAATGCTATGGGGTATTTGACTTGGATTTGATTAATCAAAAATGTTAGTTATAAAGTACCTTCCTGTATTGAGAATATGTCTGTGGCTTTGGATTTCTCAGACAACACAGTGTATTTCTTGCAAATTATGCAATAATCTTATAGCTCATGGAGAGCAAGGAGTTGTGTCTATTGTAGGAGGTAAAAATGGTCAGTACAAATTTGTTTGAAACACTTATCTTCGTTCATAAATATGTTTTCTTTTTGTCTTTTCATCAATACAGTTATTTAAAAAGATTTAGTAATGGCTTTTTATAGTTTTCCTTTTATCTGTTATTGTTATTTAGATGGTAAACTGTAGCAATATAGTATTCCTTGGAAGTGTCTCATTAGGAGATAAATGAAATTACATGTTAATTCTTAGAACTGAAACAAATTGGCTTCATTGATGACTGTTTTATAATGTTCAATCACATATTGTCCTCATAAAAGTTAACAATGACTATATGTTTTCTAAGGAGCTTGAAGAATTTGGTGACTTATAATTCCCACTAAATGATAGGTTATCTAAATGACCTTAGTAGATGTCATAGCTGTGTTGGGCTGTGTGCCAAAAAAAGGATTGGCTTCTGAGAATTCAACTGCACATTTTTGATTTTGTTAAATTAAAATAATCTACAAATTGTCCTTCGCCCTTTCCATGTTCTGGGAAAGGCTCCAAAGTTTCTGTCAGATCATATGGTGTACTTTTTGCTTAATATTAATATTATTGTAGGAGCAACAATAATAAGAGCTTACCCTGGCTATGTACCATGTGCCAGGAATTGTGCCAAGTCGTTTGCACATTATACTTAGCCCCCCAGGCAGCATTTGGTGCGAGATACAGTTATCCCTATTTTACAAACGAGGATCATGAGGCTCAGAGACGTTAAATAGCTTGCCCGAGGTCACCCAGATAGTATATCCCAGAGCTGAGATTTGATCACATATTCTGCTACAATGTCTTCAGAGACTCTGTGCGTGGACTCTGCAGTTTCCGAGAGCGGTGGTGGTGCAGTGAATGCCTGTTTGTTTCTGTGGCCTGACACCTGAGTCGTCACTCACGACAGCTTGATGCACACTTTCTGATTCCAAGTGTCAGCTGAGAATGGCTGATGCAGTGGCCTCATAGCACTCACATTTGTTGGAAAATTCCATGTTGATCTTTATTAAAAAAAAAAAAAAAAAAAAACAAACCCGGTTGCTCAAGCTTCCGAGATTAGTTTTTTCAGTCCTGGTGGATAATCTGAGTGCTGGGGAGCCGGCATGCCTGAGGTGTGAAGATGACGATGTCTTCCTGTGGGCAGGAAACAAGGCATGGCCGTGAACTGTCACTTGTTGTTCTTCCTACTCAGGCTTTCAGAAAAGAAACTAAGGTCAATTAACTGGGAAGCTTAGCCTCACTTAGCTGTCTTTCTTTGCACAGGATTGTAGCCTTTTAAATCATTTTTCTCTTCTCTCCCTCCCCACCCCCTATCTATTTTGAACACATTCTTGGATTTCTCATGCTGGGCCTAAGGAGCAGACTGCTTATATTCAAGAATGATTTGGAGGGGATAAAGTGTGCAAGATTTTGAATTCTTGCCATAAGTCCCTGGCAGACAGCCAGACAGCCTCAGAGGAATAAGGCTAATGAAGGGAGGGTAAAGAAGATCCGGGAGTGCGGCTGGTAATGCAGTATTCATTTAATTGGGAGCAGGTACCGGTGCAAACTTCTCCATTTTAATTGGAAAAAGGGAAGGGGATTGTTAAGGAAGAAGGAAAAAAGAATGCATAAAGTTTTCGAGCTGAGGAGCCAAAGGCAGCCCTGTGTACGCCAGAGAAAGAACTCAATTTAGGGCAATTTGCTCTGCAAGCTGGGCTGCAGCCTCCCCTGGGAATAGGGATGAGGAAGAAAATGAAACCAAAAGAGAACTTGATAAAATCACCTAGCACAGACAATCTCAGTAGAATAGGTTTTACTGAGTTAAATCTGCCCCAATCAATATGATTCTTTTCATATAAGTTACAAATAAAAAGCCACAAGATTACAATAAAAATCGAGACTGGAGCGCTGCTGATGTTGCACCTGGGAGTCTTAAGAACTTGTTATAGAATATATGTTTTTGCAACTCTAATGTTTGTTTTTCTTTTCACCCTGGTCATGCGAATCAACTCTTTGCTTTCCCTCTCCATCTATCCAGTTTAATATATTGTTTTCAAAGACATCGGAGGCAACTATTTCTGCTTAATTTCTCTTGCACTGGAGGTTGGTGATCGGTGGTTTCTTTTTGTCTGGATATGTGTTGAATTTAACATGGGCCTGAATTCTCATGCTAATAATAAAGAGATTTCTTCCCATTGTACATTTTTATGATATAGAATTTATAATGTTAATGTATTAGTAAAACAATACAACAGAGGAAAGTCTTCATATAAGAGGAAAGCAAATCTTTTTGATGTATATAACAGACTATTAAAATAAAACATTCTGTAAATTCATGTTTAAAACTATCAGTTCTTAATAATCTTTGTGTTTTATAAATAGGAGTTTTAAGCAGCTGATGATTTTAATGTATTGGCTTAAATTTTGATCCTCAGAAAATAAGGAGGCAAAAGACTAAGCAAAACATTTTGGTCTTTATGCTAGTGTGGTTGGACTAATCAATGAACTTGGAGAGAAGAGTCTTTATTTTAGTACGTAAAAGTATAAAGATAAATAGAAAAAGTTTATTTAGAGCTTAAGTTTGCTGACAATTTTTTGTCATTAAATTTCTTAACATGATTCACAATGGGCAATATAAGCAAGATCATGGGGCCTCATTTAGATTCTATCTTATATATAATCAGACATATACTCACTGTTGGCAAACCTGATGAAAGAAGAGGGGACTATGAACATTAATCTCTGATAATTTTCCGTGTTGATTGGAAATTTTTTGCTGTCAAATTCTAGCAGAATATGGCATGCTTATTTGACTTCAGCCTCAAGTATGAGAAATTTAATAATAGAAGGGAAGAGATTTTCTGGACAGAGGAAATAGAATCACACCTTAAAATGTTCCTGAATAAAAGAATCAACCTATGTACCAAGAATATTTATCGAGGACCTCTCTGTCCCAGGTACTGTGGAAGATACAAAGATGAAAACAACACAGATCCTGTCAAAAAACTTATTCTGTCAATGGAAAAGCCAGACTAAAAGACAAAGGTCAAATGCAAAATCAAACAATAGAAGAAAAGATATTCCCAAACAGTAGATAATTGATGAAGTCTCAATTGAAATTATTTTTTTCAGTTTGAAGTGCATGATATCTGAGTAAGGGCAATTTGTGGTATGTTTTTAAAGGATCAGTAGATCCAGGTAGTTGGCGAAAATCTGTGAAGGGTTTCTAGGACTGATAGTAGTTGAGTTGACCTAGTTTGTATTTAAAAGGGCCAGAGGGGGAGTGAGGGGCTATACTAAGTTCATGAAGTAATATACTCTGATTAAAGATCAGGGGCCGGAAGAAAAGGAAGATTAGCACACATATGTGGGAGAACACACTGATCATAGCGGATTCTTAGGGAAAATGAATGGGAATTTGTTGAAGCCATACTTTGGAAGGCTGTGATTAGAATGCTTCCTTTATCTTACAGTACAGAAATGTCTACAGATTTTTGTTTTTTCTTTTTAGATAAAGAGGTTATTTGGGAAAAGCTGGTCCAGTGGCAGCATGTGGTAAAATTAATAGGACAGGGACCTCACATGTGCTCACAATCCCATTTTTTTCCCCATGTGACCAAATACTTTTTCTCTTCTGTGTTATTCTCCATTCAATGACTCCACCCATAAAGAAGCTTTACAAAGCTGCACCTCCTGACTGGGCTAGCAGTAGGCCTTCTGTCCTTCCTGGGTATGGTTGCCCACAAAGCTTCCAGCCTTCAGCGTGCCGTAGAAGTGCAGAGTGGAGGGGAAACATCAGAGAGAAAGGTTTTTCCCCCCAACTCAGAATTTCACTTTTGACAAGTAACACGAAGACTCTCATGAAAATATTCAAGTATATTCTATCTTTTAAACCGTCTGAGAGTAACAGTAAATCTCATAAGATGGTTCTATCTCCTCCTCACCTTTAGCTCCAGAACCTCAGGTCCTCATACCTGGATGGGTTAGGCAGGGAGTAGATGCCATCTCCTTCCTTTGTGTCTCCCCTAACTCTGTAGCGTGAGGCTTCAAATAAAAGTTTTTTTTCTTTCTCAGTTATAAAACAAACATCCACATAGATCAATGGTTACAAATAGAGACTGGTCTATATTTGATATGAGTAGGTGGGTGCAGATGACACCACCCTATGGCAAAAAGCAAAGTAGAACCAGAGAGCCTCTTGATGAACATGAAAGAGGAGAGTGAAAAAGTTGGCTTAAAACTCAACATTCAGAAAGCTAAGATCATGACATCTGGTCCCATCACTTCATGGAAAATAGATGGGGAAACAATGGAAATAGTGAGACATTTCATTTTTCTGGACTCCAAAATCACTGCAGATAGTGACTGCAGCCATGAAATTAAAAGACACTTGCCCTTGGAAGAAAAGTTATGACCAACATAGATAGCATATTAAAAAAGCAGAGACATTACTTTGCTGACAAAGATCCGTCTAGTCAAAGCTATGGTTTTTTCAGTAGTCATGTGTGGATGTGAGTGTTGGACCATAAAGAAAGCTGAGCACTGAAGAATTGATGCTTTTGAACTGTGGTATTGGATAAGACTCTTGATAGTCCCTTAGACTGCAAGGAGATCCAACCTGTCCATCCTAAAAGAAATCAGTCCTTAAATATTTATTGGAAGGACTGATGCTAAAGCTGAAGGTCCAATTCTTTGGCCGCCTGATGCGAAGAACTGACTCATTTGAAAAGACCCTGGTGCTGGGAAATACTGAAGGTGGGAGGAGAAGGGGACGACAGGATGAGATGGTTTTATGGCATCACCAACTCAATGGACTTGTATTTGAGTAAACTCTGGGAGTTGGTGATGGACAGGGAAGCCTGGTGTGCTGCAGTCCACGGGGTCGCAGAGTCGGACACGACTGAGCAAGTGAACTGGACTGAACTGAGGTGGGTGAAGGAGTCTGTTCTATGGCTCAGCCACTCAAGATACTCTGTTTGGTTCTATAGCCTGCTATTTATGTGCTATGTTTTAGCCTCTGAAAAAATAGCAAATCTGCCTTCTCATGCCCACTGTTCTGTATCTGCACCTTTGCCCACTGGAGCATATTGAAAAGAGAAGAAAATTATTAAAATAATATTGAGGGTTGAACGGACTTTTTATAACTGCTGCTCTTTTCTGTAGGATAATCTACTGTTAGCACCTTTTTTGGTTATATTTAGTGTAAAGAGACTGGGGATCTTTCTGCCATGACATGTCTCAAAATATGCTGCCTCAAAATAGATTACTATCTGCTTCATTCATATACAAGATGACTGTATTATGACAACTTGGGTATATTTATATAAAAAGGGGGAACCACAGGAGGCTAAATTGATAAGAGGTAAAATTATATTTAGGTATATTTATATATTTGGAATGATAAGAATATGTTATAATGTTTTAATTTCAATAGTACCAATGTCATAGCTGAATAGCTATTAGGAAAACACATTAGTTAAAAGCCTGTTTGTGGCTCAATTATAGATCGAATTTCTTATAATTTACATATGGCTTTTTGCCTATTTGAGAGCTGTCATTTTATGCAAATTTATTTGAAGACGTATCTCTACTAGGGAGTACATAGTCATGAATTCAATGTATCCTCTCTTATAAACTGCACCATGCCTATATTAATATAGAAAGAATCAAGTTTAAGTGTAAAAAATGTGTTACAACATTGATTCTGTTAGGCAATAACAAGCTCAGGTCAGCTCAGTTCAATTTGGTTCAGTCGTTCAGTCACGTCTGACTCTTTGTGATCCCATGGACTGCAGCCCACCAGGCTTCACTGTCCATCACCAACTCCCGGAGCTTGCTCAAACACATGTCCATCAAGTTGGTGATGCCATCCAAGCATCTCATCCTCTGTTGTCCCCTTCTCCTCCTGCCTTCAATCTTTCCCAACATCAGGGTCTTTTCCAAAGAGACAGTTCTTTGCATCAGGTGGTCAAAGTATTGGACCTTCAGCTTTAGCATCAGTCCTTCCAATGAATATTCAGGGCTGATTTCATTTAGGATTGACTGGTTTGATCTCCTTGCAGTCCAAGGGACTCTCAAGAGTCTTCTCCAACACCATAGTTCAAAAGCATCAGTTCTTTGGTGCTCAGCTTTCTTTATAGTCCAACTCTCACTTCCATACATGACTACTGTTAAAACCATAGTTTTGACTAGATGGACCTTTGTTAGCAAAGTGATGTCTCTGCTTTTTAATATGCTGTCTAGGTTGGTCCTAGCTTTTCTTTTAAGGAGCAAGTGTCTTTTGATTTCATGCCTGCAGTCACCATCTGCAGTGATTTTGGAGCCCAAGGAAATAAAGTCTCTCACTATTTCCATTGTTTCCCCATCTATTTTCCATGAAGTGATGGGACTGGATGCCATGATCTTAGTTTTTTGAATGTTGCATTTTAAGTCAGCTTTTTCACTCTCCTCTTCACTTTTATCAAGAGGCTCTTTAGTTCTTCACTTTCTGCCCTTAGGGTGGTGTCATCTGCATATCTGAGGTTACTGATATTTCTCCAGGCAATCTTGATTCCAGCTTGTGCTTCTTCCAGCCCAGTGTTTCTCATGATGTACTCTGCATACAGTTAAATAAGCAGGGTGACAATATACAGCCTTGACGTACTCCTTTTCCTATTTGGAACCAGTCTGTTGTTCCATGTCCAGTTCTAACTGTTGCTTCTTGACCTGCATACACATTTCTCAGGAGGCAGGTCAGGTGGTCTGGCATTCCCATCTCTTTCAGAATTTTCCTCAGTTTATTGTGATACACACAGTCAAAGACTTAAGCAGAATAGCTGTTTTTCTGGAACTGTCTTGCTTTTCCTATGATCCAACAGATGTTCAGCTACCATTTATGAAATCCCTAATTTGGCCAGACATTATGCCATTATATGGTATCTATGATTTAACTTCTTCTTCAGAGCCAGGAATGAACTAGATGTTCATATTTACATTCTACAGGTAAAAAAATGTGAACTTTAAGTTAGATGGTAACCACACATCTAGTGAATAAAATTGTAGGACTTGAAGCCACAGTTCCTTGATGCCAAATTGGAAATTAATTAGTGATTTTGCTATCATTAGATTTATGACCCCTGCCCAACTTCTGTTTACTACAAAATCTACAGTACACTTCTGGAATTAACAGAAGAGTGAGCATTCTTATGAATTACTATACGTATTTGGTGGATATGACGATTAAGAAAATTATACTTTTACCTGTGATAGGAATATCTCTCTAAAATAGGGAAAGCAGTATGCTGAAGAAAGGACACATGCTTTGTTTAGGTGCTAAGAAATTGTTAAGTCAAGTGACTATAATTATATTATGATATCGTCAATAGTATTAGTTTTGTACAATTTAATTTTTGAATTCTTTCATTAATGCTTTGTTAGTTTATTAATACTGCTTTAAAAAAATTCCCAAATTTTTATTTTGAAGAAATTTAAACCCTCAGATAAACTAAAATATTTCTATATGCTCTTTGTCTGGAGTCATTAATTGTTAACTGATTTACCATATTTGCCATTGCTCGCTCTCTGTCTCTTTCTCAGATATATGGATATACATTTGCTGAACCATTTGGAAATCAGTTTCGGACATCATGATAATTCACCCCTAAGTAGTTCAACATATATCTCTTCAAAACAAAGACATTTTCTTCATTATCTTAATGCTTTTTTTACATTCAAAATATATATAATTGATGTCAGAATATGACCTGATATTGGCCATATTAAAAATTTCTAATTATTCTATTAATAATCCCTTATAGTTGCTTTGTATTTCAACTCATAATTTAGTCAAGGATTATTCAATATACTTAGTTGTTTTAATTTTATTTAAATCTAAAACAGTCTCTTTCTTAGTTTTTCATTATTTTGAAGCTTTTGAAAAGTCCAGACTAGTTGTTTGTATAACATTTTACATATTATTGCTGTATTATTGGAATCAAGTTAAACATCTTGTTAAGAATACTATACAGGTGATGTTGTATCCTTGCTGTATTATGTCATGTTGAAAATGTTAGTCACTCAGTTATGTATGACTCTTCACAATCCCATGGACTGTAGTCCGACAGGCTGCTCTGTCCATGGGATTCTCCAGGCAAGAACACCAGAGTGGGTTGCCATTTCCTTCTCCAGGGGTTCTTCCTGACCCAGGGACTGAACCCATGTTGCCTACCTTGCAGGCAGATTCTTTTATTTATTTATTTATTTATTTTTTTTATTAGTTGGAGGCTAATTACTTCACAACATTTCAGTGGGTTTTGTCATACATTGATATGAATCAGCCATAGATTTACACGTATTCCCCATCCCGATCCCCCCTCCCACCTCCCTCTCCACCCGATTCCTCTGGGTCTTCCCAGTGCACCAGGCCCGAGCACTTGTCTCATGCATCCCACCTGGGCTGGTGATCTGTTTCACCATAGATAGCATACATGCTGTTCTTTTGAAACATCCCACCCTCACCTTCTCCCACAGAGTTCAAAAGTCTGTTCTGTACTTCTGTGTCTCTTTTTCTGTTTTGCATATAGGGTTATCGTTACCATCTTTCTAAATTCCATATATATGTGTTAGTATGCTGTAATGTTCTTTATCTTTCTGGCTTACTTCACTCTGTATAATGGGCTCCAGTTTCATCCATCTCATTAGGACTGATTCAAATGAATTCTTTTTAACGGCTGAGTAATATTCCATGGTGTATATGTACCACAGCTTCCTTATCCATTCATCTGCTGATGGGCATCTAGGTTGCTTCCATGTCCTGGCTATTATAAACAGTGCTGCGATGAACATTGGGGTGCATGTGTCTCTTTCAGATCTGGTTTCCTCAGTGTGTATGCCCAGAAGTGGGATTGCTGGGTCATATGGCAGTTCTATTTCCGACATAAATCACAGCAAGATCCTCTATGACCCACCTCCCAGAATATTAGAAATAAAAGCAAAAATAAACAAATGGGACCTAATGAAACTTATAAGCTTTTGCACTACAAAGGAAACTATAAGTAAGGTGAAAAGACAGCCCTCAGATTGGGAGAAAATAATAGCAAATGAAGAAACAGACAAAGGATTAATCTCAGAAATATACAAGCAACTCCTGCAGCTCAATCCCAGAAAAATAAATGACCCAATCAAAAAATGGGCCAAAGAACTAAACAGACATTTCTCCAAAGAAGACATACAGATGGCTAACAAACACATGAAAAGATGCTCCACATCACTCATTATCAGAGAAATGCAAATCAAAACCACAATGAGGTACCATTACACGCCAGTCAGGATGGCTGCTATCCAAAAGTCTACAAGCAATAAATGCTGGAGAGGGTGTGGAGAAAAGGGAACCCTCTTACACTGTTGGTGGGAATGCAAACTAGTATAGCCGCTATGGAGAACAGTGTGGAGATTTCTTAAAAAACAGGCAGATTCTTTACTGTCTGAGCCATCAGGGAAGCCTATATTCTGTCCGGAGGCATGTAATGTTGACTTGTTCCATTAGTGGTGATGGTTTTAATTATTTGTAAGGTGACATCTCTGAGATTCTTTCATGTAAAGGTATACTTTTCTGTTGCAGTTGATAGACAACTGTGGATGATACTTTGTAAAAATATCCTGTACTCAACAAAAATATCATTCAATATTTTTAGTATTCATGATGGTCTTTACTTGAATAACTTATTGCATTAATGCTTACAAAATGATGATTTTTTCAGTCTATATAATTTATTTTGCATTTATTAATAGACCTCCTTTGACAAAGAACTGTCTCTTCCTCCTCCCTCTTGTACTTCCTTGCTTTGTAGCTCAGCAAGACACTGCAAGCTTGCCTTAAACTTTCCATGCCCCAAACCTGGAATCAACCATTTCTCCAGTGATCCTTGGTTCTTTTTAGTATGGAATTGTATTTAGAAACCAAGATTGCATCTTATGCTGTGCTTATTTTTTCCATGTATTTTCAGGGGATAGACTAGATTAATATATATGTATGTGTATGGTTACTGTTGTTTAATCATTAAGTCATGCCTGATTCTTTGTGACACCATGGACTGTAATCCACCAGGCTCCTCTGTCCATGGGATTTCCCACACAAGAATATTGAAGTGGGTTGTCATTTCCTTCTCCAAGTGATCTTCCTAACCTACGGATTGAATCTGCATCTCCTGCATTGGCAGGCAGATTCTTTACCTCTGAGCCACCAGGGAAGCCTGTATATATGTGTACATATGTGTATATCTGTATATATCTTACTCTGATATCTACACTGCAGGGTTCTTCACACTTCACACTTCCCCTAGCCCATGTTTGAATCTTGCTTCCCCCATAGTGATTATCCTGACTCATAAGAACATAGATATATTTACTCATTTAGTACAGCACACACAAAATATTTTCAGAATTACAACACTAATACCACTGCTACAGCAACTTTGCTAAGCAAACAAAGTTTTTTTAAAATTATTTTTGTCTTTAAAATATGTCAAGGGTTTATAGTCATAATATTGAGTTCAAAATTTACTTAAATTACTTGTGTGTGTGTTCATGCTCACTTATGTTATAAATCTAATATCCAGTTAAATTAATTTATATTTGTATTAAATTTTAGTGTTTTTGTATTTTTGATTAAACTTAATTTTTGATTGGGGCTTCCATGGTGGCTCAGTAAAGAATCTACCTACCATGTGAGACCACAAAGAATTAGCTATGACTGACTATATAAAGAGTTTATATGACTCACATATTAAATATTGTACATTAAAATAATACCTAATATATTGAATACATATATCAGTCAGTCAGTCAGTTCAGTCGCTCAGCCGTGTCTCACTCTTTGCGACCCCATGAATCGCAGCATGCCAGGCCGCCCTGTCCATTATCAACTCCCTAGTTTACTCAAACTCATGTCCATCGAGTTGGTGATGCCATCCAGCCATCTCATCCTCTGTCGTCCCCTTCTCCGCCTGCCCCCAAACCCTCCCAGCCTCAGGGTCTTTTCCCATGAGTCAACTCTTTGCATGAGGTGGCCAAAGAATGCATATATAAATATATAATAAATACATAGTAATTAAAAGCTGTAGTATGTTTTTATAGTATGTATATTTTTTAAAGTATAAAAATGTAAACTGTATATTTGTTAATATGGGCTTGTCTGGTGGTTCAGACAGTAAAGAATCTGCCTGCAGTGCAGGAGACCAGGATTTGTTCCCTGTGTCAGGGAGATCCTCTGGAGAAGGAAATGGCAGCCCACTCCAGTAATCTTGCCTGGAGAATTCCATGGACAGAGGAGCCCAGGGGGCTGCAGTCCATGGGGTCACAAAGAGGCAGACATGACTGAGTGGCTAGCACACACATTTATTAATATATGATTTATCAACATGTTTTAAAATTAAATATCACTCATATTTACTATATATAATTATGTTTATATTAATATATTATTTAATTATATATATATATACTCTATAATAATATACACTATGTATTTTAATTGTTATTTAGTCACTAAGTTGTTATTTAGCCACTAACTTGTCTGATGCTTTTGTGACCCCTGTGGAGTGTAGCCCATCAAGCTCCTTTGTCCATGGGATTTCCCAGGCAAGAATACTGAAGTGGGTGGTTGCCATTTCCTTCTCCAGGGGATCTTTCCAACCTGGTGATTGAACCTGTGTCTCCTGCATTAGCAGATGGATTTTTTACCACTGAGTCACCTGGGAAGCCTCAGATTAGATAATACTGAGGAACAAATCAGCAAACTGAAAGACAGAATTATAGAAGTCACTGGGGTTGAAGAAAGAAAAGAAAAAGAACAAAAAGAAATAAGGACAGTTCAAGAGCCAAAATCAGTTGTACTAACATTCACATTATAGGGGTTCTGGAAAGAGGAAAGAAAGAGAATAGGGCAGAGGACATGTTTGAAGTTTAGCACCTGAAAACTACCCTAACTTAAGAAAGAAAACAGACATCTAGGTCCAGGAAGCACAGAGAGTCCCAAACAGTAGCAATCCAACAAATAGCATACAAAGACAGATTGTAATTAAAGTGGCAAAAATTAAAGAAGGAATATTTAATGCAGCAAGGGAAAAGCAATAAGTTACTTGCAAGTGAACTCCCCTAAGACTATCAGCTCAGTTTTCAGCAGAAACTCTGGTGGTCAGAAGGGAATGGCACAATGTATTAAAAGTGATGAAAGGGAAGAACCTATAATCAAAAATAATCTACCTGGCAAGACTTTCATTCAGATTTGATGGAGAGGTCAAAAGTTTTACAGAAAAGCAAAAGTTAAAAGAGTTTAGCACCAGCAAACCAACTTTAAAATAAATGTTAAAGGGATTTCTCTAAGGGAAAAAAGAAATGATCACAGCTAGAAATGTGAAAATTACAAAAGGAAAAATCTCACTGGTACAGGCAAATACATAGTAAAAGTAGTAAATTAACCATGTATAAAGCTAGTAGGAAGGTTAAAGATTAAGCTTGTAAAATTACCTATATCCACAATAGGCATTTAAGGGACACACAAAACAAAGAGATGAAAAATATGATGTCAAAAATAGCAAATATAATGAGTGTAAAAAGCCAGGTTTGTTAAAATGCATTTGAACTTAAGATATCAACATCTTAAAATAATCATTCATAAATACATATGCTTGTGGTAATCAAAAATCTGTAATAGATACACATACGAAAAAGAGAAATGGATTAAAAATAATACCAAAGATAGGCATGAAATCACAAGAGAAGAGGACTCACTTCAGATATAAAGACACACACAGACTGAGAGTGAGAAGATAGAAAAAGGTATTCCATGAAAATGGAAGTCCAAAGAAAGCTGGAATCTCAATTGTTACAGCAGACAAAATAAATTTTAAAACAAAGACTGTAACAAGTGATAAAGAAGGACATTGCACTAATGATCAAGGGATCAGTTGAAAAAAAAAAGTTTTAAATCTATATGGACTGATGTTGAAGCTGAAACTCCAATACTTTGGCCACCTGATGTGAAGAGCTAACTCATTGGAAAAGACCCTGATGCTGGGAAAGATCGAAGGCGGGAGGAGAAGGGAACGACAGAAGATGAGATGGTTGGATGGCATCACTAACTCAATGGACATGAGTATGGGTAAACTCTGGGAGTTGGTGATGGACAGGGAGGCCTGGCGTGCTGCAGTCCATGGGGTCACAAAGAATCGGACACGACTGAGTGACTGAACTGAAATGAACTGAACATAGGAGCACCTAAATGTGTGAAGCAAACATTAACAGACATAAAAGGAGAAATTGACAGTAACACAATAATAATAGCAAACTTTAAAACCCCACTTACATCAATGGACAGATCATCCAGCTAGAAAATCAGTAAGGGAACACTGGACTTAAACTAAACATTAGACCAGATGAAATTAACAGAAATATGTGGAACATTCCATCCAAAAGCAACAGAATACACATTCTTTTCCAGGGCACAAAGAACGTTCTCCCGGATAGATAAAATGAAAGGCCACAGGAGAAGTCTCAGTAAATTTAAGAGGATTGAAATCATAGCAAGTGTCTTTTCTGACCACAATGCTGTTAGCTTGGAAATCAACTGCAAGGAAAAAAACCTGCAAAACTCACAAACGCTTGGAGTCTAAACAATGTACTATTAAACAACCAATGGATCACTGAAGAAAGCAAAGAAGAAAAATACCTGAAGACAAAGGAAAATATTATAGTTTCTTTTCTGATTCAATTAATACCTCAAATGCAAGGTTGTAACTAGAGATAGTGAACTTTTTTGTCTTATTCCTGGTCATAAACAGGAAACGTCTTTAGTGTTTCCTGTTGATTCAGTTGGGCTTCCCTGGTAGCTCAACTGGTGAAGAATGCGCCTGCAAGGCAGGAGACACCGGTTTGACTCCTCAGTTAGGAAGTTCCCCTGGTGAAGGGATAGGCTACCCACTCCAATGTTCTTGGACTTCCCCAGTGGCTCAGATGGTAAAGAATCTGCCTGCAATGCAGGAGACCTGGGTTTGATCTCTGGGTTGGAAGATCCCCTGGAGGAAGGCAAGGAAACACACTCCAGCGTTCTTGCCTGGAGAATCCCCGTGGGCAGAGGAGCCTGGAAGGCTTCAGTCCATGGAGTCGCAATGAGTTGGACACGACTGAGCAAGTAGGCCCAGCACAGCACTGCAGCACACTGATTCAATTATGTTAGATGTTGGCTTGGCATATGTCTCTGTCTCTATCTGTGCATCCCCTAAGTATCGATCTGGTGAATTGTGTTCTCCTGGGGAATTACCCACTTCTTCTGGATTTTCAAGTTTATTTGCATAGAGTTTTGCAAAGTAATAACTTGTGATTTTTAGTTTATTATTTCAAATGGTTGTCTTCTGTAGTTTATTTTGTGTATTTATGCTTCCTTACTTCTATTAATAGATTAGCTAGGATATGAATTTGAACCATTGACCCTTATGTAAATGGGCCTAAGACTACACATTTCCAGGGAAGATTTTATATATATATATATATATATATATACACACACACACACACACACACACACACACACACACACACACATATATATATATTACCCTAGAACTCTGTTTCCTTGGATCAGTTTTGCCCCAAAGTCAGTACTGTTTGAATTTAAGTTCACCCATTTTTATTTCCATGTATTCTTTATTTTTCTTAATATCTAAGGATTTTCTCTAATTATTTGTGAGCTTATTACTGTATTATAGAGTGAATTTGTTGTAATATGTCCAGCATGTGGATGTTTTATAGTAATTGAGTTTTAAAGAGTATTATTGAAATATTACTCTTTTATTTTCTCTTAAATTTTTTTAAATTTATTTATTTGGCTGCATCAGCCAAACATTGTGGCACACGGGCTTCTCTAGTTGTGGTAGATGGGCTTCGTTGCCCCAAGACATGTGGGATTTCTGTTTCCCAGCCAGGGATTGAACCCATGTGCCCTGCATTGGAAGGCAGATTCTTAACCACTGGACTACCAGGAAAGTCTCCTACATTGGAAGACAGATTCTTAATGGCTGGATCACCAGGGAAAATTTTTAATTCTAATCTCTCATTTCTTGGTCTTTTGGAATATGTCCTCAATAATTTTTTTAGTAATACATAGAATTTTTTTCCATTCTGAGAGTAGTTGTCACATGCTTTGGCACATAAAATATAATTTAGTGTGAGACTTAATTGTTGGATTACCACATTTTCATCTCAAAAATTAACTATTGTTGCCAGTTCCTTCTGGCACCTAATGTTATAAAGGAGAAGTCTGAGGCTGGTTTGATGGTTTGTTCCCTTGTAGTTAGTCCTTTGTCATTTTTGTCTGGTGTCTGGTAAGGTTTTTGAAAACATTATTGCAATCCAAACTTATGAAAATGTGCACTGGTCATTATGACCCTAAACTCTGTTCTAGGAAACACATTTTTTGAGAAAGGTCTTTTTAGGACACCATGAGAAATAAAAATGTTTTTCTTATTTAATTTGTTAGGAAATTCTTTCAGCTCCAAAGGTGCGTACCCTGAGAGTAACAACATTTTCCCCAGTTTTCTTATTGCATAGTGCCTAGGTTCCTGAGTCAGGAGAGGCGCGCGCACACACACACACACACACACACACACACACACACACAAATTTCACATTTTTTCCCACTTACTACCAGTTCATGAAGGGTAACTTTGACCTTCTATGATGTGGTCTTGGTGTCAGCTTTCATTTTAGTTTGTTTTTAGCTTAATTTTTCTATGTCCATGTGTGTGTTTCAATCATACTTTATGAGAGTCTGCTTTAGGAGTTGCTGGTCAGAAAAACTTTAAATCAGTCCATTTTCATTTTAATTACAAGCAACTTGTTATTAAGATGAAATTTCAATTTTTACTTGTATAAGACAGCTATCTTCATATACACTACATAATAGCTTTAAGTATTTTAAACTCATGTGTTGTCCTTATCACAATTTGTCCCATCTATCTTCACTAAACTTTTCTAAATCATTCATTTTGTCATTTTAATTGAAAAATATGATGATCTACCAATAATTAGAATCTTGATTGAATGAAAGCATTTTTTATGTTATAAAAAGTTATCTGAAATGTAGTCAGGATAAGGATGAAAATTCTAATTGTGAATTTTCACTTTTCTTTTGAGTATTTTGTGCCAATTTTTGATGGAATAATTGGTGGAGGCATAACTCTTTGTAATATGTGGTTAAAAAGTGCCATACCCTGAAATTTAATATGATACCCATAATAGACTTTTAAAATTTTATTAGCATTAGAAGATACTAATAAAGCATCAGCTTAATTATGTATTAAAAATTAATCAAAGGCCAAAATTTTCCATAAATTAATAAACTTCCATTTCAAGAGCTATTAACAAAATACTTTAATGAAGTAATATGAATATAAGCTGGGTTATATAAACATCTAAGTAAAAAATTAGCAATTGAAAACTCTTGACACTAGCTAGCTTTAGTGATACACTCTGAAATATCACATTCTTAAGACTTGTCAAACACCAAATTTATCTTTACTATATTGTTCTAAATAATACAGTGCCATTCTAGTAATAATCTGTGGATGTCAGGCTTTTATTGTCTAATATGATGTATTCAAGAAAAGCAACCAGGAAATGAAATGGGTTATTTCCCTCTTCTCCTTTGCAGCCCATTTGATTTCCTGTAATTGGGACCAAATTTTCCATCTGCCTTGGTCCTCTGTTAATGATTTCAGAACACTTAGAGCTAAAACCATCACATTTACCCCTTTGAGTTTCTGCTACTATAACCCTTGAGTAAATGTCAGCTTTTTGTTTTCATTGTTTTACCTTTCTTTCCCCTATTTACATTTTTGACAGCCTTCCTTCTCAACTGAATACTGTTATCACTTCTTTATTTTAATCCTCTCCCAAGCTGCCTATATTATCACCCCTGTGTTTTAGAACTCGGATCCGTACCCTTTAATCCACTAATTGGCTTTTTACCCCAGCTTGCGTTGCCTCCTCTTTGTGCATCTGACCCTTCTTTCTACTCTATAACCTGCCCACCAGGCTTACAGTCCTGTCAGATCTTCTTACCTCGTGTCCTCCTTCTTCACCCAGAGGACTTTATTAATATTTTCCCTCCACTCTTCCAAAGTTTCTGTGGGCATAACATCCATTATAATAATTTTCTAGAACAAATAGCACATTTTCCCATTTTGAAATAAGATTTTTTAAAAAGATGCTTATTTTGTGAAGTCAGTATCTTTTGAGTATATGCATTGGTTTCAACAGCTGGGAAAATGTATGTAATTAACAAACATTTATTTCATCCTATTCATTTCCATTTATATTTTCCCTTTGGTGAGAAAAAATATATGCTTATTATTCTTTCAATGAATGCTTTTCTCTTTAAATATGAATGCAGTCAAAATATTGTTGTAGGGCATTAAAATTCATACTTTACTTTTTAGTGAATTTGAACATGTGGCAAAATAAAAATGTATGGAAATGAGCCAAGACAAGATTCTTTATAAAGTTTACATAGATATAATGAGCACTGAATTAGTCAAGTTGTTCTATTTGTAATATCTTCTTAATATATTCTATGCAATGGGAGTGTATCCATGAATGAAAAAATTATAGCAGAATGTGTAAGTATATATTCAGACTATTAAATTCAACCACAACTAAAATTCTCAAATGAATCATAAAGTTTGAAATCTGTATTATCATTTATAGAATATTTTAAAGTATATTTTCTTTTCCTTCACCATGGTCTTGTTTTTTGTCACATGCACAGTTTGAAATAGGCCTGGATTTCTGTTATAAACTTACAATTCAGACTGGCTAATTTTATTGTCAGTAATTTTTAAATATTTGACTTGGTATGAAACATGTCACCAAGCAGTTAACTAGGAACAATCATGATAGGGATTCAAGACTAACAAGGATTTCGGATTATGAATTGTATCTGCATAATAGTAAAATTCTGACCAAAGAGAATAAAAGCATGGAGTTGTACGATCAAAGGTGAAGGAGAAAGTGTCAGGATGAAGACTAATTATCATATAGCAGTGCAGGGAGTCTGTGGATAAATCAACATACAAGAAGATAAAACAAGACCCCACCACATGCATTTCATGTGTTACTGTTCTATAAATTAGGTTTCTAGGGTGATTGCATCAAGCCGACCTGGAGAAATCAAATTAACGCTGATTTACAGAAATGAATTTCAATAAGGAATTTTTTATAAAACACTAGGCCTTACATTAGAATCACCTAAATGAAGATATAATTAATGAGATGTAAGGAAAAATAAATATAAGGAAATAGATCAGACTATGTAGAATGTCACTGTTACAGGTACTTTTTTCTCTTCTAAAGATACTAAAAAATGCCAGTCTGAAAACTGTAGATCAGTAACCACTGCATAAATAAATTACATGTACTTTTTCTATAATTTTATCAATGTAAATTCCCTCAGGTAAGATAACTTAAAGTTAGACTCTAAACATTGCCTAGTGAACTTGTTCTTTAAATAGACTTTTGCTTCATATTTGGAACTTTTTTCTCTCCTGTTTTTATCTTTGTAGTTTGGTTGGGAACTCTGCAAGGGCAGGGAAACCTTTGGCTACAAAAGGATCTAATTAGCGTTCAGTAGTTTGTGTTCACTGAGTGAATCTTCTTTTGCTAAATAGAATTTTAAATGATCTACCAATAAGATAAAAGGAGTGGACCTGGAAATTACTACTGGGTCTCTGGATTTCTGAATGTTCTCCAGTGTGTACAATTATTGCTATTCGATATGAATATGATAATCTCACATGACTGCTGAGCACTGAAATGTGACTTTTCCAAAGTGAGATGTGCTTTAAGTAAAATATACACTGAATTTTGAAGATGTATTATAAAAAGAATGAAAAGTATCTCATGAATCACTTTTTATATAAATTATACCTTGAACTGATATTTGAGATGTAGTAGCTTCAATACAATTATAATTAAAATTAATATCACCTTTTTAAAAATTTGCTTCATGTGGCTACTGGAGAATTTAAAATTATATATCTGGCTTGCATTATATGTACTTGGAAAATATGGTTCCAAATGGTGCCAGATTTTTAAAAATCATTTAAGTTCAATGTATTCTGGCTATCTTACATAGAACAAACATTAATTTAAGCTTTATTGTAACATCTTTATCTGTATTTTGGCACATGCTCTGATTCATATTTCTATATAAGTTCTTTCAAAGGAATATTTTCTTAGATTTTAAAAAGGAATGTACAAAGAGATCTAAAAGAAAGCTATTTAGTATTATTGGTACCAAAGTATTCATATTCCAAAATAAATTCCTTTTAAGTTCCTTTTAAGTCATTCCCACATCATTTTATTCTGGAATTATGACCAGTTAGAGAAATGAACATCCTTATAGCTTGTTTCTCAGTCTTTTTTTTTTTTTATCGTTACCTTATGAAGGTGAATGATAAATGCAGTGATCAAAAAAATTTAGCTAAAGGGAAGACAGAAGGTGATCAGCTACAGGGTCATATACTGGATTTGCAACTGTGGATCCTGAGGCGAGGGTACTCAGATAATGTAAATAAACTTATTAAAATGGCTATTCGAAATAGAGGTAACTTCTCAAAGTCACAGAGGAGGGATGGAAGTTCCATTGCTTCTCAGAATCTTTCATCCACCTAACTTCCTTATTGAAAAGGTACCATTGATGTTCATATTTTCATTATAAACCATTCTCTTTTGCATTGAATCTTAAACAGTTTGTACTTTCTCTTTGATTTCTTTTTCAATTGATTCCAGGAATAGTGAGAAATGAACTTTTAATTTCTAAGTCTGTAAGATTTTTTGGTTTCCTGCATATAACTGGATTTTGCTGTAAAACTTGATCAGATGTTCTTGTTTAATGAAAAAATTTTGCCTGGCATTTAGTGAAATGACTGATGTATTTTATGATTATTCTTTTGCCTCTTCCTTCTCCTTATACCTGTTCCTATTTCTAATGCCTTTTTCAGTTAGATATTTATTCTGCTTTCACACCTTATTGATCTCTAAAAATTACCATAATTTGCTATTTATGCTATCATAATAAAACATGTATTTCTCACCACTATTATTTGAAAAATAAGATATCAAGTATTTCCCCCAATAGAAGTGTTTATTTCCTTCTTTGGTGTGCATTTCACACCACATGATTTTATTATGGCTATTTAAAAAATGGAATCTATATCATCCTCTTCAGCTCTGAATGAGATTTTACAAATTTGTGTTTGGTCAAAAGAGGGTTAAGAAACAGTAGCTGCTGTAATATACCCACAACTCTTTTGGTCTTTTTAATCTTTTTAGTTTCTTTTACAAACAGGTACTTTTCTTCTATGTGATATGCAAATCTCCCAGCTCCTAAGAGCAACTGGATGGGGATGTGTGTTTCATCTTAAAACAAAGACTAAGAAAAAAATAATAATATGATAGTTATTCAAAGGATTTCAGAAACAGGTGTTCTAAGTCTACACTAATTGGATTTCAGTTAATTATTCCCTTTACTTTAGGGAATATAAGTAAGAAATATAAAAAAAAAGTATCTGTAAAACTCTGACATGCTAATTGCTCTAATATTATTTAACCTAGGCAAAAAAAAGCCACTTTAATGTGACTGAAGTCTTAATTACCTTTTTCATTTCTAGATTTTTAAGATAAAATTTATAGGCATTTCCATACACTACACATTTCAGGGCACTATGGCATACTGTAGTTTTTCATCTACTGTATATGTAATTTTAACTTTCCTTTGCTAATGTACAGAAAATATATTTTGCAGTTTAAAGACTGGATTTCCCACTAATCTCAAGGAGACCAAAGTAAGTCTCTCTTCCACTTCCAATCAAGAAGCCTGCTTCTATTTGATTTTAGGCCAATTGTTCATTCTCTCCTAATCTCGTTTTCCTTCTTTGTAAGCAGATGATAATTTGTTATATAATAATTCTATGGCCTTTAACATTCCTCAAATGCATGAGTTGAACAGGGTACTAAAGGAATGAAATTTTATTTTTTAAATAGGAGGTAAGTTCTGAATGTAAACTCCACAAGGGCTTCGGCTTTCTTGTTTACTGCTGTTTTTCCAGAGCATGGAACTATACCTGGTGCAGAGTTAATATGTAGTAAGTATTTTCTGGATGAATGGATGAATGAATGAATGAGACATACTGAGGCAAGTCAACAGTGGATGACTAGAATCAGTTTACTAGGTATCTGAAAATAGATATTTGGTAGAGTAGATATGGATAGAAGGGGAATGAACAAACAATGTATACTGAATTCTAGCCTGTCTTTTAAATTATAAAGCAAAATTAGAATTAGGGCCTCATAACAAAGACATCCTCTATTAACTTAGTTAAGGTGGAGAATTCAGTGTTTAAGTTCAGTGACATTCAGTAGATATCTAAGAGTGATGCACTAGTTTTGTTATTTTACAAAGGAGTATGGTCATGGAGTATACTACGTGCTTAATAAAAATTTGTTGAATGAATGAGTAGCTATTTATCATACAGTTTATCATATTTCCCAGTGAAAGTGAGATCCGTATTTTAGGCACCTTTTAAAATCTGGTACAGCACAGTGCTTGTTTCATAGTCAAGTCTCACACATCTAATGAAGGTGCATTTTTACCATTGCACTCTTTGTTGTATTTTAACTATATCTGCATTGATTTAAATCACCAACTTAAAATTCTGAGTTTAGTTCCAGTTATGACGCTCTTTTTCCAAAGGTCTGAACTCTGAGGGCTGCTACTGTACTCAGTTTTAGTAAGATACCGGAAGCAAGATAAGCACAGTGATGCCAACGTATTACTTTGACTTTCTGCTTTGTGCCTTCAGTAAAATATTTTTAATAAATTAATATTTGCACATGGTGAAAATAATTCAAATGGTTCAGAAGAATCTAAACAAATAGTAAAAGTCAGCTTCTCTAGGCCTCTAATTTTCAGAAACAAAGATTCTTAATTTTCACTTTTAAATTACTTGATGGCTGCCATTGCATTTAAAAATATTATTCATACACTTCTTGATTTTTATCATATTTTGTTAGTATTTTTGAATCCCTACTAGGAATAAAGAATTTAGCACACTAGCTCTCTCCTCCCCTTCTGCTTTTAATAGCTAAATTTTTATAGGTATAATTTTATGATATAGTTACTTCACATTGCCAAAGTTTGATCTCTAACTATATATAATTAAATCTTCCAAACGTAACTGTAGCTTGAATCTACATATGATCTTCAATATAAATGGCATTTATAGTTTTATGCTTATATAACAGTTATCCAGTGTTAAATCCCCTGGACAGAGGAATCTGGCAGACTACAGTCTGTGGAGTGGCAAGAGTCAGAAACAATTTAGTGACTAAACAACAACAACAACATTGGGCCTAGACCACAGACAAGACAATGTCTAAAAAGGGTCGAGGCCATTAGTTAGAATGGTAAGTTGCATAAAATGTTCTTCACTACTTCTTGGTTACAGTTAAATGCAATGTTTTCATACACCAGCCTTTTTAGCCTTCTCATTTTTGTTTTTCTGGAGAACACACTTGAAAATGTTTCATTGCAGGTGATATATTTTCTTGTTTATGCTGATCTAAAAATATTTTATTTTGGTTTGACAGCTGATTGAGAGATTAGATGTAGAATTATAGGATCAAAATAATTTTCTCTCGGAACCCTGAAGGCATTTACTGTCTTCTAATGCAAATTATGGTTCATATAAAGTGGTTTATATCATTTTGAATCTCATTGCTTATTAAACACATTTTACTCTCTGAAAGATTTTAGCTGTTTTTTCTTTTGTCTTCAGAATATTGCAGTTTAACTAGAATTTATGAGAAGTGTGTACTCCCCACTCCTGCCACTCTGCTTGACACATGTACTCACTTGCTCAGTCATGCCCGACACTTTGCAACCTCATGGACTACCAGTCTCTGTCCCTGGGGATTCTCCAGGCAAGAATACTGGAGTGGGTTGCCATGCCCTCCTTCAGGGGATCTTCCCAACCCAGGGATCAAACCCAGGTCTCCTGTGTTGCAGGTGGATTCTTTACCATCTGAGCCACCAGGGAAGCCCATGAATACTGGAGTGGATAGCCTATCCCTTCTCCAGGGGATCTTCCTGACCCAGGAATTGAACCGGGGTCTCCTGCATTACAGGCGAATTCTTTATCAGCTGAGCTATCAGGGAAGCCCACTTGACACATATCAAGTACTTTAATTCTGAAGATTTGTTTCTTTTTTAGCTTTGTAAACTTTATTTTTTAAATTTCTTTGACTTTTCCTACCTCCCATTGTCTCTGCCCTCTATTTTGAGATTCCTTTTTTTCCCCTTCTGATAGATACCTTTATTTTGCTCTCTTTATCTTTGCTCTTGGTACAAAGATTTCCCTCTTTTGTCAGACTGTTGTTTGCCAATCCTTAGGCTATATATCATGTAATAACACATAGTATGTTCTGTGAGATTACCACTGGGCTTGGAGATGGGGCATAGGTTTTAGTATTCCTTGCACACATGATCTGGAATAAATAATTAAACTTCTTTAGGCTTGCCCCCCCCCCAAATACATAGCATAAAGGAAATAAAATAAATTACTATTTATGTTTTTATACCTCTAAAATTGTATTCTCAAAATTAGGAGTATTTCAATGTGAAAATGTTAAGTATTCAATGTCAGATGACGTGTAGCACATTGTTATTTTTGAGAGAGAGGACTAGATTTGGTTTCAGTATATCTTTTAAAAATAAGCCTTAACATTACATTTGTTGTTTTTTTTTTATCAGAAATAATAATGTACTGCTACATATGAAACTATGCAATAAGTAATGAAACTTATCTAATGGATAGTCTATTCATTGAAAAATAATTAAGGAAAACTTTGCTTCAGGTTTCTTTCATTAACTGAAATAAAGTTTAAAACAAGATGCTCCTGTATAATAGTTATAAATGTGTAGCTCTTAAATTGTGAATCACTATGTTGTACACCTGTAACATAATACGTCTTAATAAAAAATGTTTAAAAAATATATATATATATACATGTTCAGTCTTAAATAAAAAGATCTCCTGGAGCTTGTAAAATGTTTGTCACTAAACAGAAAAAATATATATAAATTTCGAAGGAAGCAGTATTCACAGTTAAAATGATAATTACGAATTTTTTGTTTCATAAATACAGCTTATTTTTGAATTATTATTTAAATCTGAATTTTAAGTCTTCTTCTTTATCAACATATCAATAATCAAAGGTAATGTACACACCTACCATTTTTCTGGAGCATTTTAGAACATAAGAAAATGAACATTTTTATTTTGAAATTTGAAGGCAAATCTTGATTTTCTTCCCTTGGAGTTTTAGAATTATTTTGTTCCACATATTTTTCACAAACTTAGTTAAATCTTTAATAGTCTATTTACAGTAGTCATCTATATAATCTTTCATTCTTTGCTCATTCATTCAATTATTCATTTAAGATATAGTTGTTAGTCATGCTGATGGAAACAGTGTTAAGATGTTGTCACCACTCTCTGGGAATGGAGGCTAGATAAGAATAAAGATAGGTCAACAGGTGATTGCAGTCAATCTATTAATATTTTGCAGAATACTGTGATGCAGAGGTTGGTTAATGGTGGTTTGAAAGCAATTGCAAGGAAAAAATAATTCTGGTGAGGAGACACAAGACTGAGATATAAAGAATAAATGGAAAGGAGCTGGTTGAGCATGAGTGGGATGGCATTATGGACACATGAAAATCAAATAAGATGGGCAAATGTGGCAAATTTTAGGATACACCTTAGTGGAGAGATGAATGTTTTTAGATTCAATTCCAGTGATTTGGAAATGTCACGATGTGGTTTTATGGAAAGAATATGTACTTTGAAGGAAGGCAGATCATATTTGAAAACTTTTTTCTTTGGCTATGTGACTTAAACATATTTTTTAACTTCCTTGATTCTCAATTTTCTCACTTGCAGAATGGAAGATATAATATCTTCTTTAAAGGAATGTTATGAGAATTAAATGAAGTAGTCACACACAGAAAATGCCTACTATTTATTCTTTTGTCCTGTGAGTGGGAAAAATTTAAATGGTGTGTGAAAAAAAAAAAAAAAGGCATGGACTACAGACTACCCTGAGACTGTGAATGCAAGGAAGTTTACAATTAGCCTCCCTTTTACCCTCTCTTCCTCTCCCCCTTCTTCCTTTATGTTTCTCTCTCCTTTCCCGCTGCCTTACTGCCTTAATTGTATTTTCTGTATGGGAGGCAAGTTCTTATTCCTAAGCTTTCGCTAGAAGGAGCTGAATGACACTTTCAGATGGTGTTTCCATATCTCTCAATGAAGAGTGGAATGCCATAATTCTTGGTCTTGATTTAAATGACAGGTACAGGGGGGTCTTTAAATAGGTTATGGATATACTGTGCTTGATTATTCAAATATACTACATTACAAATAAATTTGGAACCCTTGGTTGTGAGGTGTTACCACAGCATCTGCCAAGGACAGAAGCATGACTTTGGGAAAAGAGCTCTACTTCCTGGCAGCTATATCCTTACCATGGGGACAGGCTCTAGCAAAATTGAAGAGAAAGATATCTTGGATTCGTCTGGGAGACATTGGAAGTGTCTCTTGCATAGCATTTAAATAGTAGCAAATAGTATTTACTACCATTGTATGCTCCACTGATCATTAAGATATTGTCTCACAGCATTTAATCCACTTTTCCATCTGCAGCTTCATATACATTCTTTTAAAATTCTTTTGTAAATAATTAGGTTAAGAGGTATTATAATGACTTGAAAGCACAATTTTGACAGCAGAATTTATCTGTTAAAAACCTCTGAAGATTAAAATCTGAATCATTGTAAATATCCAAACTAAATGCAAACAAATTTTCACATTGAGGGCCTTTAACTTCTATGCAATATGTAGCACTGCATATTTGTATACATTTTTAAAACTAGAACTTCAAAAACTGATTATATTTGCAAATAAAAAATCTCCAACATGAAATTATAAATTGTGTTGCATTCAGTGTATTTACCCTTTCAGTTTTAACTTTATAATGTTATAATTAATCTCTAATTGATGAATAAATTTATTATTTATTTTTATAAAGTGAGAATTATAAACAGTGACTTTATTAATCATTATATTCTTTTGTCAGTTTTCTTTACAAGTGTTTTAGCTTGCTTATAACATCCTTTTTTTTGAAATCATCAAAATATTGTTTTCCCTAAATCCCCCAAGTATTTTAACTACATATTTTTTTATGCTCTGATGCTTTATAAACATATTTTGCTTAAGACAAAAGCTACAAATTGGGATTCATTATTTTTGGTCTTCCAAGTTGGTGCAATTAGGAAAATAGTGACAAGTGAAAGAAAACTCTTGAATTCTGTGAAGTTAAAGAGCGCTTCATTTAAAAAGCAGGTTATAGTAGCTTTAATGGCAAATAACAATATACTTAATTTCCTGGAGGTATTTCCAAGATTCTTTTTAACCCTTTCTTCAAAATACTCATATTTATTATTTTAATAAAAGAAAGCAATCACATAAGCACAAGAGCTCTTGCTCAAAAAATTTGTGTTTTTCATACATTCTACTTGTGAAATATAGTAGGGGAAATATTTATGAGCACCATAAGATAGGAAGCTGAAACTGCAATCATTTCTAAATGAAAATTATGTGACAGTGCTCAGTATTTAATGCTAACATTGGGTGATGTAGGCATGAAGAATTTAGCAGCTATTTATCATTACCCTGTGTGTGGTTGGTTCTCTGATATATACTTTCCTGGAGTAGAAAGGTGTTTTGATGAGCCACAGCTTCAGTTTGAGATATTAAGTAAATGGGGATGCCATAAGAGGATTTGTTTGGGGTGTGTGTGTGTGTGTGTGTGTGTGTGCACATGTGTGTTGTTGTTTACCACATTCCTGTTAAAAGTAGCCTCGCACCGATTAGTTTTTAATCCGTGCTCCCACAAGCCATGGCTGGGCTCCTGCACCAGATGCAGGTGTCCCCTTGTGCTGTCAGCCAAGAATGATTAATGAGGATTTGCCCCTACTGAAAGCAGCCTTTGGAGCATTGTTCAGGGCATCTGTGGAACTGTCGGGGGAGACAAGGACACAAGTGAACAACCAATTATTTGGCCATCACTGAGGTAGCATGAAAAAGACATCAAATTGGACAGAAAAGCAATGCTTTTGTTTGAGGATCAAATATTATATTTTTAGGGGTTAATACAGGAATTTTACCTCATTTTAAACAATTTTGGTGAAATCTTGACTTTGAATCAGAAGCAGTTTTTCTTTTTTCCTTTAAAGCTAATCAAATTATTTGAGAGTAGTATAAAAGAAATAAAGCATCACTAAATTGATTCCCAACTGATTACCTATTGCATAAACATATATCTTTTTGCTTGGCTAACACAGGAAACAAGGGCTAAGTATATAGTGGATAGGAGGATTCTTAATTGCCGGTCACAGTTGACAGGGACTGAGGGTTTTACAAGTGGTCAGAACACCAAAGACATTGCACTAGAATGTTGAAGTGGAAAATGAAAACAAAACCCCAGAGCTGTGAAATATTTCTAAGTCATTGTACAGCATTTGTGCATTCCCTCCTTTTCCAGTATGAGATATATACTTAAGTCTTAGTAAGAAAAGATATTCAGACTGCTACATTCTTGTGCTAGACTTAGGACTTAAATAAAATTTTTAAAGGTTAGTAAGACATATATTTTGAGCACAATTCAAATGTGGATTAAGAAGTCCTTTCTTTTAGTAAAATAGTTTCTTTTATGCTCTGTCCTTTCAGGCCTGTTGTCTTTAGAGTATTAAGAATTAAAAGCTAAGCCCTGAAACCACTAAAACCTTCAAGGAGCAGATAATGATGTTTTAATATATAAAAAATAATGGTCAGTAACAAGTTGAATAAATGTGGCCCATATAACAACAATACCCACTTAACATTTTTTTTTTTTTTGCAGGTTAATACTTTTGTATTCTTTTTTTTTTTTTTTTTAATAAAAAGAACTTCAGTAACAGAGTAATTAGAAGTCACATCAAGATTAAAACAAGGGCCAGCTGAATATATACAAAACAAATGTCTGAGAAGACACTGCTTTTACAAGTAATTTTTGGGGAAATGCACTGCTTTGTTGTTAAATTCTCTCATGTATCTGCAGTGGTCAAGTTGCTTATTGAGTTATATTCATTTGGCCAATTCTAGAATTACATAACTTTTCTGCACTTCTCAAGACAGTCAGATTTTCCTTTAACTTATTGTTCAAATGTAGAAGACAAGGGATATACACTATTGCTCATATTAAAAAATTGGCCTATTTAGGTGGATGTATTTTTGTTATGAAAGTGGGCAAAGTTGTGGGCTATGCCCAAATCCCGAAAACCATTTAAGGTAATTATGACTAGCAGCTTTGACTTAAAGTAGGCTGAATAGATAATTCCAAACCTAAGTGGTCACTAATAATATTGCCTCCTTTCATTATCATGAAAACAACAGTTTCAAATTGTTTCCCACTTACTACTCATATTAGAATTGGCTTAGTCAGAAAGATAGTGTAACTCATTTTTAAAAATCAATAACCCTATTTTCAAATTTGTTAGCAGATTCCCTGGACTAGTGACTATGGTTGGATCTGTTGGCAAATTATACAATTTCTACAGAGTATTTTTCTATAATTTTTTCTATGCAAATTCTGCTCTGACTTTTGATCCTTTTGAAATCATTTTGTTAGAAGAATTGACTGTCAGTATATAGACAATCTTAGAGATTTATTTAGTCTGATCTCTTTTCTGTATTTTCTCTTTAGCAACTCTTGTTGACAATTCTTAATGCTATCTAGTCACTTATCATTTAGTCATTAAAATAAGTTTAAATGACTTTGAGCGTAGATATTAATAGATTTCCAGAGAGAACTACTCATTGTACTTTCTGTTGTTTGAGAGCCACTGATAATGGTCTCTTTGATGGTTCTCCAAGTATTTGGAGAATAAGAATAGCATGTTGTCCTCTTAGACTGTTTATGATAAGTATAATTATGGGCAAAGTAAATGCTAATATCATGTCCTACTTCTCTTCACCTTCAATATCTAATCTTAGATTTGTGTGCCATTATTTTTTTTTCTACATGTAATATTCAGTTTATCTAGCAGTTCTCAATTTTATAGGAGTTTGCAAATTGTTTGACTATTTCCCTTATTTCCCTTTCGGGTTGATGTTAAGCACAGGTCAAGCTTTCTTGGATTTTTTTTTTTTTTTTCATGTTTAAAATAAATAATTACAATTGCCAAGAGAGGCATTTGGTTATAAGGATCTCAGCTTGGAAGATTTGAGATTTTTTTTTTTTTTTAAGGAATTCTGAGCAAATTTCTAACTTTAACTCTCAATAGAGATTTGGAAATGTGAGTTTGCAATATTATTTAGGCCAGATAAATCATTTAAAAATAAAGCAGTGTTGTCAATATTTTTCTTCTCAGATGAGAAGCATTTATGGTTTCCAGATAAGATACATGAAGCCCAGATACATTTGAATTTCAGGTAACTAATGAAATGTTTTTAGTATATCCCAGATGCTGTAATGGGAATCTACTTATACTGAAAATTATTCATTATTTATCTGAAATTGAAATTTACATATATCCTTCATTTTTATACTTGAAAAATCAGGGAACTCTGGGTAAGGCCAAAATGTTAAGAAGTGGATATCTATAATCTATTTAACAATCTGAAGATCTGGTCTTCTGGATTCTGCCCTGGCATTTCACTTAAAAATGCCGTTTTTCATCTCTGCACTGATAGTAAGCCTCCATCTACTTTACTGAAATGTTGTGAAGATAATTTTAACTGAAACAAATTTACTTTAAACATCTAGACTTTTTTGACAGCAAGTCATATATAAATAAAAGGTAGTATAATGATACCCTAAAGACCAATTAATGGTCTTTTGAGTCTAGTGAATTCAACCTACTTGAGTTGAGAGAAACAGGGACCTGCCATCTAGAAGAGTATGGAATGAATTCCGTCATTTATAATGAATCACACGAGAAAGGAAGTAAGTTTGCTCTTGACAGAAAATTGAACTTCCTTAGAGACAGCAGAAGTTGAAAGGAAGTTCTGAAGTTCAATAAAGTTAGGAGTATAAAGGGGACAGGAGATTGAATGAGAACTGCCTAATTCAAATTTCATATGCAAAACTCGAGTTAGGTAAGAAACTTGTGATTTCAACCTTTACAACTGATGTCAGAGGAGTTGACAGAGTCTGGGTATCTAGTTTTGCCTTAATTTCCTTTTTTTGTTTTTTTAAAATATCACTATAAAACAGTGTTTGATGATGTAGTTGTTTAACTGTTGGGCTTTCATTTACACATGCACCATTTTTCAAATGGAAAAGAGAATGTGAAATTTAGTCTCAAATTTTCTCGAAAATTTCCTGTAGCAAATATAGGTTTATTTGGACCTTTGCCTAACAGTCTCACAGTTATTATACTAAGGTTTAAGCTATAACATGCAATTGGGAGTATGCCAGTAGCTGGAATGAGAATTATTTTAAGGCATAAACATAAACAAGGAACTGATTTATTGAGTATATTTTAATATATGTTATTAGATAATTCTTTATTATTTTTAAAACAAAACTACATGGAGAAAACAAATAGCAAAATTTGTTACTTATAATAAGCAATCTAATTTACTGCCCTCCAATAAATATAAATATTAGAATAATACTCTTTGTCTTCAAGTTTTATTTTGCTTTTATTGTTGCACATGGTAGATACAAGAAGAATAACTTTAAAAGCACTTTAATCTCATTCTCACTTAAGATTAATTGACATCCTTTTATTCAGGTATTAACACAAGTATAAAATGAGAGATTTAAAAAATTAACCCCATATATTTATCAATTTCCTGTATGATATGTGAGGTATTATAATAGATGCTATATAATAGAATATTAAGATATGTTAGGCTAGGTGTATATATAAGTACACACATGTGTATATATGGGCATATATATGTAATATATATATACATGTATATATGCACATACATAACCTAACAAAGATCTGTCTCTATGTCTATCTATCCATCCAACAGGTACAAAGAAAATACCAGTGAGCACAATGCACCAAAACTGATTGCCTTCATAAGAAAAATGTACCCATCAGATGAAAACTCACTTGTCTTCCTGACAGTTCACTCATCTGCATTCTCCTTCTTATTTTCTCCTCTGTTCCTGTACAGTTGAACAAATATGATCTCTTTCTTCTGACCAGGATCTTGGATTCCTTCTCTTCCTTACTTCTCAGGTCTCTTGCTATAATGATTATCCTTTCTATTTACTGTACCTTCACTCCTTCTCCATCAGCTACTTGCCATGAGTACTTGAATTTACTCACATCTCTGCCGTCTTAAAAAAACAGTTTGCTCCTAGACTCAGACACTCCCATCCAAATATTGTCCCGTCTCTTCCTATTAAAGGTCACATTTTTTGGAAAAAAAAAAAAAAAGGAAGAAAGCATACTTGTGCTTACTCCTCAGTTTATTTCTGAGGAAGTCCAGTGGGAAACTGAGTTCAATGTGATCATGAACAACTTCTTTGGGGCTTGCAGTGGAGTGGATGTTTTCAACTTTGTATTCGTTCACCTGTGGATGGCTTTAGACTTAGTTTACTTGGCTTTGGAAATACACACCCTATTCTCTTTCTCAGATTATTTGCTTTTATCCAACCTTTAAATGTTGACATTTCTTAGAATTCTGACTTGGAGACTCCTCTTACCACATATTCTTCTTGGAAATTCCTATCTTCTCCTGAGTTTTGAAAACCATCTTTAGGCTGAGGATATATATAGGTTTTTCTAGCTCAGACTTCTCTGCTGAGCTCCATTCCCAGAGGCTGAATGTTCTTCTAAACGTATTTACTTGATTATCTTTCAGACATCTCAAACTCATCATGTGTGAATATAAGTGCTTGAAAAGCCTTTTGAACTAACTCAATCCACAGCCTTGGCATATTCCATTCGATTCTCCACATATTAGCCTCAATAATCAAATGTAAATCTGGCCATATCACTTCTTTGATCTGTCCCATATTAAATTCATCACTGATTTCTGAATCCTAAGAGTAAAGTCCAAACTTTTTATGTTTTTCAGACCCTTTAAGATTTGTTGCCCATTCTTTGTAGACTTTATCTTTTGCTTTATTTCTCTTATGCTGTATGCTATACCTATACTTTTATTTTCCTGTTCATCAGGTGTGCTCTACTATTTATTATTCACTTGGTTACCATACTTCCCTAGAACATCCCTCCTTCCTTTTTGTCTTGATCATCCTTTTTATCTCATTTCAGTTGAGATATTCCCTTATCATTAAACTTTTCCTGACTCCCACACCATGCCCCCAAGACTGGCCTGGACACCCTAGCTTTGTGCTCCTATAGCTGATTATATTTTCTCATCACAGTCCTTTGAGACACTCTGCTATTAAAATTTTCTCACCTGTCTGTTTTCCAATGTAATGTAAGTCAGGAGACACAACTTCTGAAGCACTGGGCACTCGATTAAATTTTTCCCAGAGATGAAAAATAGTTTAAAATTCAGTGTAGGTAAGATTACATAATATTTCTCTGAATATACTTCATTATGTCATTCATTCATGCATTTATTAATAAAAACACTATTTCAGGACAGTATAGAGGTGAGTAAGAAGGCAGACCCTGGGGTGAGGATAGATTGGGTTCAAATCCTACCCTACCTGTGTGATTTATTGTCAGGTTGCTCAAAGCGCACTTATGCTTTAGTTCCTTATCCACAAATTAGCAATAATAATAATAGGAAGTACCTTATAGGAATGTTGTATAAAATTAGTTATTAAATACAAAGTGCTTAGGATAACACCTGGCTCACAGTGAGCCCTATGCTGCTATTTATTATTGGGCTCTGCTGGGTCAGTTGTATACAGTAATGAAAAGCACACAATCTGTCATGAAACCTACAGCTAGTGTGGGAGAGCAACACTGAAGGAAAAGAAGACTAGTTACTTCCTTTCCTGGGAAACTAACAGGTTTCTTACCCTCACCCTACCCCCACTCCATGATATATGGGGTCTTTTCAAGTACTAACGTAGAATTTTATAGTTTCATTGGGGATTATTTTGATACACACAATTCATTTAACTCCAGGATTCGTAGTTTTCACAAATTGCTTCATAGCCACTTCATAAATTCTCTGCCAGATAAAGATCCACTTTAGGGAAATTCCTTTCACTTGATATTTTTCCTGGACTCAATACTTAAGCGACCAAGTTTGTCTTCAGCCCAGAGCCCCCACAAATCTGTCTTGCACGTTTCTGCAAATTATAATAAA
The DNA here is from genome assembly GCF_910594005.1 of Cervus elaphus. Taxonomy (NCBI): domain Eukaryota; kingdom Metazoa; phylum Chordata; class Mammalia; order Artiodactyla; family Cervidae; genus Cervus; species Cervus elaphus. Next base: position 53,245,446 of record NC_057842.1, on the reverse strand, counting down.
ATGTTCTTTTTCTAACTGGAAGAATTAGAAAAAAATTGCCATTCTGAGTAAAGGAGCAGCCTTCTAGACATACAGATTGAGGAGCATATTAAGAAAAAATGTTTTCAGGAAAAACACAAGGAAGCTACAGGAAGCAAGAGTGTGAAAAGAGTGAGCAGGATTCCATTCCTTCTGCACCCTCTTAACAGGATGTTATTGCTCAGGCCACAAAGTTCCTATCAAATGCAGCAGCCGTGCTTCACACTGTGGGTCTGTCTGCTTCCCGGGTTTCACGTGACCTAGATTTCTCTTTGCCCAGGATCAGATCCATCAGAAGCTCATCATGCACTGAGTATTTTCTCAGATTTCTCCGATACCTTTCTATGTCTCATGTTTTGGAGCTATGCCCCGTGCCTTGGCCCATTCTACCCTTAGTAGCATAGTTAGATATTGAAAAGGAGTCTCAAAATGATGCTAGATTAGCCTGGGAAAGTAAGTAAATGCACTGTTAGGCATTTAAGGCAGAAAAGGTTTTTAGTGGTTCGTATTGTGGACAGCATCCAGAATGAGGTTTACATCTACAAGTCTCAGCTGAAGTTTTTAGATTTTCTGGTTAGCCTACCTCTCATGCTAAGTAAAGGAATATGAACTTGGAATATCAACACTGATGAGTAGACACCTGAAAATAATAGGAAATAGAATTAATGCAACTATATTTTGCATGTTAAAGATGTTGTTCAGAAAATAACAGTAAATAGTACCTTTAAAAATCCATTTATTTACATTGTATAAAGTCTATGATTAAATTGCTTCAGTCATGTATGATTCTTTGCGACCCCATGGACATAGCTCTCCAGGTTCCTCTGTTCATGGAATTCTACAGGCAGGAATATTAGGTGGGATTTCCTCCTCCAGGAGATCTTCCCAACCCAGGGAAGGAACCCGTGTCTTTTATGTCTCCTGCATTGGCAGACAGATTCTTTACCACTAGCACCACCTGGGAAGCTACAATGTATAGACTGCTTGTATATATTTTATCTTCCTTAATGTTGAAAATAGTTCTGTGGGAGAGGAAATCAGACATTATTATGTATAATGCACAGATACTTTTAACACATCTGTGTGCTTAGTTGTTCAGTCATGTCTGACTCTTTGTGACCCTTTGGACTGTAGCCTACCAGGCTCCTCTGTCCATGGAATTTTCCAAGCAAGAATACTGGAGAGGGTTGCCATTTCCTTCTCCAGGAGATCTTCCTGACCCAGGCATCGAACCTGCATCTCTTGTGTCTCTGCATTGAAGCCAAATTCTTGAACCGCTGAGCCATCAGGGAAGCCCTTGTTAATACATCTACACTGGTCCATTAAATAGAAAATATGAGATTCTGCCTGCCCAAACACTGAATCTCCAGAGAGGAGGACGTTAGTTCTAATAGAATTTTAATAATTTATTTGTTTTTATTCACTAGAAATTACTTTCCTAAAATCAAGAACAATTTACATTTGGGTACTTCCTAAAAAGAAGTACTTTAAATTTAAAGCAAAAATAATCAAAATATGATAGCATTTAATTTCAAAGCAATATTATTATTCCTGTCTTGTCGAGTTATGATTCAGAGCTAGTGAGAGATGTGAACACAGAACAAACACTCAAACTTTAAAAGGATGCTCTGTCATTTTGTTAGCAGTAGCTGCTAATGATTTAAGGGTCTCTATTTAGCTAAAAAATGAGGTCTGTCCTTTTGGTTTTCAATGAGCATTAGTACCTTACAAGAGATTAGACATAACTCTACTACATGAGACAATGGCAGCTAATAGTTACATAAGAATTTTTATTGTATAATTTTTGGGGGACAATTTCTTAGTGATGATTCAATCCATGCTGAAAGTTGGCAGGCACTCTCAACCTTGTAGGTGTTTATACAAGTGTTAAAACAACATTACACTAGAATAGTTCATCAGGTCTTAGGTTTTAGCTATAAAAATAGGAGCTAGATAACCTAAGGACATTTCTGTAATGCAGTAACCTCTAATTTTATTTAAAGTCATTTGTTATAAATTTGTTTCTCCTGCCTTGTTTCCTTGTTTTTTTTTTTAAGTGAAAACAGTAGTGAAGTAATTAGTGAGTGCTCCTGTACATATTCAGAAAATATATTTTTGATCTGGATTATCATGAAAATTTAAAACAACTTTCTTTTAACATGATAACTGCAAACCATACCATCTTTTCAACTGCAAAGTGTTTATGTACACAAAGTGAACATAAAGCATTGCTCAGGTTATTCAGTGTTCCAGGACTCTGAATGTTATAAAAAGTGTTCAGAATGGTTTTTTAGCTTTCATATTTCATTATAAAATGTAAGAAAAGATTTCTCCAAATGTTGGTATTTGAGAATTCCTAGTGCATAGGGTGACAGTCATATAATTCTGAAAATCCTTGGCAATTGTTCTCTGTCTGTGAAAACTCACATTCCTCATGCTGTTGCCAGAATCATAAATTCTTTGAACTAGAAGCAAATGAATTTTAGAGAAAGAAGTATAAATTAGGGACAAACTGAGTTAGAGAAACCTATTATCCTTATAGGGTTATATTTATAGCTAACTTTCCCTTAAAGTTTTAGCACTTGTATGAGGAATTTATCTAAACAATCTTCTAAGCTCTCTTGGAATTTTAGCTAAGCAGTATTATTGGTGACCTTGGAGAATCTGAGCTCTAAACTGTGAAACAGGACACACTGTCTCCAAATCAGAGGCTCAGAAGAACAGTGACTCCCGAAAGGAGGGCAAGGCATTTTCTTCCTCCTCACTGCCTCTTAACCTCCTGTCCCCCAGGAGGAGTTCTGAGACCGTCGATAGTCATCATAGCTCATGGGTCCAAACCTTCCTACTGCAAAGAATTCTCATTATTTCAAGGGCTTTTTAATCAGTAAACAGTAGAAGACAATTACAGTATAGATCAGTTTAATTAGTTTATTTGATGCCCAGAGCATGTAAATTTGCAACCAGGTAGTTTCTGCCAGCTATAGAATCATAAATTAATGGCAGTGTTCTGGATGAGAAAGATGATGCTCTACGCATGCTAACCCCTTAGAATGCTTTTAATGGGTTAAGAAGAGGATTGGTATCCACAGAGCCTTTTACTAAAACATTCCTCTTACATCTCAGCTCATTTTTGGTTATCATCAACTGTAACTTATTTTCTACCTTTTTTACTTGTACATTTCTAGTTTTCCATTAAATGACCTTGCCTGATGATACTGAGTAATACAGCTACCTAAAATCTGTGTATTTGTGTATTGAATAAAAATTCATTTGTTCTCTATGCTGTCTTTATAACCTACAAAACATTCTATGTCAAATTATAAATGATCTCTGAAGACCAGAGGAACTTGAACTTAAAAAAAGATGTTTCTATATTTTAAGTAGGCATATTTAATGGCTTTAAATTATGTTTTCAACTTAATTGATCTAGTATGACACTTCACTTTTCTATCATCCCCACTTACTTGTTCCCTCTCTCATGAAGCAAAAATAACACATGTTTTCTCCTTCAGAAAATGTAGTTCTTCCACGAATGCAAATTAGTTTGGGATAAAACAAACAGAAAAGAGGAGGAAACAAAGAAATAAAATCTTTAAAGCCCTTGATTGATTGCTTGAGCATTGCTCAACAAGTAGACATAGTCATTTTATTCCCACCATGATTTTTAGAAGTTGTGACAAAAGTGATCTACGTTCTTTTGTGTGTGACTAGTGGCACATTTGTGAGATGACCAGCAGGGGTTGGGCCTATGATTGGGAGCAGTTCTCTGTTTTGAAGTTGATGGGTGCATATGGGGGTTCAGTTCAGTTCAGTTCAATTCAGTCGCTCAGTCGTGTCCACTCTTTGCGACCCCATGAATCACAGCATGCCAGGCCTCCCTGTCCATCACCAACTCCTGGAGTTTACCCAAACTCATGTCCATTGAGTTGGTGATGCCATCCAGCCATCTCATTCTCTGCTGTCCCCTTCTCCTCCTGCCCCTAATCCTCTCAGCATCAGGGTCTTTTCCAATGAGTCAACTCTTCCCATGAAGTGGCCAAAGTATTGGAGTTTCACCTTCAGCATCAGTCCTTCCAATGAACACCCAGGACTGATCTCCTTTAGGATGGACTGGTTGGATCTCCTTGCAGTCCAAGGGACTCTCAAGAGTCTTCTCCAACACCACAGTTCAAAAGCATCAATTCTTTGGAGCTCAGCTTTCTTCACAGTTCAACTCTCACATCCATACATGACCACTGGAAAAACCATAGCCTTGACTAGACGAACCTTTGTTGGCAAAGTAATGTCTCTGCTTTTTAATATGCTATCTAGGTTGGTCATAATTTTCCTTCCAAGGAGTAAGCATCTTTTAATTTCATGGTTGCAATCACCATCTGCAGTGATGTTGGAACCCAAAAAAATAAAGTCTGACACTGTTTCCACTGTTTCCCCATCTATTTGCCATGAAGTGATGGGACCGGATGCCATGATCTTAGTTTTCTGAATGTTGAGTTTTTAGCCAACTTTTTAACTCGCCTCTTTCACTTTTATCAAGAGGCTTTTTAGTTCCTTTTCACTTTCTGCCATAAGTGTCATCTGCATATCTGAGATTATTGATATTTCCCCGGGTAATCTTGATTCCAGCTTGTGCTTCTTACAGCCCAGTGTTTCTCATGATGTGCTCTGCATATAAGTTAAATAAGAAGGACTTTAATATTTTTCTGGGCTCCTTCCCCTTCTCTGGTCATGGATTTGAAAGATTGCCATTGAGATACAGTCAGTAATCCTTTTTGTAGTGCTCCTTTCTTTCATGTATAGCACTGCCATTTTTTGAAGACACCAAGCATGAGCTAAATTTAATTAAAGGTGTGATTAGACCATGAGGTTTTTGCTAATTTTTTGTGTGTGTGTGTGTAATAAAGTTTTATTAAAGTATAAAGAAGATAGAGAAAGCTTCTGACATAGGCATCAGAAGGGGGCAAAAGAGTACCCCTTTGCTAGTATTAGCAATGGAGTTATATACTCTCCAATGAATCCAAAGAATGTCTGGAGGCTGCAAAGACCTCACCAGACCCACTCCCATAATTTACATTTTAAGATAACAGAGTTGGCCAGAAGGTTTAATCCAAAGATCGTCCTCAGGCAGGATACATCCTTGGAAAGACCAGACCTACTCCCATAATTTATGTTTTAAGATAACAGAATTAGCCAGAGGGTTTAATCCAAAGACTGTCCTTAGGCAGGATACATTATTGTTATATAATCCTAAGGAATGTAGAGGAAAAAAAGTAAAAAAGTTTGTCCTTTCTTCCTCCTTGAATATCCCAGACCTCTCTCTCCTTGGGGACCCCTAGACTTCTTATCAACCTGCCTAGGAAATGACTCATTCCCCCCTTTTCTTTTAGGAGAAGTATGTTGCCTAGGGACAAGGGGCGTTGTTCTCATTCCATAACTGCTTCCGAGCTGACAAGGGGCGTTGTCCCTAAATTGGTGAGGCAACATAGTCTCCTAATCCTCATAGTGAGGATGTCTGATCCAGGGGCTCCAAGTAATAGTTGGAGGAGGCTGTGGCACTCATAGGAGCTCGGACAACTATTTGTAAATTAAAAGCTTTTAGACGGTTAGAAAACCCCATTATACAGTTAGAGATGTAAGGCAAAATAGTCATTAAACCAAGTTAAAATCAAAAAAATTTTTAAAATTTTATTTTATTTCTCCCTATACTCCACACCATCCCTAACTTTTTCCTAATCGTATATGCTATCCTCAGTGATCTGACTGATACGAGAATAGCTTGGCCATAGTTTGTATACAGTAGACATTAGAATAATTAACTCAATTCTACAGATGCTTACACTGAGAAGAAAGTCATACTGCAATTCCAAGTGACTGATGGTAAATATTTATGTGAATAGCCTGTTTCCATTGGATCTGCTCTTTCTTAGTCTCAATTATGAATGCAGAGCTTCTACTTCGTCTAATAGTCTTCATCATCTAGGACAATAAAAAATAGTGTGGAAACAATTTTCTCAATTTATCCCTAGTGTTAACAGAGGTTTCTAAGTTGGACCATTTAGCTCCAAAAATGGAACAAAGTGGGTAGCTTATTATTTTTTTCAAATGATGACACCTGTGTACAATCTAATACTTGGCTTGGATGAACTTTCATTCCCTTAATTCCAGGATTTGCAGAAGCCCACATTTAGACCTTTTTTTGAGCTAAGGGTGAAGGAAAAGCTGTAGTTGGTTAATATTTAAGGTGATTGAACTTAGCTAAAGTTACCTCACATGGGAAGCAAACTGTCGACCTCAACTCATTGTAAAACAGGACGTTCATCTTCTTTTGATGATTGGTTTGCAAATTATGTTGCCAATGTCAGAAGACCTGCCCCATGATTCCTTCTTTTTAATTCTTTGATTATTTATCTATGAATCTTTGGACTAATAATTATAAGCAATTAATCTAGCAAATATTTATTGAGTGCTTATCATGTGACATACATTATCCCCAAAAGGTTAAATGCATTATCTTATTAATTTCCATATGATAATGATGAGATGGATGTTTCCCCTATTTTACAGACGACAGTAGCAGACTTAGAGTGGTTGATGTTCAAGTTAACATGTTCAGTCTCCAAGTTGTGTCCAGCCCTTCACGACCCCATGGACTGCAGCATGCTAGGCTTCTCTGTCCCTCACCATCTCCTGGAGTTTGCTCAACTTCCTGTCCATTGAATCAGTGATGCCATCTCATCCTCTTTTTCCCTCTTCTCTTCCTGCCCTCAATCTTTCCCAGCATCAGGGTCTTTTCCAATGAGTCAGCTTTTTGCATCAGGTGGCCAAAGTATTGGAACTTCAGCTTCAGCATCAGTCTTTCCAAAGAGTATTCAGGGCTGATCTCCTTTCAGATGGACTGGCTTGCTCTGCTTGCCTTCCAAGGGAGTCTCAGGAGCCTTCTCCAGCACCACAGTTCGGAAGCATCAGCTCTTCAGCACTCTGCCTTCTTTATTGTCCAGCTCTCACATCTGTGCATGACTACCAGTTAACTTACTTAAGACCATTTAGCTGTAAGAAGAAGGCTCAGCTTTTCTGATTCTAAAACTCCTTTGCTCATCTGTTCTGTCTTGTTGCCTTTGTTTACTATGATTTTTAAATTTCTATCTTTTTCTTATAATATTATGGACTTTTTAGGATTATAGTAGAGCAATGTATGGGTAGGAGATTTTGTTCATCCATTTCTCTATATATAAAATGAAAGAGATAAATTTGATTATTGTTACATATCTGTTGGTCTATAAATGCTAACTGTCCAGGAATAGAGAATTTTAGCCAAGCAACAATTTCTCTTAGATTTGGTAGTGTTTGTAGAATCTGGAAAGGGACGCAGATAACAGAGGGAGAGAAAATAGGTTATCAGGCAAACAATAGGAGACTGGAAAAAGGTGACAGTTCTTCGTAAAATCAAAGAATTAGAAAACTTTCTACTTTAAGACATCAGTAAACATTTAATGAAATGTATTTATTTTCTCAATATTTTCATTACAACAACAAAAAGTCCAGAGTCTTTTAACAGGCATTCAGGATGTAGTGCCTCCTTACACAGAGTTAATTGCTTGTGCTGAGACTGGTTGCCATGATCATATGTGGTTTGTGGAATCACAATGTTTGATTTAGTCACTTTCTAAATTAAATCTGTCTGCCCTGGATATCAGAAAGTAGGTTATCATTGATAATCTATTATCATGGCATTCACATGATGTTCCATTGGAGGTCCTTTTTTTAAAAAATTTTTAAATAAATAAGAAAATAGTAGAAAATATTATCATTAGGTGACAAAAGGGGTGGCTTTGTGCCTTGGATATCTGTAATATGACCACTATCATTGTAGGAATGTGCTGAGAGAAGCCATTGGCATGCTAGAGGTACACTAGTTTAATAATAATCCATGCATAAAGGACCATGAGAGAAGAGGTATGACAGAGATCTAATGAATTCTGGATCTTTTCCATACTTACCATTTCTATAAAAATATTAAATTCCAAATAACAAATTATAATGTTTAAAACAGAATCTGTAATATTAAGATGAACTTGAATCATATAATTGTGACAAAAAATTAAAATGTGTTTCATTTTATTTATATTCAAAACAGATGCATGAGTGTAAATACAGGGTGGTTGTAATATTCTCAGCACATATTTTAGGGACTTCCTCCCTTTTCCAAATCTCACTCAAGTGGAACATACACTCATTTCTGTAACAAAAATTCTTTCTAGTCTATTGGCAAAATGAATAGCATCAACTCAAAATATTTAAAAATTTAGTCACATCCACATCCTGCAGCCTATAAGGAGCTTTCACGCTTTTGGGCTCGCTTTAGATCTTTAATACCCTTTCCTTTTGTGTCAAGGAGCTCACGAGGCGTAAAGAAGCACTGATAAACCCACTTAGATCCCTTCCTGGGCCGTCACCTCTCGCTGCCAAGCGGCTTTAGGTGGTAACTGATCTGTGACAGGCTGCCAGTCAAACAGAGCATTTCTGAAAGCTGACACAAAAGACTGAACGCTGGAGAATGGATAGGAAAAATAAGAAAAGGACCCAAACTGTATCAGTGCCCCCCACTCCATCTCGGTCTGTTCCTCTTCGATACCGCCCCCCACCCTCTGGCCCACCCCTTTCCTCCCTAACCTTTTCTTTTTTGGGGGGGTTTTCCTTTCTTTTCTCCTTCTCTTCCCTCCCAACCACCCGCCTCCTCCCTAGCCTGTCTCCTTTTGCAGAGCACAGTCTTTCCCCCTGCTCTCTCCGAGTCAGGTTCATGGCAGGGCCGGTGTCAGCGGAGAGATAGAGATCAGCAGGCCTGCAGGCGGGGACGGCCCCCGCGCCGCTGATAACAGGCAGCGTGAGAGTGACAGTCAGATGGAAACTGACGCAGGCCTTCTGTCAATGCCGCGGCTGCCCGGGGGACCGAGGCGCGGAGGGCTGGGGGTGTGGGATGGAGCTGAAATGTCAGCGCCCATAACTGCCCCAGCTCGCTGTGTTTCTCTGTCGGTGTCCTGCTAGTCCACACGTGAGGCAAGTTTTTTTTTCCCCCAAATTCCGTCGCACTTACTGTTTCTTCTCGGCCCCTGTGAGTGTGCGCGCAGGAGCAGCTTAGATGGTGACATCCTCACTTAATTTCTTCTGGTGCTCTGGAGCCCCGGTGCTGTGATTGTGTTTGACAGTTTTTGTTCTCACAGCCTTTTGAGCGTTTTAAAGATTGATAAATCTTGTCATATGAGAACGCTGAGTGATGCCCGAATATTTCACATTCTTAGAGCTGTAGATCATTTCTGTATTTCCCTACATTAAAATAAGGCTAGGAAATAGTAACTGAAGCAGTGACTCATTTTTCTGCCTAGGAGTAGGATATGCTGAAAATGTCCCAAGCAACTGGCTTTTGATCTTGACTTTGGGAGTTCCCTGGAGAGAGCTTAATGGTAGCTCCTCTTGGATAATTATTCTCTTGATTTCAAGGAGTCATGATGATATCACTATTCATCAGCAATAGATCTCAACGTTTCTATTTATGAAAGTAAACTTTTTATACAAATCCGCCACTCCCCTCCCCCATACAATATCTATAAGAACAGTGACTGTAATGACTGGTGGTGACTATAGTCTCAATTATATAACACAGTGATAAAATCCATTAAGATGCCTTCGTCCTGCTGAATCTCTACCTGACCTCTCCAGCAGTTTAGCATCTCTAAAAGGCTGCAGCAGCTTGAAGTCTGAAAGCTTTCCATATTCTCAAAAGCAGAGTCACTTGCAATTTGACTCAGTCTATTACAAATCAACTCTGCTTTTCATTTTGAGAAAGTTATTGGTCACAATCTTCCCTCTTGGTTATAAGAAGGGCAAATCAAAGATTTATACTAAATGAAGTGGATATAGAAGAACTTTATTCCTCTCTTCTTGTATATGTAAATAAAAGTAAGTGATAATGAATTTGCTTGTTGATATAAAGATATTACCTTAGCACATTTCTCTAGGAAGTTGCATTACAAAAATATCATCTCTCTCTCACACACATACATGCACATACACACCCCCAGAGAAAGAGGGAGGGTGGAAGCAAGGGCTTGAAAAAATACCCCATGGGAGAATATTGACTATTTTTAATGACCTGATTTAGGTTTTTTATTTAATTTTTATGTATTTTTCCTTTTAGCTAGATATTTTAGGTATATATTTTGTTCAAGTTACAAAGCGCTAAGGAGGGTAGCTGGAGACAAACTTGAATTCTCTGAATTTAGGGAAAATATGGATAAACTTATAGTTAAGAGAGCTATATGCTTTTATAATTTTGGCTTATTTCTATTTTATTTGAGATAATCTATTAGAAACCATTGCTCTATGACCATTATGCAGAGGCAAGAAAAGCAAGTCCTATCTACCAGGGACCTTTCCCTAAGATATATAGGATTAATGATGTTTTATACACAAAGTACAAAGAAGTAGAAGATAGGTATTAGCAAGTGTATAAATTAAATAAGCAAATACTGAGTCAGTGAAGAGAGAAGAAGGAATGTTTGGAGTTATGATGAGAAAGTGCCATGTTTAGAGTGATACAGGTAAAGGGAAGGCTTTATGGATAGTATAAGATTTCAGGAGTTGCCTAAAATAAGGAACAGAGGAAGAGTTATGAATCAGTTCTTCCTATTCTCAACAGATGTGAGCATAACTAAAGGATCTTTTTTTCAATCCTTGACCCTTTGACCTTTACACTTAGTTTTTTTAAATAGAGAAGATGCTTCTGGCAGAGACACCAGTGTGGAAATTTTCACTGTAAAGTCATCAGAAATGAGTATTTTTGATGAATATTATGCACTATTACTGCTGTAGATGTTATCAAATTCATAACCTATTTTAATCTTCCCAGTAACTCTGTGAGCTAAGTATTATTTTCCTTATTTTACAGAAGAGAATGATGAAAATACTGAAGTGGAGAACATGTAGGTAATAAGTCAGGATAGTCCTTCAACCCAGGCCATCATCCCTCACATTTTATGCTCTAGCCATGACACATCCCACACTCACCCAAATTCCATGAGACCCCTGTGATGTTTAACAACAGAAGCTATGATTATTCAGTGGCCTGCAAGGAACACTAGCTTTTAATTGAAGAACCAGCCTTTGCTCCTAAGTTTTTTCAGTTCTCAGTAAGATTCTCAATATTCTTTTGTGCAGGAGTTTTTAAACTTGAACAAACACCTGGAATGAACTACAAGAATCATCTAGAAATTTTGTTGAACAGAGATTTCTGGGCCTAATCCAGAGTTCCTCATTTAGTAGGTCTGGGGTAAGCTCGAGAATTTGCAGTTTTTAGAATTTATCAGGTTATGCTGATGCTGCTAATTTGGGGATATAGCTTATGAAAAAAAAATAGAGATGTAAAGTGTCTCCAAGTTTTGGGGCTGAACAATTGAAGAATGAAGTTGACATGGCCTATTATGGGAAAGACACAAGTGTAACAGATTTAGTTTCAGAAACAGTGAATTTGAGATACATGTTTGATATCCAGTTGGAAGAATCATGCAGGCAATTCCATGTATATAGCCAAACAAGATACATAAACTTGGGAATTTTTGGAATATATTAATAGATGATATTTATGGCATTGATTCTTGATGCAATTACAAATTGAGTATAGAGAGAATATAAAAGGACCAAGGACTGACCTTTGTGGCTCCCCAACAGTAAGAACTTGAGAGAGAGAGCAGAATGAATAAAGAGTGTGGAGAGGGAAGAACAAATGAAGTCGGAGAAACAGGGTGACTGAGTGTCTCAGTCAGGTCATCTTGCTTGCATTTTAAAAGGATCACTCTGGTCAATGTATTGAGAATGGACTTTAGTGGGCCATGGGGGAAGCAGGGAGACTAGTTAAAGGAACATTCCAATAATACAAATGGGAAATATTGATATTTTGGTTCATTATGGTAGCAGCAGAAATAGTGGTAAAAGTTGTGTGCATGCCAAGTCACTTCAGTCATGTCTGACTCTTTGCGACCCCATGGACTGTAGCCCGCAAGGCTCTTCCGTCCCTGGGATTCTCCAGGCAAGAATACTAGAGTGGGTTGCCATTCCCTCCTCCAGCGTAAAGGTTAGAGATGACTATTGTGAGGACAGAACTGTCAAGATTTGCAGAAGGATTGATTTTGAGATGTGAGAGATGGAAGTGATAAGACTTTGGTTTGAACAACTGAAAATATAGAGTTATCATTTACTGAAATGAGGGATGTATGAAGTAGGAACAAGTTTCATTGAAAACAAATTATTTAGGTTTATTTTATGTTATATTTGTGTTTTATATTAAACAACTAAAGATGTGGATTTAACAGTTAGGTATAAAAATGTGAGGTTTGGTTAAGAGGTTGGTTCTAGAGATAGAAGTTTAAGAATTGTCAGCCTAGAGATGGGTATTTAAAGCTATTAGTCTGAGAGTGTTTTGCCTATGTTCTCCTCTAGGAGTTTTATAGTTTCTGGTCTTACATTTAGATCTTTAATCCATTATGACCCAGCAATCCCACTTCTGGGCATACACACTGAGGAAACCAGATCTGAAAGAGACACGTGCACCCCAATGTTCATCGCAGCACTGTTTATAATAGCCAGGACATGGAAGCAACCTAGATGCCCATCAGCAGATGAATGGATAAGGAAGCTGTGGTACATATACACCATGGAATATTACTCAGCCATTAAAAAGAATTCATTTGAACCAGTCCTAATGAGATGGATGAAGCTGGAGCCCATTATACAGAGTGAAGTAAGCCAGAAAGATAAAGAACATTACAGCATACTAACACATATATATGGAATTTAGAAAGACGGTAACGACAACCCTATATGCAAAACAGAAAAAGAGACACAGAAATACAGAACAGACTTTTGAACTCTGTGGGAGAATGTGAGGGTGGGATATTTCAAAAGAACAGCATGTATGCTATCTATGGTGAAACAGGTCACCAGCCCAGGTGGGATGCATGAGACAAGTGCTCGGGCCTGGTGCACTGGGAAGACCCAGAGGAATCGGGTAGAGAGGGAGGTGGGAGGGGGGATCGGGATTGGGAATACATGTAAATCCATGGCTGATTCATATCAATGTATGACAAAACCCACTGGAAAAAAAAATAATAATAATAAAAAAAAAATAAAGCTACTAGTCTGCATGAGATTACTAGGGAAGTAAGAGTAGATGGATAAAAGAAAGTATCTATAGACTGTGCACTGGGGCTTCCAATATTGAAAGGTCAGAGAGATGAGGAGAAACAAGTAAAGGTGACTAAAAAGGGGAAACTGGTGATTTAGGAGGAGATCCAGGAAATTATGGTTTACAGGAAGCCAAATGAAGCTCATCTGTTTCATGTGTGACAAATAACGTGCTAGGTGAAATAAGATGAACACTAGAATTGACCACTGAGTTTAGCAATATGAAGTTTATTGTTGGCCATGTTCAGAGCAGTTTTGGTGGAATATGGGAACAAAACTCAGGAATGAATTCCAGAGAGAATGTGAATATTATCGGAAACAATGAAAATAATGCAAGTGGACAACATCTTCTAGGAATTTTGCTGCAAAGGGATTGTAGAAAAGATCTGGTTATAGATTATAGAAAGAGAAAGTGGTGTCAATTGGTGTTTTTGTTTTGTACCCTCCACCCTGTTTTATTTGGAATAATAGACATATACCACTATATAATTTTAAGGTATACAGCATAATGATTTGACTTTGATATATCATGAAATGATTACCACAACTTCAGTTAACACACATCAACTCATATAGATATCAAAAAAAGAAATAAAAATGTCCTTGTGATTAGAACTGTTGGGGTCTACTCTGTTAACCATATAGCAATGTTAACTATAATCATCACATTGTACATTACATCCCCACTGCTTATTTATCTTATAAAATGGAAGCTTGTACCTTTTGACCACTTTCATCCAGTTCCCCTTCTCCCTTCCTCTCCTAGTAACCACAAATCTGATCTCTTTTTCTGTTTGTTTTTTTAAGTTGATTTGATACATATGTGAGATCATACAGTATTTGTCTTTGTCCGACTTATTTCACATAGTATAATGCCCTCAAGCTCCATTCATGTTGGGTCACAAATGGCAGAATTTCCTTTTTTATCATGGCTGAATAGTATTTCATTATACAGATATGTAGACTACAACTTTTTAAATTCATTCATCTGTTGATGGATGCTTAACTGGAAATAGAACTGCCATATGACCCAGCAATACCACTCCTGGGCATACACACTGAGGAAACCAGATCTGAAAGAGACACGTGCACCCCAATGTTCATCGCAGCACTGTTTATAATAGCCAGGACATGGAAGCAACCTAGATGCCCATCAGCAGATGAATGGATAAGGAAGCTGTGGCACATATACACCATGGAATATTACTCAGCCGTTAAAAAGAATTCATTTGAACCAGTTCTAATGAGATGGATGAAACTGGAGCCCATTATACAGAGTGAAGTAAGCCAGAAAGATAAAGAACATTACAGCATACTAACACATATATATGGAATTTAGAAAGATGGTAACGACAACCCTATATGCAAAACAGAAAAAGAGACACAGAAGTACAGAACAGACTTTTGAACTCTGTGGGAGAAGGTGAGGGTGGGATGTTGTGAAAGAACAGCATGTATATTATCTATGGTGAAACAGGTCACCAGCCCAGGGGGGATGCATGAGACAAGTGCTCGGGCCTGGTGCACTGGGAAGACCCAGAGGAATCTGGTGGAGAGGGAGGTGGGAGGGGGGATCGGGATGGGGAATACGTGTAAATCTATTGCTGATTCATGTCAATGTATGACAAAACCCACTGAAAAAATAAATAAATAAAAATAAATAAATAAAAAAAAGAAAAAGCTTAAGTTGTTTCTATGTCTTGGCTATTGTAGATAATGCTGACCATGCAGGTGCAGATATCTCTTAACAGTGTTTTCATTTCCATCAGATATATTCCCAGAAGTGGAATAGTTGGATAGTCTGATAGTTCTTAATTTTATGAGATACTCCATACTGTTTTCCATAACAATTAAAATTGCACCCACAGTGCACAAAGGTTCCCTTTTCTTCACATCTTTGCCAATCTTTGTTCTCTTGTCTTTTTGATGATGGCCATTCTAACAGCTGTGAAGTGATATCTCATTGTGGTTTGATTTACATTTCCCTTATGATTAATGATTTTTGAGTACTTTTTCATGTACCTGTTGGCAATTAATACACCTCCTTTGGAAAAATGTCCCTTTCCCATATTTAATTGGATTATTTGTTTTTTGGCTATTCAATTGTATGAGTGTTTCTATATTTTGGATATTAACCCATTATGTGATATGTGGTTTACAAATATTTTCTCTCATTCCTTAGGCTTTCTTTTCAGTTTCTTGATCATTTCTTTTGCTGTGCAAGCTTTTATTTGGATGTAATCCCATTTGCTTATTTTTTATTGTGTTGTTTGTGCTTTACTTGTGTTATCCAGATAATCGTTGCCAAGACTCATGTCAGGGAGCCTTTTTTCCTATGCTTTCTTCTAGTAGTTTTTTGGTTTCCAGTATTACATTTAAGTTCTTAAAACATCTAAAATTAAGTTTTGGAAGTGGTGTGATATAGGGATCTTATTTTATTCCTTTACATTCAATTTTCCCAGTACTATTTATCAAAGAGACTCTCTTTCCTTCATTGAGTATTTTTGGCTTCCCATCAAATATTGGTTGATCATAAATTTGGTTGTTTTTTAAAAAAAAGAGGAAACAACAGCATATTTCTGTGCTAATAAAATAAACCAGAAGAGAAAAAACTGATAGTGCAGGAGAATTTCTAGAATAATACCTTTGAGAAGGTGAGAGGGATAGGATCTAACGCATAGGTGATGTTAGCATTGAATAGCATCAAAAACACAGCCATTATAAAAGGAGGGAAAGCAGATTATTTGTACCTAGATGCAAATGAGTGACTTGATTTGGTGGTGGAAGTCTGTGGAAGATTTCTGCTGATTTTTTCTATTATCTCAGAGAAATAAACCATCTTCTGCAGTAAGGATAGTGGATGTATTGTGAGGTAAACAAAATGACTGAGACAAAATCCTATGTAAAAACTTGTCTCTTTAGGTAAAATAGGTCAATTGAGCTAGGCTGAAACTAAGGAGAAAGTAAGCCACTCTTCCTTCTCATTGCAGTACTCATAACACACTGCTCTAGTCTTCCTGTGATGGACCATTGAAAGCAATGTGGGTCAAGAACTGGATAAACTGATGATATGTTGTTCAGATCACAATTGCTACAGTGGACTTACAGATATTCTCCTTGGATAATGTCCTCTGTCCTTACTCTCTTTTGGCTTTTACTGGACAGGAAGATAAAGGCCCTAGGAAGCAGTATCATGATCCAAGGGTTGCTATTTATATTGCATTAATTATAAACCGTATCCAGCTCAAGGGGATAAATGCATACTATAGGAACATTCTGCTGTAGGATCAAGTGTAAGACATTTATACACTTGGGAATGATCAATTGGATGCTGTTTCTATATTTTGATTTTTTTGTTTACAGCATGCAAATAAACAGATTTCTTTTATTATCTGCTTGGTGAACAGTGTGGTTGAGTTAAACCACATAAGTGATCTTAGGAGAATTGGCATAGGCCATTTGTAAATTAACCAAGCTAGGCTAAAAGCTACTCTGCAGTAGATAAAATATTTGTGGTTAACCTGAGAGGAATCAAAGAAGAAAGTTTATTGCAAGGACTGATGCTGAAGCTGAAGCTCCAGTACTTTGGCCACCTGATGAGAAGAGCTGACTGACTGGAAAAGACTCTGATGCTGGGAAAGATTGAGGGCAGGAGGAGGAGGTTAAAGAGGATGAGATGATTGGGTGGCATCAACAACTCAATGGACATGAGTCTGAGCAAACTCCAGGAGAGAGTGAAGGGCAAACCTGGCATATTGCGGTTCATGGGGTTGCAAAGAGAAAGACACAACTGAGTGACTGAACAACAACAACAAACCTGAGAGGAATCAAAGAAGTATGTCTGGGTCATGGTTCATAGAGAGATGGGAACCATGATACCTTAAACCTAGAAGGGCTAAAGCAGTTAAGAGGAGCCCAGCAATTGCTAATGTGTCTTGTCTCTGAAAGATCAGGGCACCTGTTCCCTTAACTGTGGAAGTGAAAGAAAGTAGTGAAAGTGTTAGTAGCTCAGTCATGTCCAACTCTTTGCAACCCAATGGAGTGCAGCCCGCCAGACTCTACTGTTCATGGAATTTCCAGGAATACTGAATACTGGAATGGGTAGCCATTCCCTTCTCTAGGAGATCTTCCTGACCCAGGGATCGAACCCAGGTTTCCTACATTGCAGGAAGATGCTTTACTGTCTGAGCCACCAGGGAAACCCAAACTGGATGTGAGAGGATCTTACAGATTAGATAGCAAATGAAGCTTTGTGGATGTACCCTTAGCTAATATCCTTATACACACACATCTTACTGTGATTTTAGAATTAATGAATTAACTAAATCTCGTAACGCCAGGTTCCAACTTAATAGCATGAATGTAAATCTAGGGTACAGAAAGCTGGAAAGAATAGGTGCACCTCTGGGCTTTTTTTTCACAGTTGAATTATTGATTTGATCAAAGCTCTCCCAAGTCTCAGTTATGAAACAATGATTTGCACATAATAGGTGTTCAATAAACATGAATGATTCATTGTTTGATGAGTTAAAGCACGTACAATTGCTGTTTATAAACCTTGCTTTGCAAGCTATCTAGATTTCTTGCTCATTAGCTTTGTGCAGAAAAGCTTTCTTGTCTTTCTTTCCTTCTCTTTTTTTAAAAGAAATAATTACAAATACATCTACAGAATAGGGAGTGGCATTCTTAGATTTTTTGGGAGCAACATCTGTATACAATATGTGTTTGGATGATATGAGTCTTTTAGGTGTATTTTAAGGTGTGATTTCACATTTGTGTGTAGAAGAAAAGTGCCACATAATTTTGAAAAATTAAAATAAATCATTTGATCTTTTGGCTCTGATGTTTTAGAAGGAAACCATATTCTGTCACACTAGTATCACACATAAAGAAAAAAAAAATTACAGACAACCAGAGTCATTCACACAGCTTAGTTCTCAGTATTTCAGACATTTCTCTTTCTTTATGAGGAAGATACCCCGGGGTAGGTTTGCATGCCTTCTCCAGTAAGCAAATAAAATATTGGTGGAGATTATGATTTTTAGAAAATGTGAAATGTAGTAAATGAACACCAGACTTATCAAATATTCTGTGATGATATATAATGATGAATTAGGGAAAAATGGAAATGCAGGAAATATATATATATATACACATATGTATGTACTTTTAACAGAAATGGATTTGCCAAAAATAAAATGTTTATTTTTTAAGTTTTTCATCAGTTATTTGAATTATTTTAAGACTCTTAATTAGTAGTTTGAACCCAATTTATATATACAATTTGAATTGCTTGTTAAGCATTTAGGAGATACTAGAAATTTTATAGATTGTGAATCTTGCATAAAATAGTAATCCTATCTCTAATATAGCTTTGTATCTAATAATTGTATAAAATATTACACCTATTTTAAAAATATAGACTCTAAATTTAACTTAATTTAAACTTAATTTAAATTAATTTAACTCTAAATTTAAGTTAATACAAATTTGGAGAAATTCTAAACTTAGGACTTCCTGTTCTGTCAGAAAGATAAATTCTAACATACGTTATCCTTAAGAAATTATATTATTTTCTCAAATATTTGCCTTCTTATGATAAATTCTGAAATTAAAATGTTATGCATTGTTACAAAATTTCAGTTTAAAAATTCAGTTAATTTACTCTAATAGTTTTATTTAAAAACCTCAAATTAATGTTAATGAATCAAACTATTTATGAATGTTTAATTTAAACTAATTTTTAAATAATAAAATATAAAATAAGGTTTACACTGTGTGCCTAGGAGGACAGACTCAGCTCTTGTTTAGAACAAAATTCTATAAAGTAATTATCCTTCAATTAAAAAAAAATAAAGAAAAAATAAAACAAACTCACAAATATATCCAAACCTATGCATAGGACATGAAAAAAATGGGAGATTGGTTGTAATCTTCAGCGGCACACCAACAGTTTTATACAATATTGACTCTGACCAAATAAATAATTAAACTGGATTTTGCACTCAGATCTGCTAAACAAAGTCCAGATAATTATAGATTCTTTTAGGTTTTCTATTCCTCAAACAAACATCCATGCTCTTAAATTGGTCCCCCGCATGCCAATAATATTTCAGATATTTCCAAATATATCTGAAATATCTGCTTACAGATATTTAAAGTATCATACAAAGGAATAAGAGAATACATTGAGAAGTCAAACGTCATCAGTATGCCACTGATTGGACAATCATAGTTTGTCTTTTGATGAAAGCATGGAGTAGCAGTTATTAAAACCCTTCACGATTGTATTGGATAACCCATCTCTGTTTTCTGCCATTTGGCTTGACACTTCAGTAGGATTCCTAGTTCCTGGTAGAACAGAAAATCCCATATCCAGAGTTTCTTCAACTCAGTGTCTGTGCTGCCAATGACAATCATAAAAGTCACATTCTTCTGTGATTCTATGTGTTATTTAGAATCGTGTCTTTTCAGTTCCCCTTTGGATTAAATTCAAAGTTTCAAGGAATGGTACTCCAGAATGGTCTAAATTTTATTAAATGTGAATTAATACATCATCAGTTGTTTATATCTTGATGGTCAAATTTAGTCAGTTTTTTTTTGTCTTTGACTGTTACAGCCTTCAAGCTGATTTCCTGTTTCAGCTTTATCTCTCTCCCACTTAACTGCTGATAAAATTCCTTTTTTAGATTTCTTTCATGGTTTTTCATTTATAGATTGGAGACTAAGTTCATTTGCTTGGCATTCAAAGCTTGGCATGGTTTGGCCTGTGCCACTGGTTTAGTTGCTTGTCCCTGTCTGTGTTGTAAATTATTCTTTAGCTTTCTGAATCTGCTCATTGTTTCCCTAGTCACTTGCTTTGTCTCGTTCAGTTTGTCAAGGTGTCTTTTAGCAGGAAACTTTCCCTTTCTCTTCACCTAATTACTCCTACTCACCTTTTAAAACTCTGTCTTGACTCATTCCAGAGATTCTTTCCAGATGATTATTTCACCTCTAAACTGGATGCCTGTCCTTCAGGGTTTTACAATATGTGTTGGCATTCAAGATGTGTTGGAGTTGCCAGTAATTCCATCTTCCATTTAGGCTTATTTTCAAAGAAGCAAATCTGTTAAAGAACAATAGTTAATGAGGAACAAAGGAGCAATGTATTAATTACTGTGCATGTGCCTGATAATCCCCACTGCAAGGGAAATTGGATTGGATAACATTATGTAGATCAAGAGATTTAAGCCAGGTTCCTTGATTCTAAGTGTCTATGTAATCTCTTCCACCTCTATTGAATGGTGGCCCATCAGAACCATCTTTTTCTTCTTCGGTTTCAATAGCTTATGCATAAGCTGTTAGGGATAATGAGACTTCCAGATTTAAAGAAAAGGAACATAAGATCAAAAGACCTGGCTTAGACATTTTGACCCAAGTCTCATTCTCCATAGCTGAACCTCACCAGCTGACTTAGAATGCCAGTGTTCATCCAGGCAGTTCATTTAACAAAAGTGTTTGGGCACCGTCTATGCCCCAATATCTTCTGGCTGAGCCACTGGAGAAGTAATAGTGGGAAGCATAGAGGAGAGAGGCCTTCCCTTCAGCTCACGTTGGTCTAAGCGTATGGAAGGAATTTGTAACTCATGAGGTGTTTCATAATCTTAATTTATCATCTGTATCTCATGCAGTTTCTGAATCTCTTTAGATACCATCTTCTATTTTCATTTTCCACAGGTATGCCATATAACTGTCTATTGCCTGTCAGTGCAGTTTTATAGAAGAGTGCCAGGTATACTTGGAAAAATAGTACATAGTATTTCTTCTTGTTTTGTGTAGTAATACATATTTAATGTAAAAAAAAAAAAAAAAAACCACAACAGATAATATAGTTGAAAAAAGAAAAAAAATGATATAAAATAAAATCCACAATCCAGATATAAGTATAAACATTTTATGATAAGGTCTCAAGACATGAACACTATGCTCAGGATGATGAAATTTGCCATAGAGCTACAATCGCAAATAGTTCCTATGTAACATGAAACTTCAGGTTTGTAATGATTATTATAATGATGATATCAAAATAGTAACTATTTTTTGTACATCTACTATGTATCAGACAGTATAGTAGGCTATTTATGCATTAAAAACTCCACAATGGACTTTTGAAGTAGACATTATTATCCCTATTTTATAGGTGTATAAATAAACTCGGAAGAATCATATATATTTCTTGAACATTTAGCTTTATTTATAAATATAACTTTTGAGAAGACATAGTTTGTATTTTATACACAAATATACATAATTTATCTAAATTTAGAATGGCTTCCAAAGCTCACAGAAACCTTAGAAAGAAATGTAGAAATAATTTCAAAGTAATGACCCAAGAGGAGTTTAAAAGAGATATATAATCTTGTTTGATGACTAATTCCTCATGTCAGTAAATACCAGATTGGGAGACATAACAGCTATAATAACTTGGCAATCAAATTGGATGGGATAGATTGCTATTCTGTTGTGGGCAGGCCTTTTATATTTTAAAAGTAATAATATTTTTATTTGGGCTTCCCGGTGGCTTAGTGGTAAAGAGTCCACCAGCAATGCAGGAGACTTGCAAGAGATGTGGGTTTGATCCCTGGATCAAGAAGATCCCCTGGAAAAGGAAATGGCAACTCACTCCAGAATTCTTCCCTGGAGAATCCCACGGACAGAGGAGCCTGGCATCGATGGGGTCACAAAGAGTCTGACACAGCTGAGCGACTAAACAACAGCAACAGCAAAAGCCTGTGTCATTTGGAACTAGACAGAAAAGCAGATGCAAGAGAGATTTGGTCTACATGGGAAAGACTGCTATTAGAAACAAAGTGTGAAGACTGTAATTCTAACTTTAAAGGCATAGAGGTTGTATGGGCTTCCCACGTGGTGTTAGTGGTAAAGAACCCGCCTGCCAATGCAGGAAACATAAGAGATGTGGGTTCAGTCTCTAGGTTGGGAAGATCCCCTGGAGGAGGGCATGGCAACCCATTCCAGTATTCTTGCCTGGAGAATCCCGTGGACAGAGGAACCTGGTGGGCTGCAGTTCACAGGGTTGCAAAGAGTCAGACATGAGGTTGTATAAAAAGTAGAAGCAAAGAAATAACCAGTCACTAAGAAATATATAATCTTGTTTGATGAATAATTCCTAATGTCAGAAAGAAATCTGGGGATTGGGAGACATAGCAGCTATAGTAACTTGGCATTTGAATTGGATGGGATAGATTGCTATTCTGTTGTTGGTAGACCTTTTATATTTTAAAAATAATGTTTTTATTTAGAGAATGAATTGGATTTGGAGGCATGTATGTTACATGCTGCAATTTAACATCATTGGAGGTTCTTCATATTTTTAAGCGTTCTTCAGTTTGAAAGAACAAGGCTTTCCTACAAATACCAGGGAAATTGCTCAGCAAGTTGTGCTGTTCATCACCTCTGGATGGAAATGCTCATAGAATTGATGAAGTGTCCTTGTAATTTTACAGCCTCTTTGAGTCACGTTCCTAGAACCCCAATCATTTTTAAATTGAAGCACCCTCAAAATTTCACTATTTTCTGAGCAATGTAAAATGATTTTGGTATTTTATAACTTTATCTTTTTATATAATTCTTAAAGAAGATTCATACCCAATCTGTTTCCTACCATGATGATATGTGATTGAAACATTACATAAATCACATCAAATTAGTTGTGAAAAACAAAAAAAGGTATTATAATTTTAATATACCTTTCAGAAATGAAAAAGTGTTGGTTAAAAGGCTATCTTGATTTCTGTGAGTTTAAACAGACAAAACAAGAAATTAACTGACGATTTTACAAATCTTAATGAAGTAGTGTATCTGTGCAAGGAATAACAATATGACAAAAGAAAGACATAAATCTTTTAGCATTGGTCTGAAGAGACTGAAAGGGAGAAAAGCTAATATAACTACAATTTCCACAGCTTCTGTCTTTGCTACAAAATTATTCAGAAAAACATTGTGGGCTCATTTATTTCCAGTGACCTTACTGTATGTCCTGGAGATATCATAGTTATCTTGTGCTATTAAGCTTTCTTTAGAAAATGTAAGATTAATATTAGTTTAATTGAAAGATTGAACAGAAACACTGACATCCATTCAACCAAATCATTAAATTCAACACTCCATATGGACACAAAGAACATCTAATTTATCCAATTAAAATAATTTCTATGCCCTTCAAAGGTGTATTGCCATAACAAGTGATGAACCACTTTTTAATAATGTTACACTCTGTCCTCTTATGATGACTCTAACAGAAAAGAAGTATTTTATTTGATGAAGTAGGTAAGTTGGATCTCAAACCAAATAAAAAGAAAATGATAGAGCTTCCTTTAATAATGCTCCTGCTAGAAAATTTTGGCAAATAAATGTATTTACTTTGTTGTCGGTTCCACATGAATTATTTTATTGGCAGGTTTATTTATTAATTATCCAGAGCAATGGTTTTGTGAAGCTCAAGCAAGTCTACTGAATAATAGATAATGTAGTCTTCCCAATAAGTCCATCAGGGATATTCGAGTTATTCCTGACATAATAAAAACTGTTCTGAAACAGAATCAACTTAGGAAAAATATCTGGAAAGCTGAATGCAAGTGCATATTAATGAAAAGCAATTTGGCTGTTTTTCTAAATGAACTGTGAGAAAAAAGTCCTCAACATCACAATAAAGATGGTATGTGAACTTTCAGGGAACTCTAGTATAAAGTACCAAAGCAGGGAAAAGGTGGAAAGACCATCAGATTAATTTCCCTTTTTTGAAAATAAATGGAGACAGTGTAGTTAGAGGAAATTTAAACCTTAGAAAATTAAGCATATCTTTAAGCAAATAGGAATCTAAATACACTTATGTTTCCTTATACAGACTAGTTAAATACCAGAGCGCTGATAGGATTTCCAGGCAATGTTATTGTAAAAAACAGAAGCCATGGATGATTGGTGTCCCAATTTTTGTGTGCAGTTTTCAAAATCAAAAAGACAACTCTAGAAACTGTAGGCCTACACTTTGACCTACATTGTTTTTACCTTAAGGCATTCTTTATTATCTAAAATAATTCATGGATAGACAGAAAATAAAACGATAACCACTGTGAACTAGCTTGGGTCAAGTTTTACTGAAATGTTTTAGTTGTTACTATTTTTTGCTATGTTCATTAGAGAGGTCAGTCAAGGAAATGTGGTAGAATTGGTGCAACTAAATGAATGTCTAACAAGACATTTAAGACTGTCTGATGCTAAACTACTGAGCAATCTGGGGATATGTATCTTAGGTGATAGTTTAGGCAGGCAAGTTAGTAACGTATTGATTGAGTGGCTATATCCTAAACATGCTTCTTAATGGATTGATTCTGTAAGAAGGGTGATTTTTGATGGTGCGTTATGACCTCTGTTTTTGGTCATCCCTTGGTCAGTATCTTCGTTAGTGCTTTGGATGAGGACAATGAATGGCATGCTGATCACCTTCAAAGGAAATGTAAAATTAGGATAGAAAGAAACTCCACAGAAAATTTCGTATTGCTTAGCATTGTAAAAACCACAAAGAATTTGTTAAATAAATACATTTTTTTCTGCAGAGAGATCCTAGATCGAACAATGGGTTGAATCTTTAATAAAAATATTTAATTAGAAATAAAATGCCAACATAAAATGAAGGGTCATAGAGAAGGAGTTAAAGGTATAAAAGATTTAGTGAATAACAAGGTAACAGACTTCTCATGAGTTACCAGTGAGATTGCCTCCCTACAAACCAGTCCTTACCACAGAAATTAATCAGAATTCTTATAATATAAATGTCTAATAAAGTACAATTTACAGATTAACGAAGTGATGACTCTACCCTGTTTCATGCAGGTCAGGTTATAACTTGAATCTTATTTATTTCTTGGTACCAGTCTTCATATTGGACATGGACATGTTAGATAAATCCAGGGTAGAAGGAAGTTGCAGAAACAATCACGTAGTTAAGATGCTGACGCCAAATACGTTTCTCTGATATTATAAATTCATACATGATATTAATTTACAAAATGTAGGATCTTAGCCTCTGCTCATTAAATTTTATGTCCAATCTAACATTTCATTGAAACTGTTTCCACATAGTCATAGTGGCTTGTGTGATAATAAACCCAATGCTGTAGAAAATTCTTACTTTTGACTTCTTGGTTGCATTTGACAGTGTTGAATGCTCTCAACTTTTTGAAATTCTCTTTTCTTGTCTTTTAGGACACCATAGGCTCCTAATTTTCTTTCTATTTTTCACCATGGACCTCATCTTTTTTTAAGGGCTGCTTCCCCTGCTTAAATATTGGTATTCTTCCTTTTTGTTCTGTTTCCTATCCTTGTGTTACCATGCCTTCTCTTCCTGGAATCATTTTTTATTGCTGTCTATGTGCCTTGGGCTCCCTACTCTATGTGTCAGTCCCAAACCTCTCTCCTGAATTATAGGCCCCTCTAGTGACCTGTTGAACATCTCCACTTGAATGGAAATATACTTTCTTGAAAGGTGCAAGAGAAGGACCAATTTTGTTTCTCAAATGGCAGTACAATAGTTATTCCTAATTATTCTGTTAGACTATAAACAAATGAAGGCATGCATATCTTGTCTAAGGCTATGTTCACAGCCATAGCTCATTGCCTGACCAAGTAGACTCTTAATCAGTAATGGTTAAATGAATGGCTGAATGAATCAGTGAAGGAATCATCAGACTCAGACACTTTTCCATCATAATTTTTTTTGCAATTACCCTTGTCAAAACCACCATCATTTCCCACCTGAGATATAGTGCAGAATTCTAGTTGGTCTCTCAAAATCATCTTGCTCTCGTAAAGCTTTCTTAAACCAATCCATATTTTATAAAGAACTATTTAAGCTAGCCTCTTAAAACACAAATCTAATCAGACCATGCTCCTGTTTAACATGTTTCGGTGGATTTCCACTGTTCTTGAAGATGATCTACAGGGACCCTGTAGTCTGTTTCCTGCTCTCTTATTTATGACATTTCCCCATGACTTTTTGTGCTACCGATACTCTGGATGTCTTACTTCTTTAAATGTGACATATAATCTTTTTTTCATTCTGGTTAATTATCTTCAGGTCTTGGAATGAAGTTTCTTCCTCCAGGAGACCTTCCCTACATTTTTATCCCAAGTTATTTTTCTTTTGGCTTCCAAAGGTTATTTGTACTGCCTTGTCATATCATTTATTCTTACAGATTTTCATAATATCTTGTTGAATTATAAATGTCCTTCACTAGATTGCACGTTGCGTCCCTGCTCCTAGCACAGTGGCTAGTGATTCATAGGTGTGCAATTACTGATGCCTAAACGGCCACTGTAGTGTGTTCATAGATTGCCCTTCCTGTTTCTCTTGGATTGCGTTGTTCATCAAGAGTTGATACAATTTAATGCATGACAGGGAAAATCAAACACTACTAAAATCATTCTGTTTTGAAGTACAGTAATATGTTTGCAGAACAGAGGTTTAATTAAAAATGAATGGCTTATGTAAAGAAATATAACAATTGGATTCACAGAACTGCAGTCCATAGTCTATTAACTAGTATTTGTAATGTAGTGTGGCAAATAATATGTCTAAAAAGAGTCAGGAACAATATTTAAATGTTTAGTAGTATTTCAGAATTAGATGGGGAACCAAATTAAATAGAAAAATTGAAAGGAAAAGACCAGTATACCTTATACAAATTTTTCAGAATTTAGTATATAGAACTAAATTTTGGTTTATATATGCTTTAACTTAACTATTTTATTTACTTCCACAGGAATCCTGTGGCATGGTTTGTGGCATAGTGACATATGAAAAAAAAAATGATACTAGGAAACTTTCCCCTGTGCAAAATAAAGGAGTTACTAAGTATTGGGGTTGGACCTCTAACCCAATCCCCGAACTCTTAACCCCATTTTATGCACTAGACTAAATAGAGTATCTTGTAACTCACTTTACATAATTTTCTGCTCCATTTGCTCACTTCAGTAAATGTGCTCCTCCATTAGTTCACTTACCACTACATTTTGCCTTTTTTGTTTCTTCATTTTAGCCCAGAGCAAAAAATTCATTTAAAAAAATGTGGTTTCCATAAAATGTTAGGAAAGTGAGGAGAGAATGACCTTTTAAAGACCAGTCATCTTCCTCCAGAAATGATAGGCAAATGAGTTGTATAGAAGAGTCAGTTTTTTTTTTTAATTGAGGGAAGATTGAGAAATCCACTAAAAGTATAAGAGATGTATATAATGCTTACCAAGTTTTAAATACTCAACATATATTAGTTTAAGTGCTCTAAATAACTCTATGAAGTAGTTACTATTGCTATCCCCATTTTGCAGAAGAGGAAACTGAGGCACAGAGAGGTTCTGAAAATGGCAAGTGTGTAGATGGGATTCTATCTACAACATTAGGGCCCAGAATCTGCTTTTAACCACTATGGTAACCTGTTTCTCAATAAGTGTTTTTTCTTGATTTCCTTAAATCTCTTAAATTCACTTAGTCAGCAAATATACATCAAACACTGAACACTGGTCAGGCTCTGAAGGGGAACATCAGATATGGTTCATGTTATTCAAAAACTGTATTCTCTTATTTCTCCTGATACTGAGTATTCTGTCGAGTATTTTTTTTCTCTTCCTCAATTGGATATCTAATAGAGGTTCAACTATATAAGAAGATAAAAAACTCATGTTTGAAAAGTTGTTGTCATATAACAGGTACACTCATATAAGGTTCCTTTATTGAAAAAAGAGGCTGTATAGATTTGGATGTGCATTTTCTTTGCAAATATGGGTCTCAGCAGCTGAGATTGCGGGCAATAACTGAAAATGGAAGAGACTAGACAAGCAAATGAAGTGCATGAAGGTATGTGTGTGCACACACGTGTGTGTGGTTGTGTGGCGTTTGTGCAGAGACTAACAGGCTAGAAGGAGAAATTAAATTCAATCACTTGTTACAAAAATTCTGATATTGTAAAGATAAAAAAAGGTGAGCCTGACGACTGGGGAGGAGATGATTGGTGGTTGAAAATATGAGACGGTAAAAACAAAAAAAGAAAAACAACTTTTAATAGCCATGAACAAATGGCTACATGATAATCTTTGAAAGTTATGCAAATCCTATGTAAGTAATTTTGTATGCAGAATAATAGTAATTAGAAAGGAGAAAAATCTGGAGAAGGTTTATTATTAAAATATTCTTCAAATGGCTAAACTCTTAGTCGTTAGTGAAATTTGCTTTCTTATTCTGTTCTTCTGTGTCCCACTCATTCTCACTGCTTCCTTTCTCTGCTACCCCTTTGCAGCTTCCATCCTGTTGTTGGTGCCTTTAGAGAAAATCAGACCTACCAGAACAGGCCAGTGTGGCATGCTGCAGGACCTTTGCCAAACCGTTGCTCTCACCGGACGTTTTGTTAGTCTGACGGCCTTAGTGTAAACTTGGCCGCTGAGCAGCTGCGCCTAGCAGCAACATCACATAAATTTCTGGGAAGTTCAATATCAGAAAGATGTCAGAAAATTGGAGTCAGTTCAGAAAAGAGTAACAACTGAAAAGGAACTGGGGGAGGGGATGATTTATGAGGACATAATAAAATAAATATATACTGTGCATCATCCTATACATATACAGTATATAATTCTGCAATAGGAATATGTGAAACTAAAAAACCTAGTAATTTCAATGAAATCTTCAAAAATGTTTCAGCTGAGATAATATTTAACTTATTTAAAACTTGATTATTGCTTAGAAATTAGGAATTAATGATAAGTATTAATCACTATTAATTACTGGTAATACTTAGTAGTCATTATTTAAAATTCCTGGTAATTTTTTTGAACTATTATAGTTTCTGAATGTCAACTATGACACATCTTATTGTTTTATTTTTATTTCATTTTAAAATTTTTATTGGAGTATAGTTAATTTACAATGTTGTGTTAGTTTTGGGTGTACAGCAAAGTGAATCAGCTATACATATGTATATGTATGTCCACTCTTTCTTAGTTCCTTTTCCCATATAGGTCATTATAAAGTATTGAGTGGACTTCCCTGTGCTCTACAAATAGGTTCTTATTCAGTTCAGTTCAGTTCAGTTGCTCAGTCATGTCCGACTCTTTGCGACCCCATGAGCTGCAGCACACCAGGCTTCCCTGCCTATCACCAATTCCTGGAGCTTACTCAAACTCATGTCATTTGAGTTGGTGATGCCATCCAACCGTCTCATCCTCTGTTGTCCCCTTCTCCTCCCACCTTCAATCTTTCCCAGCATTAGGGTCTTTTCAAATGAGTCAGTTCTTCGCATTAGGTGGCTAAAGTATTGGAATTTTAGCTTCAGAATCAGTCCTCCTAATGACTATTCAGGACTGATTTCCTTTAAGATGGACTGGTTGGATCTCCTTGCTGTCCAAGGGACCCCATGAAGAGTATGAAAAGGTTCTTATTAGTTATCTGTTTTATATATAATATTATTTATTTTTAACAAACCAATGTTTATTTTTAAAGTTGATTAACTGAGCTCAGCAGTTAATAAAAAGCAATAAAAATTACACAAAGTTGGTGGATTTACTTAATGCAATTTCTGACACATACTGGGCTCATGAATATTTTTTAAACAAGCAAGTAAGTACCAGTAAATCTCATCAGCAAAAATGCTCTATGCCTGTAATCTCAAGCAAGTAATTGCAAGATGAAAGGTAAACATTTAGTTTTTTGTTACCTTTCAAACCTGTGCCTTTGTCCAGATAAAATTTAAGTTCATCTATCAGGTAATACAAAGTTTTTTTTTAATCTTTAAAAAATATGAAATTATTTTTAATGTCTAAACTGTGGAAAATTCTTAAGGCATGGGAATACCACACCTCCTGAGAAATGTGTATGCGGGTCAGGAAGCAACAGTTAGAACTGGACATGGAATGACAGGCTGGTTCCAAATTGGAAAAGAAGTACATAAAGGCTGTATATTGTCACTCTACTTATTTAGCTTATATGCAGAGTACATCATCAGAAATGCTGGGCTGGATGAAGCACAAGCAGGAATCAAGATTGCCGGGAAAAATATCAATAACCTCAGATATGCAGATGATACCACCCTTAATGGCAGAAAGCGAAGAACTAAAGAGCCTCTTGATGAAAGTAAAAGAGGAGAGTGAAAAAGTTGGCTTAAAACTCAACATTCAGAAAACTAAGATCATGGCATCCGGTCCCATCACTTCATGGCAAATCCAGGGGGGAGCAGTGGAAACAGTGACAGACTTTATTTTTTTGGGCTCCAAAATCACTGCAGATGGTGACTGCAGCCATGAAATTAAAAGACGTTTGCTCCTTGGAAGAAAAGTTATGACTAACATAGATAGCATTTTAAAAAGCAGAGACATTACTTTGCCAACAAAGGTCCATCTAGTCAAGGCTATGGTTTTTCCAGTAGTCATGTATGGATGTGAGAGCTGGACTATAAAGAAAGCTGAGTGCTGAAGAATTGATGCTTTTGAACTGTGGTGTTGGAGAAGACTCTTGAGAGTCCCTTGGACTGCAAGGAGATCCAACCAGTCCATCCTAAAGGAGATCAGTCCTGAATTTTCACTGGAAGGACTGATGCTGAAGCTGAATCTCCAATACTTTGGCCACTTGATGGGAAGAACTGACTCATTGGAAAAGACCCTGATGCTGGGATAGATTGAAGGCGGGAGGAGAAGGGGACGACAGAGGATGAGATGGTTGGATGGCACCACAGACTCAATGGACATGGGTTTGAGTGAACTCCGGGAGTTGGTGATGGACAGGGAGGCCTGGCATGCTGCAGTCCATGGGGTTGCAAAGAATCAGACACAACTGATCAACTGAAATGTACTGATTCTTAGAATTGCTGTATTGGTGGCATTACATATTCCACAGTCCAAAACTTGGTGTGCACCTTTATTAATTTTGAATTTATATTTGTAAAGAAACAGATTTCCGTAGTTTTGAAAAATATCCTATATGTTTATGGCTACTAAAAAGAACTTTCCCCTGTTTTCATCTTCTAACTGGTTAAAGATAAAGTAGAGAAAAGTCATGGGAATTTGTTTATATAGATATCTACTCAGTGACAGAATTATGTTACTAATTCAACATTTTTTCTTATCTTCTCTTGTTTTCATATTTGATGCAAACATGAGTGTTGTTCTCCTCTTCAGTAGTTATATTGCTTAATTACTTTTCATGTATAATTATAGACCAATGTCAAATACTACCCAAATCAATGATAATACTAATGGCGAGGGTTGTAATGGAATTTAGTATATATATTGCTAGTGTTTCACATTTCAGGTCAGTTCAGTCATTCAGTCATGTCTGACCCTTTGCAACCCCATGGACTGCAGCACACCAGCCTTCCCGAGAGCTTGCTCAAACTCACGTCCATTGAGTCAGTGATGCCATCCAACCATCTCATGCTCTGTCATCCCCTTCTCCTCCTGCCTTCAATCTTTCCCAACATCAGAATCTTTTCTAATAAGTCGGTAATGAGTCGGCTTTTCGCATCAGGTGGCCAAAGTATTGGAACTTCAGCTTCAGCATCAGTCCCTCCAAAGAATGTCCAGAACTGATTTTCTTTAGGATTGACTCTGATCTCCTTGCAGTCCTAGGGACTCTCAAGAGTCTTCTCCAACACCATAGTTGAGAAGTATCAATTTTTCAGTGCTCAACTTTCTTTATGGTCCAACTCTCACATCCATGCATGACTCCTGGAAAAACCATAGCTTTGACTAGACAGACCTTTGTCAGTAAAGTCATGTCTCTGCTTTTTAATGTGCTGTCTAGGTTTGTCATAGCTTTTCTTCCAAGGAGCAAGCATCTTTTAATTTCCTGACTGCAGTCTGCAGTTATTTTGGAGCCTAAGAAAATAAAGTCTGTCAATTAAGAGCAACCACTCTTTTTAAAAAAATGTTGATTTACAGTACTGTGTTAGTTTCAGGAATACAGAAAACCACTTGAGTTATATTTATATACATAGCATATTCTTTTCCCATATAGGTCATCACAAGACATTGACTATAGTCCCCTGTATTGTACAGTAAGTTCTTATTGTTTATTTTATACCGAGTAGTGTGTATCTATTCATCCTGTACTCCTAGTTTGTCCCTCCCCCCTCCCTTTTAGTAACCCTAAGTTTGTTTTCTACATCTGTGAGTCTGTTTCTGTTCCATAAATAAATTAATTTGTATTATTTTTTAGATTCCACGTATGAGTGATATTATATAATGTTTATCTTTCTCTCTCTGACTTGCTATTCTCTAGGTCCATCATTATTGCTGAAACTGGCAATAGTTCATGCCTTTTATGGCTGAGTAATGTTTGATTGTATTGTATATGCCACATTGTCTTTATTCCTGTGTTGCTAGAAATTTAGGATGCTTCCATGTTTTGGCTATCGTAAATAGTGCCATTATGAACAATAGGATGCATGCATCTTTTTGAATTAGAGTTTTCATCTCTTCTGCATATATGCCCAGGAGTGGGATTTCTGGGTCTAATTGTAGCTCTATTTTGAGTCTTTCAAGGAACCTCTGTACATTTCAGTAGTAGCTCCACCAATTTACATTCCCATGAACAGTATAGGAGTCCCCTTTCTCCACTCCCTCCCCAGTATTTATTATTTGTAAACAGCTTCATAATAGCCATTCTGACTGGTTTTTGAGGTGATGCCTCATTGTAGCTTTGATTTTAATTTCTCTAATCATTAGCGATATTGAACATCATTTCTTGTGTCTGTTGGCCATCTCTATGTCTTCTTTGTAGAAATGTCTATTAGTTCTTCCATCCATTTTCGATTGGATTGTTTGTCTTTTTGATATTAAGTTGTGTGAGATATTTGTATATTTTGGAAATTAACCCCTTGTTGATGATCAATCATTCTTGATCCATGTATTTAGGCATTCCTGGCAGTACAGTGTCCATGGCTTCTCAGCTCTGGCTTTGTACTGTGAAAGCAGACATTGATAATGTCTAAGTGAATGTGTATGCAACCCCATGGACTATACAGTCCGTAGAATTCTCCAGGCCAGAACACTGGAGTGGATTTCCTTTCCCTTCTCCAGGGGATCTTCCCAACCCAGGGATCAAACCCAGGTCTCCTGGACAACAGTCAGATTCTTTACCAGCTGAGCCACAAAGGAATCCCCTGTCTTCCAATAAGGCTTTATTAATAAAAGCAGGCTGCAAGTTTGCATATTCTTGCTTTAAATAGTTAACTTTGGTCTTATTTTTCTTTATTTAAAGACTCAGATTTTCATGTTATCTTTCTTTTATTGACAGCATTTACTTGAAATTTATCTTTTTATATAATTACACTGTAATTGTATCTACTAAGCTTTAATATAGTACAAGTAGGAATAAAATTGTCTATTGACAACTCTTTTATGATTAGGAGAATTTGATTAGTAATACACAAATGAAGAACTACAAATGTTCAATAAACAAGAACCTATGCTTAGTTTCACTAGAAGTGAAATAAATAAGCATTTCAAAAGAAAATATACATTTATATTTATATACCTATCAAGCTGCCAAAAATGAAAAATCATTACCCGCTTATATGTAATGTAAACATCTGTGAATGTGGAATGGGGATGGAAGCTGGGAGGAATTGACTTTCTGATGAAAAACTAAGGAGAGAATAAACATAGATTATTTCTGGAGGGTAAGTTGGTGTTACATGTCAAGGCCTTAAAATGCATGCTATTTGAACACAGCAATTTATTTGTAGGACCATAAAGAAATAAACAGAAGAACACTAAGTGTATTTAAAGCAATGTTTATGATGACATCATTTGTAATAGTAAAACAACAACAGTCACAAGTGGGAATGTTACCAGGTCCAAGTTCATATTGATGGCCATACAACAGGCTAAAAACATAGTAGATGAATTTGGGGGGCAAGGAATAGTTATTTTAGTCACAGAGCCAGCAGACCAGATCTAATCCGCACTTGCCTGCTAGTAGACTAGTGTCCCAAAGAACCATGTTACCCAAGTTAGAATTCAGGCTTTTTTTTATACTAGAAGCGGAGGGGATGCGGCTTGGTTTATGCCAAACTTCTTGGTGCTGGAATCCTTTGTTCTTCCAGCTGTCCCACTAGGTCTGGTCACAGTGTTCCTATAAACCTCCAACAAAAGTTTATTCCTATAAACCTCCAAGTCAAATGTTATTCTCTCTTCTGTAACTTTTATGTCTATATGAATAGAAATGTGTTATACTTTTAAAGGTCAGAGCCCTGGGAATGGGCTATCTCCTATATTTCAGGCAATAGGCAACATTCTTTGACAAAAGGTCAGAACCAGCATGACTAACTACAGGCAACAGAGCACAGAGGTTAAAGCTAAAAGAATAGATTCAATCGAGTTCAGGTTTGTTATTCTCTGCTACAGAAATAAAACTAATTTCCAACAAATTGGAATTAAATGTAGGGGACTTCTTTTTCTTATAATGATAAAATGATTGTTATTGTTGTTCAGTTGCTAAGTTGTCCGACTCTTTGCTACCCCGTGAACTTCAACACACCAAGCTCCTCTGACCTCCACTATTTCCTGGAGTTTGCTCAAATTCATGTTCTCTGAAGGGGTGATGCTGTCTAACCATCACATCCTCTGCAACCTGCTTCTCCTGTTGGCTTCAATCTTTCCCAGCAATAGGTTTTTTTTTTCTGGTGAGTAGGCTCTCTGCATCAGGTGGCCAGAGTACTGGCGCTTCGGCTTCAGCATCAGTCCTTCCAGTGAATATTCAAGATTGATTTCCTTCAGGATTTCCTGGTTTGATCTCCTTGCTGTCTAAGGGACTCTCAAGAGTCTCCTCTAGCACTACAGTTCGAAAGCATCAGTTCTTCAGTGTTCAGTCTTCTTTATGGTCTGACTCTCACATCCATACATGACTACTGGAAGAAACCATAGCTTTAACTATATGGACCTTTGTCAACAAACTGATGTCTCTGTTTTTTAGTACACTGTCTAGGTGTGTCATAACTTTCTTTCCAAGGAGCAGTCTTTTAATTTCATGACTGCAGACAGTATCTGCAGTGATTTTGGAGTCCAAGAAAATAAAATCTGTCACTGCTTCCATTTATTCCCATCTATTTGCTTTGACACGATAGGACAAAATGCCGTGATCCTAGTTTTTTGAATATTGAGTTTTAAGCCAGCCTTTTCACTTTCCTCTTTCACCCTCATCAAGAGACTCTTTAGTTCCTCTTCACTTTCTGCCATTAGAGTGGTATCATCTGCATATCTGAGGTTGTTGATATTTCTCCAAGAAATCCTGATTCCAGCTTGGGATTTATCCAGCCCAGCATTTCACATGATGTACTCTGCATATAATTTAAATAAGCAGAGTGAGAATATACAGCCTTGTACTCCCAATTTTGAACAAGTCCACTGTTCCATGTCCAGTTCTAATTGCTTCTTGGCCCACATACAGGTTTCTCAGGGACAGGTAAGGTGGTTTGGGTACTGCCATCTCTTTAAGAATTTTCCACAGTTTGTTGTAATCCACACAGTAAAAGACTTTCATGTAGTCAATGTAGCAAAGGGAGATATTTTTCTGGAACTCTCTTGCTTTCTCTATGATACAACAAATGTTGGCAATTTGATCTCTGTTTCCTCTGCCTCTTTGAAACCCAGCTGGTACATGTGGAAGTTCTTGGTTCACATACTGCTGAAGCCTAGCTTGAAGGACTTTGAACATACCTTGTTAGCATGTGAAATGAGCACAATTGTATGGTAGTTTGAACATTCTTTGGCATTGAAATTCTTTGGGCTTGAAATGCAAACTGACCTTTTCCAGTCCTGTTGCCTCTGCTGAGTTCTCCAAATTTGTTGACATATTGAGTGCAGTGCTTTAACAGCATCATCTTTTAGGATTTTAAATAGCTTAGATGCAATTTAATCATCTCCACTATCTTTGTTCATAGCAATGCTTCCTAAGGCCAACTTGACTTTACACTTCAAAATGTCTGCCTCTACATGAGTGACCACACTATCATGGTTATCCAGGTAATAAGACCTTTTCTGTACAGTTCTTCTGTGTATTCTGGCCACCTCTTTTTAATCTCACCTGCTTCTGTTAAGTCCTTTCTGTTTCTGCCCTTAATGTGCCCATACTTGCATGAAATGTTCCCTTGATATCTCCAATATTCTTGAAGAGATAGCTAGTCTTTCACATTTTATTGTTTTCCTGTATTTCTTTGCCTTGTTCATTTAAGAAGGCCTTATCTCTCCTTGATATTCTCTGGAACTCTGCATTCAGTTGGGTATATCTTGCCCTTTATACCTTGCCTTTCTCTTCTCTTCTTTCCAGAGCTGTTTGTAAAGCCTCCTCAGACAACTGCTTTGCCTTCTTGCATTTCTTTTCTTTGGGGTGGTTTTGGTCACTGCTTTCTGTCCAATGTCATGAACCTCTGTCCATAGTTCTTCAGGCACTCTGTCTACCAGACCTAATCCCTTGAATCTATTATTCACCTCCACTGTATAATCTTAAGGAATTTCATGTAGATCATACCTGAATGGCCTAGTAGTTCCCTACTCTGTTCAATTTAAGCTTGATTTTTCAATAATCAGTTCATGATCTGGGCTACAATGAGCTCCAGGTCTTGCTTTTGATGACTGTAGAGAGCTTCTCCATTGTTCAATGCAATGAACATAATCAATCTGATTTTGTTCTTGACTACCTGGTGATGTTCATGTGTAGAGTTATCTGTTGAATTGTTGGAAAAGTGTGTTTGCTATGACCAGCATGGTCTCTTGATAAAAATCTGTTAACTTTTGCCCTGCTTCATTTTGTACTCCAAGGCCAAACTTGTCTGTTATTCTAGGTATATCTTGAATTCCTAATTTTACCTTCCAGTCCCTTGTGATGAAAAGGACATCTTGTTTTGTGTGTTCTAGAATGTGTTGTAGGTCTTCATACAACTGTTAACTTCAACTTCTTCAGCATCAGTGGTTAGGGCATAGATTTTGATTACTGTGATGTAGAATGGTTTACCTTGGAAGTGAACTGAGATCATCCTGTCATTTTTGAGATTGCACCCAAGTTCAGACTCTTAGGTTGACTATGAGGGCTACTCCATTTCTTCTGAGTGACTCTTGCCTGTAATAGTAAATATAGATAATTGTCATCTGAACTAAATTTGCCCATCCCCGTTCATTGTAGCTCATTAATTCTTAAAGATATTGATGTTCAATCTTGCCATCTACTGCTTAACCACATTCAACTTACCTTGATTCATAATACAGGACAGAAATGGTAAGGACCTAACAGAAGCAGAAGATATTAAGAAGAGGTGGCAAGAATACACAGAAGAACTGTACAAAAAAGATCTTCATGA
Organism: Cervus elaphus; assembly: GCF_910594005.1. Classification (NCBI taxonomy): domain Eukaryota; kingdom Metazoa; phylum Chordata; class Mammalia; order Artiodactyla; family Cervidae; genus Cervus; species Cervus elaphus. The sequence continues at coordinate 53,207,809 of NC_057842.1, read as the reverse complement.
TCCAGATAATCACGATGGTGTGATCACTCACCTAGAGCCAGACATCCTGGAATGTGAAGCCAAGCGGGCCATAGGAAGCATCACTACGAACAGCGCTAGAGGTGGTGATGGAATTCCAGTGGAGCTATTGCATATCCTAAAAGATGATGCTGTGAAAGTGCTGCACTCAATATGCCAGCAAATTTGGAAAACTCGCAGTGGCCACAGGACTGGAAAAGGTCAGTTTTCCTTCCAATCCAAAAGAAAGGCAATGCCAAATTTGTTCAAACTACTGCACAATTGCACTTATCTCACATGCTAGCAAAATAATGCTCCAAATTCTCCAAGCGACACTTCAGCAATACATGAACTATGAATTCCAGATGTTCAACCTGGTTTTAGAAAAGGCAGAGGAACCAGAGATCAAATTGTCAACATCCGCTGGATCCTTGAAAAAGCAAGAGAGTTCCAGTAAAACATCTATTTCTGCTTTATTGACTATGCCAAAGCCTTTGACTGTGTGGATCACAATAAACTGTGGAAAATTTTTAAAGAGATGGGAATACCAGACCACCTGACCTGCCTCTTGAGAAATCTGTATGCAGGTCTGGAAGCAACAGTTAAAACTGGACATGGAACAACAGACTGGTTCCAAATAGGAAAAGGAGTACGTCAAGGTTGTATATTGTCACCCTGCTTATTTAACTTATTTGCAGAGTACATCATGAGAAACGCTGGGCTGGATGAATCACAAGCTGGAGTCAAGATTGCTGGCAAAAATACCAATAACCTGAGATATGCAGATGACACCACTCTTACAGCAGAAAGGGAAGAAGAACTAAAGAGCATCTTGATGAAAGTGAAAGAGGGAAGTGAAAAAGTTGGCTTAAAGCTCAACCTTCAGAAAACTAAGATCATGACATCCGGTCCCATCACTTCATGGCAAATAGATGAGGAAACAGTGGAAACTGTGGCCGACTTTAATTTTTTTGGTCTCCAAATCACTGCAGATGGTGACTGCAGCCATGAAATTAAAAGATGCTTGCACCTTGGAAGGAAAGTTATGACCAACCCAGACAGCATTTTAAAGAGCAGAGACATTACTTTGCCAACAAAGGTCCATCTAGTCAAGACTATGGTTTTTCCAGTGGTCATGTATGTATGTGAGAGTTGGAATGTAAAGAAAGCTGAGCACCAAAGAATTGATGCTTTTGAACTGTGGTATTGGAGTAGACTCTTGAGAGTCCCTTGGACTGCAAGGAGATCCAACCAGTCCATCCTATAGGAGATCAGTCCTGGGTGTTCATTGGAAGGACTGATGCTGAAGCTGAAACATCAATACTTTGGCCACCTGATGTGGAGAGCTGACTCATTTGAAAAGACCCTGATGCTGGGAAAGAGTGAGGGCAGGAGGAGAAGGTGACAACAGAGGATGAGATGGTTGGATGGCATCGCCAACTCAATGGACATGAGTTTGGATAAACTCTGGGAGTTGGTGATGGACAGGGAGGCCTGGCGTGCTGCGATTCATGGGGTTGCAAAGAGTTGGACATGACTGAGTGACTGAACTGAACTGACTGATAGATCTAACTAACATTCCAGTTTCCTATGCAATATTATTATTTACAACATCAGGCTTTCTTTCTCCACCAGACACATCCACAACTGAGCATTTTTTCTGCTTTGGCCCAGCCACTTCTTTCTGGAGCTATTAATAATTTCCCTCTGCTCTTCCTCTGTTCCATGTCCAGTTCTAACTGTTGCTTCTTGACCTGCATACATTTTTCTCATGAAGCAGGTCAGGTGGTCTGGTATTTCCACATCTTTCAGAATTTTCCACAGTTTGTTGTGATCCACACAGTTAAAGGCTTTGGCATAGTCAATAAAGCAGAAGTAGATGTTTTTCTGGAATTCTCTGGCTTTATCTATGATCCAACAAATGTTGGCGATTTGATCTCTGCTCCTCTGTCTTTTCTAAAACCAGCTTGAATGTCTGGAAGTTCTCGGTTCATGTACAATTGAAGCCTGGCTTGGCGAATTTTGAGCATTACCTTACTAGCATGTGAGATGAGTGCAATTGTGTGGTCGTCTGAGCATTCTTTGGCATTGCCTTTCTTTTGGATTGGAATGAAAACTGACCTTTTCCAGTCCTGTGGCCACTGCCGAGTTTTCCAAATTTGCTGGCATATTGAATGCAGCACTTTCACAGCATCATTTTTTAGGATTTGAAATAGTTCAACTGTAATTCCATCACTTCCACTAGCTTTCTTCATAGTGATACTTCCTAAGACCCACTTGACTTCGCATTCCAGGAGGTCTGGCTCTAGGTGAGTGATCACACCTTCATTGTTATCTGAGTCATGAAGATTTTTTTTGCACAGTTTTTCTGTGTATTCTTGCCACCTCTTCTTAATATCTTCTGCTTCTGTTAGGTCCATACCATTTTTGTCCTTTATTGATTCCATCTTTGCATGAAATGTTCCCTTGGTATCTCTAATTTTCTGAAGAAATCTCTAGTCTTTCCTATTCTATTCTTTTCCTCTATTTCTTTCCACTGATTACTGAGGAAGGCTTTCTTTTCTCTCCTCTCTATTTATTGGAACTATGCATTCAAATGGGTATATTTTTCCTTTTCCCATTTGCCTTTAGCTTGATTTCTTTTCTTAGCTATTTGTAAGTCCTCCTCAGACAACCATTTTGCCTTTTTGCATTTATTTTTCCTAGAAATGGTCTTGATCACTGCCTCTTGTACAATGTCACAAACCTCTGTCCATAGTTGTTTAGGTGCTCTATCAGATCTAATCTGTTGCATCTATTTGTCACTTCCACTGTAAGGGATTTGATTTAGGTCATACCTGAATGGTCTAGTGGTTTTTCCCTACTTTCTTCAATTTAAGTTTGAATTTGGCAATAAGGAGTTCATGATCTGAGCCACAGTTAGCTCCCAGTCTGTTTTTGCTGACTGTATAGAGCTTCTCCATCTTTGGCTGAAAAGAATATAATCAATCTGATTTTGGTATTGACCTTCTGAAGATGTCCATGTGTAGAGTCTTCTCTTGATATTATTTGAAAAGGATGTTTGTTATGACCAGTGCATTCTCATACAAAAACTCTGTTAGTCTTTTCCCTGCTTCATTCTGTACTCCAAGGCCAAATTTGCCTGTCACTCCAGGTATCTCTTGACTTCCTACTTTTGCATTTCAGTCCCCTATAATGAAAAAGACATCTTTTTTAGGTGTTAGTTCTAGAAGGTCTTGTAGGTCTTAATCACTTCATGGCCAACAGATGGGGAAACAATGGAAACACTGATAGACTTTATTTTTTTGCACTCCAAAATCACTGCAGATGGTGACTGCAGCCGTAAAATTAAAAGACACTTGCTCTTTGGAAGAAAAGCTATGACCAACCTAGACAGCATATTAAAAGGCAGAGACATTACATTGCCAGCAAAAGTTCATCTAGTCAAACCTATGGTTTTTCCAGTAGTCATGTATGTATGTGAGAGTTGGACTACAAAAAAAGCTGAGCACCAAAGAATTGATGCTTTTAAACTGTGGTGTTGGAGAAGACTTTTGAGAGTCCCTTGGGCTGCAAGGAGACCAAACGAGTCAATCGTAAGGGAAATTGGTCCTGAATATTCATTGGAAGGTCTGATGCTGAAACTCCAATGCTTTGGCCGCCTGATGCAAAGAACTGACTATTTGAAAGACCCTGATGCTGGGAAAGATTGTAGGCAGGAGGAGAAGGGGATGACAGAGGATGAGATGTTTGGATGGCATCACCGACTTGATGGACATGAGTTTGAGCAAACTCTGGGAGCTGGTGATGGACAGGGAAGCCTGGCGCCGCGGTCGATGGATTTGCAAAGAGTTGGACACGACTGAGCGACTGAGCTGAGCTTCCTCTGTAGCATATTGAACATCTTCTTATCTTGGGGGATCATCTTCTGGTGTCATATCTTTTTCCCTTTTCATACTGTCCATGAGGATCTCTAGGCAAGAGTACTGGAGTGGGTTGCCATTTCTCCTCTAGTGGACTGTGTTTTGTCTAAACTCTTCATTGAATTATGCAAGCCTCTTTTTGATGGCAATGATTTGATCCATAAAGGAAGATAAATGGATAATGCAGACCAATTCACCCTAAAAAGATAATGTAAAAGAAACTGAGGCAACGCAGATCATCTTCTTAAATAGATAGTGTAGTTAGTGAGATAGGAAGAAAATACCACGGAGAAGGCAATGGCACCCCACTCCAGTAATCTTGCCTTGAAAATCCCATGGATGGGGGAGCCTGGTAGGCTGAAGTCCATGGGGTCACACAGAGTCAGACACGACTGAAGTGACTTAGTAGCAAGAAAATACCACACAAGTTCAGTTCAGTTCAGTCACTCAGTCATGTCCACCTCTTTGCAACCCCATTAATCGCAGCACGCCAGGCCTCCCTGTCCATCACCAACTCCTGGAGTTACTCAAACTCATGTCCATTAAGTTGGTGATGCCATCCAACCATCTCATCCTCTGTCATCCCCTTCTCTTGCCTTCAGTCTTTCCCAGCATCAGGGTCTTTTCGAATGAGTCAGCTCTTTGCATCCGGTCAGCAAAGTATTGAAGCTTCAGCTTCAGTGTCAGACTTTCCAGTGAATACTCAGGACTGATTTCCTTTAGAATGGACTGGTTGAATCTCCTTGCAGTCCAAGGGACTCTCAAGCATCTACTCCAACACCACAGTTCAAAAGCATCAATTCTTCGGCACTCAGCTTTGTTTATAGTCCAACTCTCACTTCCATACATGACTACTGGAAAAACCATAGCCTTAACTAGATGGACCTTTGTTGGCAAAGTAATGTCTCTGCTTTTTAATATGCTGTCTAGGTTGGTCATAACTTTTCTTCTAAGAAGTAAGTGTCTTTTAATTTCATGGCTGCAGTCACCATCTGCAGTGATTTTGGAGCCCAAGGAAATAAAGTCTGTTACTGTTTCCACTGTTTCCCCACCTATTTGCTATGAAGTGTTGGGACCAGAAGTCATGATCTTAGTTTTCTGAAGGTTGAGCTTTAAGCCAACTTTTTCACTCTCCTTTCACTTTCATCAAGAGGCTCTTTAGTTCTTCTTCGCTTTCTGCAATAAGGGTGTTGTCATCTGCATATCTGAAGTTATACCAGGCAAAGAGCAGAGAGTATATTTGATTTTAAAGTGGTGTATCCTCTAGAGAAGGAAATGGCAACCCATTCCAGTATTCTTGCCTGGGAAATCCCATGGACAGAGGAGCCTGGTGGGCTGCAGCCCATGAGGTCACAAAGAATCGGACATGACTGAGCAGCTAACCCTAACTCCCAGTCAATATTTGGCTATGGGAACTACCTAAGTTGTAAAGCTGGAATTTTGGTAGAGTGTGAAGCAAATACTGAAGTTCAGTCCTATCAAAGGGAATTACTCTTCTTCCAGGCTGAATCCCTGACAGATTGTTCCCTTTGGAATAGGGAACATAAATGTTCTCTTAGTGGTTATCTACATGGTCCCAAAACCTCAGGCTTGGTCTCAGATGGTCATCACCCTTATGTGACTGGTAGAAGGAAATGAAGTTTCCCTCTGAAGGAATGTATCATTTCCTAAATCTCAAATAATACAATATAAATACAATTTTTAAAATAAATATTTAGCAAACAACTACAGATAATGAGGTATAAAAAGAATCTAGACAGTATTAACCATAAACAACAGAAACAGCATACAGCAAAAATAGACCTCTGCTCTCCAGTTATTAGAAATAAGAAAAGTTACTTTTCCTGTTAGTGGAGGTAAAGGCTAATCTTAAAGATTTCAGTAAAATCTGAAAACTATAAAATGTGATATAATTATGCAAAAAAGTCCCCTGAAGTTATAACAACTTAAATCTCAGTTGACATTAAGGGCTCAAAAAATGGGTTTACAAGCCAGTTATATATGTTTAATATATTCTGAACTGTAGGGTAGGTCATTAGAAACTATACTGAATTAATGTAGTGAGAATATAGAAATATAGACAACTCAGAAAATAGTAAGAGAGCTAGAAGAGTTACTAGAGGGTTTAGCAAATTTAATCTGAGTCCCCTACATGGTCTAGTGGGTAGGATTCCTGGTTTTCACCTGTGCGGCCCAGGTTTGACTCCTAATGTGGAAATCCCAACCATTGGGTTTCCCTCATATCTCAGTCGGTAAAGAATCCACCTGCAATGCAGGAGGGGCTCAATGCCTGGGTCAGGAGGATCCCCTGAAGAAGGAAATGACAACCCACTCCAGTATTCTTGCCTGGAGAATCCCATGGACAGAGGAGCCTGGCAGGCAACAGTCCATGGGGTCACAGGAATCGAACACGACTTAATAGCAACCAACCAACAAATCTGAGTCCCAGAAGAAGAGAGAAAAAATTATGAAGGGACAATTTTGAAGTGAAAATGACTGATAATGTCTAAGAACCAGTGAAACACATTGATCCATTGCTTTAAGAACCTCAAAAAATCACAAGATAAGCAAGTATTTAAAAAAAATTTATGCTTAATAGTGAAATTCTGGAAAAATTGACAATGTGGTATTGGCCAAACTTACCATGGTAAGCAATGAAGCTGAAAATGTGGATGCATAGTTATAATTCTAGAAAAAGATTATAAAATATTGTAGAAAACAACCATAATATAAGGGCAATGATACCTTTCAAATATGTATATCTATATCTGATAATTAGTGCAGTGGAAACTTGTGAGCTTAAGCTCATTAATCATTATTAATACTTGTACATTTTCATGTTTTTTCAAAAATAATTGTATTCCTATAGTTTAATTTAAAAATGAAGGTTAAAAAATGATGCCCAGTGCTGTTAAGAGAACAGTAAACTAGGTACTTTCATACTCTGTTGGGATTATATCTTAAAGCAAACTCAGTTTTGGGAAATTAGATGGTATGCTTCAGACACTATGAAAATAACCATGATCATTGATCTGGTGATTTAATGTCTGGTTATTTATCCTAAGGAAATACAAATTTGCAGGAAGATTTTATGCATTGCACAGAGATGCTCAGTACACAAATTCTTTGCCTAAAACACTCTTCACTGGGCACCCTTCATGTCTCTGTTGAAATGTTGCTTCCTCAGCATGATTTTCTCTCAATACCCAGTTGCACTTGATACTCTTTCCCAGTCCTTCTATGATGCACTATATCACATTTGTAATTATGTGGGTTTTTCATCTTTATCTGCATAATTGCCATCTTCCCTCTTTGTATATTTTAAGCTCTTCGAGACTTAAATTTGAATAAGGCCTAAAGCGTTTGAGGAAGTGAATTGTGCTTATGTCTGGGGAAAGAATTTTAAGTATTGGGAACATCAAGTATGAATGCAAGCATGTGCCTGGCATGTGTGGGAAAGACGAAGAGAGCAGTATGGGGAGATGGACAAGGGGAGACAGGGGAGATGAATTAAAGTATCCATTAGCAGAGTTTTTGCTTTCTTTGTATATTTCTCCTTTCCTTTAATTTTCACTTTTTTCTTAATTATAATTGTTAAGGGGTTTTGTAGTATTTAAAGTGTATCTTAGATTTTTTTCTTAATGATTTTCTATTTTTGAATTTTCTTCTTATGTATTAATTCCTTTGCCTGGTTTTACACTGGTATTTTAAAATTTTTGGCTGGCCTTTCAAGTTAGCTTCATTTACTTTCATACCTTTGCCTATAAAGAATTAATGAATATGAATGAGTTATGGTTTATAAGGTTCCCCCTTCCCCACTTTTCTGGCCGTGTAACACAGCCTGTGGGATCTTAGCTCCCCAGCCAGGCATCGAACCTGAGGCCGTGACAGTGAAAGCACCAACTCCTAACCCCTGGACTACCAGGGAATTCTCTCTTTCACTATAATTTTGATTGAATTAGCAAGTTTTTGCATTTAGGGTTCTGTTTTTGTCATTTTCCCCCCTAGATTTAGTTCCAGCTATTTTTAAGCATGAATTTTTCTACTTATACAATATGTTTATGATAGAAGAGTGGAAGAAAATCTAGAAAAAAGAAAGAATAAAGTAAATAACAATGCCATCTATCATCTGCTCATTCAAATACATACATGGTTGTTTTCTTTAAATTTGGGATATTAATTATTTATAGTTTTATATCCTGATTTTTTTTTCTGTGTTGGGATTAACAATTTTTAGACATTATAGCTATTTCATCATAAGAAAATACATTTTGTGTGTGTGTGAAAGAAATACAGAGGACATGAATGTAAACGCCATTCTTCCTGATTCCCAGGGTTCTCCACCTGCACTCGTTAGAGTCAATCACCGTACCAGTTTGCTTTGTCTTTGGAGAGATCAGTTCAGTTCAGTTCAATCACACAGCCATTTCTGACTCTGTGACCTCGTGGACTGCAGCACGCCGGGCCCCTCTGTCCACCACGAACTCCCGGAGCTTGCTCAAACTTATGTCCATCGAGTCGGTGATGCCATCCAACCATCTCATCCTCTGTCATCCCCTTCTTCTCCTGCCTTCAGTCTTTCCCAGCATCAGGGTCTTTGGAGAGATATTCCATTCCAAAAACGAACGTGTTTTTTTCTCTTCTTTATGGTCAGAATATCTGCTCTTTCTTATGTCACTTGTGATGATAATTGTGTCATTGTTTTTCATCACAGATGTTATTAGAGATTCTTCCTAGATTCTAGCAATGGACTGTTGATTCTGGTTTTAAGTATTTAGCTTCATTTTGTACTTTTCCCCAGAGGTATTTTGATGATAAATTTTGAGATCCTGAAGTAAGGACTTTTATTCAAGACTTTGTTTGCCAGGATAATCATATTTTTCTTTGTTTTCATTTGTTGGTTATTTTTGGTTTGAAAGTAAAAATGTTAGTTAATCATTTAGTCGTGTCCAACTCTTTGTGACCCCACAGACTGTAGTCTGCCAGGCTTTCTGTCTATGGAATTCTCCAGGCAAGAATACTGGAGTGGGTAACCACTTCCTTCTGCATGGGATCTTCCCGACCCAGGGATCAAACCCAGGTCTCCAACACTGCAGGCAGATTCTTTATCCTATAAAGAATCTTCTGAGCCACCAGGGAAGCCCATTGGTGCTAAATCATATTTTCTTTTTTTTTTTTTACTTATATTTTACTGTAAGCCACCATACATTCTTTTTGGAAAGAGATGTATTATAAATCAACTGATACATAAATGACATTTTATTATTGTGCTACAATAAGATGATCACTAAGTGTCCACTACCAAAAAATTGGAAAATCAAGTCTTGGTATAAATAAATGCTGTATCAATGTATTTTTATTGACTTGAAAAGTTGACATTTTTCTGAGTGAGAAGGAGAAGATCATATAGTACAGTGTATACTGACATTTAATTAGGAGTTGTTTATGTTGATTTGTATGTGCCCATATCTATATATGCCTGACCTATATATTCCCTATGTATGTATCCCCAATTTATCTGTACCCATATCTACATATACTTGATCTATATATGCCCACATCAATCTATGCACAGAAAGAGATCTTGAAGAGAGTTTGCCAAATGGTGATGATTTGTGGTAGTACATCTTATGTGGATGTTATAATCTCTAATTTATACTTCTGTTGGCTTTTTGAATTCTTAATCATGTATGTAGAATTTTATCAAAAGTATTATTTTCCTAAAAGAGACTCTTCATTTTTTTCTTTAAATAATTCTTATGTTTAGAATGCCACAGTTTAAAACTTGGGCGACTTGTTTACATGTAACTTGTAAAACTTCACCTAGATTTACCTTTAACTTCAAAACTAACACAGGGTGACACAGTAGAGTTTTGAATATTATTCAGCTAGCTATAGATTTCTGTTTCCATACAACACATAAAAGTTTGGAACTTATTTTATATGTTGCATTTAACTACAAACAGGTTATTTCATCCTAATTTCTCATCAGTTGGTGTTTCAGGAGCATTTCTAAACAGAAATCTTCCTAAGACATATAGAAATCATGTTTTACCTTTTAGTGACGTCATATCTTTAAAAACTAAATTCTCTACACTAAAATAATAAACCTTTGTTATTTGTTCATAATGCATATATGTTTGCTCTGCAGTGCAAAAGACAAGAAAGTCACAAAGCGTCCATGCAGAAGTTGGTTGTTAAATATTCACACTCAAGTTTACCAGGAGCTTTATTACACCACCTGAAGTTTTCTGTAATGAAGAGCTACTTGTAACATCAAAGCACAGGAAACATTATCTCTTCCCCCATAGCCCATGACCTAAAAGCTTTTCTTTTTATCTTTATATGAAAGAGAAACATGCTTTTCAAAAAAGCCTCAACATTTGTGGGCATTGTATGCGTCCTGTAAAGTAGATTCTGGATGTAGTCTATGACGCATGCCTTTGTCCAAGTATTTTGTTTTTTCAACATTGTGCTTTTCATTATTTTCTTGGGGAACCAGGAAAAAAAAAAGAATTTTGTTTTAAACTAGTTTTTGAGAGAGAAAGTGTTTTTTAACTAGCAACATAGGGTTTTTTTTCCCAGTAAAATCTGAAGATATGAAAAAGTGGCACTGGTATTTGTTGGATCCTTCTTTTATATTCTTTTAGAAAGTAATAAAAGCATATTTCATCAGACCTTAGAAATAGTTTTTGGAATCCAAAATTTGAATAGGTATTTCTAAAAACATATATTACAACCAAATTGGACAGTCGTAATTCAGCCAGTAGCCCCTGGAAGGTGAAGAGGAATGTCAGTGTTCCTGCTTCCCTTTCATTATATATTAAATACAGAGTATTTCAGGGAAAACAAAGGTGGGAATAATGTACAACTGGAACACAGGAAGAGGGGACTTGTCTAAAGAAATTATCTAAAAATTTTCCTTTCACTTGATTTTAATTGTATCTTGCCATAGTCATACATATGGGCTTGCCAGGTGGTGCTAGTGGTAAAGAACCCGCCGGCAATGCAGGAGACACAGGAGACCGGGGTTCGATTCCTGAGTAGGGAAGATCACCTTGAGGAGGGCGTGGCAACCCACTCCAGTATTCTTGCCTGGAGAATCCCCATGGACAGAGGAGCCTGGCGGGCAAGCAAAGAGTTGGACTTGACTGAAGCGACTTAGCAGGCATGCATGCACATATAGAGGCTGTTTAATCATATTATTTCTGTTTGTATGGAGACACACAATGGTAGAGCTTCCCGGTGACTCAGATGGTAAAGAATATGCCTGCAGTGCAGGAGACCCAGATTTGATCCCTGGGTCGGGAAGATCCCCTGGAAAAGGAAATGGCAACCCACTATAGCATTCTTGCCTGGAAAATTCATGGACAAAGGAGCCTGGTGGGCTACAGTCCATGGGGTCACAATGATTTGGACACAACTGAGTGACTGACACTACCATACAATGGTAAGACATTTGTAAGTGCTTTTACTAGTCATTTCACATGATTGCATGAAAAAAATGCTCGAACTTGTATAAATACCTCTGACTTTTTATGTGAAAAATCCAAACTCCAATATTTGGTTGTTTTAGAATCATTAGAATTAGAAGAGAAGTTGTTGAGGGAAGAGGTAATTAGAAAAGCAGAAGTGAACAAAATCGGGTTCTTGGATTCGTACTTGACTTTTTTGGTAAGATGTTGAGTTAGAGAAATGATAGCTATGCTCTGGACTGTCCCAAAAGATTCCAAGTTGTTCAGGCATGAGGGTGTCATCATGTTAGAAGGCTAGCAGGTTGAGATGCTGGTGCCAGGAAAGGTAGGCTAAGGTTATATACCTCATTCAGGAAAGCATTTGGATTACTGGTCTATGCCATTGTTGGACTTGCCAGAAATCCCTGCCAAGTAGAGGAATAAAGTTTCTTGAATTCTCTTTACTGAGCCAGGGTTTGATCCATCTTCATTCTTATATTTGCAGTTTAAATATTCATTTGATCTTGCATTCTGTGCTGGGTACTGGGCATACAGTAAAATGAGACTAAGATTCCTACCATGCAACAGCTTACAATTTTTAGCTTGGATTATAGATAGTGAAGCATAAGGTCCTTAAGCTGTTGTACTTGATGGTACAAAATGCTTTTTTTTTAAATTTATTTAATTGGAGACTAATTACTTTACAATATTGTAGTGGTTTTTGCCATACGTTGACATGAATCAGCCATGGGTGTACATGTGTTCCCCATCCTGAATCCCCCTCCCACTTCCCTCCCCATCCCATCCCTCAGGGTCATCCCAGTGCACCGGCCCTGAGCACCCTGTCTCATGCATTAAACCTGGACTGGCGATCTGTTTCACATATGATAATATACATGTTTCATTGCTATTCTCTCAAATCATCCCACCCCTGCCTTCTGCCACTGAGTCCAAAAGACTGTTCTATATATCTGTGTCTCTTTTGCTGTCTTGCATATAGGGTTATCATTACCATCTTTCTAAATTCCATATATATGTATTAGTATACTGTATTGGTGTTTTTCTTTCTGGCTTACTTCACTCTGTATGATAGGCTCCAGTTTCATCCACCTCACTAGAACTGATTGAAATGTATTCTTTTTAATAGCTGAGTAGTATTCCATTGTGTATATGTACCACAGCTTTCTTATCCATTTGTCTGCTGATGGGCATCTAGGTTGCTTCCATGTCCTGGCTATTATAAACAGTGCTGCAATGAACATTGGGGTGCACGTGTCTCTTTCAGTTCTGGTTCCTCGGTGTGTATGCCCAGCAGTGGGATTGCTGAGTCGTATGGCAGTTCTATTTCCAGTTTTTTAAGGAATCTCCACACTGTTCTCCATCGTGGCTGTACTAGTTTGCATTCCCACCAACAGTGTAAGAGGGTTCTCTTTTTTCTGCACCCTCTCCAGCATTTATTGTTTCTAGGTTTTTGGATAGCAGCCCTTCTGACCAGCGTGAGCTGGTACCTCATTGTGGCAAGACACTTTTCTTATAATGAGTTTCCTTGATTTTTGCTCACAAATTCATAGCTCCCCCTCTTCTGTCAACCAGTGCTATGTCATTTCATGAAAAGGACATAGAATCCAGTGGCCCCCTGAGACCTTCTGCCTGAGGTCTGCTGTGGACCTGCTCTGGAAGTTGAGCTAAAATTTCTGGGGCTCAGACCCTTTCTAGGTTCCAGTTTGCTGATCTTTAAATTGAATGAGTTGGAGTTGTTGTTCAGTCACTCAGTCGAGTCTGACTGTTTGCAACCCCATAGACTACAATATGTCAGGCCTCCTTGTCCATCACTCTCCTGGAGTTTGCTCAAACTCATGTCCATTGAGTCAGTGATGCCATCCAACCATCTCATCCTCTGTTGCCCCTTTCTCCTCCTGTCCTCCATCTTTCCCAGCATCGGGGATTTTCCAGGGAGTTGGCTCTTTGCATCTGGTGGCCAAGGAGTTTCAGCTTCAGCATCTGTCTTTCCAAAGAATATTTAGGGTTGTTTCCTCAGGGATGGACTGATTTGATCTCCTTATTGTCCAAGGGACTCTCAAGAGTCTTCTCCAGCTCTGCAGTTCTAAAGCATCAATCCTTCAGTGCTCAGCCTTCTTTATGGTCCAGCTCTCACATCCATACATGACTACTGGAAAAAAACATAGCTCTGACTATATGGACCTTTGTCGGCAAAGTGATGTCTCTGCTTTTTAATGCACTGTCTAGGTTGGTCATAGCTTTTCTTTCAAAGAGCAAGCATCTTTTGATTTCATGGGTGCAGTCACCACACATGGTGATTTTGGAGCCCAAGAAAATAAAGTTTGCCACTGTTTCCATTGTTTCCCCATCTTTGCCATGAAGTGATGGGACCAGATGCCATGATCTTAATTTTTTAAATGTTGAGTTTTAAGTCAGCTTTTTCACTCTCCTCTTTTACCTTCATCAAGAGGCTATTTAGTTCCTCTTTGCTTTTTGCCATTAGGGTGGTATCATTTGCATATTTGATGTTATTGGTATTTCTTCCGGCAATCTTGAGTCCAGCTTCCAATGTTTCATCCAGCCCAACATTTCCCATGATGTACTCTGCATATAAGTTAAATAAGCAATATAAGCCCTTCACATTTGCTCATCTTTAAAATGAATGAGTTGGAATAATACATCACTAAGCCTAGTTTCAACTTTTACTCAACTCCATAAAAGTGAAGTCGCTCTACCAGGCTCCTCCATCCATGGGATTTTCTAGGCAAGAGTACTGGAATGGGTTTCCGTTTCCTTCTCCCTCAACTCCATATTTACCCAGTAAAATAAAGCAAAAACAAAATTTAAATTCCTCTTTGAGCTAAGAAAACAAATAACTTGTCTAATAATTTTGACTGTGATAAAGTGTGTGAGAAAAATTGATTAGGACTGAAACTTAACCATTGGGTCACCAATCCCTCTAAAGTACTAAACACAGCTAAATGTTTTTATACGTTTGTATTTTTTAATGTTCTAAATCCTTTGACCTCTCTGTTATATGTGCACAAGTTTTCCTCTAGTCCTAAATCAGCTTGCTATGACTCATAATCAGGGAGAGGTGATTAGGACAGAATATGTGAAAACTAGAATATAAGGTGTTATTGATGTTGCTATTCTGAGGAAAGCAAAACCAAAATATATTTTAGAGGCCAAGAGACCCTTGTGTATCAGTGAAGCTTTGGTATGTAGGTTGTGGGTGTGAATGAGGCTGCCTCTGCTCCCCAGGTGATTAGTATAGTATCAGAGTGGAAGATCACTCCTGTTTATTTGTGATGAGTGGTTTTACTGAGGACAACCTAGAACTCTCCTTCTCTCCCCTGCTTCTCTATGGCCCTGTTGCCACCAAATATGTGTCAAGGGCATTAGAGAAAATATCCCACGTGCTGTGTGCTTCTGCATTAACTTTACAAAGATAGTTGATGGAATATGAATAAACACCAGTAAAGTGAAAGTGAAAGTGAGGTTGATCAGTTGTGTCCGACTCTTTGCTATTCCATGGACTGTAGCCTACCAGGCTTCTCTGTCCGTGGGATTTTCCAGGCAAGAATACTGGAGTAGGTTGCTATTTCCTTCTCCAGGAGATCTTCCCGACCCGGGAATTGAACCTGGGTCTCCCTCATTGTAGGTAGACGCTTTACTGTCTGAACTACCAGGGTTCAGAAATATAAAATCTCCAGGCAGATTCTTTACCGATTGAGCTATGAGGGAAGTCCAAATACCAGTAAAGGAACTATAAACCAGGTATAAAACTCAGACACTTTAAATTTCATCTCAGGATTCCTAAGTATGCATATACATATAACGATATAATGTATATAATTATGTATGACTATGTAGTATATAAATACAAAATACTGTTAGGAGTCTTAACCGTGGTGTTATCAATTTCTCTGGTTTATAAAACACTTTTACTTGTTATATTTGTATATGTTTTATTATATATATATATATATATATCATATACATACACACACACGTATGTATCAGGGAGATAGTGAAGGACAGAGAAGTATGGCATGCTGTGTTCATGGGTTACAAAGAGTCAATATGACTTAATGACTGAAAAACAATAGCAATTAAACATATGTATTATTTTGTTAAATATATATGTGTGTGTGTATGTATATATATATATATATAGAGAGAGAGAGAGAGACAGAATCTTGTTCTACTCATTCACAGTAATATTATACTCAGGAGCATCACTTAATGGATTAGGGCAAAGAGAGCTTTATATTCTGAAAGGCTAGGTATACTTTCTATTTTATTCCATGCACTATCTTTTTGTTGCTTGAGCATTGGAAGAATTAATTTTGTTAGCAAACCTCTATCTAACTGCTAGAAATTCTGACTGTAATGGGCTTCCCAGGTGGTGCTAGTGGTAAAGAAACCACCTGCCAATGCCAGAGACATAAGAAACACTGGTTTGATCCCTGGGTTGGGAAGATCCCCTGGAGGAGGGCATGGCAACCCACTCCAGTATTCTTGCCTGGAGAATCCCATGGAGAGAAGAGCCTGGCAGGCTACAGCCCATGGGGTCGCAAAGAGCTGGACATGACTGAAGCAATTTAGCATTCATGCATGCAAACTGACTATGATACATTATATACTAGACTTCTTATGTGGAATGAATGCTAAACAACAGTGATATGCATCATGTAGTTCACAGTATTTTAATAAGTCTTTGATGAGGAATATTGTGAAATTTAGACAGCAATTGAGCAATTTTTTAAGCTAAATGTCCTTTTAAAGACACTGTATCATTACTTCAAACATATAATTACTTACTTTTGGGCTTCCCTTGTGGCTCAGCTGGTAAAGAATCTGCCTGCAATGTGGGAGACCTGGGTTTGATCCCTGGGTTTGGAAGATTCCCCTGGAGAAGGGAAAGGCTACCCACTCCAGTATTCTGGCCTGGAGAATTCCGTGGACTATATAGTCCATGGGGTCGCAAAGAGTCTGACAGGACTGAGCGACTTTCACTTTCACTTAACATCTAAAAGATGATGCTGTTAAAGTGCTGCGCTCAATATGCCAGAAAATTTGGCCACAGGACTGGAAAAGGTCAGTTTTCATTCCAATCCCAAGGAAAGGCAATGCCAAAGAATATTCAAAATACCACACAATTGCACTTATCTCACATGCTAGCAAGGTAATGCTCAAAATTCTCCAAGCCAGGCTTCATCAGTATGTGAACTGTGAAATTCCAGATGTTCAAGGTGGATTTAGAAAAGGCAGAGGAACCAAAGATCAAATTTCCAACATCTGTTGGATCATTGAAAAGGCAAGAGAGTTCCAGAAAAACATCTACTTCTGCTTTATTGACTACTCCAAAGCCTTTGACTGTGTGGATCACAATAAACTGCGGAAAATTCTGAAAGAGATGGGAATACCAGACCACCTGACCTGCCTCCTGAGAAATGTGTATGCAGGTCAAGAGGCAACAGTTAGAACTGGACATGGAACAAAGGACTGGTTCCAAATAGGGAAGAGAGTAAACAAATCTGTATACTGTCACCCTGCTTATTTAACTTATATGCAGAGCACATCATGATAAATGCCGGGCTGGATGAATCACAAGCTGGAATCAAGACTGCTGGGAGAAATATTAATGACCTCAGATATGCAGATGACACCAGACTTATTGCAGAAATTGAAGAACTTAAGAACCTCTTGATGAAAGTGAAAGAAGAGAGTGAAAAAGTTGGCTTAAAACTCAACATTCAGAGAACTAAAATCATGGCATCTGGTCCCATCACTTCATGGCAAATAGATGGGGAAACAATGGAAACAGCGGGAGACTTTATTATTTTTTTTTGGACTCCAAAATCACTGCAGATGGTGACTGCAGCCATGAAATTAAAAGACCCTTGCTCCTTGGAAGAAAAGCCACGGCCAACCCAGACAGCATATTAAAAAGCAAAGACATTACTTTGTCAGCAAAGGTCCATCTAGTCAAGGCTATGGTTTTTCCAGTAGTCATGTATGGATGTGAGGGTAGGACAATAAATAAAGCTGAGCACGGAAAAATTGATATTTTTAAATTGTGGTGTTGGAGAAGACTTGACAGTCCCTTGGGCTGCAAGGAGATCAAACCAGTCAATCCTAAAGGAGATCAGTCCTGAATATTCATTGCAAGGGCTCCAATACTTTGGCCACTTGATGTGAAGAACTAACTCATTGGAAAAGACCCTGATGCTGTGAGAGATTGAAGGCAGGAGGAGAAGGGGACGACAGAGGATGAGATGGTTGGATGGCATCACCAACTCGATGGACTTAAGTTTCAGCAAGCTCTGGAAGTTGCTGATGGACAGGGAAGCCTGTTGTGCCGTGGTCCACGGTCTCAAACAGTCGGACACAACTACGCGACTGAACTGAATGGCTAATAAGAAGATTCTCAATGATAAGTAAAAAAATAAAAAATAAATTATTTCAGTTAAAGACAAGTTCCCTGTTGCCCTTATCTCCTTTTTTTTTTCAGTGTATTTTTGTATACATTTTTTATTCTGTAGAACTTGCATTTTCTCCATTTATATCTATCAAACTTCATCTGTATAAATTTCTGACATTACCTTAGCTCTCTCAAAGAAAAAGAATGTAAAAGAAATGCACACCTTATCAGTAAAAAGGCTGTTTACAGATTTTAGGAATGCCCGGTCTAGTTATATTATCTTGTGCCCCCTCTAGTTTTCATGTGTACAAACAAAAACAGCAATTTATTAAAATATATTATCTAATTAGTAAGTAGTTTTTTTTTTTTTTTTTTTTTTTTTTGCTAGTTTGTACACACTGCTAGCCCTTCAGCCATACAACTTAATATCTTAACATCTGACAAAGTTGGTTTCATCTGTGAAGTATTTTTGTGTCCTGGATCAAAGTTCAAGAGACTAAAATCCTTTGTGTACTTAAAATGAACCAACAATGGTGCATATCTTTCTATTAACTGATGTATTAGTCAGACCTCAAGACTGTGAGGAAAATCAGAGAAAATATTGCCGGGGGTAAATAGTTTCTAATTTATGCTGAAAAATTTTTTAAATGCATACTGTTTTGCATGGAAGTGCAAATGTGAGTAAATTATGTATGGTGACTACTCATTGCTTAAACCCTCTTGAAAAAAAGAAAAGTACTTTTGTTAACATCTCACTAATATGCCAACATTTGGTTGGTTAGTTATGTTTACTCCTATTTGTCACAGATAGATTGCATGGGGCATCAGACAGTTCATTATAGAGAGAAGTATGCTCTATTCACAAAGCTAGATGGCAGAAGAAGTCACGGTGTGTATTGTAATTTCTGTGCTACTGTACATCTTCAGTCTGTCTGGGGTAAGATACTTACTAAGCATTGCATTATGGCTGTCCGAATGCTTCATGGATGGTAATTAAATAAAGGAAGTATTATCAGTTTGTAGAGTTAAACCGGTATCAGATATATTCTAGAAATCTCTTCTAGAAAGTTTCTACTTTGAACATTAAGTTTTGGGAAAACTATATTTTGCATTTGTTGACCAATCTTTTATTAAAAGCTCATTTTCTAGGATGTTCACTGAAATTATCCACTTCTATTTTCTTGTGATAAGTCGATGGCCATTTCACCTATCAGAGAACTGAATTGTAAGCAGTGCTGCCCTTTGAAATGTTAGTCTTCCCTCTTTCTAGCTGTATGATCAGCTACTATATTCAAAGCACAACGAAAAACTTTGAAGGGTAAATAGAAAGACCAAAAGCAGAAGGATTAAAAAGAAGTATATTTGTTTAATTTTTGTCATTTTTCAGAAAATTTACTATGGCATTTAAAACTATAATTTAGTATCTAATTGCACCTCATTAGGAAACGGATAATTTTTCTTTTATATGTATTTATGAATATAACTTTTTATAGTTATTAGCTGTGTCATTGGTAAAATCATACTACAGAACAGCACTGAGGTCCACAAACTGTTACAAAGGGCTGAGGTCAAATCCTGTGTGTACCTGTTTTTGTAATTAAAACTTTACTGGTATTCAGGCCATTGTTTATGTATTGTCTATAGCTGCCTTCTGGTTACTATGGTCAAGCTGAATGGTTGCTACTGAGAGTATAAAGGTCCATAATGTCTAAGTTATTTAGTATCTGGTTCTTTACAGAAAAGTTTGTTGACCCCTGTACTAGTATGTGGATTTGTTCATTTGTAAGGGAACACACATGTGATAATGAGAAAGAATAAAAATATTTATTATTTCAGGTGATTTTTTTTTTTGGTGAAGTATATTTGCATTATTGCTTAAAATTTTTTAAAGTCTTAGCAATGTCCTGTTAGAAAGAGGTTCAGCTTGGATGCATGTCGGATCAGTGTACACTGCCAGGTGGATAGTTAGGAAGTTGGTATCTCTTCAAAGATAAAATATTTTCTAAAGCATGCTGTGAGATTGGCATAGAAGGGAAACTGGAAATAGGGTTCAGGTGAATCAGTGAACTGTCATACACATGCAGCTATGATCTGCCTGTAGCTGCGTGAATTGAGGTTGGTCTGCAGCCCCTATCAGCTTGTTCTTGGCGAGGCTCCCAAACCTCTAACTGTATCATGGCTGTGGCTTCATTCTCTATAGCAGATTATTCCCATGGCTGTCTCTGGGCCAATTTTTTTTTTTTTTTTAATCTGTCACATTTACTTCCCTAAAAAAAAAAAAAGGAAAAGAAACTTGTTAAGAAATAAAAAAGAGTATATGTGCTAAGTTATTTTTAAATTTTTTGTGTCTTCATTTAGTTGTTAAATAGCTGTTTATGTAGATGTGGGCTTGAGTTTACACACACCTGATTAACAAAAACTAGTAGAATTGTGAAATAAGGTACTGTGTTCCAAAATAGAGCTTTTATGTAAAACATCTAGCAGAAGGATAATAGATAATGATGCAATGGTTAACATTATTATTTTCAAAAATTGAAAAGGAATCATCACTTGGAACTAGTTTGGCATTTTCCTATATGACACCCTATTTAGGGCTCTGAATCTCAGCTATGCAGTTCTGTGAATTTGAATCCAACAGAGAATATGTAGCTTTCATACAGTTTTCTTCGGTTATAAGAAATATAACCATTGCAATGGGATGCCTCAAGCCTGGGTCAATTAAATCATTTCTGAAGACAGCAGGTGCTCTTCAGGGATATTGAGGATGGGGAAGGTACCTGTTGTTCATTGCATCACAGTGTCACCCCCCCAGATAGATTTAGTGCAGGTCACTGTGTTAATGAATCAGTTTTGAAGAGGAATATGAAAATGCTGCAGTTTAACAAACACACTAAAATATAAGTATAGAAAAATATTTTTAAAGGCTAAGCCATTTAGGTTTTAAATACGTCGATTTCCTCTCAATGTTAATCCTGAGAAGTAACTAAATGAATATAAAAATAAATATATAAGTATTTACAATAAAATATAATTGTCTGACAAAAATACCCACTTTATTTTGAGCTAAACAAAAGAGCATTTTCAGATTCAATGTATTATAATGTTAATTTATATCAGATCTTGGGAGGAAGTAACATATTTTTATTCTTATTATCTGTTGTCTCAAGATATAAGATTCCTATAATTCTGAATTCTAAGTATATATAGTAGAATTTTGAAGATATAGAGCAGAAGTCAAAATTTTCAACATTGGAATACAGATAGCCCACCGACTTCCTATTGGATATAAATAGCTTTTTAAAAAAAATCAGAAATTTTATTAAAATATAGATTCCAAAATTCCATTGAAAATCTAGGAGATTTTGATGTTTGTTTTGTCTTAAAATGTTTGTTAATGTAAATGTTGTCCATGCAGCTGGTAAAAAACAAATTCAAAGAGTATAGAGGATCATAAAGAGATTTTCTTGATACTTGTCCCAGTTTTACATTTTCTTAAGTATTCTTCCATAAATGCTTATGCTTATATGAACATATGAGTGAAAGAGACAATGAGATCATGATAAATATATTTTTCTACGCTAAGTATTTTATTTTAGTGATTAACTTACATTTGTTAATTTTTTATTACTTTACTTCTTTATGCTTTCTTTTACTCGACGTTTATTGTCATCAGTTTAGAATTTTCAAGTTTTTACCTTTGACAGAACTTCCTTTTCCCCTCTCGCACTTAAATTTATTATTATGTAAGTTTCAGATGCTGTCCTTTTGCTGCTTGACAGGCCTTGTGGTCAGCGCAGTGATGGAGGGGGGAGGACCTCACAGTGCAAGTAACAGGGCGGGTTGAGAGGGAGCCACGTGTCTCTGTGAACACCACGCTCCGTGCTGCAATCTACTAGCCCTTTAAAGAGCCATCCAAAAGGTTCTAGTATTTTTCTGAAAAGTCATAGTTAACAACTATTCTTGGAAAAATCATGAGCCTCTTCTTGACAAAGACTGGGCAAGTTCAGCTAGATTGATGTTATTTGGACCCTTCTAACCACTGAAAGGGCTGAAGTAGATAACAGAATCTAAACTTGCTCTGATATATTTTTCAGTCCTTTCCCCTGGTGTGTTGAGTTCGAGAGATTTGGGGGCTGAGCAAAGAAACAGATATGACCATGAGGTGGCAGTAGCACACAGTGAGTTTTCTTTGGGTAGAGGTTTGGCAGGTTCGCACTTGGGGAAATGTCCCTCACAGCAGGAGACCTTCCTTTAGGCACTGGCGGGGCATACCTAGAAGAGGAAGAGGGCAAGGGGAATCAAAGAGGAGACCTAAGAGGGGGGTGCCTGTCTAGATGATGTTGCTGACAGCATGATGGAGAGTCTCTGGGTCAGAGAGCTCTGAAGGGCAGCAGCAGTTTGGGGTCTTTCTTTTATAGCCACAGAGTTTATCTGATCTATGCTTAGAACATCTTGGGTGCAGTTTTTTTGTGGTATGCAAAGCAGGAAGGCTCTGCAAAGCTAAAACCTGCTTATCTGGGATACATTTAAAACAACTGGATGTTTAAACATTTGGGGTCTTTTGGTGGGCTTTGGACCACAGTCCCAGTCTACTGTGAAGAAATAGACAACATAGAGCTAATATACAGAGCCATTTTTTGGCTTTTTAATATAATAACTAGGTTTCACTAATTTTGTTTGTAGATGTGTATTGTGCTCCATTATAACAGACTCCAAATACACATAAAATATACACTCCAATAAAATGTTTAATAGACACACACTGTATTTGTTAATGTCATCATTTTGTCATAATTTCTCCAAGTTTTTCAAAGGAATAAATTACTAGAGTTTGATTCCTCTGTGTGCCCCACCCTTGAAACTACTCCCTTCCTTGCCTTCTTCAGAGTATTCTCCTAAGTATGTTTAACTTCATATATTAGATGTATGTTTGTCTATGTATATTATGTATATAATATATATTATATCTGTATATAATTTGAAAACTTGTTTGGGGATGATTTAAAACTTTATATAGATAATAACACAGCATACATAGTCTTCTGTTCACTACTTACAATTTTTGAAATTTATCCAAATGAATCCTTTTGACACCTATAGATCATTTGTTTTCACTGCTAAATAGTATTTCATTGTGTGAATATAGTATGACTTCTGAACAATTTCATGTCGATGGACACTTAAGTTGTTTCTAGCTTATTATTTTTGCAAATGAGCATTTGTAGACATATCCTCTTATGTAAATGCTGCTATTTGGTTATTCCATTTCAGTACTGTGAAAATAAATTGTCAAATAATTCCCAGACACCCATGTGCACAGATCTGAGACTATAATGAAATTATATATGTATGTATATATACATAATTTCTATTCTTAATAAATTTATAATCTTTGCTTAATCTTGTATATATTTCTAAATAAGAATGACTAGTATTTGATAGTTTAATTTTGCCTTTAATTTTACTGAATTTAAATTTATTTCTAAGACAGAAGTATTGTCAGTGTTATTAATTCACTATTTCTCCCCAACTTTGGTTTTGGTAGTCTTCTAAGTTGCACAGGTAGATGTGAATGACCATGTTATAGTTTTGTCTTAGGGAGAATTTGGTGTTTAAGAGCCTTTCTGAATGTCTAACACTGTCATTTGCTTAGTTAATGATTTATTAAATATATCACAGCAATTAGATAAATGAGTTTAAAAAAAATGTTTTCTACTGCAGCTCAAGTAATTTAAATCACTCTCTAAGAGCTGTATTTTGGGAAAAGTCATAGTGACAGGCACATGACATAGTAAGGATAATGATCAATGAAAGCTGATAACTTCTAATGGGAAATATATACAGCTTTTGAACTGCATTCTAAATCACTTGCTTTTCCAGCATTTATTATATGCAACAAACACATAGAAAGGGGTTAGCTAAAACAGGTAGTTAGAAAATATTTTAGCATTTTTATCTAAACAAATGTCAGAATTTTTTTGAAAATGAAAAATGCTAAGTATAATAAAAGTATATATTTATGCTCTCGGCAGCCAAATGTGCTTTTTAATGGAATTTAAATAAATGGAATTTTTATGACAAAAAAAGCTACAGTAAAAGCAGTGATTATATTTTTCATAGTTCATTTGCCTTTTTTGCCCTGCAGACCTTGTGTGGAGGAAAATGAGATCCCGAGTGAAGTCTACAATGTCATTGACTCTGAAGAAGGACTCAGAGACCCATTGGTGTTTAATGACCCTTACTGGCCTATGCAATGGGAACTGGTATGATCTTCGGAAATAGATGGTTCTTTGGCAATGTTAAGAAATATTATTTTCGTCATGTTTTAATGCAATAGACAGACACTTTTATGCACTGCTTGCTTTTATCTATTGGTTTTGCAGAGAGACTTAGCAAACTTTTGATGAAATATTACTGCCAGCTTATTAATGAGCACTAATCCTTTTAATTTGATTACATCCTTAGGGTTTGATATAGCCTGTAAAGGATACCAGTAGAAAACCTAAGACATTTAAATTTGGTATGTGTAAACAGGCTCATTACATAGAAATGTTGTTGCCATCCAGGCTCAAAGTTCTTATTTTTGCATAACCAGAATATATTTTATATTACTTCAATAATGAGAGAACTCATCTTTGCCTTTATGGAGTAGGTAGATGTTAGAACATTGCACAACAAACTTTTTTTCATAATACTTATAGTGTTGGACTTTTCAGGACCACATTGCCCTGTCATTTATACAAAACTGTGACAATGGAAAAGTCTGATAAAAACACATAATTTTTGAGCATTAATAAGTAAAAAAATAGTTGAAATAGATAATGCTAAATAGTTTTAAAGGAAGTCTTTGAAATGTGAGAACAACTTGGTGATAACACAAAAGAGAAATCGAAGACCTTGCTGTCTCCATACTTAGCTCCTCATAGGTCTGTAAATTATACTGTGTTTTAGATGGTCTAAGGTTATATACTGAGGAAAAGGTTAAGTGTATTTTATCATTTTCCTGGAAATAATGAGGTTAAAAAATGGGAGACTGTTGTGGTAGCTCTTTTTCTTTATGTTGATCATTGGCAGTTACCAAGCCTACTATCTGAAGAGTAGAAAACCCATGTTGGAAAGTGTCCAGGTAACTTTTCTGTAGCTTTGATTCACCTTTAAAAACTGAATCATATTTTAGAAAGCCTAGAGATGTATGTGACTACATTTGATGTTTCAAACATTCATATGCAAAAACTTGAGTAAAAAAAATTAAGAATTTCTTCAATTACCTGGAGTTGAGATAATCATTAACAAGTGAGTAGACTAGGGCTAATTAGGATAATGAAAGTCAAAGATATAAGGAGTGAAATTAAGAAAAAGGAGGGTAGAACAATAGCTAGGTAAAGACGAAAGGCATGAATAGGGAGGAAATTTTTTTCAACTTTCTTTTGTTTGTTGGTTTTTTGACCTTAATAAGCAGTAATAAGATGAATACTTGAGGATTACATTTGTGATACTTTGTAAATAGTCACTAGCAAGAAATAGTCTTTTTTTTTTTTTTGTATCAGGTTACTAACTACCAAGATCCTCTATGCTGAGGTCAAGGATTTCAGGAGACACAGGAGGGAAAGTAGACAGAAGGTAAGTGGTATAGGAAAAAAAAACAGAAGAACTGAGTATCAGTCAATAAAGTGACTGATTAGAAATGGGGACCAGTCTTAAAGACTGTTAAACAACTGAGTCATCTTGAAATCAGATGAAATTGAGCAAGAAAAGGACTGAGCAGAGCTAGTAGGATAACTGTACCATTTTCTAGGGAAGAAGTTGATAGATTTTCACTGCAAATGACCAGGTAGTAAATATTTCCAGGTTTGTGGACCATATAAATCTCTGTGGCATATTTTTGATATTGTCATTCCAGTCCTTTAAAATTGTAAAAATCTTTCTCAGTTTAGTTCATAGAACAGGCTGTAAGTTGGATTTCACTTTCAGGCCATAGTTTATTGACAGCTATAGAAAGTAAAGGGAAAAAAAAAAAAGAGTTAAAGAGTAGATAGCTATTCAGATTTAGCTCTATTGCTCTTTTTTTCCCATTGAAGTATAGTTGATTTTCAATGTTGTGTTATTTTCTGCTGTACAGAAAAGTGATTCATATATATATACACATATATACATTCTTTTTCATATTCTTTTACATTTTGGTTTATCACAGGATATTGAGTATAGTTCCCTACTGTGCCACACAGTAGGGCCTTGTTGTTTATCCCTTCTCTGTTGATTGTTTGCAGATGTAGTTTTCTCTTTTAACACCCAGTTGCTGTGGTGTCTATGCATACACTACAGTAGCAAAGCTCAGCAATGAAAAGTCAAGCAGGTTATGCTAATGTCAGTAGCCTTCTAGATTATTATTATATTCTGGTAGCAATGACAACCCACTCCAGTATTCTTGTTTGGAAAATCCCATGGACAGAGGAGCCTGATGGGCTATAGTCTATGAGGTCACAAAGAGTTGGACACGACTGAGTGAACAACAGCAAGCACCATTCTAGAGGCATGTCTTCTAGTTTTGGAGAAGATGATACGTAATGTCAAGGTGAGTCATAATACAAAATTGAAAGGAAAGAATGGCAGTTTCCAGTTGCAGTTCTAATGTTATTCGTAACAGCAGAGCTAAGTTGTGTTACAAAATCCATCCACTGAGAAGAACACCAAACTTATTTCGCTGAAAGATTGAATGGTGTAGGTGTGCTTTCTTCACAACCAAGCATCCTAAAATAGGAATCTATTCTTTATTTTTGTGTCCATCTATGCCTCAGCCAACAATTTGTAGCAATCTGGTCTTGTGATGCCCTCCCACTTGCCCTTGTGATCTTAACCCACCTTCAGGCACTCCACTTAACTTCCCAATGTAATAAAGACTTTTCAGTTCTTATCTTACTTGAGTCATCAACTATAAGCTGATAACTATCCAGATAAAATGCAAACAGCCATGATTCCTCTTCCAAATGCTCTTTACTTGTGCCTCCTCAACAATCCCTCCTGAATAATTCTTTCTCACATTCCAAAATTCACTCTGGGTGCTATTTCTAAAAGAAGAGTCTTTTCACCTACCAGAGTGAATTAGCAACTTTTACTCTGTACTCACATAATGCAGTGTGCCCACACTACCATTTGAATGAATGAAAAAGTGAATAAGTGAATAGTTAATGCTTGACAATTCGTGTGTCCTCTCAGCTAGACAATAATATGCTTAAGGATAGGGACCATGATTTATTTTTCTCTACATTTCAATTTATGGCAGTAAACTTCACATTTTTCATCTCAAATAAGCATGTGTTTGATTAGCAAATTTTGGAATACATCTATAAATGTAGCTTCTCATCCCCCCCGCCCTTTTTTTTGTATTCTAAACTAAGAAAAATCTATTTAACTCTTAACTGCTGTGAGCTTGCATTTCAGTTGAAAAGGCAGTTTCTATCTCTACCAGTAATTTTAAGGACCAAAAAAAAAAAAAAGAGTTCTGTACTAGGAAACCCCCAATAGGTGTTTGAACTGGATGAGGCTTATTTCATATAAGAAAAAGAGTTCATCCAGAGCCAGAGTGACGTCTCAGAGTGCCAAGACCCAAAGCTTCTTCTGTTTGCCAGCCCACTAGTGTCCCTCCTACACTTGGCTCTCTGCCACTTCTGCACTCCCCAAAGCAGTGGGAAAAAATCAGGTATAGGCACCCTCAACCCCTGTGGATATACCCAGGAGGTTGTATACATGTGCTCGTCTCAGACTTGAGGGTTCTTTTCCTAAGAGGGAAGAATATGTGTAAGGAGACAATATGCCAATAGTGTCTTCCAACTACAGGTTAAGAAAAAACATTTGAAGCAAAAAATAAGTAAATAAACTCTCTGGAATTTCTAATTAGCATCTGATGGAGGTCATAAACAGTAGAGACATATGAGTATAGGTAATAGGAAATTATAAAGCTAGAGAATAATTTTTGAAATTTTGGAGAATTTTTTTAGACAATTGTTCAATAATGTTGAAACAAACTTACCTGGTTTGCCATTTATTTGCCTAAATTTATCATGGCAATTAGTTGAGAATTGAATGTCTTAAATCTGAATACAGTATTATTTATGTGGGCTAATTTCACCATTTAAATAAAATGTCAGGAACAAACACATCCAAATATGTAATACTATTTTTTTCTTTCTACTACTGCTATTATCCTCAGTGAAAAATTGTTTTATTTTCATAAATCCATTTAAGGGTAGTCACGATATTCTCTTGCTAACACTTGTACAATTCTGCTAATGTGAGGTAATATTTACTATTTTTCAACCTAGTATATTTTTTCAGAACATATGTCTTGAGAAATCCTTATTAAACTTTTAAATATCATTGTAGTTCTTAAGGTTTGCATATAAGGTTAATGCTGCTTTTGCCTAAAATTGTTTGCTAAAAAGTAGTTCTTTAAGAAAAATTTGAAGAAAATTTTGACTTAATATTTCATTTTCTGAAGTTCTATGTTCTAATGATAAAGTTCTTTAAAATATTGTGTTAAATTTTTGCAAACATGTTTCAAATGTTCCTTCATGATATCTGAAATAAGTAATCTAGAAGAGGAAGTGAAAATTAAAAAGATGACCATTGTTATTAGTTTATATAGGCAAAAATAACATAACCCATTATAACTGATGCTCAAAGCTCAACAGACATTGATGTGAAAATTATAGCAATATAATTTTCAAGAAGGTAAGGTTATCTGCTTTAATTTTTGATTCATAAATTTATTGTGCAAAAAAAGGAGCATTGCATATGCCACATGCATTGTTTTACCTGTGAGACAGTGGGACAGATGATGTGAAAGGGAGTTGACAACATGAAATTTCTTCAGTGCAGAGGGCATTAGGATACTCTTACACTGCTGAAATCAGTGTTTGTGAACTAGGGCTCCTCTCCTTCCTCGTCCTCCATGCCTGTGTAGACTGCCACAACACAGGCCAGGTCAGGGCGAAGACAAGGTCAAGAGAGGTCAAATCTATGAGTTTAAAAAGAAAAGGATATGTTTGATTATTTTAACATAAAATTCTGGATAGAAAATTAAAATTAAAAAAAAAGTGTTGCTGTGACTAGGTGTGTTAGAAAGAAGTTATATTGGATATTTTAAGGTATAAGGTTAGACAAATGTGGATTCAAATCCTGTGCCTTGTTTATTACCGTCATGAATGTTTTAATCTTCTGAAAATCTGTTTTCTTATTTGTAAGACAGACTTAAAGATACTTTGCAGGATTGGTTGTAGAATTAAATGAGATTATGGGGCTTCCCTGGTAGCTCAGATGGTAAAGCGTCTGCCTACGATGCGGGAGACCTGGGTTCGATCCCTGGGTTGGGAAGATCCCCTGGAGAAGGAAATGGCAACCCACTCCAGTACTCTTGCCTGGAAAATCCCATGTACTGAGGATCCTGGTAGGCTACAGTCCATGGGGTCGCAAAGAGTCGGACACAACTGAGCGACTTCACTTCATTTCACTTCACTTCATGGACACAAAGGATGTTTGACATGTAACAGGGATTCAGTGAGGCAGCTGGCCAGATTCCTTTCCTGTAATGGGTTAAACTTCCATTACATGGGAAATAAGCTATGCAGAATGCCCATTTCTCAATAACACTGGATGATTAAAGCAGTACTAGTGAAGGTTATTAATAACTCCTGTGTTATGATGAGAATAATCTGTTAGTGATCTCCAAAGAAGGGCTTACCCCACAAAGCATACATAAACATAAAGTAGTGGGATACAGGAGAAAATTCAATGACTTCCACTTATATTTACTTTTTATCTTTAGTTCCTTTTTACATTTTTCTGGTTCTACTAAATCCATGTAATATATTAGTATATCAATACATGCTTTCATTTTCAAATAATTAAATATATAATATGAGTGTATGCACACATTTTTTAAATGAGACTTATGAACAAAATGTTTGAAAGTGATGTACTCAACAAATACTCGTAAAGTGGATGTCAGAGTGTTTTTACTGAAAGTCTGGTTTATGAACAGGACTAGGTATTAATTCTTCACAGATCAATCAGTTTTGGAATTTTACTTGAAAAATCTTAAAGTTTAAAAGAGATGTTAGTGCACACTAATAAAAAACTATATTATTAGATAGCAATAGATTCTATTACAAAGACAAATTTAAAAGTAGCTATTTCTAGCCTATGGGAGATAATGTTTGAACTGGGACTGAATGTGGGATCACTACAAACATAGTCATGAAGATAGAAAAGTATTGGTTTTGTCCAGTGGAGAATACCATGAATACTTAAATGAGAAATCCAAACTTCACTGTATACCAGTAGAATTCTTCAAAGACTTTCAAGTTCAAAAATTGAGTTATGCTTTAATATCATTAATTTATTATTTTATATATTTATTTATGCAATACTGATTGTCAAATACTATGGTCAGTCCCAATATTAAATACACAAAACATGAATATGAATTACATACTGTTTTTGTTCTCAAAGATTCAGAGTCTAGTGAGCTGGCTATATAAATGTATTCACCACAGTTTATGAATGTATAACACAGGTATGTATAAAAGGATAAACAGTGTTGACCATGTAGTAAAGGGAACAGCCTTTCTGTCCAAGTATGTTGGAAAAGCTTCATTGAGTCAAAAGAGGAATAAGAAAACTGTGGAGTTCAATACATGAAGGTTGGCTAGCCTGTAACTTTTCATGTGGCTGGAGCCTGGAAAGACAGTAATGGAGAAAGGCTACATAGTTCAGTTTGGTTCCAATTTTAAGGGAACACATATGTCAAAATAAGGCATTTGTCCCTTGTCCTGTAGCTCGTGAAGATTAGAGAGGGAAGTAACTCAATCACAATCATCTTTGCTCTGTAGAAAGATGATTTAGGTAGGAGGCAGAGTGCCGAATAAAGGGGGCCAACACTGAAGGTGAAAGAGAACAATTAGCAGAGGGTTTATAGCTCAGGGAGATGAGGAAATTTGGACTTATGTAGATAAAGTGGGGATAAATACAAAAATGCAAAATAAAGCCATATTTAAAAGGGATACATTGACAAGAATCTTAGCTAAATCTGTATACCAAGGTTAAAGGAGAAAGGTCTGTCCAGGGCGATATGAGATTGTTTGACTTTGTGGACATGGTGAGTGACTGCATTAGCCTCCTAAAGGTACCGTAACACAAGACCACATACTGGGTGGTTTAGACAACAGTAATATATTGCCTCAGCGTTCTGGAGCCTGGAAGTACAGATCAAGGTACCAGCAAGGTCAGTTTCTCCTGAGGCCTCTCTCCTTGGCTTGTAGACAGCTGGCTTCTCACTGTGTCCTCACATGACCTTTTCTGTGGACATGTGCATCTGTTGTGTCTCTTCCTCTTCTTATAAAGACACTTGTTCTTGTGAAAGGCCTATGGAGTAGGCCCTCACCCTTATGACCTCATTTAACCTTAATAACCCTTTTAAAGGTTCTGTTTCCAAATACAGTCACAATGACAGGGCTTCAACATAAGAATTTAGGAGAGGCAAAACTAAAATGATCTCAGATGAAAATTTATAAAAGTTATCTGAAGCTCAGGATGAGACTTTCTACAGGGACAATTTAGCTTTGCTTCTGTCAGACAGGGAAACTGGCCATCTGAGATTCCCTTAACTGAAGTTCAGGGATCAAGATGACTTAAAATTGGGCATCAGTCCCTGAGGGGCTTCCCCGATGGCTCAGCTGGTAAAGAATCTACCTGCAACGCAGGAGACACGGGAGACACAAGTTCTATCCCTGGGTCGGGAAGATCCCCTGGAGGAAGAAATGGCAACCCACTCCTGTGTTCTTGCCTGGAAAATCCCATAGACACAGGAGACTGGCAGGCTACCATCCAAAGGGTCTCAAAAGGTTGAACTGAGAGGCTAAGCAAGCACATTGGTCCCTGAGAGAGCTACTTGTATTGACAGTTCACTCTGACTCCTAAGACAGAAGCTGCTCACTCCCTGAACTCTGAGCTGAATTTTCAGAAACAGCAGATGTCCTTAGGAAAAAAAGGGATCCTAATCACCAAGCTTACCTATCTAAGTCTCAGCTTCTTCCCCAATCTTGGCCTTCAATCCCTTGTTAGGTTTTTAATACATTCAAATAATATTTAGCTACTTTTTCTGATGTTTACTCAGCTTTTCTAGAGTCTTTAGCAGGAGTGTTAGGAGTTATTTAATCCACTATTACCAGAAATAGATGTCTGAAGTTTATGCTGTGTAAATAACCAAATAACCAAACTTCAAAGATGTAAATTGCTGTAACACAGTCACATAAAATAAGTAGGACCATAATACTAAAGTTGTCCTGGAATGTTGTACCTTTGCTAGAACTACACTAATATATAGCCTGAATGGGGAGCTGTTGTTTTGAGAGTGAAACAAGATTTTCTGTCTTACGTAATGGTCAGAATTTCTTTCTGTTGGGTTGTCAGCTTCTATAGAAGATATTATGAAGATAAAAGAAAAAGGACACGTATCAAGAGGGGATACACACTCTCATTCATAGAATATCAAACTTTTTAATCAGTTCCACATGATAAGCTACTACCATATATGGAATAATCTGTATTGATTGTCTTGATTGAAAAGATAAATATTTAGACAGTATTTCAATCTCTCTTCTCCAATGCCTCCTGGTAGAAATTTAGGGCTTTTCAACAAAGTTCAAAGTACAGTTGCCAGTAGAAAAGAAGGAAAGAGGGCAATAATGTTGGTTAGTGTGTTATGGCAGTTTGTAGTTCCACTTGGTCTTAATTTTTGTTTTGTATTTGTTGTAATGGTCTCAAGTTAGCTGAGATGTTGAAACCCCACTCGCTTCTTTTACTCACTGTCTTTGTTGAAGTACACCATAGTATAATAAACCACAAACTTCACTTAGTACAGGCTTCCCACCAGATGAAATTAAAAAAAAAAAAAAATTAGCAGTGACCAGTCCTTCTGGGAGACAGACTCTATCTAGGAGCTGTCTGCTTTACATACTGCTGTGTACAACTTGGGTGTTTCCTGAGTCCTTTTGGAGAATGCTAACCACTCACTTTATAGGCTAAGTTCTTTTCCTTTCTAATGTTGAATTAACAGGATAATCAACATCAACCAACCTTTCCTTTAGTCATTCTCTCTACAACTTCCAGAAAAAAATTAATGTTTCCTGATCATTGATGGCTTCTGCATTTAAGTTATATTAGGTTCATTTTTAAAAGTTGTTTTTCTGTTTTTCATTATGTTAGTGGGATTTTGCAGGGAATGCAGAGACTAAAATCATTACAATGTGAGATATTGGTTCTTTAAGTTTTAAGGGAGAGGAACGAGATGAAAATATCTAATATCCTTGTGAGGAGTGGACTAACACTAGTGGTGAGATATGATAATAAGAGCCATTGATTTTTTTGGTCATGCCAAAGGAATGCTAAACTGCCTTGTGGCTATAAGGAGCGGGATGCTAAGCAGAGGTTAATGTGCATAAATAAACGCACATATACGCATACTGGAGACTTGCTGTCTTAACTTCAGTTTTGTGAAAAACAGATTCGACAGTTGAATTACCATGTAGGTAGAGTTGTGATTCGGAGAAGGCAATGGCACCCCACTCCAGTACTCTTGCCTGGAAAATCCCATGGACGGAGGAGCCTGGTAGGCTGCAGTCCATGGGGTCGCAAAGAGTCGGACACGAAGGAGCGACTTCACTTTGACTTTTCACTTTCATGCATTGGAGAAGGAAATGGCAACCCACTCCAGTGTTCTTGCCTGGAGAATCCCAGGGATGGGGGAGCCTGGTGGGCGGCCATCTAGGGGGTTGCACAGAGTTGGACATGACTGAAGTGACTTAGCAGCAGCAGCAGCAGCAGCAGAGTTATGATTATTGCTTTTTGTCGGTAGAATTTGATATTTGTTTTCTTTAGATGTTATTTTAGATATATGTCTATTTTAAACGGAAAAATTGTGTTTTTTTAGACTCTTAAAATTTATTGATAGATTCAAGAGAAGCTCTTCTGTATCTGTCATCAGATGAAGCCAATCATAATTAATTTTTTAAGAGCTGGCTTTCTGAATTGGTTACCTTATAAGTCCCTCACCTAGGTTGGGCAGAGTTTGAGTTGCTGTTGGCTGGCAGCATCTCCCCTGAAGGAGACAAGCAGGGAGCTGTGCTGGTAGCCAAATGAATTTGTTCTGCATGTCCTCTCCAGCTGAGGGCTGTGTGATGCCAGCTTCTAGTCCTCAGTTTGATGTCATTGTATAAATTACTGCACACAAGTGTTCTGATTCCTCAATGTGATCTTATGAAACTCCTTTATAAATCTTTTGATTATATGGAGTTTATATATATTATAAATTTTTCTATGCCCAAGCAGATCTTGGATGAACTTATTATTAAACAAACAAACAAAGAAAACTATCTGGAGTCATTAATTGAAAGTTTTCCCTGATGCCAGGGTCAGTAATTTTTCTAATTTAGTACAATCTGTGGTCCCTGCCTAGATCTCCTGTTCAGGGCTGTTGCACCCCTATCCCAGCTGCTGGCAGTGTTGGCCACAAATGTATCAGCTTTCTTCCCACTCCCACCTCTTAGCTCACACCCCCTACCTCCTGGACCCTGAGAAATGGTTATCTAATCCTACCTCATACTGCTTGCCACCGGACAGGCCAATAAAGTGAAAGACAAATGGTTGGGGCAAAGTATAGTGAATTTATTTAAAAAGCCAGCAGATTGAAAAGATGATGGGCTAGTTTCCCTAAGAAACATTTTCTTGGGTTTGGATGCTAGATTCTTTTATAGTACAAAGAGAGAGAGGTGAGGAAGTAAAGGAGAAAAAAGTCAATAAATTGTTGCAAATATGTCCTGGTTCTGGCCAGATTCCAGAAGGGATGTTTTAATTTCTTCTTTCCTGCAGCCATTTACAGATGGGCCTGGTTAGAATAATGTTTCCTGTGAGATAAACAAAGGTCTTTTAACTTACAGCTCTGGCATACATGGGAAAAAACTTCCTGGAGATGGGCTGTTTATATACGTTAAGTTATAGGCAACATCTCTTCAGTGATTAATTTATAGCAAAAGCAATAGAATACAAATAGAATACAAAGAAACAGGCCCAATATGGAGTCAGATATGCTCTTCCCGGTTATAAAACGCCCTTGGCTGATGGGAGCAATCTAGCCTGGGGGTCGGGGGAGACTGTGACACTCCTGTGGTGAAATTTATATTTCAAAATCTTCATGGCTCTGCCCAAGGCTAGACTTTACAGTTTTCTCTTTCAGTTTTATTGAGACATAATTGGCATATAATACTGTATAAGTTTAAGGTATAATGATTTGACTTATATACATCATGACATGATTATCATAAATTTATATAAATTTATATAAATTTCATAGTGAGCATCTATCATCTCATATAGATACAAAGTTTTAAAAAACAGGAACAAAGTCCTGGTGATAAGAACTCACGGTTCACTATCTTGAAAACTTTCACATGTAACTTACAGCAGTGTTAATTACACTTATGGTGTACATACATCCATAGAACAACTGCCTAGTTCCAGGAACTTATTTATCTTATAACTGGATTTTATATGTAGATTTTGACTGTGTTCGTCTAATTCACCCTCCCTCCCTTCCGCCCCAATCTGGTAACAAGTCTGATCTGTTTTTCTGAGTTTGTCTGTTTTTGAAGTATAATTGATCTACACCACCATGTTAGTTCCTTTTACATAGCATAGTGATTCATTATTTCTATGTGTTTCAAAATGATCATCACTATATTCACAATAAGCTTAGTTACAATTTGTCACCATACAAAGGTATTACATATTTATTGACTATATTCCCCACACTGTGCATTTCACATTCTTGACTCATTTATTTTGCAACTGGAAGTTTGTGCCTCTTACTCTCCCTCATCTATTTATTTCCTTCCCCACGTCACTGCCTTAGGGCAACTGTTTGTTCTCTGAATCTATAACTCTGTTTCTGTTTTGTTACATTTATTTATTTTTTGTTTTTGCTTTTAAAGATTCCACACGTAAGTGAGATCTGCAGATTCTGAAATATAAATTTCACCACGGTATTGTCTTTGGCTTTCTCTGTCTGACCTATGTCATTAAGCATGATGCCTTCTAGGTTCATCATGTTGTTGGAAATGGTAGGATTTCATTATTTTTTGATGATTTTTCTATGATTGAGTAATATATACATATATTTATATGCTACATATTCTTTATCCATTTTTCTGTGGATGGGTACTGAGACTGTTTCCATATCTTGGTTATTATAAATAATGCTGCAATGAACATATAGGTATACCTATCTTTTCAAAATAGTGTTTTTTCCCCTCTTTGGATAAATACCCAGGAGTGAAAGTGTTGAATCATATGATGGTTCTATTTTTAATTTTTTGAGGAATATCCAGGTTTCCATAGTGGCTGCACTGGTTTATATTGTCATCTAGTGGATAAAGTTTTCCCATTTCTCCACACCCTCATGAACACTTTTAATTTGTTGTCTATTGTATGGTATTTATTCTGACAGGTGTGATATTTGGATAGTAACCCTTTATTGGATATACTGTTGGCAAATACCTTCTCCTATTCAGTAGGTGGCTTTTCCTTTTGTTTGTTTCCTTTGCTGTGCAGAAGCTTTTTCAAAAAGTTGATGTAGTTCCATTTGTTTATTTTTGCTTTTGTTTTCCTTGTTTAAATAAACATATCTAAGGAATATTACTAATACTAATGCTGAGACCACATTCCTGACCAAATTTCCAGCATTTGTTGGATCACAGAGAAAGCAAGGGAATTCCAATAAAACATCTTACTTCTGCTTCATTGACCACACTAAAGCCCTTGACTGTGTGAATCACAACAAACTGTGGAAAATGCTTAAAAAAATGGGAATACCAGACCACTTTACCTGTCTTCTGAGAAACCTGTATGTGAGTCAAATAGCAACAGTTAGAACCGAACATAGAGTAACTGACTAGTTCCAAATTGGAAAAGGAGTAAAACAAGGCTGTATATCATCACCCTGTGCTTATTTAACTTATATGCAGAGTGCATCAGGCAAAATCCCAGGCTGGATGAATCACAAGCTGGAATCAAGATTGCTGGAAGAAATACCAGTAACGTCAGATATGCAGATGGCACCACCCTTATGGCAAAAAGCTAGAAGGAACTAAAGAGCCCTCATCTTTTTTTCACCCCAAAAAGAAGGCGAAAGAGGAGAGTGAACAAGTTGGCTTAGAACTCAACATCAAAAAATTAAAATAATGGCATCCTGTCCCATCACTTCACGGCAAATAGAAGGGGGAAAAGAGGAAGCAGTGACAGATTTTATTTTGGGGGTAGATTGTGGCCATGAAATTAAAAGAACTTGCTCTTTGGAAGGAATGCTATGACAAACTTAGACTATATTGAAAAGCAGGAGACATCACTTTGCCAACAAAAGTTCATACAGTCAAAGCTATGGTTTTTCAAGTAGTCATGTATGGATATGAGAATTGGACCATAAATAAAGCTGAGTGCTGAAGAATTGATGCTTTTGAATTGTGCTGCCGGAGAAGACTCTTGAAAGTCCTTTGGATAACAAAGAGATTGAGCCAGTCAATCCTAAAGGAAACCAACCCTGAATATAGCTGAAGCGCCAATCCTTTGGCCACCTGATGTGAAGAGCTGACTCACTGGAAAAGACCCTGATGCTGGGAAAGATTGGAGGAACCAGGAGAAGGGGGTGGCAGGGGATGAGCTGGGTAGGTGTCATCACAGACTCAATGGACATGAATTTGAACAAACTCCAGGAGATAGTGAAGAACAGAGAAGTCAGTCATCCTGCAGTCTTTGGGGTCGCAGAGAGTTGGACACAACTTAGTGAGCAAACAACAGCAACAAAATATTGAGACCATATTACCGATAAGTTCTTTCTCCTTCTTATACTGTTCCATTCCTCCCCTTACACCCAACCTTGAAGAGATCTTCCTTTTCTGTTTGAAACCCTTGATTGGGCTCTGTTTTCAAGGGAACTGACTTAAGATTGGTGTTAAAGGTAGTCTATGGAATCAGAGATTCTGGATTTAGAAACATGAAAGCTGACTTGTAACAAACTTGGCATGGCTGGTGGTAGGTGTATGGAGTTTGCATAGCTCTGGCATGTAACAGTGTAATTGCTAAAGCTGTCACTGAGGTCAACTGGGATAGGACATGTAAATAAGGAGATGAACTGGCTTGTACAGTATCTCTGGCATTGCAGTTATAAGAGAAATATAAATTATAAAGACTTCAGAATTGAGAGGCTATTTCTTAATACCATGAAATAACAGGCCCAGGGCAATTAATCACCAATTTAGAGCCATGTATGAGAGTCAGAGGACCTCTTTGCAGCTTTTAAAAGCAACTTCAACTACTGCAGCTGGAGGGATTATAGACTGAAGACCACACATAGGACTCAATTATAAAAGTCATAGAACTCAAGAGTAAAGCTTAGTATCAGCCTAGGAAAGTTTTATATGCTAAGGCCAAATACCTGAAAGGTAAAAGAGATGATACAAAAATTTAGGACAGGGTTTTCTGGGTATATTTACATGTAGACCTTGGACTCCTATATTCCCCTGAAACTTATAGGCTTATATAAGGGGTCTAATCCTTTATTGAAAGGATTATCTAAACCTTTATTGAAAGATATCCTCTCCTACCTCTTGATTTAAATCTATGCAGGAAAACAAGGCAGACACCTTACAAAATAATGCTACAACCCCCCACTCTGAATCTGTCTCCTCTTCTCTTGTCCCCATAACCAATAACTAAGATTATATCACAGCATAATCCAACTCTTCCAAAAGGGTTTATGCCGGCATGCCGTGCCTCTCCAGACTGCTGAAGTCAGTGCTCCTGACCCCGCAGCAGGCCATGTTGACCCACACCTCCACCAGAGAATCCCAAACACTCACAGGCAAGTGTGGCTCAGTCTCTTGTGGGGTCACTGCTCCTTTCTCTTGGGTCCTGGTGTACACCAGGTTTTGTTTGTGCCCTCCAAGAGTCTCTGTTTCAGAACTCTCCTGTGGAAGTTCTGTAATCAAATACCCCTGTCCTTCAAAGTCAAATTCCCTGGGAAGTCTCAGTCCTTTTGCCAGATTCCAAGGTTTGGAAGTCTGTTGTGGGCCCTAGAAGTTTTGCAACAGTCCAAGAACTTCTTAGGTATAATTGTTCTCTAGTTTGTGGATCGCCCACTGGGTGGCTCTCTCGTGGGGCTAATGGCGACTTCCTCCAAGAGGACTTATGCCACTCACTGAACTTCCCTGTCCCCGCAGCAGGCCACTGCTGTCCCATGCCTCTGCAGGACACCCTCAAACCCTTACAGGCAGGACTGGCTCAGTCGCTTGTAGGGGTCCTTTCCCTGGGTCCTTGGTACACACAAGATTTGCTTATGCCCTCCAAGCATCTTTGGATTGTATGAGGTTTGATTTTAAACATGATTGTACTCCTCCTACCATCTTAGATGGGGGAAAAATGGAAACAGTGACAGACTATTTTCTTGGGCTCCAAAATCACTGCGGATGGTAACTGCAGCCATGAAATTAAAAGACGCTTGCTCCTTGGAAGAAAAGCTATGACAAACATAGACAGCACATTAAAAAGCAGAGACATCACTTTGCTGACAAAGGTCTGTATAGTCAAAGTAGTCATATACAGATGTTAGAGTTGGACCGTAAAGAAGGCTGAGTACCAAAGGGTTGATGCTATCGAACTGTGGTGCTGGAAAAGACTCTTGAGAATCCCTTGGACAACAAAGGGATCAAACCAGTTAATCCTAATTAAATCAACCCTGAATGTTCATTGGAAGGAAGGACCAATGCTGAAGCTGAAGCTCCAATACTTTGGTCACCTGATGAGAAAAACTCACTGAAAAAAATACCTGATGGGGGAGAGATTGAAGGCAGGAGGAGAAAGGACAACAGGGTATGAGATGGTTGGATGGCATCATCGACTAATGGACATGAGTTTGAGCAAACGCTGGGAGATAGTGAAGGACACGGAGACCTGGCGTGCTGCAGTCCATGGGGTCACAAAAATTGGGCACGGCTGAGCAACTGAAGAACAAAGAGTCCAACTGTTAAAGTAGTGAGTCTGCTAAGGGAAGAGATGGGTTATATGCCAATAGAGTTTCAGAAATGAGTAACAAGTACAACAGTGATTAGGAAAATATTCCTGAGAGTGGGTTTGGAAGGTGTTGATCAGAGTGATGGGGTAGAATATAAAGGTGACGAAAGGAGAGTATGTCAATATGCGAGCACCTTCCTTTGACACAGAACTTAACACCCTGAAATGGTTCTAATAATCTACTTGCAAGCTTTTTGCAAGCTTGGAAATCTGTGCTTTACATTTAATGTTGTAGAGATGCCAGACTGCTGTGCCAAATAGGTGGAAGGGATCAAAGTCTCAGAAAAGTGGGCATTCTAGAAAGGACTGACTACATAAGCCTGAAAATCCATCTGCTGATCTGGTTTCTCGGAATAGCCTAAAGTCCATTTATGAAAGGGATACCAACATCACTTAGAAGCTTATAGAGACTATACTTTGTAGGCTGAGACTGGTTGTAGGAGAAATATAGTAAACAAAATTGCACTAGATAGATAACACTGTTCTATATATTTCATATATAGAATTTAGAATATACTCAATATATAGAAGAGTGCTACCCTTTTGTTTATCTAGCTTGCTAGCTACCTACCTGCCTATCTAACCTATCCATCATCTATTTAAAATCAGATGAGATCAAGAATGGATGAGCAGAAGGCTGAAATCTGCCACCCTAACGGAAAGGCATGACACTTTGCCCAGTTTCCAGATCTGAACAGTTATTAACAGTTTCATCAACTTCAGGGCTTCCCAAGTGGCACTAGCGGTAAAGAACTTGCCCGCCAATGAAGGAGACATGAGAGATGTGGGTTCGACCCCTGGGTCGAGAAGATCCTCTGGAGGAGTAAGTGGAAACCCACTCCAGTATTCTTTCTTGGAGAATCCCATAGACAGAGGAGACCGGCGGGCCACAGTCCATAGGATCGCAAAGGGTCAGACACGACTGAGTGACTTAGCATGCACATCAACTTAAGGAGAAATCAGGCTCCCTTCCCTAAGAAAAGCCTTTTTAACATCATGGTGATTGTATACAATAATGGTTCTCTAGTCCTTTCCCAAAGAGACGTACAACCATATACTTCAATAATTATATACTGTGGAAAGGGGAATATCCAGGTCTTTGGAGGTTTGGATATACTATCCAAGTTGATGATGATGATCAAGGAGCTAGACTTACTTGCTAGTTAGTTTTTTGGTATGATAATATATAATCATAATGGATATACTTAGCAGTTGGCAGAACTCTTTTATGGTTCCTTGACTAATTCAATAGGAGCAACTATAGTGAAAGTCCATGAAACTGCCCCACTAACTCCTCCTCAGCCAATATAACAAACAGAAAAATGGAATCCACAGGGAAATGGGAAAGATTAGTGCTATTCTCAGGCTTCCCTAATGACTCGAGTGGTAAAAAATCCACCTGCCAATGCAGGTTTGATTTCTGGATTAGGAAGATTCCCAGGAGAAGGAAATGGCAACCCACTCCAGTATTCTTGTTTGGCAAATCCCATGGACGGAGGAGCCTGGCAGGCTACAATCCTTGGGTCCCAAAGAGTTGGACACAACTTATTGGCTAAACAACAACAATTCTAAATACTAGAACTGAGTCTACTGCTGTGGGAATTCATCCTGTGAGAGACCTCACAGGGGTTTCCTGTGATCAGGTGGAAGAGAGGGATAAAAAACCTGAGCTTGGTTCACAAATAATTCAGTATGTTGTTACAACCCTACAATGAATAGCTGATGCATTATACTTCCAATCAAGTGTGGCTTTGAAAAACAGTGAAGGAAGGGAAATCTACCAGTTGGAAGGACTTTGGGCAGTTCAGTTCAGTTCAGTTCAGTCGCTCAGTCATGTCTGACTCTTTGTGACCTCATGAACTGAAGCACGCCAAGCCTCCCTGTCTACCACCAACTCCCGGAGTTTACCCAAACTCATGTCTGTTGAGTCGGTGATGCCGTCCAACCATCTCATCCTCTGTCATCCCCTTCTCCTCCTGCCCTCAATCTTTCCCAGCATCAGGGTCTTTTCAAATCAGTCAACTCTTCACATGAGGTGGCCAAAGTATTGGAGTTTCAACCTCAGCATCAGTCCTTCCAATGAACACCCAGGACTGATCTCCTTTAGGATGGACTGGTTGGATCTCGTTGCAGTCCATGGGACTCTCAAGAGTCTTCTCCAACACCACAGTTCAAAAACATCAATTCTTCAGTGCTCAGCTTTCAAATACTCCTAGTTATTGTGTAAATAGTCCAAATACTCCTAGTTATTGTGTAAAGAGAGAAATGGTTTGAAGTAATAATATTCATGAATTCATAGGCAGTGATAAATAATTTAGATGGTTCGTCAAGGGATCTAGAAGGAATCATAGTGTGAGATCAAGGTTAACTAAAGATGTCTAGGGAAAGACATGTGGATGTAGTGGTAAGGAGGCATGAAGCTTTCTTTATTGTACAGCAGGGTGGAACCTTGATAGAAGAAACACTAAACAACCAAATGGACAGGATGATTTGGCCAGTTATTATCAGTCAGCCTCTCTCTCTGATCATGGCATTGATGGCCTCATGAGCATGTGAATAGAGGGTGCATGTGGCAGAGGTGTATACACCCAAGAATATATAGTGTTTTCTGTCTCACCAAGATTGAGCCCGTTGCTGCTTCTGAATGCCCAGCCCATCAGCAAGCCACAGAGATCAGTGTTGAATGTGTAATATGATGCCATCGTCCAAGACCAATCAGCTACTTCCTGGGTGTCATTTTTCAGTGTGACTGTCTCTATCTTGAGAAAAACAGACTTTATCCTTACCAGGACTGACACCTATGACTTTGACCAATATCATACTCCAACTGCTTATGGTATGTTTGATTTACTGGAACGATGTGCTGTGTAACTACATCTCACACAAAGAGATCTTGTTTATTTACATTTTTGCAGAGAAGGTAGAAAAATGGGCACATAATCACAGGAATCATTAATCTAGTCATGCACTGTACCATCAAGAAACTGTTGTCTTTATAAACTGTTACACATGGCTTTGGGAACTAATGGATTAAAGTAGGCGTGGCCCCATTCACTATCATTCCCACTGACCTGCTTAGGGAATTTGTGCTTCCTGACGCTGAAACCTTAAAGCTCTATATGTCTAGAGGAGCTGGGTTTCCAGATGGGGTCCTTTCCACCTGTGAGTGCATCAAGATTCCTAGTAATGATAAAGGTACAGGTACTCCCTAGTTATTTTGGGCAGCTAGTGACAGTAGACCAGTAAACACAAAGCAAGAATAATTGACCCTTGTCTTCCTTGGGCGTCAGGACCGCTAGGAGCTGGAAAGAATGTGTTTGGCACTTAGGTGTTTCACTAGCGTGGGGAAGGGGAGGTATCTAGGTCTTGTCATGCTTATTTGTAACTGTGGATGGGCAAGAACAGAAGCCATGACCTTCCTTATGGCGTCATTGTAACAGGTGGTCAACTGTCAGGGATGAGGCTCTGTGTTACTCCACTAGGGAAGTTACCAAGTCCAGTAGAAGTGCTGGAGAGAGAGAGAAAGGAGATGAAAGCCAATTTTTTGCCATAAGACCAGCTGCAGCAGCTACTGTATTTCCTCAGGAATTGTGACTATGGACTCCTGGAGAGTCTGTGCCTGGATGGGAGTGAGCTGATGTAAGAAAGAAATGCAATCAAGTGGACGCTGTGGACGCTCAGCCCAGGTCCCCTTTACTGGCCCCCTCATTGTTCCCCACCTGCTGGGGTGTCAGCTACTCACTGCTTCCCCTTCTCTGGACATTTGCCTTCAGCTGAGGTTGTTGCCTCTCGTAACAGGTTACAAACCTGGGGTGGCCACAGCTAATGACCCCCAAATAAGGAGTATGAAAGGCCAGCTGTCTTGTCTCAAGGAATGCAATTTATACTTCAAACTCCCATTCCACCCATGTTAAGGATCAGACCAAGGTTAGACTTAACCTGAAACCACGTTTTTGTTCAGTTCTTCCTTCTCTTTTCTCTCTCCTTTGTAAGCTTTGCCCAAAGATTATGCCCTTTGTATGACTTGTGCATCCAATTTGCTTTCTTAGGCTCTGTTTCTAGGACATTGAACCTCAGCTAATCAGCAATAAAATAAATTCAAGAGAACATATCAATAGTCTTGGCTTAATGGAGCAGCTTTTCTCGATAGCAGCACTCTATCACTATGTGGGGATACAGTGACATGAGGCATAGGCCTTGCTTCCACTGAACTCACCATCTAGTTTGGACGTAAAAATACAGTGTGTGCACAACTTAAACTTGTGACTCAGTGCTAAATAGTACCAAATGGACAAGAAGTAAAATTGGAGTTCAGAAAGAAAAGAAGTGTCTTCTTCAGAGAGCTACACACTTGAAAGTAGCTAT
This sequence comes from Cervus elaphus, assembly GCF_910594005.1. Taxonomy (NCBI): domain Eukaryota; kingdom Metazoa; phylum Chordata; class Mammalia; order Artiodactyla; family Cervidae; genus Cervus; species Cervus elaphus. The sequence goes on along the minus strand of NC_057842.1, from coordinate 53,163,467 downwards.
CAAAATGTTAGTTATGTGAAAGAATTTCTAATACCGTCTCTTGAAATTTTGTGCAAAGTTGACAATATGTATTAAAGTGATAAAGTCAGTGAAATATTGTTAATTTACTGCACTAGTTAAGAGTTGAAATAAAGCCTATATATTTCCAAAACATTAGCATCTGCACTGATGATTTCATGCTATAAGACGTTTGTTCAGGACTGAGCTGAAGTTCAGAGTGTGGTACCTGGATGCTGCCCTACACCAAGGGGACAGAGCATGTTGCTTCCCTTCCTTGGAGACTCTCAGGGAGCAGCCATGGGGGCAACGCAAGCTCCGTGGTAGCATCCTCAGTTTCTTGTCTGCACCAGCTGAAACTGTCTTTTCTAGGCTGCTTTATTATTCTTGCTTAAAACAGGCTGAAACTTTACATTTTCACAATGTTTTAAATTGCCTAATTAGTTTAAGGTTTGGGGCAAGCTATATGTGGAAATGTCAGAGTTGACTGATTCTAAAGAAAAATATTTTATAAAGATACAAAGAGCAACTGGGGAGGGAGAGGGTTTGAGTTTACATTTGATACAAAAGTAGAACAGAACTTTGTAGCTAGTACACAAGCAATCTAATCTGCCCCACCAATTTTTGTCTGTCAAATTCCTGTTTTTGAAAAGTTTGGCAAAGCAAACTGATTCTTATTTAAATTTTGTTATATGTCTTAATGAATTTGTTGGCAGAATATTGTGAATGAAGAGACAGTTGTTGAACAAATAAAATAGTTCTCACAAATGATTTCAAGGGGCATATGCATTTCATGTATTTCTGTGTCCTTATATTAAGGTTCCAGAGTTAGTGTACCAACATATGAATATGGATGCATGTTGATGAGTATAGTTTTCCTGCCCATCATTATAAAAATACCTTTCCTAGTTGAACTGTTAATGAAATGATGAGAAAATCTGAGGTGAACATTAGCAGTCTCCTTTCATTTTGTTTCATCAAAAGAATCTATTTTACAATTACTATTTACTTGCAATAACCTGCAGCAAAAAATGATTTAATGTTCAATATGTGCATTAAAATGCACTTGCTTTTTAATATGTAAAAGCTGATGGAAATTTCATTTAAGCACAATTCCTGTATCACAGATTTTAAGCAAAATGAAAGGAAGTTAGGGTACCATTTAAACATGGCTATAAAAATAATTTCTTTCAGTGGCTGGAGGGAAGGAAGGATTGGTCAAAGTAATTTTTATCTCTGATAGGATTCCCCACTAGTCTGCTTTCTTATTTGGCTTAATGCATGCCACAATAATCATGCTATTTCTTCCTAGCATTTTTCTAGCTCACAGTAATAAGAATAATTGCATGGTGTTTATATTCTAAAGTGCCTTTTCTCACTAAGCTCAGAAGTTCTTTCTGAGTATTAATTCTCACAAAGTTTTGTGTGGCACACAGGGATGTGTATTATTATCTTGTTATTCCCTTTTTAGCAGCAAGAATTGTAAGACACATGTGCAATAGATGATACACGAGACAGAGTGAGGTGCCGGAAACAGACTGCAGCCTGACTTTCAGTTCATACGCCAGGCCATGCTTACTCGGAATTATTAATGCACTTGATGATTGCCTCCTGGCAATTAGTAGCCATCTCTTAAGTCCTAGTTTTCACTCTGAGAACGCTCACGTTGATAAGAAGGAAAAATTTAACAACTTAGAAGAAGTTAATTCTGTTGCATCCTGGGTAATATAGAGATTGTAAACAGCATATTGTAAATACATGTAATGATAGGAATGTTATTGATAATAATTTGAAGCATAAATGTTTAATGGCACAGATGTAAATTTTACAACAATTAACACAAATACAAATGACAAAACTTCTAAATAATAGGAAAAAAACAGCAACACTAGTTATATGATTTGAGTGTAAAATCATAGGTATTTAAATTTATGGGATGGGCCCTTTGCCATCTAAGAGGTTTCAGAAGCTCAAAGTGAACTCCAGCTGTGAGACTTATCTTTTCTAAAGGGAATCCTTTGCTTGTGTCTGTAACTAGATAACTTTGAAATAATGAAATTCCACTTCTGCCAATTATTCTTACAGGAAAATTTATTGGTTGAGGCTCAAAGATGTTCAGATAGGGCTAGAACATGACATGTACTCAATACATATTATTTAGCAAATACATGAATTCTCTTTTGAGAATTCTTACCCAAACTATTTAAATCTTTTTGAAGTGTGATAATAGTTTATCACAATTATATATTAAACTTTCTTATATTTTAGAGATAGCTAAATGATATTATCTAATCTTCCACTTACATATGAAATAATTTGAAGTTTCTGAAATCTGGAGGGTATAAGGGATATATGAATCAAGATTGGCTATGATTTAAATATTGTTAAAGTTGTATGATAGACATATGGGGAGTCAAATATATTCTTTACTTTTGTTTATGCTTATAATTCTCCATAATAAAGACGTTTTAAGTATAAAAAGTTATATCCACATGTATTAGGTAAGAGATCATTTTAAATCTGTCATAAAATACATCTCACTTTTCTGGAAATTAGCTATATGGGAACCTCACCTGTGTAGAGCATGGTCAAGCAGAGAGTTGTCAGCATCATGGTGGTGTGAGACACTTCCCTTGCTTCTCTTTTTCAATCTACAGTTAGAAGACATCCATGACTCAACCGAGGTTCCTCTGCCCACTACACCAGGAGGACAGTGAGATCCGCATATGTGTACATCTGCATATGTGTAAGTGGGTGGACATCAGGGAAGGCAGAATGGGGGAAGGGTGGAGGCGGAGCCTGTGATCCTGGCACCTGTAGCCGCAGAGGGCTGGGCAGCGTCAGCAGTGGGGCCTGAGACCCTGGTCCCCTCCAGCTTTGGCACACCGGTGACCCTGGCCCCGCCCGAGGTAGCGGGGCCCACAAACTTGCTACGTCCCGAAGCAGTGGAGGCACATTTGATCCTGACCTTTCCTTCTCATTAACCCCCTCTCCCCACTGAGATAGCAGTGCCTACCACCCGGGAGAACTTGGATGCAGAAGAGGCCATCTCACTGTCCTCAGTAACGACACCAGTGTTGGCAGTGAGTCAGGTAGCAGCAAGGTACCTGTGACCCCGGAGGCGCAAACGAGACAACAAGGGCGCCCGTGCCACCTCTGGCCGAGGTTGTGGAGGCTGGGGAGTGACATTTCTTAAACGCAGCCAGAGGCAGCGCAAGTAAAAGTCAAAAACTGTGCTGTAGTGCCACCTACTGAAACACAAAAGACATGCCTCTAATTATCAACCTGTTGAATTGTTAGAATCGAAGTAAAATAGCTATGGGCTTCCCTGGTGGCTCAGATGGTAAAGAATCTGCCCGCAATGCAGGAGACCCTAGTTCGATCCCTGGGTTGGGGAGGTCCCCTGGAGGAGGAAATGGCAACCTACTCTGTATTCTTGCTTGAAGAATTCCATGGACAGAGGAGCTTGGCAAGCTACAGTCCATGGGGTCACAAAGAGTCAGATATGACTGAGCAACTAACACCCCAACAAAAATTTACCTAAATAAGAAATGTGTTTGCTGTTTCAGTTGGGCCAACAGAGAACAAATCATCAAGCACCATGGAAAACCATGGTAACATGGTATCACAAAAAGAAAAAAAAATGCAATTCTCTAGAAGCCAAACTTAAAGTCATCTAAGTCTGTGACCTAACACTTAGAGTATTCAAAATAACTGTAATGAATAAATTCAACAAGGTACAAGGAAGCTCAGAAAGGCAGTTCAATGCAAAAAAAAAAAAAAGAACAAAAGTGATATGTCACCAAAGAGGTTGAAACTCTAAAACAGCATCAAACATAAATTGTGTGTGCTAAGTCGCTTCAGGCATGTCTGACTCTTTGCAACCCCGTGGACTATATAGCCTGCCAGGCTCCACTGCCCATGGTATTCTCCAGGCAAGAACACTGGAGTGGGTTGCCATGCCCTTCTCAAACAGAAGTTCTAGAACTGAAGAAATCAATAGATGATATGAGGAATTCAATAGAAAGCATTGAAAATAGAGCAGAACATATAAAACCAGAGAGAATCAGCAAGGTTTAAGACAGAAATTAGAAATCTTCATTTCTAGAAGTAGAATCTTCATTTTAAAAGTGAAAAAAGAAGGGATGGGAGATGATACTCCCAGCAAATGAGAGACAAAGGAAAACAAGGGTAGCTGTGCTTATATTAGACGAAATAGACTTCAAGCCTAAAAAGGTGACAAGAGACAAAGATGGACATTATATAGTGATTAAGGGAATAAGCCATCAAAAAGACATAACACTTACTAATATATGTGCGCCTAACATAGGAGCAGCAAAATATATAAAGTATTAACAGACTTTAAAAGAGAAATCAACAGCAAAACAGTAATAGTAGGGACTTTATCACCTCATTTACATCAATGTATAGATCATACACACATATATATGGAATTTAGAAAGATGGTAACGATAACCCTGTATGCAAGACAGCAAAAAAGACACAGATGTGTTGAAAAGTCTTTTGGACTCTGTGGGAGGGGGCGAGGGTGGGATGATGTGGGAGAATGGCACTGAAACATGTAAATTATCATATGTGAAATGAATCGTGAGTCCAGGTTTGATGCATGAGACAGGGTGCTCAGGGCTGGTGCACTGGGATGACCCAGAGGGATGGGATGGGGAAGAAATTGGGAGGGGGGTTCAGGATGGGGAACACATGTACACCCATGGAGGATTCAAGTCAATGTATGGCAAAACCAATACAATATAGTAAAGTAAAATAAATAAATTAATTTAAAAAAGAAAAAAAAAAGAAAGTTGATGAGGAAATATTAGTCTTAAATGAAAAATTAGAACAGGTTGACTTAATAAATTTCTGAAGAACACTCCATCAAAATGCAGCAAAATAAACATTCTTCTCAATACACATGGAATAGTCTCAAGGATATACCATATACTGGGACACAAAACACATCAATACATTTAGGAAGGTTAAAATAATATCAAGCATTTTTCTCAACTACATTGTTATGAAACTGGAAATCAACTATAAGAAAAAAGCTGTGAAAATCACAAATACATGGATCAAGGAGAAATAAAAAGAGAAAAAATATCTGAAGACAAATGAAAATAAAAATATTACATGCCAAAAGCTATGGGATGGGATGCAACAAAATTAGTACTAATAGGGAAGTTTATAATAATATAGGCCTACCTCAACAAACAGGAAAAGTCTCAACTAAACAGTTTGATCTTATACTGAAAGAAACTAGAAAAAGAATTAATGAAGCCCCAAATTAGTGATAGGAAGGAAATAATAAAAATAAGAATGGAAATGAATGAAAAAAAAAAAAACTAAAAAGACAATAGAAACGATCAATGAAGCTAACAGCTAACTTTTGAAAAGGAAATTGGCAACTTTTACCTAGACTACTAAGAAAAAAAGAGAAGATTGATAAAAATAATATCAAAAAAAGGAGAAATTACAATGGATGCTACAAAAATACAAAGACTTATAAGAGAATACCATGAACACACACACACACACACACACACACACACACACTTATATTAGATAACCTAGTAGAAATGGATAAATTCTTAGACTCATACAGCCTTCCAAGAATGAATCATCAAGAAACAGAAAGTCTGAATAGAGTGATGACTAGTAAGGAGATTGAAATAGTAATCAAAAGTCTGCCAAATAAACAAACTCCAGGATGAGGTAGCTTTCAAGGTGAATTATACCAAACAATCAAGGATGATTTAATGCCCATTCTCCTCAAACTCTTCCAAAAAATTGAAAAGGAGGGAATGCTTACTGATTCCTCTTATGAGGCCAGCATTGCCTTCTACCAAAACCAGACAAAGGTAACACAAAAAAGAAAAGTAGAGATCAATATCTCTGATGAACACTGGTGTAAAACTTTCAAACAAAATATTAGCAAACTGTATACACTACTTTAAAAGAATCATACACTATGATCAATTGGGATTTATTCTGTGAATGCAAAGATGGTTCAGCATTTGCAAATGTGATATATCACATTAATAAAATGAAAGATAAAAATTTTGTGATCTTCACAATAGATGCAGAGAAAGCATTTGGCAAGATTCAATACCCATTTATTATAAAAGCACTCAGTAAAATAGGTATAGAATGAATGTATAACAACATAGTAAAGGCCATATGATATTTGCGGCATAATTTTATGTTTAGAAAACCCTTAAAGACTCCACCAAAAAGCAATTAGAATAAAATACAGTACAGTTTCAGGGTAAAAAATCAACACAAACAAAAATCTGTTGGGTTTCTGTAAGTTAACAACAAACTAGTTGAAATAGAAATTAAGAAAACAATCTCACTTGCAATTGCAATGAAAATAATTAGATACCTAGGAGTAAATTTAACCAAGAAGCTGAAAGATCTGTATGCTGAAAATTACAAGATGTTGAAAGAAGCTGACGATCCAAAGAAATGGAAAGATATTCTATCTTGGATTGGAAGAACAAACATATTAAAAATATTCATACTACCTAAAGCAATCTATAGATTCAATGCAATCCCTATCAAAATCCCAATGTTACTTTTCACAGAAATAGAACAGAATGAACAAGTGCAACTACACTGACTCTAAAAGCTTCTCCTTAGTAAAAGAAACCATCAACAAAATGAAAAGACAGTCTATGGAATGAGAGAAAATATTTGCAAATCATTTATCCAATGAGGAGTAAATATTCAAAAAATATAAAGAACTCATATAGCTCAACAACAATAAAACAAGCAGCTCAGTTTAAAAATGGTCAAAAGATATGACTAGATGTTTGACGTCATATCTACTCTGGAAGATATGACTTCCAAAGAAGACACACAAATGGCCCCAACAGGCATATGAAAAGATGCTGAACACCACTAATTAGGGAAATGCACGTCAAACTGCAATGAGATATCGTTTCATGCTTCTTAGAATGAGTATCATCACAATACAAGAAACAACAAGTATTGGAAAAGATGTGAAGGAAAGGGAACTTTTATTTACTGTTGATGAAAATATAAATTGGTGTAGCCACTATGGAAAACATGTGGAGGTTTAAAAAAACTTAACAGTAACTGCCATATGATCCAGCTATTCCACTTCTGGGTATTTGTCTGAAAAATATAAAAACACTTATTCAAATAGATATGCATACCCCTATGTTTATTGCAGCATTATTTACAATTACCAAGATACGAAAACGACCTAAGTGTCTGTTGACAGATAAAGATGTGGTGCATATATACAATGAAATACTACTTAGCCCTAACAAAGATAAAATCTTGACATTTGCAATATTATTAATAGGTTATTTCCCTTAAGAGAAATAAGTCAGACAGAGAAAGACAAATACCATATGATTTCACTCATACGTGGATTATAAAACAAAATAAATGAACAACAGAACAAAACAAAAGCAACACACAAATGCGTAGAACAGATTGGTGGTTACCGGAGGGAAAGCAGAATAGGGAGAGGACAACATGATCAAAGGGGTCAACTGGGCAGTGACGAATGTTTAGGTGTATATGCCGTAGTGTATACAGAGATGGATTATACTGTTGGGTTTCCCAGGTGGCGCTAGTAGTAAAGAACCCAGCTGCCAAGGCAGGAGACATAAGATATTCAGCTTTGATCCTTGGGTGGGAAGACCCCCTGGAAGAGGGCATGGCAGCCCACTCCAGTATTCTTCCCTGGAAAATCCCATGGACAGAGGAGAGTGGTGGGCTACAGTCCATAGAGTCACAAAGAGTCGGACACAACTGAAGCGATTTAGCACACTCGCGTGCACATGTTATTTACTAGGCTTCTTATGTGGAACGAATACTAAATAACAGTGATATGTATTGTGTAGTCCACAGTATCTTAATAAGTCTTTGATGAGAACTGTTGTGAAACTTACAAAGCAATTCAGTAATTTTTAAAGCTAAACGTCGTTTTAAAGACGCTGTACCATCATCTATTTTTGCTAAAGATTAATGGTTAAAAAGAAGTGATTCTCATTGATAAGTAAAAACATTTAAAAAGAAATTATTTCACTTAAAAACAAGTTCTCTGTTGCCCTTATCTCATTTTTTTCTGTTAGTTTTGTGTAAGTTTTTTATTCTGTGCTATTTGGTTAGGTTGAAAGAATTAATTGCTTGAGCATTCGTAGCTGTGCTCTGCTAAGTCGGTTCAGTCACGTCCAACTCTGTGCAGCCCTATGGACTGTAGCCCTCCAGGCTCCTCTATCCATGGGTGTCTCCAGGCAAGAATACTGGAGTGGGTTGCCAATCCCTCTTTCAGGGGATCTTCCTGACCCAGGGATCGATGCATTGGGTATCCTGCATTGCAGGCAGATTCCTTATAGTCTGAACCACCAGAGAACCCCAAGCATTCCCAGGTTTAGGATTAGCAGCAGTTCATTGTTTGGCAGTGAGACTTTGAACAATTCTGTAGGATAAAGTACGGTTCATTCTAAAGTCATTTATAGGTCTCAGGCTTGAGGATGACTCAGATCATTGAAAAGAATTATAGACAGTGACATAATTTTGAAAAAAGATATTAGAGTGGAAGAAATGAGTAAATGTTTTTTGTAAGTAAAAATAGTAAAACAATAAAATGTAACAATAAAACAATAAAAAATAATAAGACCATTAAAATCTAAGAGTTACACTGGAATGTGCTGTAAATGTTGCTGTTTTTTCCATCTCTATAATTAATTCTGGTGAATCTTTCTTTAAATTCATACTTTTGTCACCTGTTGACAACACAGAATTAAAAAAAAAAAAGAAAACTGATGTACCAAATGCCAACAAAAATTATTGTTGAACATAATTATTTCTGTTTATTTGAAATATAATGGTCCCTAAATATCAGTGAAATTTGGAAGCTGCTGGAAAAGTATCAAGAAAGTAAACAGAGATATTTTAAAGGCATAACTAAAAACAGGTGATTTTTTTAGAGTTTAGATTCAGTACCATTTTCTAAAAAAATTCAAAACCATATTTGTCAGAGTTCTGGAATAAGGCATCTGAGGAAGTTGCTGCCAAAGATTTTTGTTCATTTCAAAACAAACAAACAAGAAAGAAAACAAAAGGTTTGGTAATGGATATTGTGTTTGATATGAGAGATTGGTTGTATATATACACTAGCAATGGAATGAGTGGTAATTCTAAAATTTAGTAAATAAAATACATTGTTGATTTTGGTTTTTTCTAAATTGGAAATACTGGTTGGGTTTTGTGGCGGTTGGGTTGGCTTCTTTAAAGTAACTAAATTGACAACCAAAAAAGTGAAAGCCTGTTTTTAAGTTCTTTTCATGTCTTTCACCACCTAAAACATATCTATGCATAATGAACTTTAAAATCCATGCTTTTTATATCCTCTCCCACAATTATCATTTATAGATTTTAACTGCAGAAAGGATGTCTGAGAAATAATTTCTAAATGCTGCTCGCACTGTGCACACATGCGCCCACATATACAGAGAGACACACACACTTTAAATGTGCATCAGGAAGATATGTAAGGGTTATATCTTTATAATGACCAAGTTATTTAATATCACAGATTAATCCTTTTTTCTAATTTTATTGAAATTAAGCAATATCTTCAAGGAGTCCTTTAGCTAGCTGACACAATCTAAAATACCTTCATTTTCAGTGTCTGTGGAGTTAAGTGGAAACTGGTGTACTGCCTTCTGCTTTCTTTCATGAATAGAATTTAGTTGTACTAAGGTAATGGTACAAATTTACAGTATCCATAAAAGCACCGTTATTGTATTGCTTTGCCTAATGCATTAGGAAGAGAAGACCACTTGGCAGACACCACATATCTACAAACGAATGAAATGCACTAAAATCAAAATTGCATTACTTTTGTCAATAATTTGTGTTATAATTTTTATGGCAAAAATTAATGGAAAGGATTCCTTAAATAAAAATGGGTCTGACGTTTTCCTTTTGTTGTTGCTGCCCTGATTGTATTTACATCCAGTCATTTATTGCCCATTAAAGAAGTAATGCTATGTTAATGTAAGGGGGAAAAAAAATCAATGCTACTGAGATCAGTAGCTGTGGGGAAACAGTGCAGCAGCTGGTTTGCAAACAGCGAGCCCGTATAGATCAATGAAATTACAAGCTAAATCTGCTGATGCTCACAAACTGCTCCAGCAGCGTGCTGTCTAACCTTTTTCAAGTTCAAGAGCTCTAGAAGCCCAGAGATAACTAAATGGAAAGCAGGGCAAAGGCGACCAGGAGACAGTGACAGTGCACCTGGAGCACTTGCCTGTGATGTGTGAGGTTCTACTTCCGCAGCTACCAGGCTAACTGCATACTTTTAACCTGGAGAGAAGGCCTGTAATCTGTAAATGAGTCGCAGAGAGAGCTTTCTCGTCCCAGAAAATCTCTCCCTTAAGAGGGTTCCTCACCTGGAACATCAGAAGGCTCCATGATACTTCACAAATCTGCTTATTGAGCTTAATTCCAGAAAATACTAATCTGTGAGCTAAGGTTGGGATTCTAGAATATATGATATGTGTTGGGTTTGGTGACTTATTGTGGTCTCTGAAGTTTTCTTTATTCTAAGACATTATGAAATGCATTGAGCCTCTGCTTTTTGATAACAAATCACTGATCAGATACAGGCACATTTAACATTTGAAAAAGACAAGTTTTCCATCTCAATAAGCTGATTTTTAGTGATAATTTAAATGATAGTGTTAAGTGTTTTTCCTGATAAGGATTGAATTTTCAAATTTTCTATTAGGTAAGCCTTCCATGGGCACATTGGCTTACACATTTGCATGGGAGTCTTTTAATGAAGTGTGTACAGACATAATAGGAACACTGAAATCATATGGAGTAAAATTAATCATAAAATATTCAGTTCAGTTCTGTTGCTCAGTCGTGTCTGACTCTTTGCGACCCCATGAACCGCAGCACGCCAGGCCTCCCTGTCCATCACCAACACCCAGAGTCTTCCCAAACCCATGTCCATTGAGTCAGTGATGCCATCCAACCATCTCATCCTCTGTCATCCCCTTCTCCTCCTGCACTCAATCTTTTCCAACATCAGGGTCTTTTCAAATGAGTCAGCTCTTTGTATCAGGTAGCCAAAGTATTGGAGTTTCAGCTTCAGCATCAGTCCTTCCAATGAATATTCAGGACTGGTCTCCTTTGGATGGACTGGTTGGATCTCCTTGCAGTCCAAGGGACTCTCAAGAGCCTTCTCCAACACCACAGTTCAAAAGCATCAATTCTTCAGCACTCAGCTTTCTTTATAGTCCAACTCTCACATCCATACATGACCAGTGGAAAAACCATAGCCTTGACTAGATGGATCTTTGTTGGCAAAGTAATGTCTCTGCTTTTCCATATGCTGTCTAGGTTGGTCATAACTTTCCTTCCAAGGAGTAAGTGTTTTTTAATTTCATGGCTGCAATCACCATCTGCAGTGATTTTGGAACCCAGAAAAATAAAGTCAGCCACTGTTTCCCCATCTGTTTGCCATGAAGTGACAGGACCAGATGCCATGATCTTAGTTTTCTGAATGTTGAGCTTTAAGTCAAACTTTTCACTCTCCTCTTTCACTTTCATCAAGAGGCTCTTTAGTTCTTTTTCACTTTCTGCCATAAGGGTGGTGTCATCTGCATATCTGAGGTTGTTGATTCCTACTTAAATTCTTCTTAATCCAGTTGTTGACAAGAAGAACAAAAAGTTATTTATCCCCTTCCTTCTTGTCTCCCTCCCTAAATCAATCAAAGAAAATGCAAAACAAAACCAGTGGTTATAGGACCAACCTAAATCAAGCCTGTCAGCAAGACTGTCCACACTCCTCCTCCTCCTCAACTATGCGCTGAGTAAAAGTGTCCTGAGAAGCACAGGGTGTGCTTTCTTTGAACCCTCGTTCATAATCATGTTGATTTAACTCATTCTGTCTGTCTCATCCCTCTAAGATAGTGACACCAGAGTGACATGATCTTTGTGGGATTGGCTCTCTGTATACTGGCAGAAATCTCAGCCAAATAGCACAATTGGCAACTCTCTCAATTCAGGTTCCTTATTTAAATCTACCTTGATTTTTACATTCAAAATCACTTCTTTTGTTAGATTTGTTAAGCAATAATACAATTTTGGGGGCTTCCCCGTGGCTCAGTGGTAAAGAACTCACCTGCAATACAGGGGATTCAGGTTTGATATCTGGGTCAGGAATATTCCCTGAAGAAGGAAATGACAATCAACTCCAGTATTCTTGCCTGGGAAATCCCATGGACAGAGGAGCCTGATGGGCTAGAGTCCATGGGGTTGCAAAAGAGTTGGACATGACTTAGTGACTAAACAACAACAAATACATTTTTTAGTAGACAAGATAAACAGGAGATATTTTCTTTTCTGTATAAGAATACTCACACTTGAGATAAGTTGTTACATTTTAGGGTGTATGCATTTTAAAAAAGCAAAGTTTAGATACTACCTCCTAAGTAATTTTAGAAAAACTGAATATGAGCAATATGTATATTTTGCCTACTAATATTTTAGGTAATGTGACCACTGCCAAATAGACCAAGTGATACAATTAAACATTTTATTTAAAAGTATCTTTTTCTCATATTTTCAAATTTTCAAGGTATTTTCATTTATTTTGATATCCTAATGAATACTGTGAGGCAAGCTTATTGGATATTATACCTCCTGTTCAGTGAAGAATATAGAGACTAAGTCAACTAATCAGTGATGAGAACTCAACTCCTGGGAACAAACTCCATTATTTTATTACTTCCTGTCTTTTATACTTTGAGTTGGGATATATGAAATAAGGAAAAAAAAAAAAAAAAAAACTGAAGATAAGATGAAAAATTTGCTCCTCAACTGTATTGTTATACTTATCATTCTGATCCAGAAAGTAAAAGACACTCTCTAAGAGTCTTTAAACTTGGGTAATGGAGTAAGTTCATAATTCAAAAATAATTTTCCAGGACTTTTTAAAAAGTGTTGTATTAACATTGGCAGAGTATCACAGAGTTATTGTAAAGTCTTCACAAAGAAGACAAGAAATAAATATACAATCATGCTTTACAATAGCTGTGGAAATGGTTGATGAAGCCCATGGGAGTATAATGGTGTTTATTATATCTGTGACATGGGGGAAGTATTTCCAAGTAGATGTCCACCTGGAGATTGTCCATTTTCCAGCTAAAAGCCAGAATAATATCATTTCCTACCACCATCCCCAAAGAGGAGAGATATACAGTACCCATGGACAGAAGGCACAGTAAAATCAGTGGCTATACCTGATAGGCAAGATCTAGACAAAAACAAAATCATAAACTAGAGAACACTGGCAGATACTTTCTTCTAATACACTAATGATTAACGGTCTTATAAGTTCTTTTTTCATGAGTATTAGTATCATATATGTTGATATATGTTATTTGTAATGATAATTGGTATGTTTGCTTATGTTGATTCTTGGCATGGTGGTTTAGTTGCTAAGTTATATCTGACTCTTGAGGGCCATGTAAATGTAGCCAACCAGGTTCCTCTGTCTGGAATTTTCCAGGCAGGAATACTGGAGTGTGTAGACACTCCCTTCTCCCGGGGATCTTTCTGACCCAAGGACTGAACCCAGGTCTCCAGCACTGCAGGCAGATTATTTACTGACTGAGCTACCAGGGGAGCACCTCGGTCAAATGCACCTAATTCATTTCACAGTGTGGCTTTTTACTTACTCTCAACTAATCCGTTTGTTAACATCATGCAGTATTGAATTAACATAATCTATTAACAATGGTTAAAAAAGAGATCTGAATTGTGTAGAGATCATTATATAATTGTAACCACAATTGTGATATCTATCAGAAAAAGACAAGAAAAGCGGCTCTCTTTCAACATGCTTCCTTAATAAGGCCTCATCCTTTCTGACTGTGCCATTCTTCCTAATTTTAAGAAAAATCAAGACTTTTTTCAGTACTTTCCATATTAGAAGACTCATTGGTTGAATGATTAAATTAAATGACAGTATGTATATGTAACTATAATCTGTGTGTGTGTGTGTGTGTGTGTGTGTGTGTGTGTGTAGATAAACATTGGTTACAAATTGATTTAGATGTCACACTTTTAGACTTAATTTTTTAAAAAAATGTGTTAACTTTATATAAATATAATTTGTATATGTAATTATATATATCATTTATATACACGTGATCACTTTTGAGTTGTTTACCCCCATGAAATACCTCTACAGTTAGATACAAAACATCTCCGTCACCCTCAATGGATTCCTTGTGTCCCATTGCCCTATTAGAGACCATTCCTCCTGCCGCTCACAACTCCAAACATTGATTTTTTTTTTTTAATGTTTGTCTTATATCGGAGATCCCTGATGGTTCAGTGGGTAAAGACTCTGCCCGCAGTGTAGGAGACACAGGAAACACGGGTTCGATCCCTGAGTTGGGAAGATCCTCTGGAGAAGGCAATGGCACCCCACTCCAGCGTTCTTGCCTGGAGAATCCCAGGGACGGAGGAGCCTGGTGGGCTGCTGTCTTTGGGGTCGCACAGAGTCGGACACGACTGACTTAGCAGCGGCAGCAGCTGTCAGCTGTAAGAGGACCGTAATTTCGGTTTGTCTGGTGTTTTCTCATTATTGAATTAAGGTTATGCATTTTAGCAAGAATACTAAGAAAGTGATCTGTCCTTTGCTGTCTGTCACATCGAGGGTGCATGACGCTAATATGTCTTGTCATATTAACTGTAATCACTTGATTACAAAGCTGTTGGATTTCTCCATTGTAAATCTTGTTTGTAATAGATAAATGTCTTGGAGGATACATTATTAGTTAATGTATTTATTAATATGCCTGAACTTATGTCTACTATTTTATTGTTTTTTCTTTTTCCTATTTTTGGTTTCTTTTTCCTTTGGATTATTTTAAGACTTTCCCCCATATGACTTATCTTTGGCCTTTCTTTTGGTGTAACAGTGCCATCATTTGGTGTTGCCAGTGTTTGGACTTTGGCTGTCCTAATAGGCATGTAGTGTCATCTTGTTTTCATTTTCATAATAACATATAATGTGGTGCTTCTTATCATATACTTATTCACCAACTGTATATCTATTTTGAACTTCCATGAAGTGTCTGTCTGGGGGGCTTCCCCAGTAGCTCAGTGGTAAAGAATCTGCCTACAGTGCAGGAACCACAGGAGACACGGGTTCAATCCCTGGCTCGGGAAGATCCCCTGGAGGAGGGCATGACAACCCACAACATTCTTGCCTGAAGAATCTCCATGGACAGAAGAGTCTGGTAGGCTACAGTCCATTGGGTTGCAAAGAGTAAGACACGACTGAAGCATCTTAGCACGCACGCATAAGTTGTCTGTCTGACCTTTGTCTTATTTTTTAATCAGATATTTTTTTCACTTTTGTTGATTTAAATATTGTATTTTTTAAATTCTAAAATGTTATTGGTTTTACTTTTGTATTTTGTATTTCTAAGCTAAAATTTCTAATCTTTTTATCCAATACAAGCATATTTTCCTTTACCTCAGTGAGCACATTTCGAATGGCTGCTGTAAAATCTTTGAGAATTTCAACAACTGAGTCATCTTACAGTTGACTTCTACTTATTTTCTTCTTGCTGGAGACTGTCATACTTTCCTAGCTGTTTGAATATAGAATAGTTACGCCTAGTGTCCTGGATGTTGGACATGTCATGTTTTTGATCCTCTGGATTCTGCTCTGGTTTTCAGAGTGGTATTTTTTGTTTATAAAAGCAGTTATCTTCATTAGACTCAAAACTCTGTCCCACTTGTGGTGGGCAGCAGTTTTGATCACTGGCTGTTTTCTCTCTTGTACTCCCCCTTACCCTCGGGGGGCCCTAGTCGTGCATATCCTTTCCTGTGGTTCACCTGCCAGAAGCATGGTGGTTATTCTATTAGTTTTTGCTAAGCTTCTCCACTTATATAAACGTAACTGCCCTCATGGAAAAGCTGCGAAAACAGGGAACTCTATGCGAGTCGCTTACTCCAAGTTTCAACTCCCCTGTATAATCCATTTGCTTTGTCCACTTTCCAGAGCCCTGGAGTGTTTTGTTTGTTTGTTTTTCTCTATTTTGTTTGTTTTTCCATGTGAATCAGTAGTTGTAATCTGCAGGAGTACATGCAGGAAGATTTTTTGTCGCAAGCTTATTCCTTCATAAAAGTAGAAGAGACTTAGACCATTTAATTCTTGATGATACACATGTATCTTACTCAAAGAAATGTAAGGATGCTTTTGAGAGCTGACATGTTCTGCTGCCTGACAGATGAATATGATTATTATTTCTATTAACAGACATTGAATATTTCTAACAAGTGTATACAGTTGCTAGTCATCTTAATCTGGGAAGATTATTCTACCAAACTAAGTTCCAAGGGAGGAAAAACATGAAGCAGTTTGGGAATGAGTAGGTTTTGCTTTGAATTTGAATAAGCTCTCATGGTTGAGAACTTAGAGATGATAAAGGCAAAATGACCTGATCTTTCTGACTATAGATCAGAAAGCTCTGATCTATAAAACTTTCCAAAATTTTTATATTTGTCACATTTTATTTTTCTTATATGATAACCATCTGAACCTTAAGTTGCTTTATTGGTGACTAAAACTGAGGAGGTAGTTTTTCACATCCTGAAAATGGGGATAATAATGCCGCTTACTCAGAAGATCTTTCTGTTTGTATATAGAAATAACTACTGTGTGGTTGAGTCAGATCTTTATACTCATACCACAACTCCATCCCTTCCTAGTTCCATGAGCCTGTGTAGTTTACCTTATTTCCTATATGGTGATTTTTCTCATCTTTAAAATGGGAATAATAATGCTGCTTGCCTCAAAAAATGTTTATAAAGAAATTAATGTATATTCAAATTTTAGAAAGTACTTGACACATAAAAATCCCATTATTTCTTACTAATTTCAATCTTAGAAATATCAAGATTATAGGTATGTCCTAAAATTTTCAAATAGACAAGGGGACTTATGGAGAAAAGCATAATATGGAGAGAATGGTAATACTTATAATAAACCTTTCACATTTAGATACTGATGGGTGTAAATTCATTATTATTTAAGTTTAAAGTTTCTCTTTTTTCTATATTATTTTGCGTTGTTTTCTTTTTAAAATATAGATCTCTCTTCATGGAATTGCCTTTTTTTTTTTTTTCCTCTGCTTGGAAAGCTTCTTTGTTGTATATCCTTTAAAAAATTGCCTAGCAGTCCTTTATCACATAGCTCAAATGACTCCCCAGAAGACAGAATATTGTAGGGAGAGAGTAAAAATTTTAGAATTAGACAGATTTTGAATATTAGCAACGTCACTCACAAAATGTGGGAACTTGACTTAATATGTCGAGTCTTATCCTCATCTGAAAACGAGGGGGAAGGCTTGACTATTCATGAAAAAGAAAGGTGGTGAAGATTAAATAGATGGTTTTTGTTGAGTCCTTAATTAGGGTCTGGAACATATTAGGCACCCAATAACAGTGAATTCTCTTCTCTGTCTCATTGCCTACTTCTCTGAAGTCTTCCTGAATACTGCCAAGAAGATGATATCTGTCTTTTCTCTAGCACTGTCATTCAGGGTCCTCATCATACTCCATTAATATGTCTTTCTTTACCACTGTGTATGCTTCTCCTTGAGGGTGGAGACCTACATGTTTTATGTCTTATCTGTGCACCTATCATAGCACCCGGGCCACTGTACATTTTCTAAATGTTTGTTTATAGAATGGGTTAAAATACTATTAGCTTGCATTTTATTTGAATATATAATTTTCACTTACTAATTAAAACCGTCAGAGTAGATAAAAGAGCATTTGAATCAAATATAGTACTGTAGTGGAAAACAAATATGAGGACTTTTCTTTTGTCTTATTCTGACATTTTTTTAAGGTAATAAAAACATCCCCATGACCAGAAATACTCAGGAATAATTCCTCTTGACTGCAGTAAGTACCTACTTTGGAGGAATAGAAAGCTGATGAGCTGCAGGCTTCCCTGCTGCTAAATTCATCTAACAAGGCACTCCTGATGTGTTGTGATTTTAAGGCCAATGGGAACTCTATAGATTGGTTTGCTTCTCTTTTTCTTGAAAAAGAGAGGACTTTGAGCTGTGCATATTTATGTTGGTAAATAAATTCTGGTGTGAAATGGGAATCCAAGAATCAAGTCTAAGGCATCATAAACAATAATAAAGTGAATCTGTAGACATATTGCTTTGGTGCTTCTAGGATGAGATCTGCATAGCTAAGGTAAAGTTGAAAAATAAGCTGTTATTGGCACCTCTGGACCTTTCCTGTGTTTTGAATAAGAGAGTTGAGAGACATTGGGTTCTTTGAATGAATTAATTCCTTGAAATATCTTATGTGGTTGGGATTTGAAACAATGGTTATCAGAAATGCCAAAAATGATTGGGGCAAGACTTGGCAAGTACTAATTACAACCAAAATGGTCTTTTTATTTATATGTAGAAGTAGCTGAGCAAAAGAGGTGGAGGCTTTCTCCTGAGGAAGCTAGACATATGCTACCAGCTGAGAGAAAACAGCAGGATGACTCAACTCCAATTGCTGCATTCTACATCAAGGAAAGTGGTATGCAAATAGAGAAGCTAGAAGTGACACAGAGGAGGGAAATCAAACTTAAGACTGGGACAAAGGTGCAGGGGCACATCCAGCTGTAACGAGTGAATAATACTCCTAAATCAGATAGACGCATTTCATCCTAGGATATTAAAAACATATAAGTGTGAGATCACAGAAACATTATCATTACACTATTAGGAATAATGGAAAGTCAGAAAGGTAATGACCCAGGTAAGAAAGTGATAAGAAGAGGATAAGGTGAACTGTAGAAACCACAGCTTGTAAACTTTGATGATAGTATTTAATAGAATTCTCTTCTTTACTATTAACCAGATAGTTACTAATCTCCTTGGAAAAAGAAAGCAGAATTAGGTAAAAATGAGAATGGGTATATTAAAAATATTTTGTTGGCACATTAAAAAAATTATGTTGGCATGGGGTGTGGGAAGTTTTTCCATAATGTGCCAATGGACAGGTTATCATGTTGAAGACAAGGGCAGTGAATTTGTAGCCAGCATCACAAAATGTGTGTGTGTGTTGTGTTACTCAGTCGTGTCCGACTCTTTGCAACCTGGTGAGCTGTAGCCCACCAGGCTCCTCTGTCCGTGGGATTTCCCAGCCAATAATACTGGAGTGGGTTGCCATTTCCTCCTCCAACGTATCTTCCCCACCCATACTTCCCCACCATACATCTGCTGCTGCTCCTACATTGGCAGGTGGATTCTTTATGACTGAGTCATCTGGGAAGCCCAGCCACCATCACAATACATTATGACATTAGAAATAATGTATTTGTTATGAGCAGTGGATCTGAAATCAGGTAGACCTGTGTTTGAATCCTGCATCCAATCCTTAATACCTGGGTGATCTTGAGGAAATATCCTTAAAGTCACTAGTTCTGAAAAATGGAGATAGCGATCGTGGCAACCTCCTAGAGTTGTTCAGAAGATTAGCTGTGGCTGACACCCAGTAAGCACAGTGGCATATTAGCTTGGAAGGGCCATGTGGTGGAGACACACGCAGTCTTCTCTGCAGGCTCCCAGAAGGGCAGCTCGCCCTTGGGTGGTGGAGGAGTCAGAGCCGGCCGGGAAAGGAGCGGCACAGGTACGGCACAGGGGAACATGCATACGGGCACGGGGGTAATAGAGCTGATCCATTTCCTCTTCTGCAAATAATAGTTCCTCCCTGCAGTTTTAGCTTGGAAAAAGGAAATACCTGAGGAGACAAGGGGATGCTATAGGATGAGGCTGGGCAGGAAGGCCGGGGTAAACTCACAATGGGCCTTATATGTTGTTTTAGAAGACCAGAAGCTACACTAAGCATATGCTTTGAGAGGAGGATGGGGGGCAACTTAAAATAGTACAGGTGATTAGAATGTAAACTTGTTCAGAGCACCTTCCTCAAAGTTCTAGGTACTTGGAAAGATTTTAGTAAACGTAACATTAAATGTTAAGTGGCATGTAGATTAAAATGGAATAGCTGTGCTGATTCTTCAGCTCATCAACATCCTCAAAGAGGTAATTATTTTCCACAAACTTTAAACAAATCCTACTTTTGGTATGATCTTCGATTTCATTTTTGTTTATGGATGTTATTTTCTCCAAAAGTAATTCCCTGCAAGAGGGTTTGCACCTGACATGGTTCTGAACCTTATGCAGTATACACTTATATGCTAGACTGAAAGACTGAAAAGAGAATTAGACATTAGTGACTTTTTAGAAAGATCACTAATGCAAGACAAAAACCAATCTTCCTGAGGGTGTTTTTTTTTACTTCAAAGGGAAGCTTTGAATCCTAGCACCTACTTTGAATCCCTTTAAGACAGTATCAAAATTTAAAGCAGTTGGTTTCCATCTTGCAAGTGCCTATGAGTTCTTTAAACTTTGGGAATGAAAGCAAAGCAAAGAAGTGATATTCATCTTATTTTCAGAATATTTGTGTATTATGATATCTATTTTTTAAAATATCTGGATGAATACGTTATTTGAAGGAATTGTTCATGACCTTGATGATGATATAAGTGGACTGTGGCTGAAATAAAATGAAGCAGGAAAATGGGGGTCGGATAAATGCCTTTATGCCGGTACTATCTGTCCTTCCCACTTCCTTAACTTGCAGAGCCTGTCTTCCTGAAACTGAAAAGCACTGAGAGGAATGCATTTGAATTAATGTTAATTCCGAAGTTCTATACCATGAGTCAGCTTTTCAATAATGAAGTTCATATGCAAAGGATTTAGTGGAGGCTTCATTTCTTCCTTCAATTGAGATACAAGATTGTAACTGCTTATCTTGTGTTTATCCTAGAAGTGCCTTTTATTTTCTTTACTACTGTTTATACTTTGGGCTTTAGTAATAAACTTGAGGCTTTTAAAATCTACCTTTTATAAATATTGAGTTCTCGAGCTAAAAGATTTGATTCTTACTGTTTCAAGTTTTGACTTTCAATAAAATAATACCTTTGCTGAGCTCCAAATCTTTTTTATCATAAGATAGACCATGGATGGGATCACAGGCTTGGAGTCTGAAAGTCTTGGTTCACACCTCTATAAGGTAAAGGTTTAAGGATTATTTTGAGGCTAACTAACCTAATGTAACTTGTTTAATAACACATAGCAAGTGTTTAAGGAAAAGATACAGTGATGATAGTAATAGATACTCATTTTACTTTCCAGGCTAATTTTATAGATTTGAGAATTGTATGAAATATGTGATATGAGATGTAATGGACCAAAAAATACTCAGAGAGAAGGTGCTAAGTAAATATTTGATGAATGAATGGATTAAAACTGACTGTACTAAAAGTTGGACAGAATTTGCCTTCTTTGCTCAGAATATGTTATAGGATAATAATAATTGGCAAAGCATCAAAAATCTTAGTTCAACATATGATGTTGAATGACTTGGGGCAGAATAATTACACCTTCTAAGACAGTTTCATTTTCTAGAAAATGATAATAGTAGTGCACTTTATGGGGTTATTGTTTCAGCTACTACAACATCAAATTATTATTTACCAGTCTTTTGGGGAAAGATGCTGTCAGTAATTAGATGTATTTGAACTGTTACTTTTAAGTGGCAAACATATTATTGGGAAAGAAATTATTTATGAAAATTTTCAAGTTTTATGAAGGTTTAAAATTGGACTAATCAGCTAATTTCATTTTGTAATTAAAGCAGTTTTGAGAATACAACTAGTTGTTACCTATTCTGAACTGTTAAGATTTATATGCAAGTGACCTGCATTATGAGGATTTTAGTGTACACTAGGATTATACACAGATTTCATTTTCATACCACAACTAGAGGTGATTCTGACTTGTTAACACTGAGGACTTGATTCCGCAGGACTAAGTACCAGATGACAGGCCCATGGGACACTCTCAAGTCTATATTCACAGTACATCCATGGAGCCAGTGATGGGGGGCAGGTGGACTAAGGATGACTTGTCTGAAGTTTCAGGAGTCTTGCATTACATCACAGTGCCACATCCTTGGCACAATTACCTTTCACCTAACAGTTGCCACCTGTGGTCTAGCTCACTGCTGCTCCCCAGTGGCCTATGCTGTTTCTCACCCAAATAATCATGGATTAGGCTGTGTTTCTGGTATTTGAATTTTTATCAGTTGTCTCCTATGACAGTTGCTGCACAGAGTTCCCCAGTGATCCAGTACTGACCATGAAAACATTTATTGTGATTCACTGGGGATTTTAGATTGTCTCAGACTTTGCATGCACTCAAAATATAGGACGACAAGTGTTTTATATCTGTCCAAGTTGTCCTTTGTTTTTGCTAAAATCAGTAGAAGTCAATGAACAAACCACCTAATGAATATTTACTGAGTGCCTAGTTTGAGTTTGTGCCAGACCTGTGCTAGGATTTTTTTCATGGATTGTTTTGAAATGATTATTTTATTCCTTGTAAGTTTGGATTGTTTTTTTACAGACACACACTGGTTGGCTGTTTGAGCAGTTCTCATCAGCTGGAGTTGTGCGTTTGGGTATTGGCAGACAGCCTTATTGTTTCACACCCTTAATGTATATACTGAAGAGGTCAGCGATCCAGCTGTTCGTTGAGTCTTCACTGGGATTCTGTAGAAAACAGCCTTTGGAGGAAATGCTCACTTTTTAACACTTTAAGGGGGCGTGAAGGTTGATTTGACATCTCAGAGCAGCATGAACGTGGAGCAAGGGGGAGTGGGACAGGAAAGGAGGGAGGCGAACACTGTAGAGTCCTATATTGCCAAGAGGGGACAGTTCATAGATATCCATAGCTAGTTGTTTGATCCTGGGACATTCATATGTCAGGCTGTAGGGAACCACTGTAATTTTGGGAAAAGTCAGCTGGTGGTGTGCAAAGGGAGAGAAATTTCTTTGCAGATCCTTGTAGGTTCTTGTACTCACTGGTGCAAATTCAATCAAGAAACTTGGCTGAACTATTGTGGCTCAGGTCTCACTGTGGAGCCACTGTGAGGAGCTAGGAATGTTTAACACTCCCTCACTTACGGTGATGTAATCACTGGGAAAATCTGGCCCCATGCCCAGGGGCACTTTACTTCATTCACCAGAGACTGGGTACCAGACCATTAGAGGGTTTGCATTTCCACTGATTACAGAAGGCCTCATGGAAAGCCTGGCATGTTCCTGGTCCTTACCCTAGAGAGGCTGCCACAACTGGCTGGGCTCTCAATCAAGCAAGCCTCTAAGTTCCAGGAGGCAGTTGAGATCAAGAAAAATCTGGAGAAGTAAATTGGATTGGATATAACTGGACCTTTAATGGACCTGGTATAGAGTATGATTCAAATCAGAAATTGACATTTTTTGAGGATCTACTCTATGTGAAACTTCTTACCCACATGTGCTAATAGGCATGTTAATCTTATGTTAGTGGAATTTAAATAAATGTGTATCTATAAAGATAATTTTGAGACCAAATTGACACTGAAGATGCCTTGCCATCTCATATTTCCACAATCCTATTTAACTTGGTAAAACCTTTCAAATCCATGGCAAACTAATTATCTTTATTCTGCTAATTATTTGGGAATTAGATGTTGTGTGAGGCCTGGTGTCTCCCCAGTGATTCCACATCTAGATTGGGCAACTTGCTGTTAGTGCTATTTATACACACTTATGCTTCCTGACTTACTGAAACCTGTGACAAACCCATCTCAACTCCTAAAAGTTGCTGGCATCTTTTTTCTCCCACAACCCCCTCGTCTGCCTAAATTTCTCCCTTCTCAGTGGACTGAGTCCTTTTTGTCCAAGACTGACCCCTGCACCCAAATCCTGGCTTCCACCCTTCCAGTGCCTCTCCCTCCTGTATTTTCACCTCCCCGTCTCTGCTGGATGTTTCCTCAGTATAGGCTATGGCAGACATCCTTGTCTATCTCAGCTCCTCCCTCCCCCACAATCATTGCCTTGCTACTTCTTGCTAGCGTTTGTTTTTCAGTTGCTAAGTCATGTCTGACCCTTTGCAACCCCATGGACTGCAACATGCCAGACTTCCCTGTCATTCACTGTTTTCCAGAGGTTGCTCAAACTCATGTCCATTGAGTCAGTGATGCCATCCAACCATCTCATTCTCTGTTGCCCCTTTCTCCTCCTGCCTTCAATCTTTCCCAGCATCAGGGTCTTTTCCAAGCAGTCAGCTCTTGCGTCAGATGGCCAAAGTGTTGGAGCTTCAGCTTCTGCATCAGTCCTTCCAATGAGTAGTCAGGGTTGATTTCCTTTAGGACTGACTGGTTTGATCTTCCTGCAGTCCAAGGAAATTTCGAGTCTTCTCCAGCACCACAGTTCAAAAGGGTCAATTCTTTGGCACTCAGTCTTCTTTATGATCCAACTTTCACATCAGTACATGACCACTGGAAAAACCATAGCTTTGACTAGATGGACCTTTGTTGGCAAAGTGATGTCTCTGTTTTTTAATACACTGTCTAGGTTTGTCATAGCATTCCTTCCAAAGAGCAAGCATCTTTTAAATTTCATGCTGCAGTCACTGTCTGCAGTGATTTTAGCATAGCAGAGCTCAAATTTTATCAGAGATTTATCTTTTGCTGTCAGAGAAGGTGCTGCTTTGATCTGTAGCCTCAGGAAGTATGCCTTGTTATTTATTGTAGCTGGACCAACCTTGCTGATGATTGGTCTAGAGCTGAGCACAGTGATACTATTTTGGCCAATGAGAATGAGAGGAGGTTTCCTAGATGATACTAGAAAAGTTTCCTTACTTCATAAAGAGATGGAAAACATCTCTCTTCCCCTTTTAAAATTTTGCTTCTGGTTATTGCTCTTTGAGTGTTTAATGCTTGAAGCTGCTGTAAGCATCTCGTAATACAAGAGGACAAGCCTGAGGACAAACCCCAATGGTGAAAATGACAAAATGGAAAGATGAAAAGACGTGTGTCCTTGATGATATCGTTTAACTACTGAATTAAACAATCCTGAATCTACTCTACCCACCCTGATGATAGGTGAGATTTTAAAAATAGCTTTATTTTAAATAGCCGTTTTTCATCTTGCTTTTTCTCTTCTGCCAAATGAGATTTGTCGTCTGCCCCACATGTCTTCTGAAACTGTTCTCAGTCAGGTCACAATAACCATTCGATTGACAAAACAACTGACGGTTTTTAATCCTTATCTTGCTTGACCTCTCCATTTCATCATTGACCTCTCTCTACATGAAATGCTACCCTTCCTTGGATTCAATTAAGCATGCCCTCTTGCTTTACTTCCTATTTTTCTGGTCACTCACTCCTTGGGCTCTTTTAAAAATCGTTTTGAAATATTTCAAACAAACTCAAAGTGTGAAAAATAACAGACACTGTGTTTTTACTAGCTAGATTTAACAAATGTTAACACCTAGTCATCTTTATTTGTTTTGGAGCTTTTTAGATCCAGTCTTCTTTTCCCTCACCTGTCCTTAAAGATGCCTTCTCCAGAGCAGTTCTACATTTTTTTGTTTGTCTTTTTAACCCATGCCTTCTTGGGTGATTTTATCCACACTAGTGGCTTTATATGGAATTCTTCATCTGAGAGTAACTTCCCAAGTTCAAAACCAATGGATTTTAGGCATTTTGATATCAATTTCCCCCAGGTACTTTAAAATCTGTCTAGTGTCCAGTGCTCACTGAAATTCAGCAACACAACAGCAGTTGCATCTCAGGAGAGTGACCCTGAAGGGACTGTGTTCTCCATTCAGAACTTTAGAGCTTTCACAGTGGCTCTTGTTCTAAGACTACTTGCCCAAGCTCTCTCCAGCCTGGCTGTCTGCCTCAGACACTTGGTGTAGAGAAGTCACAGGCATCTTACCTTGAAACCTGGCTCAGTTAGAGCTCTTTGTCTTGCTCAGAGTAAGCCTCTGCTCAGCAAGTGGCTTTATGGTAATAAAATAACTCTATCCTGGCCGTGAAAGCTGGAGTGTATGGAGGTTTAATCTGTTAGAATCATCTTTTATCAGCCAATTTTTAACAGAGTGAGTCCTCAGGCTTCTTACGGAGACTGTAATAGCAGCACTGTGTTGTTTGATGCACTTTATATATATATATAATTTGTGTATTTAATCAGTGCTTATTGGAGTTTATTATACATTATTATGTGCTATTCTGGGTAATAGGAATATGGCAGCTATTTCCACGAAGTTGAGAGTTTGGTGAGCAAGGCTAATTTATAAAATCGTTACTCAAATAAGTAAAAATATAACTATGATAAGGCTGTGAATAATAGAGACTCTGGATATGTAAAACAGGTGACCTGATAGAATTTGGGGATGGTCATGGAAGAATTGAATGTGAGCCAAGCATTTGATCATGACTTACAGTTAACCAGGAAAGTGTGTGAGCTGGAGGAGGATGTGTCTTGTGATGAGAGCTTCTGACAGATCTGTATTTATTCATTTTGCATTCCCAAGGTAAATATCTAAGAAATTCAAGTAGTGTGAATACAAGGCTAAAATTCACTCTGGAAGAAAAGTGCTAGGCCCAAGTAAGTTTTAAATTTGCTTACATGTTAAGTTTCTCTCTCTTTTGTGGGATTTGCAAGGCATTTTAACCTACTAAAGAATGAACATTTATGGAGTAAAGAAACATATTTAGCTTTATTTAATCAAGTATGCCCACATATCCGCAAATTATTTAGCCATGAAACCCCTTGTTTTCCCTTACATTAACACTTTCAACTGGAGTAAAGCTTGTGTTCTCAAAGAGCAAGCAAGCAAGCAAACGAAAAACTCCAAACCCCCACTCTGGGCTACCTTATTCCGAGATCAGTGATTCCCTGACTCTTCAGAGTGGACATTACAGGCCAATAGTGTGGCTGAACAAGTTCAGAGAGCAGGGACAGCAGTTGGAGTTGCAGATCTCTATCCTAGCTGACACGGAACTGGTGGTCTGGTGAGAACCTGATAACCCATTTCAGCACAGCGCTTCTAGCTCCCTCACTCCTGGGACACGCTGGCTGAATCTGTTCTCTTCTACTTCAGCCAGAAATACCTCATCTACACCAAGGATTAGCAAATTTTTTCTGAAAAGATCAGATAGTAAACAGGGTAGTCTTTTGGGTCATGGAACATTCTTTTAGCTACTCAACTCTGGGATTGTAATTGGAAAACAGCAATCATGATCAAGTCAATGAGTGGGCCTAACTATGTTCCAATAAGAGTGTATTCACAAAATCAGACCTGCTGCTAGCAGGACACAGTTTGCCATCTCCAAATTCAGACCCTTCCTGAAAGCAGTTCTGGGTGGAATTTCTTCACTTTCTAATGTCATTTTGCATCTAAATAATATCTTCCTTATGAATTACACATCATAGCATGACAGATAGTCACTTTCTTCCTGAAGGATGGTGAATACTATGTGTTTTTGCAAATAGTTCCAAAATTCTCTTTTTTGTGTGTGTATTTCTGTGAGAGACCCAATGTTGTAAAGATAAGATTTGGTTGGATATGCAGGTTGTTCTAAATTTAACTCAAATATATGGTTTCAAGAACAGGTTTCAGCATGCTGACTACAAGGCACAATCACCTAATAAGCTGCATTGTCTCCAGTCTTCTACTGTGGAATCTAGAACCATAGTTAACACCTGAATCAATAGAGGTTACTCAAAGCCAAAAATCCCCACCAAAGTAAATACACACATACATAATACATACATGGACAAAATAGCCTCTCTATCCGTACATTCCTAACCAGTTCTTATGCGGCGATATGCCAAGCACTTTACTTGCAATATGCCTGGAGGTAACAGAGGAAAGTGTGTGAAATTTGCTCAATTGTGTCTGACTCTTTGTGACCTCATGGACTGTAGCCCACCAGGCCCCTCTGTCCATGAATTCTCCAGGCAAGAATACTGGAGTGGGTTTCCATTCTCTTCTTCAGGGGATCATCCCCACCTGGGGATGGAACCCGGGTCCCCTGCATTGCATGCAGATTCTTTACCATCTGAGCCACCAGGCTTTTACTTGCAATATGCATGGAGATAACAGAGAAAAATACTTTTAATTTCCTGCCTTTTTGCAGCCAGTCATGATCTGTTTCCAAGACTGTATGATTCTTACTGACCCCAACTGTACCCTGAGAGCCATGGCAGAGCTTTAGCTAGATTCGCACCTGAGGGCAGTGAAGCTTCGGGGTAAGGTCAGTCATGGGGTCAGTTCAGTTCAGTTCAGTTGCTCAGTTGTGTCCAATTCTTTGTGACCCCATGGACTGCAGCATGCCAAGCTTCCCTGTCCATCACCAACTCACCATCCCCATCACCAGCTGATATCATGGGATATCAGCCCCTTAAACAGATGTGAGCCTCTTTCTAACTCTGCCATATGTTTTGATCTTCTTTTAGTTGGCACCCACCAGCATTTGTACCACAATATTTTAACTGTCATGTCAACCCCTTTTAGAGGAGTGCCCAGAGGGAGTGATTGCTTTCCCTGTTTCCTACCTTGGTTCTGCATCTGTGCCACCACCAGATCCACATTCCATCTGAGCGTTCCTTATCACAGCTCTGTCTCCAGAGCCAGTTTCTGTGTGTGTTTGTCTTACAGATTGTTGGGAAAATAGGGTCCTAGTAATCTCATATAATTGGCATTTATTCTAAAAATGAGGCAAAAGCTCTCATGCTCAACCATGTCAGTGCCTCCCTGTCTGATTCTTTCCTTTGGTGTCTTAATATCTTTATCTGTGTTACACCTTCCAACTGTCTATGCAACGAGGACATGATCATTCAGGATATGTGCCATCTGATGTAGAGCACTAATTTTCTTTAGTATCTGGGTTAAACATGTGTCTATCCAGTGGAAGTGTTGTTCCTGAAAGTACGTGATCTTGCTGATCGTAAAGACTAGCCTGAAACTGCTTTCCTAAGAACAAGGTGCCAATTGATAGTGTAACAAGCTTGTTCCTGAGGACTTTGAGACTTGACCAATTAATATATAGACATATATTAAATGAAATCCGGAGAAGAAATGCTTAAAGAAATGGAAAAA
Source organism: Cervus elaphus (assembly GCF_910594005.1). Lineage (NCBI taxonomy): Eukaryota > Metazoa > Chordata > Mammalia > Artiodactyla > Cervidae > Cervus > Cervus elaphus. The sequence continues at coordinate 53,134,362 of NC_057842.1, read as the reverse complement.
AGGAATAAAATTTCAAGGAAAAAAGGTATAAATGACTCCAGAGGCAACAGCCAGTAACATGCTGTTTGTGTGAGTGCTTAGTCGCTCAGTTGTGTCCGACTCTGTGACCCCATGGTCTGTAGGCCTCCAGGCTCCTCTGTCCATGGAATTTTTCAGGCATGAATACTGAAGTGGGTTGCCATTCCCTTCTCCAGGTGATGTTCCCGACCCAGGGATTGAACCTATGTCTCTTGAGTCTCCTGCACTGGCAGGCATGTTGTTTGACCACTGTACCACCTGGGAAGTCAACTACTGAGTTCAGTGTATTGATTTGGACTCGACAAAATTTGACTTTATTCAAGATACCTTCTTCTCTTGATTTTCTTCTTCCTCTTTATCTTCTCATCCTAATCTTGTTTACTTTTTAATTGGAGGATAATTGCTTTATACTGTTGTGTTGGTTTCTGCCGTACGACAATGCAAATCAGTTATTATATGCATTTGTGTGTATGTGTATATATGTCTCCCTTTCCTCTTGAGTGTCCCACCTCTCTAGGTCATTACAGAGCACATCAAGCTCCTCCTTTTTAGCAGCTTCCCACTAGTTATTTTGCACATGATAGTGTATACATGTCAATACTACTTTTACAGTGTGTACTACTGTCTCCTCCCCCCACACCCACATTCCTTCTCTGCAAATAGGTTCATCAGTGCTATTTTTCTAGATTCTATAAATATACATTAATATGCAATTTTGTTTTTCTCTTTCTGACTTCCTCCATTCTGTATAACAGGTTCTATGTTCATCCACCTCACTATAGCAAACTCAAATTTGTTCATTTTTATGGCTGAGTAAAAATATATATGTATATGTATATATATACCACATCGTCTTTATCCATTCATCTGTTGATGGCTATCTAGGTTGCTTCCACGTGCTGCCTTTTGCAAATAGCGCTGCAATGAGCACTGGGGTACATGTGTCTTTTAGAATTGTGGATTATTTTCAGGCTATATGCCCAGTAGTGGGATTGCTGGGTCGTACGGTAGTTGGAGGATGGTGAGCTGCAGTCCCTGGGGTCGCAAAGAGTTGGACATGACTGAATGACAGCACAGCACAGCACAGCGTGGTAGTTTTATCCCTGGTTTGTGCTTCTCAATTTGTAAAGACTATGTCTCCACCCCTGGGTTACCCGTGGACCTCTGTGGGTCTCACATTGTGCTTGGAAGGCAAATCCAGCTATTCGCTATATGATGATGGTTTGCTGGGTCTCTATCTCCAGTTAGAGTATCTCTTGATTTCTAGTTCCATAAATTTAGCTTCTGGCTGACATTATGCTGTAGATGACTGGAACTTGAATCCAATATAAGAAACAAACAAACAGCCTGAATTTATTATCTTTTCCATAAGCCAGTAGTCTTCAATAGAGGATGATTTGACTCCACTGGGGATATTAGGCAATGTTTAGAAGCATTTCCGTGACTGGGATGGGGATTAGAGACTGTGCTACTGGTATCTAATACATAGAGGTCATGGATGGTACTAAATATCCTACAGTGCACAAGATGGTCTCCCAGAACAAAGAATTAATAGTGTCAATAGTCCCAATCGGATTAAGAAACCCTATTTTCTATTTCCTATTTCACACAAAACTTTCTTCCCATTTTGTATGGGAATAGCATGACTATATGCCATGTCACATAAGCTAGAATATTCTACAAGTCATAAAACAGTAGTTAAGAAGGAGGCCTCAGATGCAAACATCCTGTGTCAGAATCCCATCATTGTGACTTACCAGTTGTGTGACTTTTGGCAAGTTACCTAACCTGTAGTGCTTGGCACCAAGTGGTGCTCAGTAAACATCATCTATTCTTGTTATTATTATACTGACTTTTTGGACCAGTCCCTCCTTCCTCTCTTTCCTGGTAATATCTTAATTCAGATCATCCTTTTTCTTAAATAATGAAATAATTTTTATAAATGATTAGTCTCACCCTGTATAAATTCACCCTCTGTATGCTTATTACAGGGTGCTCTTTCTAAAGCAAAGTACTGGTCATGTCATTCCCCAATGTAAAATCCTTCAGAAATTTTCACTGTTTATAGGACAAAGTCTGAATTCCTTGACATAGCATAAATAACTAAAGGGAATAATTTATCTACAGATGTCATTATTTTTATCACTTACCTACACTCCTCCTATATCTTGTACTCCAGATTGCTGAACTGCTTATTACCTGGATTCATCAAGTTTAAACTTTATTCACAGAAAAGCAGAATAAATGACCAGAACAAATGAATGTCATTCACATAAAAATAATTTGTTGAGTTAAATATAATGACAACTGTTATGATAGTAAAGATAAAAATGATTTCAATCTTTCCTGCTTATTGATTTAACTACTATTAGTTTTAAATTTAATTTTCTAATTTCTCTTCCCAGATTTATTTTGTAGAAGTATTCATTTGTTTCTTAGAAGTTTATATCTGTAATATTAATAATATGGGAGATGTAAATTAATTTTCTAAGGTGGCAACACTCTGGGCAAATGGCTGTAACTCTGCAGGAGAGTTCCCTGAAGGCTGTGATGTCACAAATAATTGTTAATTAACAACCCCTAACATGTCCATAGAGGAAGGGTTTGGTTCAAATTTGGGCCCATATTTTGCTACCTAACAAAGGACTTACTGAGGCTACCCACTGCTATAAATTTAGTTATTTTCTTAGTATATCACATCAATTAGTGGCTTTTGGTCAGTTTTACCTCCTTCCCGCTTAGACTAAAATGAATCATCTCATTTTGTCCTCTTACAAATCACTTCTGGACAGGTACACTGCTAATATTGCTAATATTTGATCTAGGCACCAGGCCAAGATCCAATAGATTCTCAGTGAACCTGAAAGGTAACCAGGGACTTGTTGCTGATGCTATTTCATTGCAGGAGAGCAAATGGTCACTTTAACATTTCTGAGATTAATGACTATTTTCTTGGTGTTAAAAGGTTATCAGTGAGAGTGTGCATTTTAGTTCTGTAGTGCATAATATATTTGGCAATAAAGCTGTAGATTTAAATAAAATTTATTTTGAAAGTACATTACACTCTAAAATTTAATCTACTTTAAAATTGTTGTAAACTCTTTGAAATGTCTCTCTGATGATGCTATATAAATTGTCAAAACTGAAAAAAAAAGTGATATGGAAAGTGACAATCCATTCTTAAACCCATTCCATGTGTTAGTATCATGAACACTATATAAAATCAGGGGTCTTGGTAAGTGCCCATTATGCTTTAGAATATGAGTGATTTTGGAGAAGATTGCTTGTGTGTGCTTGGACACTCAGTCATGTCTGACTCTTTGAGACCCCATGGACTATAGCCCACCAGGCTTCTCTGTCCATGGGGGTTCTCCAGGCAAGAATACTGGGGTGCGTTGCCATGCCCTCCTCCAGGGGATCTTCTCAACCCAGGGATGGAACCCAGGTCCCCTGCATTGCAGGCAGATTCTTTGCCATCTGAGCCACCAGGAAAGCCCAAGAAAAGATGAATTTAACTTGAAATTCATCCCCATTATACACTATATTTTAACCCCATAAACATGATTCACTTTTGTTTAGGTTAGTACTTATTAATAATATTAACAGGACAACCAAAATGATGGAGTACCTTGTGTCCTATTTTTACTGTCCTTTATGTAGCCTGCAATATAAGTGAAGTTGACATTATCATTAAATGAGATCTCATACATAATTAAATGTGTGCCAATAACAGTAGTCTTATTAATATCTTTGGCATCATTTAGTTTTTCTCCCCTTTTTCATTAATTAGAAACAACCTCTTTTAGTATCTGTGAACACTTCAAGAACTGTCAAACTTTTCTCTAGCCAACCTTCAAAGGTCAAAACTAGCAGTGACACCTAAAATTCAAATGTAATTAGTTTGAGATTTACAGGGATTGTATGCCAGTCTTCCAATAGCTTAGAAGTGATGTGGTATCTAACCTTTCATGGCCCCAAGAGACAGTCAGATAGATGTGAAGATAAGTAAAAAAAAAAAAAAAATACAACCACAACATTGACTGCTGGTCTAACTTTTAGATTTTTTTCCTGACTTGTTTTTTAGAGTTTGTGTTTTTGCACTTTCTCTTGATTTTAAGAAAAACATCTCTCTCAGAGCCTCCTAGCACTGAGTTGGTATTCTTATTTAAAGCTTAGCTCACGTGGTGTATACTTGGATCATTAAACCGAAGGACTTGTACAGTCATGATTTTTAATGAAGCATGTTTGAATAATTATGCTAATTTACCAAGCACTAGAATCAAATCAAGTGATCAAAGTTTTCATGATTGCTATCATGTGTTTCTAACCCCCCTCTGCCTCCCTCACAATTTGCTGCATGTGGAAGCCTTTTTCAGGAAATGTGTTTGGAAATGGGTATTAATCAATGTTAAGCATTAGGAAAAAAATTTTACATGGAGTGTAATATACTTTATGTTATGCTTCCATAGTGGACTATATGTGACTATGAAGGTAATATTGCTCTGCCACTCTCTTGCCTAAATACCGCCTACAATCAATACTGCATTCTGCCTTGACAGAAAACTGAATTTTTATCTGTTAAATGTGTGAGCTTGGGGCAGTGATGTGTCTGAAGTGGTTTAAATCTGAAATGTGATGTGCTGCAAAGAGAGTTGATTGACATCTTTGTTTATTGAAAAGTATTACATGAACAACAAAACACAGGCAGAGGCAGACACTCCATTGCAAAATGCAGCTGTGTTATTTTTCAATCCTATGTGCTCTTCCCCTTTGAAGCTTGTCTGATGTAATAAAGCCAGAGGATATAAAACAAACAAGAATTTTCTTTGATTCGACACTCAAAAATTTAGACAAGGATGGCTTTTTTTTTTTTTTTTTGGTTTGGTATAAAACCTCTCCCACAGAATTCTCTCTGCTCTGACATTCTATGAGGATATTTACTTCTGAAAACTTGCATTTAAAGTTATGTTCTTATGTTTATGAACTTGAGTATAAATTCAGAATTATTTAATAAGAAAACAAATTGGAGAGGGTTGAACATTTTTATGTATCTGCTATAAATGAGAAAAAGGACATTAATGACACTAATCTTAAAGCACTGAACATGCAGAATAAGAAATTAAGTTCCCTTTAAATTTTATGTTAGAATAATTATCCCCCTCAATGCAATTTGCCCATGTTTTATTAAAGCTTTATTATGTCAAGGTAAATAGAGGTTAATGCCGCTGTTACTTCTTCCAATGAAGTATTATCTTTAATCTTGCTTTAATAAAATAGTGGTAAATTGCACAGTAGGGGTAATCACCATGGGCTAATTTAGAGAGTTGTAAAACCCTTTACCAAGTATATACTGTAGTTAAAAATAGAAGTAGTCTTAAGAAAACACACAATGCAATGCAACTTGAAGGAAGTTAAGGAAATTGCTATTCATAATTTTGATTACTTATTTAAATTGATGTATGTTGAGTACCTACTATGTGTAAGGCTCTGTGCTGGCTATGCCAAGTGTATGGGAGTATATAAACATGGACTCTCCCTGTGAATCTTGCAATTGAGCACTTGGGCAAATACCTAAAAAAGAATTACTATGCTAACTGTGAAGCCTGCCATAAAAAAGTGTGGACATCCTTGCCTTGGATACTTAGAGAAGGAAAAGATCTTTTCCTGTAGAGGATTAAGAATTGGTCATCTGAATTGAGTCTAAAAGGAAAGGGTAAGGTGGGACTGGTATCACTGGAGTGGGAAGGATACTTTAGGTAGAGAAATAGGTGCGAGCAAAGAACTGGAGTCAAAGTGTACCAGATGTCAAATCAAGAATGTCTTGCCTGGTTCAATTAGAGCTGGGATGTGAGACTGAAAGCCAGTCAGAGACTACTGCCACAAGTCAGGTGATAAGCAGAGAAAACTTATAATTGTTTGGAAGACATGCTAGACTAGATATATTTAGCATGAGAAAAATAAAACTCTCTCTTTCTCTCTCTTTCTATACATACATATATACACACACACACACACATATATGTGTGTGTATGTATGTATATATAAATGTATATTTATATTTATATATATGGAGGATATATATCAATCTATCTATATATATATGCATATATTCAAAAATAGAAAAAAATGAAGTTTTTTTAACATAGAAATCCTAATTTTTTTCTTCTCTCAATAGATCATCAGGTGTTCTTTGAAGACCATTTTTGTAGTAGTAGTTGTAAGAACATAAAAGAATTAGAATATAAAAAGATCAGGAAATGAGAATTATAAACTTAAAATGTGAGTTTTGTTTGAGAGAGAAGAATGAAAGGAAACTCCAAGGATTTGAGCCTGGAATATGGGAAGAATAAAGCATTATTAATATAAAGAGTTAAGAAAGAAGAAAGTTGGGAGTAAAAATGTTAAATTTTGTTTAGAATGTATGAAGTTGGTGTTTTTGGACTTCCCAGGAGGCACTAGTGGTAAAGAACCTGCCTGACAATGCAGGAGACGTAAGACATGGGTTTGATCCCTGGGTCGAGAAGATCTCCTGGAGGAGGGCATGGTAACCCACACTCCAGTGTTCTTGCCTGAAAAATCCCACGGACAGAGGAGCCTGATGGGCTACAGTCCATAGCGTTGCGAAGAGTAGGACATGACAGAAGTGACTTTGAATGCAGGTGCTATGACAGTATGAAAGGTGACAAACAACTGGATATTAACAGAGTTCAGGGAATGCTTGCTGATTTGGTTGTTTAGGTACATCAGATAATAAAAAAAAAATAGTATTTTTTTTTAAAGACAAAGACACATGCTAATTAAAGTGAAATATAATAGCTCTTCTAAGTGGTTTTCAGCTTCCAAGTAAAATCAATCAGATAAGATTGTTTGGAATCATTTATTGTGTGTAGCAAGGAGCTGAGGACTTCAAATGGGTCATTGTCATCAAGATGACTGACACAGTAACTTACTTCCAAACTACCACTTCGTTCGAAGCCTGGTCCCATAGTGTTGAAACTTATTCCTGTTCTTGAGATTGTGTCAGAGTGAGCCCATCAGCTGAGAGTATATAGTTCTGCCATCTTGTGTTTTTATGAGCAGTTTAAATGACCCAAGATGTAGTAAGGCAACAGAGAGTTAACTATCTTTGACAAATCACATTTTTTGAGGGTGGAATAGATGGTACTTATACATAAGCAACACAGACAAAATACAAAATGTGCGCAGGCTCTTCTGTCCTCTGGTACTTTATTGTTCCTTCCCTACTCTCATGTCCCTTCTCTTGGTGTCTTCACAGCCATTCTTGCCTGTTCCAATTTTATTTTTATTTTTCTTAATGATAACCTCCTAGGTCTTGGTAATATCTGGACTATTCATCCAGTTTCCTTTAAGTTACCACTCTCTCATTCCAAAATTATCATTACCTTGAACTCTTAGACTTTCTCTTAAGCATAACATGATCAGAAATTTCACAAAATATAATGTATTCACTTTTGCCTTTAGACAAGCCTGAAGGACCATTATCACTGTCACAAAAGTTGTTTCAACCCTACTGCTTTGGGGAAGTGGTATTCCTTATCTCTGAGTTGCTGTGGCACAGAATAGCAAGTCTGACTATAAGACCTCACACTATGAAGGTCTAAAATGATACTTGCCTCTACTCTGCCTTTCTGAAGTCTGAGAGAGAGAGAGACCTTAGCTCTTTTAGCATGGAACTCTAGTCACTCTCAGAAAGGAAAAAGATGTAAGCAGTTCTTACTGGGACTTAGAAAATTCCTCTAGAATTATTCAGAGATGAGCACAAAGGGTAGAGAAAATCAAATGTAAATGATGTTCCTCTTTAATTTTCCTGTGGGCTATATTCTAAAGCAAACAACAGTACATTGGATGACTTTTGTGGATGACGAGCTGTTTCCTTCTGTCTTTCACAAGCCTCTGTGACAGTAAGGGGTATATAAAGCTCTGAGTGAAGATCTGAAGCTGTTATTAAAATGGAAATATTCAAAGCAGGCAGGAGTCTGTGAGAGTCTGTTCTGGAGACACATTAATGCATTTGAAAGGATATTAAAGCTTAACATAGACGAGAAATAGTTCTAATGGCAAAATGTAAAGCTGCTTAACAGAATTACACCTAGAATTCTGTGTATTAGGTTTAAAACACCTTTACTCCTATATTGCTCAGAGTAAAGCTATACATTGGTTGGAATGCTTTACAGTTGTCTTATTTGAAGTTTTAACATTCTTAAGTGAAAAATTTTGCTCTGGTTTATGCTTTTATAGAGTCAACTGACAGTACTTCTCACCGTGGCGTGGGACTTAAATGTGAACCATGTTGTGCCATGTTTGAATCAATATGGAACAGTTTTTCTAAAAAAAAATCTGACTTTCTTTTATGCAGACTATTGAGGTGGGTCCATCATGCCAAATGGTAGAGTATGTTCCATTCCTTGGAAGTAGGAGAGAAGAGGTAAGGTGAAAGTTATGTTAGCACCTCTAAGAAAGAGTTCATGTTTATGTTTACATGGAAGAACCTGACCCCATTCATGTGTAAAAAATGAGATCCATTTAATAAACTGTTCTCAAGCAGCTCAAAGCCAACAACACAAGTAAAAGGAGTCAAGCCAATGGTAGGTGGATATAAAGCCTTTTTGTAGCCCAGATGAGTCACTTTTATGGTGTAGTCATGACTTTCCTAAATATTGTTGGGGAGTGGAGTGTAATTTTGATTCTTTTATCCCTTAAGATGTCACCCAAAAACATATTCCAGAGCATTTCATAAACACAAAATATACAAGAACCCAAAACTATCTCTCTAGCTATACTTCAATATTCTAGATAGTAAAATATAATAGAAAATAAGCCTTCTGCACTTAAGAAGTTTATAACTCATCTGAGGAGATGAAATATATGCTGAAGTATAAAAAAAATTTAAAACATTATATATGAAGGGGAAGATATCATAGACATGAAAATGAAAAATTCAAAATAGACAAAGTAAAAAGATACGTTGGAGAATTTACTAAGAAGGAGTTTTGTGGGCTCACAATTATCATTTTGGAAAAAAATCAAGAAGAACATTGTAGGTAGGAAAATGGCATCTATTGCACAATGGCATAAATACAGAATCTGACCAAGGTTGAATAGTTACACTATTTGTCAGTGTTAAAATATTAATCACTTAAAATTAGAACAATTTTATTACTTTATAATTGCATAGATTCTAGTATGATTTTGGAATGTTATAGTTAAATTCACAAATTGAGGATGACCATTTTGGATTACTTCAGATTGGATGTCAGACTGTGTTCATCCCATGATGAAACTCTGGTTTCATTTCTAAAGGAAATGTCATTCTTGTGTTATTTAAGAGTTTTACACATGGTAATTGATTAGGCAAAGAGTAGAAAGATTTTATCTGAGAAATAAATAAGATGCAAACTCAAATCCCATATACCGTAATGCTTGAGCACACTGTCATGATTTCATAAAATTTCTGCATAAAATTTTAGTGTACTTTGAGAAAGTGATTATAAGACACACATGCACAGGTTATGCTTACCAAAAGAAAATTTGGGAGAAATCAGGGTCTGAAATCAATTCACAGTTTTCAACATACTCCAAATAATAGCCCCAAATAAAGATTAAACTGTTTATAACATTGAAGTATGATTTACAAGAAAAATATATTTTCCTCATTCATACAACCAAAATATATTTCTCATATATATTTGGTATTAATCCATGGTTCTTGGCTCACAGTTCTCCAAACTCTAGGAATTTTTTAAGTATTGAGAGTAATAAAGGTGCCTTTTTTTATGTTGAGATGACTCTATCCCAGGGTTGTTGTAAGGATTAAGTGGGGTAATGTGTATAATGTATATAAAATTCCAAATGTAGAGTACCAGTTGTGATAATTTTAAAGAGCATATTTTTACATGTCATGATATATCTGCTTTGTTACAAAGAAAAAATACGTTAAAATATGACAGAATGGGAGATGAAAGAAATACAGAAATAGTGGGAAAAGTAAAAAACAAAATAAATGTGTATGAACTAAACTCTCCAGTGAAAAAACATGTTCAGAATAAAAAAAACTAGCTATATGCTGTTTATGAAAGAAATTTAAATTTATAGATGGAGAAATGTGAAGTTTAAAGGAAAGTATATATATCAGATAAAGTCTAATGAAATGAAATCTGATATAATTATTATATTTGCATGCTAAGTCGTGTCAGTCATGTCCGACTATCTGCAACCTCAAGGACTGAAGCCCGCCAAGCTCCTCTGTCCATGGGATTCTTCAGGCAAGAATACATGGAGCTGCCATGCCCTTCGCCAGGGGATCTTCCTGACCCAGGGATCAAACTGCGTTTCCTGCATCTCCTGCACTGGCAGGCGGGTTCTTTACCACTAGTGCTAATTGGGAAGCCCCAAATATTATATTAAGGTCAAACAAAACAGAAAGGCAAAAAGGCATTACAACAGATGACGAATACTATTTCATGATGATAATAGTTTCAAACCTCAGGAAAACAGTAATTCTTATTGTGATAAACTTAATCATATAACTTCAAAATATTTAAAAGAAAAAATTGGCAAAACTACAAAGTTAAATTGACGCTTTACTTTACTGGGAGTGACTACTTCAGTTCCTAGTAAATGACAAATCAGGTAGATTAAATAGTAGGGTATTGAAATTTGAAGAGCCCAAGAACAAATTCATCTAATTGACAATGAAGTACTTTATCCAAGTATGAGCTATTCATTCTTTTTAAGCATATCTGGAACACATATGTTGGCTGTGTGCTAGCCATAAAAACTAACTTGACAAATTTCAAAGATTGGTGTCATAAAGCCCACACTTTTGATTACTGTGCTATTAAGTTAGACATTAACAACAAACAAACACTACAACTAATAATAGACATTAGATAATGTTGATGGCAACCCACTCCAGTATTCTTGCCCGAAAAATTCCATGGGCAGAGGAGCCTGGCTACAGTCCACGGGGTCGCAGAGAGTCAGACACTACTGAGCGACTAAGCATGCACGTGCAAGAAATGAATTATTTAAAAAATCAGTTCAGTTCAGTCCCTTGGTCATGTCCAACTTTTGTGACCCCATGAACTGCAGGACCCCAGTCTTCCCTGTCCATCACCAACTCCTGGAGCTTGTTCAAACTCATGTCCATTGAGTCAGTGATGCCATCCAATCATCTCATCCTCTGTCATCCCCTTCTCCTCCTACTTTCAGTCTTTCCCAGCATCAGGGTCTTTTCTAATGAGTCAGTTCTTTGCATCAGGTGGCAAATTGCTTTCAATGAATATTGAGGACTGACTTCCTTTAGGACGTACTGGTTGGATCTACTTGCAGTCCAAGGGACTCCCAAGAATCTTCTCCAAAATCACAGTTCAAAAGCATCAATTCTAAAACAACAACAACAGCAAAACAAAAGCATCAATTCTTTGGCACTCAGCTTTCTTTGTAGTCCAACTCTCACATCCATACATGACTACTGAAAAAAACATGGCTTTGACTAGATGGACCTATGTTGGCAAAGTAATGTGTCTGTTTTTTAATATGCTCCCTAGGTTTGTCATAGCTTTTCTTCCAAGGAGTAAGTGCCTTTTATTTTCATGGCTGCAGTCACCAAGTGCAGTGATTTTTTGAACCCAAAAAAATAAAGTCTGTCACTGATTCCATTGTTTTCCCATCTATTTGCCATGAAGTGGTGGGACCGGATGCCATGATCCTAGTTTTCTGAATGTTGAGTTTTAAGTCAGCTTTTTCACTCACCTCTTTTACTTTCATCAAGAGGCTGTTTAGTTCCTCTTTGCTTTCTGCCATAAGGTTGGTGTCATCTGCATATCTGAGGTTATTGATATCTCTCCCAGCAAGCTTGATTCCAGCTTGTGCTTCATCCAGTCTGGCATTTCGCATGATGTACTCTGCATATAAATTAAGTAGTGAAGTGAAAGTCACTCAGTCGTCTCTGACTCTGTGACCCCCATGGACTATACAGTCCATGAAATTCTCCAGGACAGAATACTTGAGTGGGTAGCTTTTCCCTTCTCCAGAGCATCTTCCCAATGTAGGAATCGAACCCAGGTCTCCCGCATTCCAGGCAGATTCTTTACCAGCTGAGCCACAAGGGAATCCCAAAAATACTGGAGTGGATAGCCTATCCCTTTTCCAGTGGATCTTCCCGACCCAGGAATCGAACTGGTGTCTCCTGCATTGCAGGTAGAACAACAATTTAAAAACAATTTTAAGAATTTAATAGCATTTAAAAAAATACTGCATGTCAAAATTTCCAGGCTGTGGCTAAAATAGAACTTAGAAAAGTATAGCCCTAAATGCTTATATTAGAATCGAAGAAAGTCTAACCTTCCAAGTTAAGAGTTATGAAAAAAAAAGAACAACAGAAAAAGACAGGATAAAAGAATTAAAACAAAAGTAGAAATTGGTGTTATAGAAAGTAAATGAGAGGATCAATAAAACAAGAAGAATATTGAAATAGAACTCTAGGAAAAATTAATAAAAAAGAATAGAGAAGGTTTTTATAAATGACATTAAGAATCACAATGGGGTAAAACTATAGCTATAAAAGAGATAAAATACAGAGTAAAGTGCAGATGAATAACTTTATGTAATACACACATATGTAAATAATATATAAATGATTAAAAATACATTTATCAAAACTAATTACTGAGAAATCAGTATGAGGAGAGAAAATAGCAGACTGATTATTCATGAAAATAGAATGCAAAAATTGCTAAGCAAACCAAATTTAGTAATGTATAAAAACTATACAGTTATCTTGGATTTGTCTCAGAATGTTGCTCAGTTCATTTCATTCGCTCAGTTGTGTCCAACTCTTTGCGACCCCATGGACTGCAGCACGCCAGGATTCACTGTACATCACCAACTCCCAAAGCCTACTCAAACTCACGTCCATCACGTTGGTGATGCCATCGAACCATCTCATCCTCTGTCGTCCCCTTCTCGTCCTGCCCTCAATCTTTCCCTACATCAGGGTCTTTTCCAGTGAGTCATCTGTTAGTATCAGGTGGCCAAAGTATTGGAGTTTCAGCTTCAACATCAGTCCTTCCAATTAATATTCAGGACTGATTTCCTTTAGGATGGACTGATTGGATCTCCCAGCAGTCCAAGGGACTCTCAAGAGTCTTCTCCAACACCATAGTTCAAAAGCATCAATTCTTCGGCGCTCAGCTTTCTTTATAGTCCAACTCTCACATCCACACAGGGCTACTGGAAAAACCATAGTTTGACTAGGTGGACCTTAGTTGGTAAAGTAATGTTTAACATTAGAAAATGAATTATTATCATTAAAGCCTTAACAGCTTAAGTGAGATAAAGCATAGGGTCATATCTTCAGATAGAAAACAAGCATTTGATAAATTGCAACAAAATAGAAACTCCTAGTTTTACTAAAACCAGGACCAAAAGGAACTTCCTAAAATCCACCTAGGGTATCTACAAAACCTCAAAGCAAATATGATTAATGAGAAAGCATTAAAAGCACTGCTTTAGAGATCAAGGAAACAAGAATCTTTGTTATACAAAATTAATTATTCTTCATGAGAGTGTGGGTTTCCCTTAGTTGTGTCAAAATGGAGGGGAAAAAGAAACATTGTGAGAACCAGAGGCAGACTGTTGGCCCTTGCCTCTACTGGAGATGTGAGGAAGTGGACTCACAACCTGTAACTTTCTATGAAAAGATGATGGTGGCAATGTGGAAAGATTGCCATCTTTTCATAGATGGTAACTTCTAGAAGTAATGACAAGCTTCAGTCTGATTAAAAGTACAAGGTTAGCAGGTCAGAATAAATGCCTCTCATCAGTCTGAGTTATCAATACTTTTGCTGCATAACTGCAAAACCTCCTTAATGATCTGTCTCTAGTCTGTCCACCTTCAAAAGTCTTCTCTGTAATACAGTAAGAGTGATATACCTGAGGCTCTCCTCGTAGCTCAGCTGGTAAAGAATCCAGCTGCAATGCAGGTGACCCTGGTTTGATTCCTGGGCAGGGAAGACCTGCTGGAGAAGGGACAGACTACCCACTTGAGCATTCTTGGGCTTCACTTGGCTCAGCTGGTATAAAGAATCTGCCTGCAATGTGGGAGACCTGGGTTTGATCCCTGGGTTGGGAAGATCCCCTGGAGAAGGGAATAGCTACCCACTCCAGTATTCTGGCCTGGAGAATTCCATGGACTATATAGTCCATGGAGTCACAATGAGTTGGACATGATTGAGTTTCACTCAGTCAGTCAGTATACCTGAAGCCTAAATGTATGTTCTTGGTATTTCTCACTGAGTTTTTCTCAGTCAGGTGACAGCATTTGAGATCCTCCATTTTATACCCTGGAGCTTCTCCAGTCTCAGCTTTGCCTTCTCTGTGTATCCATCTAGAGGTGATTATGCCCCCTCATTCTACACTCGCCATTCCATTGCTCATGCTGCTGTCTCTTCCCCTTCTCTGTCACTGTCTCTCTCCAACTTTTTGCCTAACTGCTATATGCTGTCAGCACTCAAATTGAAACAAATATACTCTTAAGAGGTTGTTTTGGAATCAACTCAGCTAAGTTAAATTCCTTCCTCTTTAAAACCCTGGAACCCAATGGATCCAGGTGTTATATAAGCTGAGTAGTTTTCCTACAATGAGGTAACATTGCTTCCATTTTGGTTCAAAGAGGAACTCTTCAGTTAGATAAATACCTAATTTTATTCTTTACTTCAAACGTTTCTAAACAAAATGACGTTAGAACATAAGGAAGTGTTTCTCTCCTTGTATTCTCCCAAATCTCTTGATCTGGCTGTACTATGTCTCTCTTTCTTCACTATGAAGATGGTGATTAAATTATGTAAGAATAATGACTAATATAGATGCCTTGAGAACCCCATGAACAGTATGAAAAGGCAAAATGATAGGATACTGAAAGAGGAACTCCACGGGTCTGTAGGTGCCCAATATGCTACTGGAGATCAGTGTGGAGAAATAGCTCCAGAAAGAATGGAGGGATGGAGCCAAAGCAAAAACGACACCCAGTTGTGGACGTGACCTGTGATGGAAGTAAAGTCCAATGCTGTAAAGAGCAATATTGCATAGGAACCTTGAATGCTAGGTCCAAGAATCAAGGTAAATTGGAAGTGGTCATACAGGAGATGGCAAGAGTGAACATTGCCATTTTAGGAATCAGTGAACTAAAATGGACTGGAATGGGTGAATTTAACTCAAATGACCATTATATCTATTACTGTGGGCAGGAATCCCATAGAAGAAATGGAGTAACCATCATAATCAAAAAAGTCCTAAATGTAGTACTTGGATGCAATCTCAAAAACAACAGAATGATCTCTGTTCATTTCCAAGGCAAACTATTCAATGTTACAGTTATCCAAGTCTATCCCCCAACCAGTAATGCTGATAAAGCTGAAGTTGAATGGTTCTATGAAGACCTACAAGACCTTCTAGCACTAACACCCAAAAAAGATTTCGTTTTCATTATAGGGGACTGGAATGGAAAAAGTAGAAAGTCAAGAGATACGTAAAGTAAGAAGCAAATTTGGCTTTTGAGTACAAAACAAAGCAGGTCAAAGGCTAATGGAGTTTTGCCAAGAGAACGCACTGGTCACAGCAAACACCACCTTCCAACAACACAAGAGAAGACTCTACACATGGACATCACCAAATGGTCAACACTGAAATCAGATTGATTACATTCTTTGCAGCCAAAGATGGAGAAGCCCTATACAGTCAGCAAAAACAAGACCGGAAGCTGAGTGTAGCTCAGATCATGAAATCCTTATTGCCAAATTCAGACTGAAATTGAAGAAAGTAGGGAAAACCACTAGACCATTCAGGTATGACCTAAGTCAAATCCCTTATGATTATACTGTGAATGTGAGAAATAGATTCAAGGGATGAGATCTGATAGACAGAGTGCCTGAAGAACTATGGACAGAGGTTCATGACATTGTACTGGAGGCAGTGATCAAGACCATTCTCAAGAAAAAGAAATGCAAAATGGTTGTCTGAGGAGGCTTTACAAATAGCTGAGAAAAGAAAAGATGCAAAAGGCAAAGTAGAAAAGGAAAGATATACCCATTTGAATGCAGAATTCCAAAGAATAGCAAGGAGAGATAAGAAAGCCTTCCTCAGTGATTGGTGCAAAGAAATAGAGGAAAACAATAGAATGGGAATTACTAGAGATCTCTTCAAGAAAATTAGAGATACCAAGGGAACTTTTCATGCAAAGATGAGCACAATGAAGGACAGAAATGGTGTGGACCTAACAGAGGCAGAAGATATTAAGAAGAGGTGGCAAGAATACACAGAAGAACCATACAAAAAAGATCTTCATGACCCAGATAATCACAGTGGTGTGATCACTCACCAAGAGCCAGACATCCTGGAGTGTGAAGTCAAGTGGGCCTTAGGGAGCATCGCTACAAATGCAGCTGGTGGAGGTGATGGAATTCCAGTTGAGCTATTTCAAATCCTGAAAGATGATGTTGTGAAAGTGCTGCACTCAATATACCAGCAAATTTGGAAAACTCCGCAGTGGCCACAGGGCTGCAAAAGGACAGTTTTCATTTCAATCCCAAAGAAAGACAATGCCAAAGAATGCTCAAACTACCGCACAATTGGACTCATCTCACACGCTAGCAAAGTAATGCTCCAAATTCTCCAAGCCAGGCTTCAGCAGTAAGTGAAATGTGAACCTCCAGATGTTCAAGCTGGGTTTAAAAAAGGCAGAGGAACCAGAGGTCAAATTGCCAACATCTGTTGGATCATAGAAAAAGCAAGAGAGTTCCAGAAAAACACCTGCTTCTGTGTTATTGACTGCACCAAAGTCTTTGACTGTGTGTATCACAACAAACTGGAAAATTCTTAAAATGTGGGAATACCAGACCACCTGACCTGCCTCCTGAGAAATCTGTATAGGTCAAGAAGCAACAATTAGAGCTGGACATGGAACAACAGACTGGTTCCAATGGGGGAAAGGAATACGTCAAGGCTGTATATCGACACCTTGCTTATTTAACTTATATACAGAGTATATCATGAGAAATGCTGGGCTGGATGAAGCACAAGCTGGAATCAAGATTGCCTGGAGAAATATCAATAACCTCAAATATGCATATGGCTCCACAGTTCTGGCAGAAAGCAAAGAAGTAAACAGCCTCTCGATGAATGTGAAAGAGGCGGGTGAAAAAGCTGGCTTAAAACTCAGCATTTAGAAAACTAAGATCATGGCATCTGGTCCCATTACTTCATGGGCAAATAGATGGGGAAACAGTGAGAGACTTTATTTTCTTGGGCTCTAAAATCACCGCACATGGTGAGTGCAGCTGTGAATTTAAAAGATGCTTGTTCCTTGGAAGAAAAGTTATGATGAACTTTGACAGCTTATTAAAAAGCAGAGACTTTGCCAACATAGGTCCATCTAGTCAAAGCTATGGTCTTTCTAGTAGCCATGTATGGATGTGAGAGTTGGACTATAAAGAAAGTTTAGCGCCAAAGAATTGATGCTTTTGAAGTGTGGTGTTTGAGAGTACTCTTGAGAGTCCCTTGGACAGCATGGAAATCCAACCAGTCAATCCTAAAGGAAATCAGTCCTGAAAATTCATTGAAAGGACTGATTTTAAAGCTGAAACTCCAATACTTTGGCCACCTGATGCGAAGAACTGACTCATTGCAAAAGACCCTGATGCTGGGAAAGATTGAGGGCAGGAGGAGAAGGGGATGACAGAGGATGAGATCGTTGGATGGCGTCACTGACTCACTGGGCATGATTTTTGAGTAAACTCTAGGAGTTGGTAATGGACAGGGAGGCCTGGCATGCTGCAGTCCATGGGGTCGCAAAGAGTCGGACACGACTGAGTGACTAAACTGATCTAAACTGAGAGTCACTTTAAACTTAATATATAAAAAAATTCAGCTCTTCCTGTTCCCCTTGATATTTTCTTTCACCTGTGTTCCCTTTCTTATTCCTTCAAGCCCCCAAACCTGGCTGTTGTTCTTCAGTTCTTTCCTTCACCTTAATATCTCATGACTGATTTCTATGGATTCAGCATTCTAAATACTTCTTAAAATGACCCTCTGGTCTCTGTTCTCACCTCAGTTTAGGTTGTGATTATTGTCTTTTTCAAGCATGGTACAATGTCCTTCCCACTGATTACCTTGTCCCCAGTTATGCCCTCTTTCGAATCATTCTCTAAATAGTAGCCAGAGTGATCTTAATGTAACTCAAAGTTCATAGTGCTGCTCTCTTATTTAAAGAGCATCAGTGACTTTAGTTACTGTTAGAATAAAATCTAACCACTTTCACATAGGCTAAGTGTGAGATTTGTCTGTAAGCCTGTCTCTTTCCAGCTCTCAACGCTGCCCTCACACACACTTCACAATGCCGCTAAGATTACTTCTGTTAGTTCTTTGGACATATATGTTCTCCTTTGCCTCCAGGGTTTCATACACATTTCAGCACACTTCATGCCTCATTAAGTCCTCCCAATTCCTCGTGTTTCAATTGAATGCCATGCCATGAGGGTGAATAGTGCTCTCATATCCCTATTTTAGGTTCTCCCTATTCAGGTGATAGCAACATGTTCCTGAAGCTTAATTTATTTTTTTATTTTGGACGTATAGCATATGGGACCTTAGTTCCCTGATCAGGGATCAAATCTATGCCCCTTGCATTGGAAGCTTGGAGTCTTAACCACTGGACTGCCAGGGAAATCCCAATTTTATTTGTATATGTCTCCTCAATTATAACTCAGTGAAAGCAAGGTCCTTATCTGTATTCATCAGTATATCCCCAAGTCTAGTCTAGTGTCTAATGGGATGTAGCTACCAAAGATTCATCCATGAAGCAAGTTGTTTGAGGATAATGGGCAATATATCTTGTCTTATTTTTCATGACTTAGCATGCTATCCCATACTGATGCCCACATACTAAAAAAGTGCATGATTATACAAAAACAAATGAAAACAAAAAACTTACTTGAGTATCTTCAGTGGAACTCAAATGTGAAAATATATAAGATGAATAAGACTATTTTTGGATGCTGTTTTCTTACTTATTTTGAAATCATTTGTTATCTTTAATAGCTATAAATTTAGAATCAGCTATATTTTTGTATCTCTGCTTAAAGTTATTGATACTTTATTATCAAAAGGGCAGACTACAAACTGTCTAGTGCATATAGATTTATCCAGCTCAATGCCTGGCACAAAATAAAATACACACAAAAGTATGTGTTAAAATGTTTTTCTCTCTTCGGTCAAACCATTCTTATTTTAAATTCTGCACTAACAGAATTCGTTGTCATATTGGAGGTGCTTAAGGTTACTTTGGTCAATAAGATATGTACATAGAATGCCCTCTCTCATTGATCCAAAACCTATTAAAATGTGAAGAAGTAACCTTTGCAGGTAAATTTTCACATTCTATGGTAGGTGCCCTACCTTTTTAATAAAGTATCCAGACCTGTGTTTACTTTAAAATAGTTCTTAAACTTTTTGGTTTTAGGACACTCTTTAACTATTAAATTCTAGTGAACTGTCCCAAAGGGTTTTGTTTATATGGATTATATCTAGCAATATTTATTTCCACTAGAAATAAAGAAAAGAATTTTTGAAATACCGGAGTTCTCTTTTTATTAACTGTTAGAATCATGACATCATAGCTTGTCATATAAGCTCTAGAAAATTTCTCTGTACATATGTGAAACAATGAGAGTGCAAAGGCAAAATGATGCCTTAGTTGTATTAAAAGAGCTTTGACCTCATGGATTCTCTGAGAGGGTCTTGGGGAAGCTAAGACATCTTGTATCACACTTTGAGAAATACTGTTTTAATATATTACCATTTGACACATTCTCAAGCATTGTAAACCTTTCTACATTTCCATAGCTTTGTGAGCATAATCTGTTGTAAGAAACACTTGAAAACTATTGCCTAAAGTATCCCCTAGGATATTAATAGTCTTACTATGGAAATACTGTTCTTCATTCCAGTAAGCTGGAGAAAAACTCAAGCAAACCTCAAAGCCCTTCTGAATTGCAGGATTTCTCAGGACCTGCATTATGGTAATTGGCACTAGGCATGTTTAACTAGGAGACATCATATTCAGGGTTCTTAAATTTGCTTTATTTGACTGAATTATTGTAAAACATCTTATGGGAATAATGGGGGCTTCCCTGGTGGCTTAGACAGTAAAGAATCCACCTGCAATGTAGGAGAACTGGGCTTTGATCCCTGGTTCGGGAAGATCCATGGGAATAATGATATAAAGGATAAAGAATAAAACAATCTGAACTGTATACAGGGCTGCCACTTTATTTTTCAAATAGGGGGCCTCTCACATTGATTATTTGCTTACTTTGTTTGACTATCACAATACAGATATCATACTTACATTTTTTTTTTTATTGATTGGAAGAGTGCACCTGCATTTTGTGTATTAGTTAATCAAATTTCTATTTTGAAATATGCCAAGCAACTCATTTCATGACCTTTTCTAATCCATTTGTTTAAGTCTCCAACTATTTCATTATTCCCTCCATTTACCAACACTGCTGAAATGCTATAGCCTTGTGATTAAAAGCTACAGCTGTTCTTTTTATCCTTCATCTTTAAGTTTGCCTTTAATAACACAGTCACTTGAAGGTGGAGAAACATTGAGTGAGTGGGATAGGATATATTCTTAGAATAAAGGGAGGCTTTTCTCTTCCCCCCTACATTGCTATCTTCCTTGCAAACATTTATTCAGGTAGACAAGTTCTGGATATTAGGTAAGATGGAGGTGAAATATCATTCTCTGCCCTCTCTGTAGTTTTCATTTTTTACTACTTGATCATTAACTTGAGTGAATTTCAAGGCAGAATTTTGGCAAATGATTCCAGATGTCCCTTAAAGTTTTTCGGAATTTTAACACTTCTGATTCAAATCCATTTGAGAAATGCTGGTTTAAAAAGAGCTAAATGGTTTCATTTGCTGTGGGACTTCAGAGCTGTTCACTTGATAATGTGTGTTATCACTTGCCCAGAGAAGGGTAGAATATACAAAGTGCCCCAAAGTACCTAATGATGTAAAATTTAATAGGAGGATGTCTCAAAGTAGAGTGCTACAGAGTAACATTTTAGAAACAGCTGTTCTAGACTGAAGTGAGTTTTCTTCATATTGTTTAAGCATGGAGAAAGTTTGTGGGTTTTCCTGTATTTTGTTTTAATTTGTTACACTTTTAGAAATATATTTTTAATTACCTTATTATGCAGAGAAAGGTGTTGGGCTTCCCTGGTGGCTCAGCGGTAAAGAATCTGCCTGCAATGCAGGAGCCACAGAAGACATGGGTTTGATCCCTGAATTGGGAAGATCTCCTGAAGGAGGGCATGGCAACCCACTTTAGTATTCTTGCCTGGAGAATCCCCCTGGGCGGAGGAGCCTGGTAGGCTACAGTCCGTAGCGTCTCAGAGTCAGACACGACTGAAGAGACTTAGCAGACATGCAGCATAGATAGGTGTCAGGAAAACCACTGTTTGATTCACTGATATTCACATATATTATAGAAATGAGAAGGGAGGAAATGTTCTAGGTTTTCAAGTCAAGTAACTATAACACCACTTAATTCAAAAAGAAAGCACTCCACTTATACTCGACATTAGACTAAAATCAGATTGATGAATAAGCGCTTACTTTTGGGATCCCAGCTAAAGTGTGGCCAGCAATTTCACTGAGTTGAATACACACAGGCTGATTTCAGGGTGATGAAGGGAACTGGTCCTCTTTCACAGGATCCACAAACAGAGCTTGAATCCAGCTGACGAGAGCCTGAGAACATGCTCGGGTGCTTCATATTCAATACACAGCCCTATAAAGGGAAGAAAAATGAGTCTTGTCCAAAACTCTTACCTCAGCACCCACTGGCAAAAGGAAAATGTAAGCTGGGGACCAGGTCTCTTTGAAGCTGATTTTTTAAAAACTCCCTAACGGGCCTCTGGTGGTTACAGATATTGATCGTCAGAAAGTAATCTGTTCAGGTTTGGGGGCATGCCAGTACAAATTGTGGAATGCATTCCTTCCTCTCCAAGGACATGTTGAGCTTTTTATATTGTCTATACTGGTTCACTTGTCAGCTGCCTACCCTATCTGACATGAGTTATTTTCTACCTTTTTGTGAATGTGTGGTTAAATATATTTAAAAAATAGGAAATTTTATTAATATAGAATCCTTAGCTTGAGTCAAAACATTCTTTTCATCTTTTTTAACCCTCATTTTTCTTCCATAATCATTATTTGACTCCCTCTGGCTGCCTGCTACTTATTTGCAGTAGCACCATTCATCCACTGAGGTCTTTCCATCCGTCACACAGCTCTGCTTTCTTTGCCCAGAAGCTTTATTCTCCCATTGTGTCATGTTTACTTTTTTTTTCCTTTTTTCCCTTTTTTTGTCTTCTAGTTGAATTGAGCATTCTTTTGTGCAGGTGTTTTCACCTTTTGTTGTTGTTGTTGTTATTTTAAAAATTTAAACCAGGCAGAATTATGCCGAATTAGATAGAAGTGACCCTCAGCAGGGGCATGTTTGCTAATCTTCAAAGACTGAAATAATTTTTTAAAAATTCATTATGTCTCTGTTCTGATATGTAAAGGTAGAATTAGGGTAGGTCCAATACAATTCTGAATGTTAAGTGCAGTAATAGGAATTGAATCAGTATTTGCATCTGGGTCGACAGTAATACTGATAGGTTACTCTCCATGTGTACGTTTATATTTTTACTGTGTGTGATTGTTGATTAAAAGCTTGTTTACTGTGAATTTCAATGCTTAGATGTACTTAAACATAACATTAACTTTCTGGATTAACTCAAATATCATTTCTTAGGTTTGCAGATGACCAAGACCACGTTTCTCAAACTGCCGTTGTTTTACCTGGTGCTGAACCCGCTTCCTAAGGGGACATATATACTAAGTGAAAGAGACAGCTTTTGCTGTCAAGGGCCTCACAGTTTGTTTGAGGGGGGCGCTGAGTACTGACTTTTCTCTTAAAACATCCAGGGTATTAAGAATATGTTTACTGAGATATGATAGATGATGTTAGGATCATACATGGTTAGTATCAGGAAAGAAAAGAATTCTGAAGTATTTTACAGTAGTTTCTTAAGGAGATCAGAAGATAAATGGAAGGATGATACTAGCAATCCAGAAGGTAGTAGGTGGAGACATATATGGGAGGGGTATAAATAGTTCAGAAATAGTGCAAACATTTTTTTGGAGAGAAATAAGAAATAAGAGATGTAACTGGCAGCTGACTCTATCTCAGTCCCCTGAACAATCAAAGATAATGAGTCAGAGTCCTTGCTTATGAGAAATTCATAATCTAGTAATGGATATAAGAGAAATATATAAATCATTTTATTAGAACCTGAAAGGCTATTAGAGATATACTGATTTTTTTTTCTTGAACTATGATAAAGTATCTTATTTTCAGGAGAGCCTTTGCTTGGAGAACAATATAAAAGCTATAGAACATATAAAAAGTAACTGACTGAGGGCCTTGTAGAGAAACCAAAGTAGGAACGTTTTGAAGAGCTAAGGTCTTAGAAAAAGGAAAAGATATTGAGGCAAAATTGACATTCTCTGCCACTGTTGTCCTTGAGAGATTTGCCAATTCCTAAACATTGTAAGATGGGAGTCCAGGAAATCAAGAAAAATAAGCAGAGATTTTTGCAGTTTCATAGTGCCGAGAAACAAAAATAGGAGATCAAGTCCTGCCAAGGAGAAGGGACCTTGAAAAAATATCTAGATTTAGAGTTGAGAATCCAGGAAGTCTATGTTCTAGGGGTAAGGGCAAATCAGAAATAGACCAAATCTCACAAATTTTGAAACCCAGTCTCAAATCATCTCATACTTAACTAACTAGATGATCTGTTCTTCTCAAACTGCCTGCCTGGAAAAATATTATAACATGATACAGAGCCTTTAAATCTTTATACTTTATATCTGGAATTCAACTGGCAAAAAAATACACATCCTCACAGATAGAAGAAAAATGAACAAAATCCCAGAAAGAAATAAACAAATGAAAAAGAGCCAGAGATCATGAAATACTGAAATTTAGGATATAAGATTTTAAAGTATATGCAATTAATACTTTTAAGAAAATAAAAATTCCCTGGAGTACTTCACACAGAATGGACTCAATAAATAGGAATCAGATGAAATTTCTAGAATTTTAAAATAAAGTCACAGAAAACAAGTGTAAATATTTGATGGGAAACTCTCTAAGTGGGCAATATCTGTCATAATCACTCTGTACTCCCCACCACATGGTGCTGAACCTGGTATGTGGTGGGCTAGTCACTGTGTTATTTGTAGAATGAATGGGTGTTTAAGTGTGTACAGCCAAGTGTGCTAAAAAAATCACTGAAGTTAATCACTCAATATAAAAAAAGTGGAAGAAAAGAAAGAAAGAGAAGGAGAAATAAAACCATACGGAAAAAATAGACAATGAAAAGCAAATCATTAGACTAAACCTAATCATGTTGATTATCATGCAAATTGTCATGCAAGTCCACAGTTAACTGACAAAATAGTAATTGATAAAACAATTAAAACATGTATAAGTATGTAGAAAGCTTGAAGAATAAATCAATTAACTTGTCCTAATTTATAGCACACTGCATCCAACATCACTTTATATATTCTATACCATACACTAGACTATAGAGCAAGCCTCTTGGGAATCAGCAGACCTACACTGAAAGAAATTCTAAAGGGATTCTTTAGGTAGAAGGTAAATATTATCAGGAAAAAAGGGCAAAGATGTACAAAGGATTAAAGTGCAATGAAAATGATGAAAATGTGGTTATTTTAAAACATTGTATACAACAAATGTATGCACGCTGTGTAATACATTAAAATGATAACAGACATGGAGGAAGGTATTAAGCTAACCTTCTATGAACCTTTTCTAAGAACCTGTTCTAAGTATTTGTTTATTTCCGGAAGGTAGAGAGCTATTAATTTATAGTCAAAACATTTGCTGGTAATATCTTTGGTAATCTCTTAAAGAAATGTTTAAACAATGTGTAACTAATAGAAGGAAAAACAGGGTAATAAAAAATGCTTAGCTCAAAAAAAAAAACAAGAAAGAAAAATAGCAACAACAAAATGGATAAACACAAGCAGATGTAAAATGGGAAGTTCATATTCAAATATATTAATAATTTTATTAAGGATAAGCAGATTAAATTAAAAGACAGATGTCACTATAGGAAACAAAAATGCTATAACATGCAGTCCTTAAGAGACACACAATAAATAAAAGAACAAAAAAGGCAGAAGGCATATATTAAAAACCAATTATAATTATTCTAATAAAAAGATAGTGGACTTCAAGGCAGTATATGTTTCTAAAGAATAAGATTCATAATGATTAAAGGATCCACTAGGACAGTAAAACATTTCTAAATTTATATACAGATAATAATATAACATTAATATAGACAAAGCACAAACTAAAAGGATTATAACCAGAATACAATATTTCAGAATCATATTTGGAGATTAAACCCATTTCTCAAACTGATAAAATAAGGAGCTAAGAAATTAATATAACAGTAGAAGATATGAAAACCACAGTTCACAGTTTTACATATTAATCTATTTAAAACATTGAATTCCCAAAAGCAAAATATACATTTTTCATTGAAGCAGTTTCAATACATTTTTCAAAGAACTGAACTTAGAATGTGTTCTCTGGCCATGGTGAAATCAAGGTTAAATTTATTTACAAAATATATAATGAGAAAAGACCCAGATGTTTGGAAATTATGCACTATACCTCTAAACTATGAGTCAGAGAAAATATGAAGGGAATTTTGTGATTTGAGCAATAATGAAAATAATATATTAAAATGTATTGGAAGTGGGAATTCGTTGGCAGTCCAGAGGTTAGGATTCCATACTTGCACTGTGAGGGCCTGGGTTAAATCCCTGGTTGGGTAACTAAGATTGTACAAGTTTTGCAATGTGGCAAGAAAAAAACAAACAAAGCCTATTCGATGAATCTAAACCCTGCTTAGAGAGAAATACATAGCAATAAAATGCATATAGACAAAAAAATCTAAAAATCAATATCCTTGCTAGCCATCTCAGGAGACTTGAAAAATAAAGTAACTAAATCCCAAAAAAGTAGCAGTAAAGAAATAATTGCAATTTGAACCAAAATTAATAATGTAATAAACAAGTGCAAAATTGCAAAGTCAACACAGCCAAGGGTTGGTCCTTTGGAAAGAATACTAGGACTTAAAGCTTTCCAAGATTGGTCAAGGACAAAAAAAAAAGAAGATATAAGGTACCAATTCAGTTCAGTTCAGTTCAGTTTAGTTGCTCAATCGTGTTCAACTCTTTGCGACCCCGTGAATCGCAGCACGCCAAAGGTACCAATACTAGGAGTATAAAAAGGCACATCATCAGAGATCCTGATAATATGAAGAATGATCAATCTTAATAATATGAGCATTATGTCAATAAAATTGAACATGTATATATGAAATTCAAATTCCTAGGAAACTTCTACTTATCAAACAAGATACAAAAACTAATATAATTCTGTATGTATAGTATTATATCTATTAAATAAACTGAACCTGTAATTTAAAACCCTCCTAAGAAGAAAATTCTAGGCCTAGATAATCTTAACCATAAAGAAAGACCTCTTGCAAACTTTTCCAGTGTAGATAAAGATGGAACACTTTCTATCTCATATGTATTTTAGTAGACTACCATAAAATTTAAACTCAAAACTAACAAGTACTTTACAAGAAAGGGAAATTACAAAGCAATCCTTTATTAAGATAGAGAAAAATTCTTAAACTAGTGTAAGCATATAAAGTCCACCAACACATGAAAGTTTTAAAACACAACTAAAAAGGTTTATTTCAAGCACTGTTGTTCAATATTCAAATATTAAACTGTGTATTTTACCCATATAAAGGATAAAATCATATGATATTCAAAAGGTGCAGGAAAACATTTGATAAAATTTCACACTGATTAATGTTAAAAACTGTTAGTAACCTCAGAAGAGAAAAACACTTTCTTAACCTAAGGAACTGACTCATTGGAAAAGACCCTGATGCTGGGAAAGATTGAAGGCAGGAGGAGAAGGGGAAGACAGAGGATGAGATGGTTGGGTGGCATCACCGACTCGATGGACATGGGTTTGAGTAAGCTCTGGGAGTTGGTGATGGACAGGGAAGCCTGGCATACTGAAGTCCATGGGGTTGCAAAGAGTCGGACATGACTGAGCGACTGAACTGAACTGAACAAAGGCTTCAACAAAACTTAAAATATTGGGGATAATAAATTGTCTACTAAGGTTCAACATACTCAATCTAGATCTAGATGATCTAGTGCTAACTAGATATACTTTCACAATGCATAGATATGTGTACCAAAGTATGTAAAAGTAAAAAGACATTATAATAAGTTCTAATTGGAAACAATGCAAATGCCTATGTGCTGTAGAATAGACAAATTGTGATGTGTGATGTATTTGTAAGTATTTTCAGATAAATATTGATAAAATAAGAGAAAATGAGCAAACTAGTGTATGGTTGAAACACACAAACATAATACTGAGCAAAAGAAGCAGGACACAAAACAATTCTATTTGTATAATACTCAAAAAACAGGAACACTATCATGATAGAAGTGAGAATAACAGGTCCATTTGCAAATGGTAATGATGAGGAAGTAGCATAGGGTGACTTCAGGCCACTAAGCAATTTTTATTTCTTGATCTATGGCGTGGATGGACACATGGTATATTTACTTTGAAACAGTTAATCAAGATGTATTCTTATGATTTTTTCACTTTCCTGAACGTATGTTTATTATGGGCTGAATTGTATCCCTTCAAAATTCTTATGTTGGAACCCTAACCATCAATGTGTTCATATTTGGAGGTGGGGTGTTAGGGAGATAATTGGGTTTAATTGAGGTTATGAGGGTGGTGGCCTCAGGATGGGATTAGTATCCTCATAAGTAGAGAGACCAGAGGGCTTTCTGTTTCTCTCTGCCATGTTAGGACATGACAAGAAAGTGAGCATCTGCAATCCAGAAGAGAGTCTTCTTTAGAACCTCACTCAATAGGCAGATAACCCTCATCTCAGAATTCTGGCCTCCAAAAAATATGAGGAAATAAATGTATTGAGTAGAGAGGAACCTTAGAAATAAGTGATGGTACAGAACTAGGGATGTCAGCTTAAAACTTTATACTTTATATGCATGAAATATACAATTGCTATATTGCTGAGTAGGAGCTGTCCATGAATAAAGGACTGGATGCACACTGGAGACAAGGACATCTCATGGAGCACTGCGACAATAGTTCAAACACAATGTTGATTATGTTGAGTTTACTCTGTATAAATAATTTTGATTTATGTTCTGTACAGATCTTTGGTGTTTGTTTTTAGAAATCGCTTTATACCTTTACTCTGTGTCCTATTTAATGATCCCAAAGTACTTTATAATAATATATATCTCCTTGATATAATGGGCATTTCTTGGAGAACTAAGAAATTGTCAAGATGACAAGGACATGGTTAATATTTAAGCTCTTAGGACCCTAACTGAGAATACTATTGCTATTAGCAACTAGGTTATTTTTTTTAAAATGTTTCAGTTTTTTATAAATGTTTCAGTTTCTTTAATTAATTTTTATTACAGTATAGTTGCTTTGCAGTGTTGTGTTCATTTCCACTCTACAGCAGAATGAATCAGCCACACAAATACACACATCCCCTCCCCTCTGGGCTTCCTTCACAGTCAGGTCCCCACAGTGCATTAAATGGAGTTCCTTGTGCTCTGAAGTATGTTCTCAATAGTTACCTATTTATACAATAGTGTCAATAGTGTGTATATATATATATATATATATATATATATATATATATATATATATCAATCCCAATCTGCCAACTCCCCCCATCTACCCCTCTGTCCCCTTGGTATCCATACATTTGTTCTCTATGTCTGTATCTCTATTTCTGCTTTGTAAATAGGATCATCTATTGAAGTAGATATCTATCTTGAAGATTTGGTCACTATGATTATTGCCATTGTCCTTAGTGTGTGTGGAAGCACACAACAGGGGAAACATAGAACTCTAAGCCATAAAAAGATCTATTTGCCCTAGAACAGAAAAATTTAGGGGCACCAAGGAGTCCTATAAAAGTTTTATCAAAGCTGCCTGGAGTTAGACCTGAATTGGTAGAAAGTTGACTTGATATGTCTAAGTTAGAAGTATGTTCACTTCTTAAAGTATTTCTATGGTTTTTACAATGGTCATAGCCTTTGCTGATAAGATTCCGACAGATAAAATAAGGTGATCTAGGATTTATTTAATAATAAGACTATGAAAACTTATAGATCTGAAGAATGCCTGAAAACAGGAGAAAGCTAGAGATCTCCTTGTGATGAGTGTTGCTTTCCTGACTCTCAAGTCCCTTACACAATAATACTTAACAACCAATGCATCTACCTTACCAGAATGAGGACCCATCACATTCTTTAAGCAGCCAACTCTGAGTCTTTCTAAGCACAGGTAGATAGTTGATATAAATCTTTCTGATTATGTAGACTTTCATCATTCTCCTGGGGAAATTCTGCAGAATGACTTGAATTAGAGGTCAGTTGGAGGCACTGAGTGGATCTGACCATCCTAAGTAGAATTTGGCTTCAGACCTGAAGTCCTGTTCCCAGTGCAATCATTTATTATGCACAATATGTCAATAAAACCTGGATTAGCTGACTAATTTCTTCCCACTGTGGTTGATTCACCTGTCTGTCCAGCCAGGAGATTGATTGTCACAAAAAGGCATTCAATAAATATTTGTTAAATAATTGAACAAGTCTGGCAAAATGATCATGGAATATATCTTCCTAGGAAGGAAACTGAAGGCTTTGAGGTTGATGTTTTCATGCCTTCTTCCAATCTAAAGTCATTTTTTTAATAGGTAAAGGGAATATGCTATCAAGAAAGAAAAATCTACAATATTATTTTTGTAGTCAATGGATGATGGTTATAGAATTCTTCTTAGAACACAAGGAAGAGCATATTTTGGAATAGACTCACTGGTCTGATTTTAATAAGTTAAGCTTTGAGAAAGATAAATAATTCTAATCAATATTTTGAAAACTGGATACTACTCAGTTTAATAAGCACAATAATATACATATTAATGAAATCATAGAAATAAGTATGTATAATTTGTATAGCCTAGTAAAAAATATGAAAATACATCAAGTGCTCAGTAATTCCAAGGAAGAAACAACAAAGGAAAGGATCAGGACACAGAATAATGAATAATTTCTACAAATATTTATACATATGCAATTGGAGAAGGAAATGGCAGCCTATTCCAGTGTTCTTGCCTGGAGAATCTCAGGGACAGGGAAGCCTGGTGGGCTGCCATCTATGGGGTCACACAGAGCCAGACACGACCACAGCGACTTAGCAGCACACATATGCAATCACATATGTACACATACAAATAGCACATATGCATATGTGCATATGTCATAGTCAACCATATCTTATATATAATGCTAAAATAACTAAAGCAATATTATTGGTATGACCAAAACTGATTTGTTTGCACTTATGAATGGGGCTTCCCTGGTGCCTCACATGGTAAAGAAAGTGCCTGCAATACAAGGGGTGCAGGTTCAATCCCTGGGTCAGGAAGATCCCCTGTAGAAGGAAATGACAACCCACTGCAGTATTCTTGCCTGGAGAATTCCATGGACAGAGGAGTCTGGTGGGCTACAGTTCATGGAGTTGCAAACAGTTGGACATGACCAAGTGACTAACACAGACAAAGGCTTATGAGTAAGTGGATGACCAAGTCTTTTTTATAAGAAACATATAACTTGCAGCATTTGACATTGAAAAAGTATGTTTATATGTAACTTTGTATATGTGTGTATGAACCCACAGACTGGCCAAAAGGAAAATGTGTCTTAAACTTTCCTATTATCAATAATAGGACTGGTCCAATGGCAGAGTCAGTGATGAAAAATGGCCCCATTGTTATATACCAAAATCCTAAATACATTTGGTGTGTCTTTACTCTCATAGTTTCTCATAAGGGTGAGAAAGCAGCGTGATAAATTCTACTGTTCTTGTATAAGAACTTTGACATAAAGTAGAAGTCAAGTCGACTTTGAGAGAAAATCATATTTTTATATTAGAATTTTAAATAGTGAGATGATTGTATAGCCAAATATGATAACCTTACAATTCCAGTTAGTAAAGTTCAAAAAGCTCAGAGAAATATATAATTACATGTTCAGGCACTCTAAATATGAATACGGTTAAAAAGAATGATGGGTTGAAAAAAGAAATTTTGACTTAGAAACTTGTTAGAATGAGTTAGTTATTTTTCGGCTGCGCTGGGCCTTTGTTGCTGTGCTGGTCTCTCCTGGTGGCAGTGAGCAGGGGCCACTGTGTGGTTGCAGAGCGCAGGCTGCTCCTTGTTGTGACTTCTTCTGCTGCAAAGCGCGAGTCCTAGGACACGAGCGCTTCAGTAGCTGTGGGTCCTGGGCTCGAGAGCACAGGCCTAGCAGCTGCAGTTCAGGCCTTAGTTGATCTGCGGCGTGGGGGATTTTCCTGGATCAGGAATCGACCCTGTGTCTCCTACACTGGCAGATGGAGCAGAAATGATTATTATCATAATCTGACAAATAAAGAAACTGAGATTTCAGGTGATTAATTAATTTGTACACTCAGTAACCAGTAATCTGTAGGTGATAGTGGTGTATCACTGAAATTGTTGAAAATCAAACTATTCTGAATTGTAGCTCTGGGAAACAAAGAAATAGAAACCAACTCAAGATGGCCTGTGTGCCTTTTAGAAGGTTGGCAGTAAATGTGGCACCAAACTCTGGATCCAATCAAATGTTTGGTACTGTCCAACCTTCCATATGGCTGGGAGGTCTGGATCTGTCACAGATGTCGCAGGCAGCTTCCCGCATCACCTGCAAGACATATGTGGCAAAAATGGGAAAGCAAGATGACTAAAAGTATGTCCCCAGCTGGGCCTGTAGCAGTGAGGCAAAGATCAGCACAGCAGCAAGCATGGGAACTGGGCAGACGTGGGGGCTGGTTCACTTTAAGGCCCTGAGTCAGCTGCTCAACAGGGAACTGAAATCGGGCCACGGCAAGAAGGCAGGGCTGGCAGAAGAAAAGCTCCAAGGACACACCGAATCGCAACTTCTAACAATGTGGCATGGCTGTGCAAACATTAGACAGGCCAAACTTAAATGCAAAAAATCAAAGACTGAGTGACTCATTTTGGGCAAATGTGTCTGGCAGCCTAGGAGGAGGAAAGGCAGGGCTGCAAGTACAATATGCTCTACAGACAGAGGAGAGAGTCCCAGCCCAAAGACACTTTCCATGTGTACAAAGTGTGGAAAATCTGAGACATGCACTGGGCTCTTCAGCCACATTCTCACCCTTGGAAAGCAATCAGCCAGCAGAAAAAAATCTCCAATTTAAATGATGGCAAAATGTATGCTTGGAATTATCTGACCAAATTAGCAACTGAGATATTCTAGGGACTTAATTTGCACATTGAGTTTTAATAGTATTATATTTGTATAGCAGATTATATAACCAAAAATGTTAATGGGAAAATGATTTTATTTGACTGGGAAATTGGCACTCTGGCTAATTGTCTGAAAAGGAGCCAATTTTAAAATTCAGATGCTGTTTGAATGAATTGGGATTGGCTGAATTAGGATTTATTGTGTAAGAGACACAGTTTTTAAAAATAGCCTAAGGAAAGAAAAGAGGGCTCAATGAACTAAGTTTGTTCATTAGTTCATCAAACTAAGTTTGTGTACTTCATCATGTTCTGGGATGAATTTCAGGATGGAACAAATAAGACCATCAGAGAGGACTATTGTGGGGGTAGGGGTGGAAGATGAATAAATGCTCTGAGATGGGTATGCAATATAAATGTGTATGTGTTCAGAGTAAATAGAAGAGTGGCTTGTCATCTGTCTGCCATTTAGCCAAATAGCAAATCTCTACTAAAATATTTGATTACCTTTTTATAAATGACTTCCAGTTTTATGTGCTTATTTTATGCAGATTAGGATTCAGTTGCCACACATATTTAGGAATGGCTATGTTTTCAGTACGGTATTTAGAGTACTTGAAACATTAAGAAGATTCACTCTGTATAATGGGCTCCAGTTTCATCCATCTCATTAGAACTGATTCAAATTAAAGTCTGCAATTAATGATGGCGATGACTCTTCTTATCATGAAATGTATTAGCTGTAGCTGACCAAAACTAAAAAGGAAACAAGACTGAGGGGGGGCAGTTAATTTTATTGGAGAAAGCATTGCTAATAATAAAACTTCTAATTGTTTTTAGAATATCCCCATTCTTAGCCAGCTGTAATGATCTTATGCTTCCTTAACCTCACCCCCTTTTCCTGAAGAATCACAGACCTTGTAAGTAACAGTCAAAATTGCCCTCTCTATTCAGGAGGGTACAAGCCCTTCTTATTACATGCTTTCAGGATATGGTAAGCACAAGATTTCCCTAGAAAGCCAGGCCTTTTCTTCTCCACCCCACCCCCTATCAGCCCTACTTCTTAAGACAACATCTTCAAGTTGCCATAGACCAACTGTGAGTGTTAAATGAATGTCTTTGACAGGAGCTAAGTCTTTTGGGCATTGAAATAAGGTTTCCTTCCTCTTCTGGCATGTGAAGATTGAGAGTGTGCTTTGACACCAGTAGCAGAGGATGTGAGCAAAGCAACTTTCCGAGCATCAAACGTGTCAGCAGAAGGAAAAATCAGCACAAGTAGAAAGCATCAAGGTAATTTTCCCACCTCTAGTATTGCATGAAGTCAGTCAGCTTATTGCCACTCTTGGCTGACGGAGCCTCCTCCTCTGTTGTTAAATGCCACATAAACTGTCTGTCAGCCTCTAGGGCTGTTCAATTCTCTTACATAGAAACACAAGAGTGGAAACAAAAGCAGCAATGTATTGAGCTCAAGTAAGATGAAAAAAAATTTCCTACTTCATTCACAAGTATATATTTTGTGGGAATTTTCCACAAATCTCATAGCCAGAATTCCTACTACGTTTATCAAATTTCTTCAAGAGATGAAAAAATCCATTTCTATGTGCAGAACTGTCTCTCCTATTTTTATTGTTTTTATTGTTGTTTTTATTTTAGATTTGGAACTGAAAAAATATGGTTATATTTCTGCATTTTTGAATGTATTAAAGATTTCATTGCTAATGCTAAAATTTCTTAAAGTTTTTAATATATGATATACCCAAATGACAGTATTCTTATCATAAGTGTAGAACTGGTGAATTATTTCCAATTGCACATCCATGAAGCCAGTACCCAGGTTAAGCAACAGAAACTTACTCATGCTAAGTTTTCCAATAGTTGCATTTTCCAAATGCTTTCATTTCAGTGGCTTTTCAAATCTTGAGAAAAGAAAATTTGTCTCTTTAGAATGGCAACACCTGTACTCAAACATCCATTTTCTCAATATATTCCCTAATAGCATCATCAAATATTTTTATTAATGTTTAATTCATTGCACATGGCAACCTGTATAACTATAGGAAAGGACATAAATTAGCATTGCAGAGTATGAACATTTGCTACATGCAAAACTGTTCTTTTTGGCAACCATTTTGCATTTTTAAAGCCACAGCACCATGCTTATCAGAACTCCAAACAGAGAAACAGCAAAGTCGGGGGAAGGTGCTAAATGATGAAGGGCTGAGGGGTTAAAATCATCGCTGGATGATTTCACCACTGTTGCCCCATGTTCATACTCTCAGCAAATGAATGAGGAGAGTTCCATGTGGGATTGCAAACTTGCTGGGAATGGCTGAGAATCCTTCTGCTCTGCTGGAGTTTGTAAGTAGTTTCTAAGAACTGATTTCTGCGCAAGTGAAATTGATTGGGTTGTTGTATTTTTCTTCTGGCAAGAACTGTTTTAATCTCTGCATATCCCTCTCCCTGTTCTCTCTGGTTGGCTTGATGATAAAACCTTCTGCAAGATCCAGACACACGTCGTCTCTTCTGTGAAGAAGAGGGGCCTGCCTTGGCCCCTCTTAGATTATGTGGCGTTGTCTTCACCAACAACTTGTACAATATCTCAGAGTCGTAGTAAACACTTGGTCCCTCCACTCATCCTTGCTCTAAGTTGTGAGCTTCTAGAGGGCACCGACTGTATCTTTCCAACTTTGTATGTTACTGTCTTGTGCTGTTTTTCTTACACTGCTGCTGCTTCAAATCTGAACACAAATGGAAACTCAGTTCCAGGCGTGAAAATCCATAGGCAGACATCTAGGTAGGTGAGACTACCACAGACCATCATCATCTAGAGTCCTCTACCATCATCAGAGTTGTTTCTTTAGATTGACCTACTTATTATTTAGCAAGCAACCCACTACCAAGCTCCAGATGAGCAACCACCCACCCATACTGTCTTGTTAAGCATCATAATGAATGGAGACAGAACTTGCTATTAAACTGTCTTCTTTAAAAAAACAATGTATTCTAGAAAAATGACTGGATCTTGTGAGGAAAGAGTAAAATAAAAGTCCATATTCTTCTTAATCATTTTTAATTAACAAACATGTCTTTTACTTCTTTTTTTTTTAAATAAAAAGCAAGCAATGAGAAAAATACAAACTACAACCATATTAAAATCATCAAAAGACAAGGTAAAGGAAGGGAGTGACTCTAGCCCATTGCTCTTCCTTGAAATGTTAGGTGGCCTCCATCATTCTCTTCTTGAGATCAGTCAGAGATGCCTTTCTCTTTTCTTCACTCTGTCTTTAAAATTTTCATTTTCCAGAGGATGGATGATCATAGTGTTTCCTCTGAAAAGTATATTACAATCTTATTGGTAAATCATATATATTCTACTGCTTAGAAATAGTATAAACTAATATGATAATTTGAATATATTCAAATAAATATAGATATATTTAGTCATGCCTTGACTTTTCAATACCAGAAGTACTATGTACAAAGCAGACTACCAGGGTTTAATTCTGACTCCCACTTAAAATGCATTTGCTCTTGGGCAAGTTATTTAACCTTTCATCTATATAATTGGGATAATAAAACACATCTCTCAGGTTGTCATGAGAATTAAATGTGTCAGTGTATGTAAAGCTCTTATAAAAATGCATGGCACATGGTAAATGTTTCATAAATGTTAGCCATTATGTAATAATAACTATCATTATATTATATATAATATGCAAGTACTGATAATAAATAATTAAAAACAAAAGGGCCATGAGATATCAAAATGAAACATTTGAGTGTTATGAATAAGAATGGATCTGCCTGTAGTTAACAGCTAGGTTTTTCAATTTCTTGAATAATGTTAAGCAAAAAAATGTTTCCTTTATTCAAGAAACATGAATAGCAGTTGTCAGTAAGAGCAGAAATCCTATATTGTTCTTTGTTATTCTCCTATCTTATAACCAGGTATGGCTAATAGCTACTCAGATATTAAGTATATGAATACTGTATTAAACAACTATTATTTCAGTGGATTATATAAAAGAATATCATTCAATGATATTTTGTGTCCATTGGTAGAATATTTTTGTATTATAATTAATGAACTTGCTGTACATTGGTAAATTTTACAATTAAGCTTTTTAACACAGTGATAATAAAGATAGCATAATCAAGATCATGTCTCTTTTAAAAAAGAAGCTAAGTAATAT
Organism: Cervus elaphus; assembly: GCF_910594005.1. Lineage (NCBI taxonomy): Eukaryota > Metazoa > Chordata > Mammalia > Artiodactyla > Cervidae > Cervus > Cervus elaphus. The sequence continues at coordinate 53,097,530 of NC_057842.1, read as the reverse complement.
ACGGTTATCAGATTATTTTGTGACTTTCAAAATAATTTTGACAGCATTAGTAGTTTGTAGTTTTTGGCCACAATATCTTGCCCATGTCTTCCCCCCTCCCCCCAAACTGCCTTTCTTTATAGTTTTCAGATACAATAATTTGCTTTCCAAATAGAGATGTGAAGACCATATATTAGAATAATTCTGGGTGATTTTATCCAGAGAATGTTTCTGGTTACAAGAAGTAGATGCTTCATTTGCACTGCACCATATGAAATGTAGTAACACCAAAATACTTTGATGAAACCTACAGACAAACCTTGTACAATGGTGAATAACATGGTAATTATATGTTGGTTTATAATGACTATCCAAGAAGCATCAGTTCCTAGTACAGAAATAATGATATTAAGCAGAGTTAATCCTCATTTCATAGTTTTAAAAACAGACACTGTGATAAAATTTTCTGAGATTAAAAGCAAATTTAAATATACTTACTTAAAATGTTTATCTTCATAGTCTTTTCTAGAAAGTGCACGCAATACCAATTTTTACCTCACATGGTTTTCATCTCATGCAAGTTTTGCGTTAAGAACATTTGAAAGCAAACAGTAATTATTATTAACCTTTGGTCAGAATCTGGAGGTAATAAGCCATGTTTAAATCTTTATAGGAGCTGAAGTAACTAAGAGACATCTTAATTAGGATACTTTCATTGCGTAGTTATGTATGTTGATTTTTAAAATATTTATTTTTCCAAAAGGGAGGAAAAAAGAGATATGTGCAAGCACACTGAAGCAATGGAACAACATGTTTACATAACTAATAATCTTTCAAATAAATTTCCTCCCAACAGGAGCCCAATCAGATATCTGAAAAGGTGAAATCAAACTGAGCCAGTTTAAGGTGTGTGTGTATGTGGTGGTGGGGGTTTGGTATCACTGCAACTGGGACTAGATCATTACTGTTGATGACAAGTGTCTATTATTTTGACTGAGAATATCATTATGTATTATATTGCTTAGATTGCTAACCTTTTAATTTAACTTATATCAGTTTCAAACCTGGGGGTTGTTATGTTTGCTTTTGGTCGCAGCTAAAACTCTCGCTGTTTTTCTGGGAACCACATCTTCCGCGCCTTTTCTGCCCTCCCTCTCCTGTCTCCCTTTTCCTTGAAGTGTTTCTTTTGTTTGTCTCCATTACACCAGCACGCAGGAACACACTGTTTCTGCACAGTGGGAGTTGGCAATCTCCAAAGAGGCTTTCCAGCATTGCTTTTTAGACTGAAATCATTACAATCTTCAATAGCTACTTGGATTAAAAAAAAGAAAGAAAGAAAGAAAGAAACTAGCACATTATTATTCTCAAAACCGTCTCAATGTATAAAGAGGCTATTTGCTTGGTCTTCCCACATCTTCCCCTTCTCTCCCTCCTCTGGCAACCCCTGCTCACCCCGCCCCTTGTCTCTCGATATGTTTCCTTCACACTCAAGTTTAGTTTGCAAGGACCTGATTCACTAATTCTATTCAAACTGAGTATACAAATGCATTTTTTTTTCCTGTTGTTTCTGAATATTTTTGCACTGCTTATGGGAATGATGCAGTCAGATATATCGTACATTTACTGATACTTAAATTATTACCTTGAAGAAGGTGAAATATACTAGCACTGTCCCAAGATAGTGTTTTCAAACCCAAGAGCTATTCACATGAATTAATAGGAAAGTTACTTTAGCAATAATCCTGCGAGTAATTTTTAACTACGTGGGAATTCTAGTTTATCCATGTGTCAAGAACTCCATTTTGACTCCAGATCCTGAGCGTCTGAACATCTCCTTTTAACCAGTAGTGACGTTTGTTTATGTAGATGCCCACGAGTGACCCTAAGTCCACAGTGGAAACTCAGGGCTCTAGGACTGTTTGCAACATCTTCACCCTGTGAAAGGGATTAGCATATGTGAACACTAGTATTTCCAACAGAGGCTTGTATAGGGTCGTCACAGGATTTATTTGTTCTTTTCGGTGAGCATAACTATAAATAATGAAAGGGAACGGCCTGAATAAAAGGGAGACTAATTTATACGCTTTATCAAAGCAGCATCACCAGTTTATATCCTGCACCCCATCCAGATGAATGGATATTCAAATAAAATCAAAAGAATATAATGTGTTTCATTGTTAGGTAAATGGAAAAACACACTAAAAAAGAAAATATAACAAACCTGTAGTAATTTGTTATGTATGTTTTTTATTCTGATGTATTTTAAAATGAGTGCTCAACTAAATGAATTAGGGTGCATGTGTTCTTTTTAAAGCTACAGTGCTCCCAGAGTTCCCCAGAGGATGATGTCAGTCACTAACGCCCCTCCCTCCTTCTACCTCTGGTCATTGGACATCAAATATAGCGACCAGTAGAGAGTTAGTGATTTTTTTTTTTTTTTGCTCATGCTGTTTCTTACCTGTAGTATACTCTGATCTTCACATTCCATTAGAAATAATTGATGGAAATAATGAGCACAGAAGTCAAAATATTTCTGTTATTATGAGGTAATAACAAATAATTTTGTTAGATTTTAATTTTACCTCTCAGAGTTTTTATTCAAGAGGAACAAATGCAAGTTTACTTAAAATCGGATTCTTAGAATACAATTCACCAATATTTTTTGTTTCAAATTCTGTTTATAATTCAAGATCTAGATTGAATAGCATTTTTTCATAAAGCTTTTTTGAGTTATCTTGGACAGACATCTGCCTTCTTTGAAACTCTATGACCCAGTTATTGTACATTTCTCACGGCACATGTTAAGCTGCTTCTTGCATCATAAATATTTGTGTACTGTTTCCTCTCTCCTATTGTTTCTAAATTCCTTAAGGAATAATATGACATTTTCTTTTTCATTTCAAGCTCCTCTAAACTCCTCACTCAGTACTTTGCACATGGATACTTTGGAACATGTGACTAAAATAGAAAATGACTGTGGTTTAGAGTCTCTGCTGTGTGTCACTTAGCTTCCTATGTCTGCACATCCATTAGAAAAATAGCAGTTGTGGCATTTGGCCTAAAAGATTGATATAGGAATAAATCAGCATTTTTTTCAGATACAGAAAAGAAACACATATTTAATATCTGAACACATTTTTAATATGAAAATGTTATAGGTGAAATTTTCTTATTGAAAAAATAGTCATGAGAAATTTAGTCATAGCTTGTCTTTCTCATGTTCTGCCAACAGGACTATAATGTTAAATAGAGTGAATAGTTCAACTTCAGTATCATATCTGCAAATTATAGCTCTCCAAAATGCACCAATTGCTCAAAAGGTTATGAATGATGTCATTTGCACCCATATAGGGAAAGGCTCTTGCCTGACTTTTTAGATCTATTTACAGAGATCCAAAATGTTCTGCCTATTTGTTTATCTAAAATATGTTCCTTCATGAATGCCAGAAAGGAATTGCTACTGTAATCCCAGGTATCAATTTGCTTCCTGTAGGATATTGCCTTATGATCCCTGCTCAGTCTCCTTTTATTTTTTTATAATCCCAAACCCTAGAGGCATCATTTCATCCTAAGTCAGTGATTTAGAGGCTCTCATACTTTAATTTATAAATGTGTATGCCATAAAAAGTTACACAGCCCAGGATATAATGAAAACTGGTCACAAAATTTTCCTTCAAAACTCACAAGCATGTTCTAGTAAATATAGCTTTTACCCAGCCATTTATTTTCTTGGTACTGGAGTAGCTGCCTGCATATGTCTGCTCTAGGTTCAGATCCATGTTAGCATATAGGGATCTGGTTTTTGTGAGTCATGCAACACTTTCAGCATATCATTTAATAGGTTATTAATTTTCTCAGTTACTCTTTCTGGGCAAATCCAGGCCAAATGTAAGACCTGAAAGGGTTGCCTTTGGGCTGGACATACAAAAATATGTGCCACTAGGTAATGATGGAGGACCAATCATTAGACTATGAGGGCCAATGCAGTGAACTAACCTTAATTAAGAGTCCAGAACCTCAGCAGCTACTTTACAAATATTATTTCACTTCCATACCCAAGCAACTTCATGTAGTAACTAGTAAGAGTCAAATCAAAAGTTGAGCACTGGTCTGCCAGATTTCTTTGCCTGGTTGGAAGAGTTATTCCTGAAGTCATTTTTGGCCAGCTGCTTCCAGGAAATGGAGAAAGGATTTTGACTATTTAGAGTTAAGAGACTTACTCTGCAGATACAACTTCATTTGCAAATGAACAATTGGAGAATGCCCAAGTAATAAAAGCAGGGCTTTTCACAGAGAGAGGGGAAGAAGGAGGAAAGAAGGGAAGAAAAGAAGGAAAGAGGAAGAAAGTAGCACAGAAAAGAGCAAAAGAAAAGGATAAAAGGAGGATGGGGGAAGGGGAAGGAAAAGTAAAGAATTCCAACAAATTCTTTAAAATGCACTTTTTTTTTTGGTTGAGATAGGTTAAATAAGACCTACTGTTTTTGATTTAAATACATTAGTTTCAATTGAAGCACTCACGCTGACATAATAAAAGTGTTTTAAGGTAATGAATCATTATTTTAAAGGTCACCAATTAAACTCTTTCCCCTGAATAATTTTCCACCTGCCATTCTGCAGGTGGACAGCCCCACATGTACAGCTTTATCCACTTGGGCTGTCGTCTCCAATGGTGCCAAGCATTTAGGTAGAGACAAACATACTTTCAGGACCCTCTATCTGTGGCTAAATGTTGTCACTCAGAGATATTTAGATATGTCTGCATTAGAAATATCAATAGCTTTCTTTTTCCCAGTTTTCATGCGATTCTAGGATATGTCCTAGAGAAACCGGCAGCAGATGAAAGTAACCTGTTTTCTATACTATGTTGGGGACTTAATTTTGCATTTTATTCACATACATGCTTTTAGGGTAATATTTGTCTTATACTATTTATTGTAGTTCAGGTTCTTCTTCTCTTATGCTGATAAGCAGGGCCCAGAGATGAGCCTGGCATGGCTTTTTGGGCAGAAGCGTAGAGACACCTAGGTCAAGCTGGAACATAGCTGTGGGCCTCAGCAAGGAGAACCTAGCTGGTGAGGCTGAAGAGAACAGGTCTTCAAGGGGAACTGCAACCAAAAAGCTAATCTGGGATGAAATTAGGGACAGATCTAAGTTCTGTGGCATCAGAAGCCTACATAAATGTATGGGTGGTCATCTTTGAAAAAAAAATACAATTACTTTTTTTTTTGGCCATGCCATGCAGAATGTAAGATCTCACCCAGGGATCAAATCCATACCCCCTGCATTGGAAGTGTGGATTTTCAACCACAGGACTTCCAAGGAAGTCCCCCAAATTCTTACTTTTCAATGTAAATGAAAATTGCTAGTTTCCCATTCAGGGTCATGAGAGTGTGGGTGCGAAGTCGCTTCAGTCGTGTCCATTTGTTTGTGACCTTATGGACTGTAGCCCTGCAGGCTCCTCTGTCCATGGGGATTCTCCAGGCAAGAATACTGGAGTGAGTTGCCGTTCCCTCCTCCAGGGGGATCTTCCCAATCCAGAGATCACGGAAATGGCCTGTGCAAATGAGGGACGTTGAAACTTAAGCCTCCTATAAAATTGCCTCTGAAGCAGAGACGATCTCTAGAGATTAGACATAGGATGGACTTAGCTATAAACCAAAGGACTTGAGACCAGGGGGCAGAAGTAGAAGATTCAAAGCAGAGCCTGGGGAAGCAGATAGTGGAAAGTTAAAATGTCCAGTTAGAGAAGGCAATAGCAATCACTATTTAGAGTTTCATCCATGGTCTTCTGGCAATAGGGGGAGATGGCAGGTGTTTAAGATGTCTTTCTGGGCTGCACAATAGGCATGGCTATGCCCCAATGTCTTAGGATTAACCACCACAAGAAAATCATGCTTTGAATACGTATTTTATGGCTGATCTTTATTACTCAGAATATGTCTGAAGTCTGAGGTTTGGACAAAAGCAAAAAATAAAGTTTTGTTATTGCCCCACAGGAGCTTGAAGTATGTAGCAACATTGAGGGAGAAAAATTACTGGTAGTTTTCTAACAGCTTGTACCTTACCTAATATTAACCCACTGGGCATATTGGAGCTGTAAGGAATCTGGATGCAATAGTAAGCTTTGGTTGAAAAAATTGCACCGATCAATAGCTTGCATTACTGTAAAAATCCTTCTGGGCTTAAAATTTTATTTTCTTGTATTATGATAGAAACCCTGAAGAGCAAGAATGAGGGCTAATCAAAGAAATAGTAGAAAACAGCATATGTGCCCCAATACATGATGGTCTCCATCAAGGACATTATGGGTTCTACACTGAAAGCTATACAGTAGTGGATTTTTTTTTTTTTTTTTTGTCTTACATCTCTACAGTGCTGTTTCAGGGTGCTTTCTAAAAGATTTTTCTACTAACCAAGTAAGTTCAGTGACATAGCTTAAAATAGAAAAATAATGTTTTGTATAGTTTTTGTGTGTGTATGAGTCTGTGTGGGTACCCATATGTATAGTTATATTATGTGTTTCTCTATTAACATTCCACTAAAAATATTTGGAAATTAATCATCTGGTTTTTCTCTTGGAATATAACTGTTTCATTATGTATTCTTTATGTCAGTGGCTGGTGTTGCATATGTATCTACTAAAGTTATTTTTATCCTAAAACATAGATATCACTGGGTAAGCATAATACATACAGAAGCTAGTTAAATAGAGCCATACTATCTGCTTTTTTAAAGAATAGGTATGTGAGATACATAAACATGGCATTAATGCTATAAATTTAGAATACTGTTATTTTGAACAGTTCATACTTATTTGCTTCTTTTTTATTGTCTTCTCCTTGGGAGAAAATAGTTGGTCCAAGTTGACTGGGGTCTTAAAGAATGAGAAGATTAAGGAAGTGAAATCAGGTTATGAGGCAAGATAATCAAGGCATGAAGCATCATTCATGAAGGGGAGGGGAAGGGGTCCAGGTGATGTGAGGCCAGAATCCAGTATGAACAGGAGACCCACAGCTTCAAGCATCCACAGCATGAGCAGATCCTCCTGGGAGAGAGGGCTCTTCAGAAAGTCTCCTCTTCCTGATTTTGAATAGCAGGCAGCGCCTCCATTTTTTCCTTCTTAGTTCTTTTACGGCAGTGTGGGACTTAGAGCCATCATGCTAAAATGTAATCCCAAATCCCAGCTATTTCATTTCCCTTTAAATCTCTTCACTGGCTCCTTTTGATCTGTGGCACATGTTGAGTTTTTTTGAAGTAGCCTGACCAGTTTTGAAATGGAGACCATATGGTCTCGTGCCCCAGGTCCCACTAGGATACCTCATGCCTTACCCCTAATCATACTTCAGTGGGCGTAGTTCCCAGCCTACTCTCCACACCTGTCCTGGCGCTGTTCTCTGCACCTTGATGCTTTCCTCACCTATCTTTTTCTGGCCAAATAAAAGCTCATCTTGTAAAAATTCAGCTAGAATATCACCTACTATGGGAAACTTTTTCTGAAAACCTCTAGTTGGAACACCATACCTAAATCATTATATTCTCATGTCACTTGAAATGGCTTAAAATTCGATTAGATTCTACGTTTATTTTTACAATCTAAAAAATATACAGTTTTTATTAGAGATAGCATGAGATTCCATGAGATTATCAGCAACGAGAGGCAAGAAACTACACTAATATTCCCTGAATTATTCTGACCAGTTCTACCACTTGTGTACCAATAGTCTTAACTGGGAATGTGGCTGACAAATAAATCATGGAGTAAGCTGAACTTCCTGCAAAGTCTTACCTGCAAACATTCAGGAATATTATCAATATCATAATAGAAATCATAAATTTTCTATAATATGCTTTTATTTATATCCATAAAGATGCTTGTATTTGTTTGAGCTTTTTCTGGGCCAAGCAACTGTTCTTACATATGAGATGAGATTAAAGGTGAAGCCACCTGGCAGAGTATACCACATATTCAGTTTTCCTAATAAATGTTTGTTGTATGGGAGAATAAATGGATGGATTAAAACAACTTTAAAGAATATTTCAAACATATCTAAATAGAACTGGATGCATTATTTTGAGCACAATTTACTTAATAATATATCCCACCAATCCTCAGCTATGACATAGATTCGTGTTCCAGTGTGAAAGTTTGATAATATCTTGTTGTAGAAAGACCTCCTTAACATAAAAGAGCTAATAAGATTTCTCATATTTTGGGAAGTGGTTTGAAGTATAAAAAACAGAGGCTGGCTTGATGAAAAAGAGGGTAAAATAATGTGTATCCCAGTATATAACAATTGTATCAAGCCATCAGTTCAGATCTCTGGGAACTTCTCCACTATTGATTTTTTTTTTATTAATAAGTTTGAATCTGCTTTACATCAGATTCTGCACCTAAATCTAAGTTATTTGAGAGAAGTTTTATCACTTTAGAGATCAATAGTAAAACAGAGTGAAATAGCCAAATTCTTAAGAATAGGAAGTCGGCGAACACCAAGCAGCCTATTTCCCATCAGTTCAGTGCAATCCAGTTCAGTCACTCAGTTGTGTCTGACTCTTGGTGACCCCACGGACTGCAGCGTGCCAGGCTTCCCTGTCCATCACCAACCCCCAGAACTTGCTCAAACTCCTGTCTATCAAGTTGGTGATACCGTCCAACCATCTCATCCTCTTTCGTCCCCGTCTCCTCCTGCCTTCAATCTTTCCCAGCATCAGGGGCTTTTCCAACGAGTCAGTTCTTCCCATCAGGTGGCCAAAGTATTGGTTTCAGCTTCAACATCAATCCTTCCAATGAATATTAAGGACTGATTTCCTTTAGGGTGGACTGGTTGGATCTCCTTGCAGTTCAAGGGACTCTCAAGAGTCTTCTCCCATAACATGATCTAGAAGTGAAGATGCTATCTGCAAAACATCCTTCTGGAATGAATCAGAGGACACATGGCTATAGACTAAATGAAAGTTTCATTTTATTGGGTAATTGAATTTTAACTAATTTTTGCTACCTCATCTGAGAGTTAAATCAAAAGTCTGCTATTGGAGCCAGAATTTAAGAATAAGTAAGTGAATATTTTAAACTCTAGTTTAAATCTGTTAAAATAAGAACCACAAGAAGCTGAGGATGGAGGAGACCATGGTATTTTAGTTGAATTCTGGTGCAATATGAGGTCTGTTCAGTGAGAGTCAGCACACTTCTATTACATGTGGACTTACTGACCCCGATATACTCATGGTGCCACTCAATATGCCAGTGACTTTGGAACACTCAGCAGTGGCCACAGGACTGGAATAAGAGTTTTCATTCCAATCAAGAAGAAGGGCAATGCCAAAGGATGTTCAAACTACCACACAGTTACACTCATCTCACACACTAGCAAAGTAATGCTCAAAATTCTCCAAGCCAGGCTTCAATAGTTATGGAAACTGTGAAATTCCAGATGTTCAAGCTGGATTTAGAAAAGGAAGAGGAACCAGAGATCAAATTGCCTACATCTGTTGGATCATAGAAAAAGCAAGAGAGTTCCAGAAAAACATTTATTTCTGCTTTATTGACTGTGCCAAAGCCCTTGACTCTGTGGATCACAACAAACTTTGGAAAACTCTTAAAGAGATGGAAATACCAGATCACCTTACCTGCCTCCTAAGAAATCTGTATGAAGGTAAGAAGCAACATTTAGAACTGGACATGGAACAATTTTCTTGAACTCAAAAATCACTGCAAATGGTGACTGCAGCCATGAAATTATATATATGTAAAACATCACCAGATCTCTATCCTTAAATATCTTATAAATTCAAAGGTGACATAAGCAACTGTGAACTTTCATTGAAGAAACAGAAGAAGTGGTGAATTCAATAAATGCTTAATTTTCTGGTCACATTCCTACTGGAATTCTTAAATGCTGACAGTCAGTTCGGTTTTGTTGCTCAGTCGTGTCCAATTCTTTGTGGCCCCATGGACTGCAGCACGCCAGGCCTCCCTGTCCATCACCGACTCCCAGAGCTTGTCCATCAAGTTGGTGGTGCCATCCAACCATCTCATCCTCTCTTGTCCCCTTCTCCTCCTGCCTTTAATCTTTCCCAGCATTAGGGTCTTTTCCAATGAGTCGGTTCTTCGCATCAGGTGGCCAAAGTATTGGAGTTTCAGCTTCAGCATCAGTCCTTCCAATGAAAATTCAGGACTGATTTCCTTTAGGATGGACTGGTTGGATCTCCTTGTAGTCTAAGGGATTTTTAAGAGTCTTCTCCAACACCATAGTTCAAAAGCATCAATTCTTTGGTGCTCAGTCTTCTTTATGGTCCAGCTCTCACAATCATACATAACTACTGGAAAAACCATAGCTTTGATTAGACAGAACTTTGTTGGTAAAGTAATATCTCTGCTTTTTAATATGCTGTCTATGTTTTTCATAGCTTTTCTTCAAGGAACAGACATCTTTTAATTTCATGGCTGTAGTCACCATCTGCTGTGATATTTGGAGGTCAAGAATATAAAATCTGTCATTGTTTCCACTGGTTCCATTCCACTTCTATTTTCCATGAAGTGATGGGACCAGGTGCCATGATCTTAGTTTTTTGAATGCTGAGAATTAAGCCAGCTTTTACACTCTCCTCTTTCACTTTCACCAAGAGGCTCTTTAGTGCTTCTTCACTTTCTGCTATAAGGGTAGTGTCATCTGCATATCTGAGGTTATTGATATTTCTCCCTGCAATCTTGATTCCAGCTTGTGCTACATACAGCCTGGCATTTTGCATGATGTACTGCATTTTGTATGCATTTTGCATACATTTAAATAAGCAAGGTGACAATAAACAGTCTTGTCATACTCCTTTCCCAATTTGGAACCAGTCCATCGTTCCATGTCTGGTTCTAACTATTGCTTCTTGACCTTCATACAGATTTCTCAGGAGGCAGGTAAGGTGGTCTGTTAACTGAATGATGGTTTAAAATTCATCAAATTCCCCTTCTTGGTTGAGAGCTTAGAATACTCATTTGGCTTATAGCTCTTATAAAGAAAAAAAAAACTATTCCAATCTTTCTTTTCTTAGAAATTAAAGTAATTGAGGATATTCTGATGCCTGTCATTATCCTAGGGATGTAACTTTGTTGTACTCTACCATATATACAATTGGGTTCACATGTATACAATTGTAAAAATAGGTTGAAATTTCCCAGTGGTTTGCCTTCAATACATCTATACCATTGTATTGATCTTATTTTGAATTCTTACTTTTTCTTAGACCATAGTATGCCTTAAAATTCCATTTCATTTGCTTGGTTGAATTTTGATTCAATTAACTGATTTATTGGTAGGGTGGTGAAGAAAAGATGCTTTGGGATTAGAGCAGTCTGTTTTTGAGTTCAAGCTCAGCCATTTACTGGCAGAGTAGCCACTAAACCCTCAATGAGCCTCACATTTTACATCTATAACATATAGTTACTAATAGTACCTATCTTGTTTGGCTTTTGTGATGATTAAATATTCAAATATGACTAAAGCCTTTTGAACTGTGCTGACACATACTAAGGTAAATGCTAAATATTATAATTCTGTATTCCTAATTAAGTGGATTTATGGATTTCATTACTCATTTGCAGTAAATGAAGCTTGTAAAAGAAATGTGTGACTTAAGAAGATTTTTGCAAATAAAGCACAAATATAATAAGAATAAAGAAAACAGAAATAGCGTGTGAAAAAAGGTACAGGCAGAGTTCACTTTGTATTATTTTTAACCCATAATGCAATGTGAGACCAATGATGACCTATCAGGTCTAACAAAAATTGGCTAAAGAAATTGGACATCATTAAGAACTGTATTTGATATTCAAATTACATTCACTTTCACAAGATTGAACTTCACTTTAACTTTATTCTGGGCCTTGAGATCTTAGGTAATGATAGTATGATGCCATCACAATTAACACATTTAAAAAGTAACCATCCAGATTGTAAAGACAAAACTCTACAACTTGCTCAGCTATTTTGTAGTACTGCTATACTCAATATCGTGTTTAGTATTTTCACCGAATGCCATGTACATTTTTTGCTGCAGCATTTTTGTTGCACAAGTAATTGGCCATCAGGCAATTTTGTTATAAAAGATAAAATAACAAAGAAGAAATGAAAAGGAAATAGGAAAAATGAATAACAAAATTGATATCTGCAAAATACAAAATATTTGGTTACATTTAAAATGTGTGTGGTATCATGACATACTGCACAAACAACTGACTTTCTTTTGTAGATTGTACTTAAGTACTTGTGTTCATTCATAGTAGTATACTTTTATTTTTCTGTCATTGACTTGTATCCCCACTCAACATGATGCTTTTTGTTTTTTCACTTAAACTGCTTCCTTCACTGATAGAGGTATGTTTCCAAATACTAGGATGTGTATTTGTACCTGAGCTTTCTATTGTACTCTGAAAGTTGCTTCACTGTTGTTTGTTCTTGGCATATTGTCACATACGTTCAGTTCAGTTCAGTTCAGTCGCTCAGTCGTGTCCGACTCTTTGCGACCCCATGAATCTCAGCACTCCAGGCCTCCCTGTCCATCACCAACTCCCGGAGTTTACTCAAACTCATGCCCATCGAGTCGGTGATGCCATCCAACCATCTCATCCTCTGTAGTCCCCTTCTGCTCCTGTCCCCAATCCCTCCCAGCATCAGGGTCTTTTCCAATGAGTCAATTCTTCACATGAGATGGCCAAAGTACAGGAATTTCAGCTTCAGCATCAGTCCTTTCAAGGAACAACCAGGACTGATCACCTTTAGGATGGACTGGTTGGATCTCCTTGCAGTCCAAGGGACTCTCAAGAGTCTTCTCCAACACCACAGTTCAAAAGTATCAATTTTTCAGCACTCAGCTTTCTTCACAGTCCAATTCTCACATCCATACATGACCACTGGAAAAACCATAGCCTTTGTTGGCAAAGTAATGTCTCTACTTTTTAATATGCTATCTAGGTTGGTCATAACTTTCCTTCCAAGGAGAAAGCGTCTTTTAATTTCATGGCTGCAGTCACCATCTGCAGTGATTTTGGAGCCCCAAAAAATAAAGTCTGACACTGCTTCCACTGTCTCCCCATCTATTTCCCGTGAGGTGATGGGACCAGATGCCATGATCTTAGTTTTCTGAATGTTAAGCCTTAAGCCAACTTTTTCACTCTCCTCTTTCACTTTCATCAAGAGGCTTTTTAGTTCCTCTTCACTCTCTGCCACAAGGGTGATGTCATCTGCATATCTGAGGTTATTGATATTTCCCCCAGCAATCTTGATTCCAGCTTGTGCTTCTTCCAGCCCAGCGTGTCTCATGATATACTCTGCATATAAGTTAAATAAGCAGGGTGACAATATACAGCCTTGACATACTCCTTTTCTTATTTGGAACCAGCCTGTTGTTCCATGTCCAGTTCTAACTATTGCTTCCTGACCTGCATACAGGTTTCTCAAGAGGCAGGTCAGATGGTCTGGTATTCCCATCTCTTTCAGAATTTTCCACAGTTTATTGTGATCCACACAGTCGAAGGCTTTCGCATAGTCAATACAGCAGAAATAGATGTTTTTCTGGAACTCTCTTGCTTTTTCAATGATCCAGCGGATATTGGCAATTTGATCTCTGGTTCCTCTGTCTTTTCTAAAACCAGCTTGAACATCTGAAAGTTCATGGTTCACGTATTGCTGAAGCCTGTCTTGGAGAATTTTGAGCATTACTTTACTAGCGTGTGAGATGAGTGCAATTGTGTGGTAGTTTGAGCATTCTTTGGCATTGCCTTTCTTAGGGATTGGAATGAAAACTGACTCTTTCCAGTCCTGTGGCCACTGCTGCGTTTTCCAAATTTGCTGGCATATTGAGTGCAGCACTTTCACAGCATCATCTTTCAGGATTTGAAATAGCTCAACTGGAATTCCATCACACCCACTAGCTTTGTTTGTAGTGATGCTTTCCAAGGCCCACTTGACTTCACATTCCATGATGTCTGGCTCTAGATGAGTTATCACACCATTGAGATTATCTGGGTCCTGAAGATCTTTTTTGTCCAGTTCTGTGTATTCTTGCTACGTTTTCTTAATATCCTCTGCTTCTTTTAGGTCCATACCATTTCTGTCCTGTATTGAACCCATCTTTGCCAGAAATTTTCGCTTGATATCTCTAATTTTCTTGAAGAGATCTCTAGTATTTCCCATTCTGTTGTTTTCCTCTATTTCTTTGCATTGATCGCTGAGGAAGGCTTTCTTATCTCTCCTGGATATTCTTTCGAACTCTGTGTTCAAATGGGAATATCTTTCCTTTTCTCCTTTGCTTTTTGCTTCTCTTCTTTTCACAGCTATTTGTAAGGCCTACTCAGAGAACCATTTTGCCTTTTGCATTTCTTTTCCATGGGGATGGTCTTGATCCCTATCTCCTGTACAGTGTCACGAACCTCCGTCCATAGTTCATCAGGCTCTCTGTTGATCAGATCTAGTCCCTTAAATCTATTTCTCACTTCCATTGTATAGTCATAAGGGATTTGATTTAGGTCATACCTGAATGGTCTAGTGGTTTTCCCTACTTTCTTCAATTTAAGCCTGAATTGGGCAATGAGGAGTTCATGACCTGAGCCACAGTCAGCTCCTGGTCTTGTTTTTGCTGACTGTATAGAGCTTCTCCATCTTTGTCTGCAAAGAATATAATCATTCTGATTTCATTGTTGACCATCTGGTGATGTCCATGTGTAGAGTCTTCTCTTGTGTTGTTGGAAGAGGGTGTGCTATGACCAGTGCGTTCTCTTGGCAAAACTCTATTAGCCTTTGCCCTGCTTCATTCCGTACTCCAAGGCCAAATTTGCCTGTCACCACAGGTGTCTCTTGACTTCCTACTTTTGCATTCCAGTCCCCTATAATGAAAAGGACATCTTTTTTGGGTGTTAGTTCTAAAAGTTTTTGTAGATCTTCATAGAACCATTCAACTTCAGCTTCTTCAGCTTTACTGGTTGGGGCATAGGCTTGGATTACCGTGATATTGAATGGTTTGCCTTGGAAACGAACAGAGATCATTCTGTTGTTTCTGAGATTGCATCCAAGTACTGCATTTTGGACTCTTTTGTTGACCGTGATGGCTACTTCATTTCTTCTAAGGGATTCCTGCCCACAGTAGTAGATATAATGGTTATCTGAGTTAAATTCACCCATTCCAGTCCATTTTAGTTCTCTGATTCCTATGTTCCAAATTTCTATGGGAAACATAGGTTCAACTTGTTGCCTTTGAATATCTTGGCTTCTTTCTCTTCCAGTGTAGTATGTTTGAAAATAAGAAACCAGTTCTTCAGGAAAATTTTCAGCTCCATAAAGTCATCAATATTGTCTCTAACTGAAAGAAGCATACGGCATGTTAACGCATGAAACCAAATTGTCAAACCAAAGTGTCAACTAGTTATTTTTTGTCATGGCAAAATGGACTTGCCACATTAGTTATGTGGCAAAAATATCTTTGGCAAAAATGCTTGTGTCAAAGATGCCTACAGCAAATACACTTACAGTGAATAGTACCTGTGAAAGTGTTTTGGTCGCTCAGTTATGTCGACTATTTGCAACCCCATGGTCTGTCCACAGAATTCTCCAGGCAAGAATACTGGAGTGGGTTGCTGTTCCCTTCTCCAGGGGAATCTTCCTGACCTGTAGAGTACCTTATTCTTTCTGAACTTAATAATGAGTGTTTAGAACCTCTTTTTGTTTTGTTTTATATTGTTTTTGATATCTACCTGCTGAATATACTACCCTTTCTCTTGCCATCTCAGAAAGCTGAGTACTCTCTTTTTCAGCTTCCCTTGTAGCAGAAAGGGACCATGTGTTGTTGTTACAGCCAATGAGGCCTGAGGAAAAGTCTGCTGGGGCATCTGGTGATATTCTCTTCCTGACATAAGCATGGCTGGTACTGTTCCTTCACTCGTCCTCTTATCTTTGAATACAGTCTTATTTAGGAGTGGCAGTAGAGCTAAGAGTGAAAAAGCGCAAACATGAAAAAAAAAAAACAACAACAGTCCAATGATATCAGTGCAGAAAGATGGAACAGTTTGGTCCCTGCTGGCACTGTGAGCATCTGCCCTAACAATGGACGAACATCTGCCTCTAGACATCTCTACGACCTACCTGACTGTTATGCAGGCCAATGTTTATTCAGTTCAGTCACTCAGTCGTGTCCGACTCTTTGAGACCTCATGAACCACAGCACGCCAGGTCTGCCTGTCCATCACCAATTGCTGGAGTCCACCCAAACCCACGTCCATTGAGTCGGTGATGTCATTCAGCCATCTCATCCTCTGTCGTCCCCTTCTCCTCCTGCCCTCAAACTTTTCTAACATCAGGGTCTTTTCAAATGAGTCAGCTCTTTGTATCAGGTGGCCAAAGTATTGGAGTTTCAGCTTCAGCATCAGTTCTTCCAATGAACATTCAGGACTGATTTCCTTTAGGATGGACTGGTTGGATCTCCTTGCAGTCCAAGGGACTCTCAAGAGCCTTCTCCAACACCACAGTTCAAAAGCATCAATTCTTTGGCACTCAGCTTTCTTTATAGTCCAATTCTCACATCCATACATGACCCCTAGAAAAATCATAGCCTTGACTAGATGGACCTTTGTTGGCAAAGTAATGTCTCTGCTTTTCCATATGCTGTCTAGGTTGGTCATAACTTTCCTTCCAAGGAGTAAGCGTCTTTTAATTTCATGGCTGCAGTCACCATCTGCAGTGATTTTGGAGCCCCCAAAAATAAAGTCAGGCACTGTTTCCACAATGTTTATTAGGTGTTCCTTTTAATTTGTGTGGATTTTGTAAGGCAAGTTCAATCATTTTAACCATTCCATTTATTATTTATGCCATACTCTGTTTACCAAAATATTTGAAATGATTTGTTATTGTAAAAGGCTTCCTGGGGGTGGGGGCTCAGTGGTAAAGAATCCCCCTGCAATGTAGGAGATTCAGGAGAGTCAGGTTCATTCCCTGAGTCAGGAAGTTCCCCTGGAAAAGGAAATGGTAATCCACTCCAGTATTCTTGCCTGGAAAAGTCCCATGGACAGAGTAACCTGGTGGACTACAGTCCATAGGATTGAAAACAGTTGGTCAAGACTGAATGACTAAGCACGTACACATAATTGTAAAATACAAAAAATAAGAACAAGATAGATAACATCAATTGTCTAAAACTTAATATCGACAAAGATAAGCTCTAGTAGTTTCTCAGGGGAAGCATAGTTATTTTTGAGCACTGATTTCTTTTTTTTTTTTTTTCTTTTTTTTTTATTTTATTTTTTTATTATTTTTTTTTCCAGTGGGTTTTGTCATACATTGATATGAATCAGCCATGGATTTACATGTATTCCCAATCCCGATCCCCCCTCCCACCTCCCTCTCCACCCGATTCCTCTGGGTCTTCCCAGTGTACCAGGCCGGAGCACTTGTCTCATGCATCCCACCTGGGCTGGCGATCTGTTTCACCATAGATAGTATACATGCTGTTCTTTTGAAATATCCCACCCTCACATTCTCCCACAAAGTTCAAAAGTCTGTTCTGTATTTCTGTGTCTCTTTTTCTGTTTTGCATATAGGGTTATCGTTATCACCTTTCTAAATTCCATATATATGTGTTAGTATGCTGTAATGTTCTTTATCTTTCTGGCTTACTTCACTCTGTATAATGGGCTCCAGCTTCATCCATCTCATTAGGACTGGTTCAAATGAATTCTTTTTAATGGCTGAGTAATATTCCATGGTGTATATGTACCACAGCTTCCTTATCCATTCATCTGCTGATGGGCATCTAGGTTGCTTCCATGTCCTGGCTATTATAAACAGCACTGCGATGAACATTGGGGTGCACGTGTCTCTTTCAGATCTGGTTTCCTCAGTGTGTATGCCCAGAAGTGGGATTGCTGGGTCATATGGCAGTTCTATTTCCAGTTTTTTAAGAAATCTCCACACTGTTTTCCATAGCGGCTGTACTAGTTTGCATTCCCACCAACAGTGTAAGAGGGTTCCCTTTTCTCCACACCCTCTCCAGCATTTATTGCTTGTAGACTTTTGGATAGAAGCCATCCTGACTGGCGTGTAATGGTACCTCATTGTGGTTTTGATTTGCATTTCTCTAATAATGAGTGATGTGGAGCATCTTTTCATGTGTTTGTTAGCCATCTGTATGTCTTCTTTGGAGAAATGTCTGTTTAGTTCTTTGGCCCATTTTTTGATTGGGTCATTTATTTTTCTGGAATTGAACTGCAGGAGTTGCTTGTATATTTTTGAGATTAATCCTTTGTCTGTTGCTTCATTTGCTATTATTTTCTCCCAATCTGAGGGCTGTCTTTTCACCTTGCTTATAGTTTCCTTTGTAGTGCAAAAGCTTTTAAGTTTCATTAGGTCCCATTTGTTTATTTTTGCTTTTATTTCCAATATTCTGGGAGGTGGGTCATAGAGGATCCTGCTGTGATTCATGTCGGAGAGGGTTTTGCCTATGTTCTCCTCTAGGAGTTTTATAGTTTCTGGTCTTACATTTAGATCTTTAATCCATTTTGAGTTTATTTTTGTGTATGGTGTTAGAAAGTGTTCTAGTTTCATTCTTTTACAAGTGGTTGACCAGTTTTCCCAGCACCACTTGTTAAAGAGGTTGTCTTTTTTCCATTGTATATCCTTGCCTCCTTTGTCAAAGATAAGGTGTCCATAGGTTCGTGGATTTATCTCTGGGCTTTCTATTCTGTTCCATTGATCTATATTTCTGTCTTTGTGCCAGTACCATACTGTCTTGATGACTGTGGCTTTGTAGTAGAGTCTGAAGTCAGGCAGGTTGATTCCTCCAGTTCCATTCTTCTTTCTCAAGATTATTTTGGCTATTCGAGGTTTTTTGTATTTCCATACAAATTGTGAAATTCTTTGGTCTAGTTCTGTGAAAAATACCGTTGGTAGCTTGATAGGGATTGCATTGAATCTATAGACTTGAGCACTGATTTCTAAGTAAAATTTCTTATGTGGATCCTGATATGAGGTAATATCTTCTGCAGATTTACACATGAAATACGGTTAGGAATTTTATAGAGTTGCTTGTTGTATGCGTTGTTCTAAAGAGTGGGTCAGGGGCATCAAAAAATAGCTTACTGGTATCAAGTATATAGGAGGCCAACAGAAGCCATGCATGATCTTCTCTAGAGACACATTTTGATAGGAAGCAGATTTTAACTTGCCAAGGAGGGAATACCTTTTAGTTTAGTTTTTTTTTTTTTCCCCTAAGCATCATAATTTCCTTAGTTTGGATTTTGATGGGCATGTAAGATCTGGGAAATAAAGATTCCACTCTCTGATGGAGGCCAAGGAAGGAGTATTTTGTACTTCTGATTCAGGGCAGATCCATATATCTCATAAACAGTAAAACCGGTCATGTGTTTAGTACCTTGTAAGCAATACTTGAAGCATATAAGAAGACTCATCACTGGATAGAAAGCCCTCACACTTTGCCTGAAGGTGGCCTCGTGGGCACACATTTTCTTATGAGACAGTATTGGGTTCCTTGTAACATAAACTAGTGATAAATTAATCTTTAAAGTTATGCCCTATAGAAAATAGTCAAGATTATTTTGGCTGAAAAAATGTTCAAATCAGGTATTACCACTTACTCAGCATAGCTATTGTACAAAAAACAAAAATAAAATTATACACACACGCAGAGAAAAAAATCCTTCTGTGGTATTCTCATTCTTTGTCTGGTTTTGAGCAACATGACTTCTGTCTGAATCCACTAAGATTAGTTCTCTACAGAATATTAGACAATTTAGATCTTTTCTATTAGATATAATAACAGTGGCATGAAAATACTTAATATGAAGCCATACTTTCTGAAAGTATTTTATTGGGTAGCCTTCAGTTTTTGACAATTTTTAAAATTAATGTATAGAAATCTTATTTTCATATTTTCTTAGAAGAAATGAGTTGAAATGTTTTCTTTGTTAGGTACATAATTAAGGATATCTTCAAATGTTTTTTTAGAATATGTACCTAAACAGAGAGAAATAAAATTATATTCATTATTTGTTAATACACCAAGGCTAAGAATGGAAGACAAAGTAAGCCAGACTTTTTATAGACTGTGTCTGACTGTTTATTCTTGTCTGGAGCTATCTTTCTTTATGTCAAAATTTAAATTAATAAAAGTCTAAAAAATTAATAGAATGCATATTTAGAGGGCAAACTGAGAAAGTTTTAATTTAAGTTTAATTGAAAACAATTAAAAAATGTTTACTGATTTAAGTGCCCCACCCCCACCCCCAGTGTCAGGCCTCTTCTGTTTTTTAAAGACAGTAGGAAAGATGCGCTGGCACTTTAAGTGGTAAGTGAACTAGTTACGTTTAGAGTAAGCACGCCCCACATTGTCTCCCCTCTCCTTGCGCACTTTGCTAAAAGGGCTGCGTCACGATGTGAGCTGTGCTTTTTGTTCCCCTTCATTTATAGCAGGTTTCCTTCAACAGGCGCATCCTTCATTTCCTCCACAGTTCCGGTGTGTCTCCCAAGGCATCACCATTAGTGTCTGTGTTTATCTTCTTTATCAAAACTTAGTCTATGAAGTAATTTTTGATAATTTCCTTTTAGCTTAGCCTCACAAAGTCCATTATTCTGAAGCTAGGGTAGCACGCCGCATTCCACCCTGCCTGTGCTGCATAAGCGCTTTGAACGATGACAGATCAGAGAAGATGGGCCTGAATGCGTAATTATCGAGACACACAGTTGATGTTAGTTGATAAAAGTGGGTGCACACAATTAAGAGAACATGCTTGATAGAACTAGGCAGTTTATTAAGGAGCTGGGTAAAACAGCTGTGAGGAGTTACAAGGATTCATAAACTGCCTTTTGGCTCCTCGGATGTCACTATCTTCGATTGCCTTTGCGCGCCCTGTATAAGGTTTGTCTCATGCATAATAATTTCCCCCTCTCCTCCACCCCATCCTAGAACAGTTTTACCTTTTCAACTAGTTCCTGTTACCACTATTTAATAAGAAGGCTTTGCTGGGCTTTCTAATCGAAAACTTGCTTTTATCTTTCTTCATGAAAGAATTGAAATGGCTTCTTTCAGGTTGCTGTAGCCTCTGGGGAGATAAGGACCCTGCGGTTAACAGGATGAGAGATTTTTGTTTAGAAATTTTTATTTAGACAATGAAAAATGACCTCTGTAAACTCAAAGCTATCTTATTTTGGGGCTTTAGGCTTCTGGCAGATAAATCAATTGGGCCCTTGGGATAGCAAAGGAAAAACCTTTGCAGTAACTATGTCAGGGCAACGCAATAGATTTGTTGTGAGTATGCAGTTGTGTTGAATGTAGAATGCACTTAAAAATAAATATCATTTTATTTTCTATTAAATATTCAGGATCTGGATTCTACTCTTTTCAGCTTTTGCAAAGAAATATATTTTTGTGATTCAGACTGGAGAAAGCATATCTTTTTATGTATAAAATATGTGACTATTGTCAGTATTTTGATTTTGACTTTTAAATTATTCACCTGTGCATTCTCTAATGGGGGACCATTTTAACATTTAGATTCTCAAAGCTATATTCTCATATTAAAAATCAGTATTATAAACTGCTTTTTGTGGGTAAATAGTTTCATTGTTACCTAAATAACATTGTTACCTAAATAATAGTAGTTGGTCTAAAATATGCTTTCCAGATTGTCGCAACATTTTTCACACCTGTTCATAGGCTCAAGGAGCTTTGCAGATCCTCACAGCATGAATTTGCACCGCATGTTCATTCTCTAAAGAAAGAGTGTTGCACTTGGCTGTGTGCTTTTTTACCTATGTCTTGTAGAGTGCAGATTCAGGGTGAAAAGTTATGCAGAATAATCTGTAAATTTGACAAGGAAGCAAACCAGGAGACAGATGCTCCACCAACTTGCATGCAGTTACTAATAGGAATGTTCATTGATCTAGAAAAGAAGCAGTTTTGAAGGGGTTAATTTTTCTTATTGTACACAAAACCTTCATGCCCATTTTGCAATGGTATCAAGATTATGATGCAAGCCAGTAAAATGCATGGGGACAAGAAATTAAATATACTGGAAAATAGAGATAGAAAGTAATTTAGCAAATATCACACAAGAAATCACAATAAACATATCGAGAAAGATGGAATTGAGATTAGGAAGATGACCAGAGAATTAAGAAAAAGTCATGCACCTTCTTCTTTCCTTAATTCTGTCTGACCGTTTTGGAGGGAGGCAGGTGACAAACCAATGTGATCAACCTCTTCTATCCTCACAAAAAAAATTGTCCCTTCATTTTTATTCTCCTTGCATTAAAAGTTGATTATTATTAGGCTATGGTCAGAATTAATGGGTAAGCCATATTTTATTCATTTTGACAGGACCCTCTATTTATTACTTTGAGTAATATAAAAATATAAAACATAGATGTTGCTTAAATATCCATGATATTGCCAGTGACTCTTGGCAATGATCACAGAGAGGATTTAATTTTAGGGATACTGGAACAGATAAATGATATTTTCATTCTGGTTTTAGTTTCCAAAAAGAAGATGGGTGTGACACAAACCTTAAAGTATTATTTTCTCAATACTCTGTAATAACCTACATGAGAAAGGAATCTAAAAAGAGTAGATGTATGTATATGTGTAACTGACTCACTTTGCTCTACAGCAGAAAGTAACACAACATTTTAAATCAACTATACTCCAGTGAAAATTAAACTTAGAAGAAGAATAAATGAGATGATATATATTGAGCACAGGCCTATGCAGACCTATATATATATATATATGTGTGTGTGTGTGTGTGTATTCACTTATTTAATCCTCATGAGAGTTTTATGGGATATACTTACTATAATAATCCCAATGATATGGGAAACAGACACAGAGAGGTTAATTTACCTGCTCGTCGGCGGCTGAGATGCTAATCCAGTCAAGAAGCCTTAGCTCCTACCTCCTGCTCTGTGGTCCTCAATGGCAGGTGCGGACTGTACATTGAGTAAGTGTAGGGATCCTCCTACTTCTGCTCACTGAATTCCCTTCATCTAGACCAAAATATCTGTGACTGTCTTCTGCAGTTTTGATATTGAAGTGTTCAAATTATTAAAGAAACATATATGTTTAAATTTAAATATCTAATAAAGTTAGTTAGGCCAAATCATATGTCTTTATACCCTTTAATTTAAAAGAGTATAGTGCATGAGAGGAATCAGTTCAATAAATTATCAACATTTGCTATCTCCCTAATGTCATACAATCTACAGTTGATTAAGACTAAGTTAGATATCTCAGTGGAGAAGGAAATGACAACCCACTCCAGTATTCTAGCCTGGAAAATCCCAAGGACAGAGGAGCCTGGCGGGCTACAATCCATGTGGTGGCAAAGAGTTGGACATGACTGAGCATGCACACATGCAGATATCTCAGGGTCTTTAAGTCATAAGCATCTTTAAGTCATAAGCTTGAGTATAATTTTACTTGAAATCAATGGAAAATAATTTAAATGATTCTCAACTGAAAACTTAAATAAAATCAATTTGGCTATATGATATAGATAGCAAATCCCATGAACAATCAGGCTGAAAGATAGCATATTTAGTTATAATCTTTAATAAATACTTCATGGAAAAATATTTTAAGTTTACTATACATTATCTAAATGTTTAGTTCTCCATACACAGTAGAAATGAATGTGATTAATTATATTTATAAGCTATCCAAGGGATCCATGCTTATAAATCTTCATTCATCCCTATATCTGACTTCTGTTTTTAAACTTTCTGAAAAGTAGTTTTAAACCCAGAGATGGGCTGCCAAAAGCTACAAAACAGTTGGCAATAATCATAAAGCCCATTTACCGAAAGTCCGTATGTGCTTTTGTAAGGTGGCCCCCAGATCCTTACTCAGATCTGCTTTTTATGTTTAGTTACATTTCCAAGACGATTGCAGATTCAAAATATCAAATGAGAAAGAGGAAAGAGGTACATAGGGGTACCTTTCAGGGATACATAGATGATACTACAAAGTCCTGTATACTTTAAGTAGTGCTTTGCACATACCTCCTATAATAATTGATATCCTTAAATGTGTTGAGTAAAGTGGCAGGAGGGAAAGAGAAATCAGTTGTAAACATAAGTACAGGAATGGAATTGCATGAGAGTCTGTGATTGTTGTAGGAGCCTGTGCAACATTTTAAAGCTCTTTGAGGCATTACTTTACATTATTTCATGCTTCTAATAATGAGATTTCCGTATCAGTTAAGGTCAACTTATGTTTTAAATACTATGTTTAAAGCATCAGAGTAATGTATCAACTTATTTGATGATATCTTAATAAAAGATCTCAATATATTTTAAAAAACCATAAGAATTTTGTAATCCAACAAAATAAGAGAAAATAATTTAAAAAGAAAGAGGTAAAAGTGAACATCAAAATAAATAGTAACTGGTGGCATAGAGATCACTGCAGTAAGATAAATGAGAGTAGCAATCAAGGTTCCATCCAGAAATAGATGGCACATCTATTTGGATAAACTGAAACTTGTTATTTGCAAGGGAACATTTACAAAGATTTGGACAGGGTGAAGGGGAAACCCAAAAGATGGAGTGGTTAAAAAAAGAGAGCTGATACCTCTTCAGTCTCACAGGGAGGAGAGGGGGCAGTTACCAAAATCCAGAAAGAGATATTGCCTTAAGAAAGAGTAATTGAGGAACATAGCCAAGTGAGAAGACAGGCAGTGAATATCCTGACTTCACTCTCCGCCATCCTTCCAATTTGTTTTGTGATCCCCATTGACAGAATCCAACTATAAGCTAGAAGATAAAAAAAGTTGTTGATAGAGTCCATGTGGGTCAGCTTCTCATGTCAGAGAGAAGAGTGGAGAGTGACTCTGGCAAAAACAATGGAAGATACCTGGCATTATGAGCAAAAGTGAAATAATATCTCAAAAGCCAAAGCACTGAGCATTAGGACTCCATTAAAATTGTTCGTGAAACTTAAGGAACAGTGGAAAACTGAATATTTTGACATATGAGTAAAACTTTTGGAAATAAGTAGTCTGAAAACATCCAGAGGAAATGTGAAATTCTCTAAGCAAAGATGAAGATACAATTGGGTGTGTGTGCACGTGCCTGCATGTGGGTGGTGTGTGCACCTGTGTGGAGAGAGGGAGGGAGGGAAAAGACTATAGGATGGAGGATACTGATTTGGAATCAGAGTTCCTGTTAAAGTTTCCGTTCTTTGATAGCAGACACCATATTGTGTTCTACTTTGTAATCCAAGTTTGAACCCAAAGTCTGGATTAGGGTGAAACCTGTGAAATGAAAAATGAAAAAAAACACATCAAATACTCAGTAATCAAGATAAATATTTGAATGTAGTGTTTGAAGAATGCAAAAAGTACACCATGAACATAATATCACATTTAAAAATAAATAGATATTTCTGTGTCTTTTCACTAGGCTGCACTACTGTGTGATCAGTGGGTTCTAATCCTCTGCAGTCCTCCAGCCTGGCAAGTGCCACAACCCACGCTAGTTAGGTTTGTCAGGTTTGACGTAGCATGGAAATAGATCGGGCAATGCAGGGCTTTTAATATATAATCATAGATTTGACTGCAGTTATATTGACTTTTTCTTAGGTCAAAACACAGGAATATACTCGATACAGGGATGCATATTTTGTTTTTCTGAAGCTCCAATGTGACTCAGCATGGGACTGCCGAACACTGTTCCTAACATATAGCTGATAATTGATGTTTATTGAATAAAAGAATGATTAGATGAATTCATGTGGTCATTTCCTTCTCCAAATATGTATTACTAAGTTTTGGTGTCCTTTCCAGTTCATTCCTTTTACTTCTTGCTGCATAACTTATGGCCTTTCCCTATCTAACATTCTTCCTCAAAGTTGCAAGGATAGTTTTAGGGGCATGAATAGGGACATATCGATGCTCAAAGAAGGTGCATCTTCCGTGGTATCTGACTCTGCGACCTCCTAGACTGTATCCTGCCCAGGCTTCTCTGTCCATGGAATTCTCCAGGCAAGAATACTGGATTGGTTTCCATTTCCTACTCCACGGGATATTCCTGACCCAGGGATCAAACTCATGTCTCCTGCATTGGGAGGCAGATTCTTTACCACTGTGCCACTTGGGAAAACTTGCTCAAAGAAGACTGTTGTAAAAATCTCATAAATATACCACAAGGTAAAAAAATTTGTAATAATTTACTAGAATTGTTGAAGTTTTCTTTTTCTATTTCCTTCACTGCTTCTATACCTAGAATTTTTTTAAAATTATTGTTCATGTACAATATTATATAAATTGCAGGTATATAGCATATGATTCAAATCTAAAAGTTATACTTCATTTATAGTTATTATGAAATATTGGCTATATTCTCTGTGTTATGCAATATATCTTTGTAGCTTATTTTATACATAATAGTTTGTACTTCTTAATACCCTATCCTTATATTCGCCCTCTTTGTCTTTCCTTTCCCCACTGGTAGTCACTAGCTTGTTTTGTGGGTCTGATTCTTTTTTGTTACATTCACTAATTTGTTGTATTTTTTAGATTCCATATTCAAGGGATATCATACAGTATTTGTCTTTCTCTGTCTGACTTATCAATATTTTGTTTAGCATAATAACCTCCAAGGCCATCCATGTTGTTGCAAATGGCAAAATTTCATTTTTTAATTGGTTGGGTAGTGTTCCATCTATTTCTTTATCCATTCCTCTGTTGATGGACACTTAAGTTTATTCCATACCTTCAGTTCAGTTCAGTTCAGTTCAGTCGCTCAGTCGTTTCCGACTCTATAAGACCCCATGGACTGCAGCGTGCCAGGCCTCCCTGTCCATCACCAACTCCCAGACCCTGCTCAAACTCACGTCCATTGAGTCAGTGATGCCATCCAACCGTCTCATCCTCTGTTGTCCCCTTCTCCTCCCGCCTTCAATCTTTCCCAGCATCAGGGTCTTTTCCAATGTGTCAGTTCTCATCAGGTGGTCAAAGTATTGGAGTTTCAACTTCAGCATCAGTCCTTCCAATGAATATTCAGGACTGATTTCCTTTAGGATGGACTGGTTGGCAGTTGTAAATAATGCTGCTATGAACATTGGGGTACAGGTATCTTTTCAAAGTAGTGCTTTTTATTTTTTCAGATATTTCCCCAGAGTGGAGTTTCTGGGTAGTAGGTAGCACTATTTCTAGTTTATTGAGAAACTTCAGACTATTTTCGTTAGTGGCACAGCAATTTCATTCCCACCAACAGTGTATAAAGTTTCCCTTTTGTCCATGTCCTGGTCAACTTTGTTTTTTATGATAGCCATTCTGACAGTTATGGGGTGATATCTCAATATGGTTTTGATTTGCATTTCTCTGATGATCATAGATTTCAAGCATCTTTTCATGTGCCTGTTGGTCATTTATATGACTTCTTTGGAAAAATGTCTCTTCAGATCTTCTGCCCAGTTGTTGTTGTCTTTTTTTTTGTTGAGTTGTATAAAATATTTACATATTTTGTATATTAACCCATTATCTGTCATATACTTTGCAAATATTTTCTCCCATTCTTTAGGTTGTCTTTTCATTTTGCTCATGACTCCTTTTGCTGTGTAACAGCTTTTAAGTTTAATTAAGTCCCATTTGTTTACTTTTGCCTTAGGATAAAACCAAAAAAATAGTGCTATGATTTAAACAAAGAGTACTTATTCTATAACTAGAATCTCCCTCAATTTCTTATCAATACTATTTAAAATATACTTTTCACAAGCAGTTTGATTAAACATTCTAAATAATCATTTTGCTGTATCAGAAATTTAAAATTATAGCATTCTAAACTATCATCTATTATTTTCTTAATTTTTCCCTCTATTATTCCCAGGTTTGCTTATAATTTATTTAATGTGTTCTAATGTTTGGAACTATATATATCTTAAAAGAAACTAACATGGAATTGTAAAGCAACTATGCTCCAATAAAAATGAACTTAAAGAGGAAAAAATATTGATATTTGCATGTTCAGTTCAGTTGCTCAGTCTGTGACCCCATGGACTGCAGCACGCCAGGCTTCCCTGTCTATCACCAACTCACAGAGCTTGCTCAAACTCATGTCTATCAAGTCAGTGATGCCATCTAACAATTTTATCTTCTGT
Organism: Cervus elaphus; assembly: GCF_910594005.1. Taxonomy (NCBI): domain Eukaryota; kingdom Metazoa; phylum Chordata; class Mammalia; order Artiodactyla; family Cervidae; genus Cervus; species Cervus elaphus. Next base: position 53,069,402 of record NC_057842.1, on the reverse strand, counting down.
CATTCCCTTCTCCTCATGCTTTCAATCTTTCTCAGCATCAGGACCTTTTCTAATGAGTCAGTTCTTTGCAACAGGTGGCCGAAGTATTGGAGTTTCAGCTTCAGCATCAGTCCTTCCAATGAATATTCAGGACTGATTTCCTTTAGGATGAACTGGTTGGATCTCCTTGTCCAAGGGACTCTCAAGAGTCTTCTCCAACACCACAATTCAAAAGTATCAATTCTTTGGCGCTCAGCCTTCTTTATGGTCCAACTCTCACATCCATATATGACCACTGGAAAAACCATAGCTTTGACTAGATGGACCTTTGTTGGCAAAGTAATGTCTCTGCTTTGTAATATGTTGTCTAGTTTGGTCATAACTTTTCTTCCAAAGAGCAAGCGTCTTTTAATTTCATGGCTGCACTCATCATCTGCAGTGATTTTGGAGCCCAAGAAAATAAATTATCTCACTGTTTCCACTGTTTCCCCATCTATTTCCCATGAAGTGATGGGAACAGATGCCACTATCTTTGTTTTCTGAATGTTGAAAATCTTTATCCTTGAAAGTCTTTCTTTTTGGTGTCTAATGTCTCCCATTGTATTCTTAGACATAGATGATGTGAGAAGAGCCTCTGATACATTATTTATCTTTCCATAATTAATATATGAAAAATACAAAGGCAAAATATGACATAGGAAACTTTTATTTAAATGCCAGATTGTGTAAATGTATCTGGTCAAGTTGCATTTTTCAGTTTTGGGAAAAATTATGTGGGAAGTTGATGTTGTAACTAAATAGAAAAGTGTCCTTCATGTCTTATATGTTATTTATGATTCTATTTTTTAAAATATTTTTTCATGAGAATATTGTACTTGATCTTCAAATTGTCCATTTGTTGGGACCAGTTTACCAACTGGTCCATACCCACATAACTCATGCTTTACTGTCATAGTCTGATGTGACATGGTGTAATAGAATATGATACATTGCCTGAATTTAAAGAACATGGACTATTTCTGGATCTGCCATGCAGCGTGAGATCTGTGTCACATTTGAAACAAAGCTAACCAAGCAGACAGAGCAAAAAGATATCTATAGCATTCATTAATCAGGGTGGAGTACATATATTTTCAGCATCTTACTCTATTTGCGTGGTATATTTTAAGCCTGAAATACAGAACAAAAATAGCCTCAGTGACCACGCACATTGCTTCTAACATGATTGTCCTTAGAGAATTATTCCCTAAAAAAGCCAAAAGAAATTCAGCCTGGTTGAAAATTGTTAAATAAGTTGCATGATATATATTCCTTTATTCCATCTTTTCTCACTGGGGGATCATTAACTATTCTGCAATGTATGCATTTTGATCTCTATATAAACATATGAGTATTAGCATTGTGCTATGCTGTCTTCCATTTAAAGTCAATCAAATTCAAAATAATTTAAAGCATGTAGTTTATAAGAACTGCAAATATCAGATTATTTCAGATTTGAATTATGGAGCATAAAAAACGTGATAGAATCAGCTAAAAGATGCATATCCACTCTTAAAGAAGACCTTAGTTTGGGGTGAGATTTTAGAAACTCTGAGGCAGAATTGCCACACATACTTTATTATTATTATTTTTCCATTTGTTTTTATTAGTTGAAGGCTAATTACTTTACAATATTGTAGTGGTTTTTGTCATACATTGACATGAATCAGCCATGGATCTACATGTGTTCCCCATCCCGATCCCCCCTCCCACCTCCCTCTCCATCCCATCCCTCTGGGTCTTCCCAGTGCACCAGCCCTGAGCACTTGTCTCATGCATCCAAGCTGGGCTGGTGCCACACATACTTTAAAGAGGCAATTTGCATCTCTCTCTACTCTACAGAGTATGTTAAGCATTCTCAAATTCTTTGCACATTAGTTTGTTCTGTCTTTCCTATGGGATTTTAACATCTAAAATCCTTGCAGTAGAACCACTGTTCTTTGTTTTCTTTTTCTCTCCGTTTATATTACTTATTTACCCAGGTCAGAGAGGGAAGAACCACTAAGGATCAGATTGGCATATGTGCCTCCCTTATCTGGCCCCCGTATGGAAATAAGAGGTAAAGTACCTTTAGCCTTACTGGAATTAGACATCTGTAACACAAATGATATCCTTATCCAGATTTCATTAATGCTTTTCTTTGCTTCCTGATTTCCCCTCTTGCCTTCCCTTACAACCATACCTCCCTTTCTCTGAGATAATTATTCCTTGGTCTTCTGGTTATCATTTGGATGAAGACACAAAATTAAATGAAATTCTTATACAGATCTTCTGGCCACAGTAGAACAGCTACTTTATTCATAGTCCACGTACAATAGTTGATGACTGATTGATCAATACATGTATGTGTATGCCTGTGTGTATGTTCAGTCACTTCAGGTCTTTGTGACCCTTTGGACTGTAGCCTGCCAGGCTCCTCTGTCCATGGGATTCTCCAGGCAAGAATACTGGAGAGCATTGCCATGCCCTGCTCCAGGGAGTCTTCCTGACCCAGGGGTCAAACCGGAGTCTCCTGCATCTCCTGTACTACAGGCAGATTTTTACCACTGAGCCACTGAAGAAGCCCATGCGTGTGTATACTGCATTGGAAAAAGATTGTAAATGGACATAACAAAATAAGTTTCACAGTCCCTGAAAATAATAATTAATCATGTTTTAGATTATCAAATTTAGTACCAAGTTCTGCCTTGAAATTTTAGTGCCGAGATTTGCATTTGTAATTTGCATTTCTTTTCTTTCTTCATATGAAGTTATGGTGTCCTATGTTAACAAATTCTGTATTAATTCAAATGAAGGGATGTTGTGGGAAATTGAATTGAACTACACTCATGGACACAACTGCACTCATCTCACACACTAGTAAAGTAATGCTCAAAATTCTCCAAGCCAGGCTTCAGCAATACGTGAACCATGAACTTCCAGATGTTCAAGCTGGTTTTAGAAAAGACAGAGGAACCAGAGATCAAATCGCCAACATCCGCTGGATCATCGAAAAAGCAAGAGAGTTCCAGAAAAGCATCTATTTCTGCTTTATTGACTATGCCAAAGCCTTTGACTGTGTGGATCACAACAACCTATGGAAAACTCTTAAAGAGATGGGAATACCAGACCATCTGACCTGCTTCTTGAGAAATCTGTATGCAGGTCAGGAAACAACAGTTAGAACTGGACATGGAACAACAGACTGGTTCTTAATAGGAAAAGGAGTAAGTCAAGGCTGTATATTGTCACCCTGCTTATTTAACTTATATGCAGAGTACATCATGAGAAATGCTGGCTTGGATGAAGCACAAGCTGGAATCAAGACTACTGGGAGAAATATCAATAACCTCAGGTATACAGATGACACCACCCTTATGGCAGAAAGTGAAGAAGAACTAAAGAGCCTCTTGATGAAAGTGAAAGAGGAGAGTGAAAAAGTTGGCTTAAAGCTCAACATTCAGAAAACTAAGATCATGGCATCCGGTCCCATCACTTCATGGCAAATCGATGGGGAAACAGTGGAAAAAGTGAGAGACTTTATTTTCTTGGGCTCCAAAATCACTGCAGATGATGAGTGCAGCCATGAAATTAAAATATGCTTGATCCTTGGAAGAATAGTTATGACCAAACTAGACAGTGTATTACAAAACAGAAATATTAGTTTGCCAACAAAGGTCCATTTAGTCAAAGCTACAGGTTTTCCAGTAGTCATATATGGATATGAGAATTGGACCATAAAGAAGGCTGAGCGCCAAAGAATTGATGCTTCTGAATTGTGGTTTTGGAGAAGACTCTTGAGAGTCCCTTGGACTGCAAGGAGATCCAACCAGTCCATCCTAAAGGAAATCAGTCCTGAATATTCATTGGAAGGACTGAAGCTGAAGTTGAAAGTTCAATACTTTGGCCACCTGATGCAAAGAACCAACTCATTTGAAGAGACCCTAATTCTGGAAAAGATTGAAGATGGAAGGAGAAGTGTATGACAGAGGATTTAATGGTTGGATGGCATCACTGACTTAATGGACATTAGTTTGAGTATGCTCCTGGAGTTGGTGATGGACAGGGAGGCCTGGCATGCTGAAGTCCATAGGGTCGCAGAGTTGGACACAACTGAGCGACTGAACTGTACTGACACCTCGAATATCTCATCCTGAGATTTTCAAGTTGCATAAAAGATGTTTTAAAATTAGCTTATTTCTCATATACAACACATGGTAAATAAAAAAAAGAAAAACATTTTAAATAAAGTTTCACTAAAATGCAACCATTGGGTTTCAGTTAATTGTTTTTATTAAAACTAGACAGGTCAATAAGTTCCTTATTTTTACCCCCCATTTGCATTTATTTACTCTTTGTGTTTCAGATCCTACCGGGAAATAAGTAGGACAGTTCAGTTCAGTTCAGTCGCTCAGTCGTGTCCAACTCTTTTTTTTTTTTTAATTTATTTTTTATTAGTTGGAGGCTAATTACTTTACAATATTGTAGTGGTTTTTGTCATACATTGATATAAATCAGCCATGGATTTACATGTATTCCCCATCCCGATCCCCCCTCCCACCTCCGTCTCTACCCGATCCCTCTAGGTTTTCCCAGTGCACCAGGTCTGAGCACTTGTCTCATGCATCCAACCTGGGCTGGTGATCTGTTTCACCCTAGATAATATACATGTTTCGATGCTGTCCGACTCTCTTCGATCCCATGTGCATCACTCCAGGCCTTCCTGCTCATCACCAACTCCTAGAGCTTGCTCAAACTCATGTCCATGAAGTCGGTGGTGGCATCCAACCATCTCATCCTCTGTCATCCCCTTCTCCTCCTACTTTCAATCTTTCCCATCATCAGGCTCTTTTACAATGAGTCAGTTCTGTGCATCAAATAAGTAAGTCAGTATTTGCATAATCACCCAATTTATTTCTTCACTTCTCTTTTCTCCTTCCTTTCTCTTATCCATTTTTTCTTTTCTCTATGAAAACATTAAAATATTTATAATTATAATTCCTCTATTCCTTTTATCTTGTTTCAGTTCATTCATGTGAATTCTCCACATGAGAAATATTGTGTGATCTTTGGAAATATTTGGTTTTAGAAATGGGTTTAAAAAAGGACAATTGATAAAGAGTATGTGTTTCTTTTATTAGTAGTCTAATGCTGGACCTAATATTTATCATTGCTTATGAGACTCTGTTATATATTTAAAATAAAAAATATAAACCAACTCATATACTTAGAGAATGAGCTTTTATGGTTTCCAGGGGGGAAGGGTGAGGAGGGATAGATTGGGAGTTTGGGATTGACATGTAGATACTTTTATATTTAAAATAGATAGCCAGAAGGACCTACTGTATAGCACAGGGAACTGTGCTCAATACTCAGTAATAACCTAAATGGGAAAATAATTCAAAAAAGAGTAAATACATGTATATGTTTAATTGAATCACCTTGCTGTATGCCTAAGACTGACACAACATTATTAATCAACTATACCTCAATATAAAATAAAAATTAAAAAATAAATAGTATGCAAAAATATATATATGACTAGTAAGGCATATAAATAAAGTTACATACATTTCACTTAGCTGTTTAGTTTAATAAATGGAAATATTGATTCACACACATCATGAGATACTAGTTCTATTCCATTTTTCATAGAATTCTATAAAATTGCTGATAGAATAAATTACATCTACTTTAATGTTTCCCCAGCAAAGTCATCCTATGCTACTAAATATACTTGAAAACAACAACTTAGTAAAATTTTAAAGATAGCCTCCTTCTAGCAATAATAATTTCTTTAGAAGTGGAACCTTTTTCCAAACATATTAATATTTTCAAAAAGATGATAACCCTGTCAGGGATTAGACTGTCTCCAGGGTTAAAACCATAATCTGGTAAATAATTTCAACAGAGGACTTCTTTTCTCCTGGAATAGGAAAGTCTCTCATCAGAGAATTCCACAGATACTCATTTCTTCAAAAACAGGACCTTTAAAACATGTTAGAATCTTCAAAGTGGGAAAAATGCCACCCCTTAGCAAAATGAAGTCTTTTAAAGTAGAAGCCCAACAGCATTATGAAGACTCTCAAGGGAAACTCCCAAAGCTCTATAAAATACTGCTTCCAGTACCCAACTCTCAGATTATCATTTTAAAATGTTACCCAGATGGTATGAAAACTACTTAAAAAATAGACTAAGCGCAGTTTTAGGTTCATAGCAAAACTGAGCACAAAGGACTGGGTGATTCCATATACTCCTTGCCCTCCGTACATGCACTGACTCTCCTACAACACCAGTACTCACCAGAATAGTACTTTTTTACAATCAGTGGACCTACACTGACACATCATTCTTAGCCAAAGTTCATAGCTTACATTAGGGTTCACTTTTAGTGTTATGCACTGAATGGATTTGGACACATGTGAAATGTATCAGCAGTTGTGGCATTATAGACCAGCTTCATTGCTCTAAAAATCCTCTGTGCTCTTGCTATTCAGCCTGTCTTTCCCCTAACCAGTGTAACCACGGATCTCCTTCCTGTCCATAGTTTTGCCATTTCCAGGATGTCATGTAGTGGGAACATATAGTGCATATCCTTGCTAAATGGGCTTCTTTCAATTAATAATATGTGTTTAAACTCCCTCCTTATCTTTTCATAACTTGATAGTTCATTTCTTTTCAGCTCTGAATAATATTCTATTATCTGAATATGCCACAGTGTATTTATCTATTCTACTATTAAAAGACAACTTAGCTGCTTCCAAGTTTTGGCAATTATGAATAATGCTGCTATAAACATCTGCATGCAGGACAAGTTTTCAACTCCCTTGTGTAAATACCAGGGTACATACTTGCTAGACAATATGATAAGATCACTTTTAGTTTTGTGAGAAATTGCCATGGTGGCTTTATCATTTTGTTTTCCACTAGCACTGAGAATTATAGTTCCTATTGCTCTACATTTTTGCCAGCATTCTAATGGGTGTGTAGTAGTATCCCTTTGTTGTTTAAATTTGCGTGTCTATGATGACCAGAGTATGTGGAGCATATTTTAGCATTCTTATTTGCATCTGTATATCTTCTTTGGTATAGTGTCTGTTCAAACCTTTGTCCCACTTTTTAATTGGTTTGTTTGTTTTCTTGTTGTTGAATTTGAAAAGCTCTTTGTATATTTTTCACGACAGTCCTTTATCAGAAATGTCTTTTGCTAATATTTTCTCCTAATCAGTGGCTTTTTAAAAATTCTCTTGACAGTGTTTTTGCAGAACAGAAATTTTTAACGTTAATGAAGTCCAGCTTGTCAGTTCTTCTGTCCATGGATCATGCCTTTGGTGTTGTAAGTAAAAAGTCATTCCCTTACCTAAGGTTATCTAGATTTTCCTTTGTGCTATTTTCTAAAAGTTTTATAGTTTTATATTTTACATTAGGTCCATGATTCATTTTAAGTTAATTTTTTGAATCTATGTGTTCTGTGTCCAGATTCTTTATTTTGTGTATATAGATGGTTAATTATTCCACCCTCATTTATTGAAAATATTTTTGCACCATTAAATTATCTTTGTTTCTTTGTCAAATATTAGCTGACTCTATTTATGTGGATCTATCTCCGGGCATTCTCTTCTGTTCCGTTGATCTATTTGTGTATCCTTTTGTCAACACTTTCTTGATGTAGCTTTATTGTAAATCTTGAATTCTGTAATGTCAACTCTCCAAAATGTTCTTACGGGTCTTTTGCATTTCCATATACAGTTTAATATCAGTTTTTGATATTAACAAAATAACTTGCTGGGATTTTGATGGAGATTGCATTTAATCTGCAGACCAGGTTGGGAAAAATGACATCTTTACATGCAATTTACTTTTAAAATGTTCCCATTTGACTTGAAAAATTTTAATTGATAGGTAAAACATGGTGCTATCTAGTTATCAAGAAAAGAAGATTGGTATCAAAAGCTTAATGTCTATATTCCTTTAAATCTAATATAAGGATTGGAAAAATAATATACGAATGATGAACAGATGCTGTAGATTTGAATTGTATAAGGGCAGTGTTCCCTCACTTCTTGATATTTGTGATCTAGAAGAGAATATTAAAATCAGAACAATTTATTTGATAACAAACAAAACAACTGAACTGTTAGGTTTTTTCTCTTTAGGAAAAAAGGTTTATCCACTTCATCTACCTAAAGGAACCGTTGTGAAACTGAGTATTAGGGAAACTGTGAAAAGTAATGAGTGCTAAGCTGTGATCATTATGGTCATCAACATTGCCAATTATGTAATTGCCACTATTTTCCTGTCCATAAGTTTGTATGTAACTGAAGAATATATTTTTGTATAAATTTGAAATTTGACTGGGTTATGAGAGTTTTGGATATAAACTGGTATTATGATTACAAATAAATTTAACATCTTAAGAAAAAAGCTGAAATGCTTAGATATTAGGGTAGAGTACAGAAAATGTTTAATTTTTACTCTTTATTACTTACTATTTTATTGTTTATTGCCTATATGTTAACTTTTTTGGGAGAAGAAAATGGCAACCCACTCTAGTATTTTTGCCTAGAAAATCCAATGCACAGGGGATCCTGGTGGGCTGCAGTCCTTGGGGTCACAAAAGACAGGACACGACTTCACGACTAAACAACAACAATGTTTACTTTTTATTGTTATACATATAATCTAAGCATGTTTATAATAGAAAATATAAATTGGCTTCTCTTTCTAGTATTCTGTGTCTAAAAAGATACGAAAAGGTGATTCACAATATAATTTAAGATTGTGGGAATCAGAAGCAGGAAGTGGGTGAGGTTAATTCTCTTTTCTCTCCTTCAATTACTTGTTTTCCTAAGGTAGTGATTCCATTCTACATTTGAGAGAGGACTAAAATATGTGTGTTTGTGTGTGTCTGTCTGTCTGTAAGACTTGAATATGTAATAGAATAGAACTCAGTATAATAACGTGATCATAATTTATATTGCCAATTAAAATGTGCATGTGGTTAGAGGATGCCATGCACAAAATAAAATGGATCTGAATTTCTGAATTGAAATTGTGATTACAAAGGTTTGGGTTAACTGATGCCATTTTTTCTGCCTATTACTTTTCTATACTTTATTCATAATCAACTGAAGCCACTTCACAGATCTTTGTAGCTCTATATTTCAAGACAGCCTGCTACCTAGTGAAAAATTCAGTTAAACATTCTCAGCTCTTTAGCTTTATAATTCTGGGCAACTTTATTTTTTGAACTCTCAACACTTCTGGTTAGAATACTGAGAACTGTGATTTTCTCAGAAACAGGCGTCTTAGTCCTGATGCCTTGTCCGTGAATTGATTGGGAGCCGCCTGCGGGAAGCACAGCTTCAGACCAGCACTGAGCTGGAGATAGGCCCTGAGGCCAAAGGTCAGTTATTCTTAACCGCAGTTGTGAGAGATCAAAAATCTATGTTTTTATAGCCACCATAGTGAATGAGAGATATTTTATCGTTAGAGGAACTTGTAGAGCCATAAAAATGAAAGTATCAAAATAAATCCAAAGTATTTAAGCACACGTTCCTTGGGTGTTTTCAAGCTTGTTCTCTCTTTTCAATCTCACAACAGCCATAAAGAACAAATATTATTATCTTTATATTAAATATATAAAAACAGTTTAGATGACTGATGTCATCTTAACACATTACTGACTGGGTGATTTTCTGCAGAAACTAATGCCTGTGGCTGACAATTTGTTAGGTAAGTCAGTTTTGAAATATCTCTGATCAATAAAGTTCAGGTAACAAAAGATGTATTAATATATCTCTGGTCATAAGTTGTTAATTTTAAGGAGATACTTAAATGTTTAAGTGGCAGCCTTGGTTGGATTGTGGAAAGTGTGTTTTTTTTTCTTGAACAAAATGATATAAGAATAACAAATCATAAGGGAAGGTAATCCTCCTTTATTCAGTTTTTAAAAGGTTGCAGCAATCATTCTGATTCTTAGGAATTTAGAGAAAACAGCAATTGCAACATTTGGAGAAATTAGCCACAGACATTTCTATCTATTCTGCAGGCTCCTCAGTGTTGGCTTAATTGTAGTGTCAAAGGTGACATGCTTTTGAACGTTAATTTCCTCATTCCAAATAAGAGAAATCTGGCATAATTTTGTGATTATAGTCAGGTCACAAAATTTACACTAATAAATTTCTTCTGCTACTGAGTCTTTCTAGCATAATGGAAACTTTGAGGGAAGCACACGTGAGATGCTATGAGTTCCATAGAAATAATAAAAGAAAACAGTCTGAATAACCTGGTTTTCTTTTTCAAAGTAAATTGCTCACCACTAAAATATTTTCCAGTATCAGGAAAAATGTCCAACCGAGGAAGATGAAGGGCCACGTGTTAGACAATCTGTTCTCAAACTTTCTGATTTCATGAATTTTGTTTTATGGGTTATATGTGTCTCTATTTACCATTAAAAATTGAAACCAAGAAAAAACTTTAAATATTTTAAGACAAATCATTTAAAATAACAATATTAAATCCATTGCATGTTAACATAGGTAACATTTTTATGAAAAATAACTCCCAACAAAAAAGGACTAAGGGATAAGAATGATATTATAATGATATTATGTTATACTTTTGCAAATCTCTTTAATATCTAAATTAATAAGCATACTCAGTTCTTATATCTGTATCTTCATCTGCTGCAACTCATTCTTATGATTGAAATCCATTAAGAAAATATGGCCGCATGCAGATATTTAGTTGTCATCACATATAATTGTAGGTATTCTTTGATATTACACCAAAGCTCAGCAAGTGGTTGTTCTTTTAAAAATTAGTATGTGAAATCTGAAATCATATCAATATACTTTTGATACTTTGTTACATTAAAATCCATTAGTTTATTACACACTCTGAATGGATCTTTTACTGGTAGATGATTTTACCCATGCATATATGTAACATATACATTGATCATTCAGAGAATATTAGTTCATGGAATTATGCAGATCTTCCAAATATCAAAACATCACATTTGTCAATATCACCACCAATTTCACCAGAAAAAATTTAAGTATTATGAGGCTCAAATTTAATCACTGGCAGCAAATTCTGTTGGGTCCTTCCTCTGACAGATTTACTTCAATATTTTTTTATACAATACCTACCAAATATTCATGTCAAATAACCATAGTTTGTTCTTAATTATTTCAAATAAAATGCCATTTCATGAGAGACTGGCTACCTCAGCTTTTGATTCCAATTGCACAAGTTCTTTACATCCAGATCACCGTCATACTTCAGTATCTAGCAGAAGTGCATTTTGTAATCTTCCCATTTCATCAAATAAAATATTAAAATGATGTATACTCAGGTTTTAAGATTTAATGAAATTAAACATTTTTACTGTTTCACCAAGTATGTTCTTAAGGGAAATTCTTTAATTAATTTAGTTATTAACTGTGGATCTGGTGGAGTGAGAAATGCTATGACTACTAGTGGTTCGGTACAAACTGCCACCAGTGTTATCCACCACTGCTTTTGTACCATCAGTGGAATGTGAACAGAGTAAAGAAAAAAAAGTCTTAGTATTATGACGACAATAGTTTTGATGTTGTATATTCACTAGATCTTGGTTTCCTGAGAGGTTCGCAAACCACACTTTGAAACCTCTATTCAAGATTAGAGTTAAGAACTCTTGAGACTGTTTGAGAGTATTTGATCCACGTGAACAGGGGGCCTTTTTTTGTTCATTTGTTTCCCAAGAAATTAGAACAGTCTCTTAACAAGTGATAAAAGTACAAACATGTTATTCACTGCATTAAAGAAAGAAACATTCAGGGCAGGAATTCCAGTCCCTCTCCTCTCCTTTAGCCCCTCACCACCAACTGAGTTATGCGTTGGATGGCTTTGTGATTTAGTTTTCTCATCTGTAAAGTGGAGATCACATCAGTACCTAATTTATAGGTTTGTTTTAAAGATGAAATGTTACCATGCATTAAAATGCTTCACAGAATGACCAATAGAGAGTAGTGTTTAGTTATTCAAAAACATATTAAGGATCCACAGCTCTCTCAGTTATAGTTGGGTTGTGTTGCTTATAACAGTGTTTCAATCAAAAGGGTAGAGTGTCATACATTAATGAAGACCTAGGATTGCAGCTCAAGACTTAGATGCTAGCTCCAGAATGTCTTCAGGCCCTCAGGATTCTGTTTTCCTGCACTAATACTCTCCTACATGATTTTCATATTAAGGTCACATCCTGATCCCATATAGTTGCTAACGCTCCAGTTTTCACTTTTGTGTTAAAGGCTAAAAGAAGAAAGAAAGATAGAAAGATTTTTTTATAGAGTCTGCCTCCAGTTGAGTCAGCTCCCTTTAATGAGATTTCTCAGAAGTCTCATACCCCAGTTCTACATTTTGTTGGCAGCAACACGGTCACAAACAAAGGAGGCAGATGTATCGCTATGCCTAGCTGAATATTAGGGTTTCTGTACCAAGGAGAAAGAAGAAAATGGATGGCTTCCACCCATTGCTGGAACAATACAGTAGATCCTATGAAACATATAACATGAATATATTCCATCAGGCAGAAATCTGATTCATACAGATTCCTTTGGCTCCTCTATGGAGATAGCAACTCTTTGACCCAGCACTGAACTCAGCACCACACCATAGGCCTTTATCCTCACTAAAGGACAGGGATTGTGCATTAGACTGTATCTAGGGCCTCTACATCATCCCCAGGATCAAGCGATGGGAGTTTATATGTACAGGGTGTCGAGTGTGATTCAGCTACTCTGATGACTAACCATTTTAGGCTGAACTGAGAGCACTGCAGCCTCTCTGAGTTTCCTGAATCTTATCCCAATTATATTTCATTTAATAACACTCAGTGAAATATCTGGCGGCAGGGGAAATGAAACTACATGCTTTTATGGGATCATTCATCAAGAACTAATTGAAGCTTTCATACAGTTTAGTGCTGATAAAACAGTGTAACAATAAACAATAACAAAACTCACTGGAGAAGGATTTGTTTTGCCGTGAGGAAAATGGTTCCGTTTCATCCTGGGATTCCTGGTTAAAAGAGTCTCCAGTTTACAGAGGGATAAGCACGGGCTCCTCTGCATAATGACGGGGTGGAAGCTGTGTCAAATGTATTAGCGTTGCTCCAGTGGAGCCATTCTCAGCCTAAGTATCTGCTATTGTGTGGGGCTCTGGCAGGAGGCTGCAGGACGAATAGGATTTTTAAAAGTTTCTTTTTGCTATTTATTGTTATTGTGCTTGAAGCAGCTCCATCGTAGTTTTTATTGGAAAATATGTGAATAACCTTAAAGTGTACTTTAACACAATTTAGATTAAAAAAAAAAAATCCCAATGTAAGAGCTTCCTGTTTGTATACTTGTTTATATTGATTGGCTTTTTGTCCTTGGAATTCTTGTTCTTCCGTATGTGTATTTGAACATCTGGCTGAACTGAAAAGGAAGAAATCTACCTTCCTCATTTTCTTGGAAGTGGTTTAAAGGAAATATTATCGAAGTGAAATGCGTTAGAATGTGCGGCAAACTGCTGTAGACCTCAACACCCATTGCCAGATGGCTTAGGTAGCAGTAAGCAAGATACTGCAGGTGCAGAATTTACTTGGTAACTGGTTTTTCTTGTAACTAATAACCGCAGATTTTGTTAGTAAAACTCATTGCCTACACTCTAGGCACTTTGACTGGAATCTGTACCATCACCATTTTGAAATTGCTCAAACACCATTAAATGGATTCAGATTTTAAATAAATGACCATCATATAAGACTCATAATATAAATGATCTTCTTTCATAGACACCATTAATAATGATTAATCTGTCTTGCAGACCTACCTGCAAAACAAGGAACCCTAAAAATATAGATATGGTCAGATATTATAATTTTTAAATGCACAGTTTTGTTCAATTTTATTTGGTTATAAAAAGTAATTTCTCTTAAGGCTTTTTAAACAATGATTTCCTAAAAGTCTTAATGCATCTTAAACAAAGTACTGCCAAGCCTAAATTAGTCCCTAAAATGAGGAGGAATTAGAGAGACCAAAATCACTCTTTTCCTTGGTTAAGAAGCTATATGAATGCTTCATGTACTTAGTTGCCAGTCACTTCAGTTAATTTGTGGCACCATTAATGAGTGAAGGATGAATTCATATCATGACAAGTAAGTATCAATATGATAGCTATGTTAAGGGATAAAATAATTGTAGATTTCATAGCTTTCATTTTGTAAAGCATATTTGACTTTGCATGTCGATATGCCAAACAGAATTCTATAGCAAAGGCATCTAAAAATGGTAATGACAGATTAGCATAAATTAAGTTGGCCCCATTCTGTAATACTTCCACCGTAGTTCTCAAACACTCTAGGAAGCTTCTATGCCAGGACCTTCCCTGTGCATGGCAGACACCCTTTTTCTTTATATTTCCGCTGCATTTGGTCACTCATGTCTTTTGAGCTTTGATCAAATGCCACCTTCTTAGTGAGTTCTGTTTGAATACTTTATTTTTGTATTGCAATTCTCACCCTCAAATCATATATCCTAATTGCTACCTGCCTTATTTTTCTTCACAAATACATATTATTATCTGATACCCCAAGTATTACCCATTTATTTGTTTGCAAATTACACTTTCTAGAATTTAAAGTTTGCGAGAGCAGGTGGTCTGTACATTTTGTCTATTGCTGGATTCAAGAGCCTGAAATACAACAGGCATTCAAGTGATATGTGCTGAGTAAATGAATTGGGGTCCTAAATCTCCCATATCTCACACACTAGCTCTTTGAGCTTACACAGCTTACTTAGCCTACTGATTTCTGTTTCCTTATTTACACAATGTGAGAAATAATGATGCCTCTTAACATTTTGCTGATTGAACCAAACACTGTAGATGAAAGATTTTGCTGAGGGCAAATGATGTTTTGCTGTTGAAACATCAAATGGTTTTCATGAAACTCTGTGAAAGTAATAGATTTTGGCTTGCTTGGATTATGTGGCTTACAGGAGACCTATACTTGCTTTAGGAAGTTGGTCTTGGAACACAAGTTAAAGCTATGAACCCTTTGGCTGTTGTTAATTTGCTAGAGCAATCCGAATAACTGTGTGACCAAATGCCGGTGGTGATTGATAGAAACAAACAGATTTTAGAGGTGACATTTAGATGTGAGGCAGAATTTGAGGGATGGTAATTTAGGTGGGGTGAAGGTGGTAGGGTGCTAAAGCTACTTGGTTTACATAAAAATTAAGCTGATGAGTTATGGCCTCACATATAGCATGTAATTAAGGAAGCAGTGGGCTTCTCTGGTGGCTGAGATGGTAAAGAATCCACCTGCAATGCAGGAGACCTGGGTTTGATCCCTGGAGAAGGAAATGGCAACTGACTCTGGTATTATTGCCTGGAGAAGTCCATGGACAGAGGAGCCTGGTGGGCTACAGTCCATGGGTTCACAGAGTTGGACACAGCTGAGTGAGTAACAGGCACACATTAAGGAAAGCAGGGCACTGTCTCAGAAAGGGTAGTGTGATAGTTACATATGCGTCAGCTTAGTTAGGATATGGTATCCAGGTGTTTGGCCAACCATTGGATGTGACTAACTCCTACAGTTGGCTGATTATGTACTTAAACTATTGTTTAAGTTAATTTTAAATGTACATTTATATGCCATTTTTTTCTGTAAATCACCTTTTATTTTTTAATCAGTTGATTTTAAGCAAGAAAATTACTCTTGATAACGTGGACCTGGACCTCATCCAACAATCTGAAGGCCTTAAATGTAAAAAAAAAACACCCCTGAGGTTTCCTGGAGAAGGAATTCTGCCTCAGGACTGTTGCATAAAAATCATGCCTCAGTTTCCAACCTGCCTGTTTGCCCTATGGATTTGCTAGCTCTCACATGTCCGTGAGTTAATTCCTTAAAATCTCTCTCTCTCCCTTTATCCTGTAGGCTGTTTTGCTGGAGAATCCTGACAGATACAAGTCATAATTTGTTGCTAACAATTCTGGATTTGCAGAATACTGTGAGAATTAAATAAAACAATGTATGCTAATTTCATGAGAAAATGTCACCATGAAGTAGGTGCTCAAAGAGTAGTCATTTTCATGATGGTGATAGTGCAGGTGATTGGGTGATATGTTTACCAATGAAGTCTGGTCCTCAATTAGCCTATGATAGCATCCATTGAGTCTCTGAAGCTTACTGATTGATTTGACAAGTTCAAATTCAAATAAAGAAAAGAAGTTCAGCACTTAGAATATGTCGTCAAAATATTAAGGATGAAATCAACTTTGTTTATGTAACTACAGGGAGAACAGTGATTCTAAAGGGTATAAATTCTTGAGTCAACATTCTGGGATTCAAATTCCATCTATTTTTGTGTGTGAAATGGGTATAATAATGTTTTCCCCACAGGTTCATTGTGGAATTTTAGTAAAATAAATTATATAAAACTTTAAGGACTGTACCTGTCATATTTTCCTCCTCATACAGAAAATTAGCATCAAATTTTGCAGTTTTTGAAATTTAGATTTCAGCCTTTGCATGCCAAATGAAAGGTCAGTTTAATATCTGGAGATGCGTTTTTCTTTTCCCCTCTAGATAAATAAAACTTTACCGAGAGGAAAGCATATCCATAAAGCACAAGGAAGTATTAAGATAGTTTTGCGTTGTCTAAAGCTTCATGGAGAATGACGGCTCCCTTGCCATACAGGTGGTGCAGAGTTAGTTAAAGCCTCCACCCTTGTAGGCAGGTGCAATTAGAGAAGAGATAGAATACAACCCCAAACCAGGGATCTTCAGGAAGTCCTTCAAGGGCAGCTTTAATTGGCGTATCCCCGCAGATTCAAGAGCAGCAGCAAGGACCAGGGTGTGCTCTGTCATTTTGCACTCATAGGGAGCACTGATAACATAACCAACTCCCTTACAGAATAAGAGAAACCAGAGTGATTGTCAGTGTTATAAAATATGTGTTTTATTATACATGTTATGTGTGTTGTATCTTTAGGAGTGCTTATTAATGAACATTTATTCATTCTCAAGAGTATCATTTAATTTGAAAGACACAGAGTGATTCTAAGGCCATAAATGTATCTGCTGCAAATGCTATAAGAAAAAAGGCACCTTTTATAAAAAAAGGAGGGCACAGTTTAATCTGATTATAATAGCATTTCTTCATTTCAGTTCAGTTCAGTCGCTCAGTCGTGTCAGACTCTTTGCGACCCCATGAATCGCAGCATGCCAGGCCTCCCTGTCCATCACCAACTCCTGGAATTTACTCAAATTCATGCCCATCGAGTCGGTGATGCCAGCCAGCCATCTCATCCTCTCTCATCCCCTTCTCCTCCTGCCCCCAATCCCTCCCAGCATCAGGGTCTTTCCCCAGGAGTCACCTCTTCGCATGAGGTGGCCAAAGTATTGGAGTTTCAGCTTCAGCATCGGTCCTTCCAATGAACACCCAGGACTGATCTCCTTTGGGATGGACTGGTTGGATCTCCTTGCAGTCCAAGGGACTCTCAAGAGTCTTCTCCAACACCATAGTTCAAAAGCATCAATTTTTTTGGCGCTCGGCTTTCTTTATAGTCCAACTCTCACATCCATACATGACCACTGGAAAAATTATAGCCTTGACCAGATGGACCTTTGTTGAAATTAAGACATAATAAAGAATATTTTAGAAAAAAATTGATATAATGTTATTACAGAGATATAGTTGATCTAAATAATTAGGTACTGAATCAGTGAATTTGTACCATGTAACTGAGAAGTGGCAGTAATGCTAATAAAATCTTTGAAAGCAGAGTGCATGCTACCAACTGTGCTGAGTGTGCCCGGAGGGGAAGGCTCTGGCCAGCGTTCCTCCAGTCGGACATGCCTGGGACTGAGTCAGGAAGGCAGAGCAGTCTTGAGTGCCTTCAGGCACGTAGAAGCAGAAATCCAGGCAGGCAATGTTGTGCTAGAGCACCTTGGGTCAGAGATCAGGGGCTGAAGCCATCTGGTTTGGGAGTGAACTGAAAACGTGGTCTTTAAGACAAGGTGGATTGAAGAAGAGGTGAGAGATGGGGCCGCAGCCATGGTGTGTGTACTGGAACCAAAAGAACGGCTGCAGGAGGATTAGGGCAGACAGGAGGCCAAAGTTCACCATCCTGATTTTCTTTAATTTTCAAATTGTTACTAGTTTTATTTGATTTAATCATACATATTGCAAACTTTTTTCCTTTACTTTCCCATAATCGGTGGATAGCTTTCTTATTGGCTCACAGTGATACATAATCTGTTTTTTAAGTATTTTGTCTTATTTAAATGAATATAAATCCACATTGTCACTTTCAAGATTTTGCATAATAATTCATTTGATGAATATACCAACACATACTTTATCCATCTTCTTTATATGGACACTTAGACTTTTTATTTATTTTTAATTTAAATATTATTATAATAAACAGTATTTAAAACTACTGTTTTTCCTAGGTATTTCAAGTGTAAATAAAATACATTTTTCATCCTGAGAGTAACAGAATCACATGAAGAAAGTTTGGAAAATAGAAAAATTAATAAAGCATTTATACTTCTACCATTACAATGTTTCATCAATTTGGTTTAATGTTTTAGGATCTTTTTACCACTTTTAATTATCTGATCAACAATCTATATACTACTCAGCTCAAAAGAATCCTTCAAACCTCATCTCTGCAGTTGTTTATAATCTTAGAGCTACCAACATGCCTCAAGGCAGAGTGTAGGGTGAAGATCTCATGGAGGCTAACTGCTCCCACCAGTTAGCCAGGCTGTATCTGTCATTCCAGGGCCAGCCTGAACCTCTGGTCTTAGAGGGTTATTGGGATGAGTGTTATGAAAACTAATATTTATTAAAAAGACAAACTATGCTTGTAGCACTGTATACATTATCCTATTTAATCCTTGTAACACTTTGAGTTAGATATATCAAACCTCTTTTTTGTAGATAAGATTATTGGTTTAGAAAGATTAAATAATTTGGCCAAGATTACATCACATAGCAGAACTGGAATAGAAATCTGTAACTGTGGACCTATGAAATAAATAAACTTATAAAGAGCATACTGATGTCCTAAGGTATATGGATATGGCAATAGGTGGTAGTAGGTTCCAAAACCTATTTCTTCTTGATCATATCCTTCTAATCAATGACACGCTAGAGTTGTCATTTTGTGAATTAGAAATGTGGGAGAATGTAAGACTCAAAATCACCTTCACTTCTGTAATAGATGGATTAGTAATGCAGTAAGTTTAATTACGTGTTTGGTGAGTATGAGTACATATAGGTCGAACTCTGTTGGCTTAGCTCTACCACATAGTGACTTAGCCAAAGATTTTGAAGATAAGGAACTCAGGATGTTTTAGGGCTTAAGAGAGAGTTCAGATAACAATGTCACTTGTGTTAATAATTTGTCTTTGTACCACATACCAGGATCAACTAGCAAGGAGGAGAGATTGAATGAGGCATGGACAGGCATAATTAGCACTGGAGAAAGAATAAAGGAAGTGGCTAGAATTAATATTTTTACTGAAAGTAAAACCAACTCTCTCTTGAAATTAATGACTCAAAGTATTCTATGTATCTGATTCAAAGTGAATTTCTGCAGTTTAAGGAGAAACCAATATGACAGAGGCATACTTCAGAAATTTCGTGGGTTCAGTTCCAGACCACTGCAATAAAGTGAATATAAAAATAAAGCAACTCACACATTTTTTTGGTTTCCCAGTGCATCTACAAGTTATATTTATACTACATTGTTGTCTATTAAGTGTGTGATATTAATAGACTTATATCTAAAAGCAATTTACATACTTAATTTAAAAATGGTTTACTGCTAAAAAATACTAACCATCATCTGAGTCTCCAGGGAGTTGTTATCCTTTTGCTGGTGGAAAGCCTTGCCTCAATGTTAATGGATGCTCACTCACAAGGGTGGTGATTGCTGAAGACCGGGGGTGCTGTGACAATTTCTTATAATAAGACAACAATGAAGTTTCCTGCATCAATTAACACTTCCTTTCACAAATGACTTTTTTGCAGCATTCAATTCTATTTACCCATTAGGATTTATTTCAAGACTGGAGGCAATCCTTTCAAACTCTGCTGCTGCTGTATCAATTAAATTTACCTGATATTCTAAATCCTTTGTTGTCATTTCAAAAATCATCATAGCATCTTCACTAGGAGAAGGTTTCATCTTGAGAAACCACCTTTCCTCTTCCATAAGAGTCAACTCCTCATCTATTCAAGTCTGATCATGTGATTGCAGCAATTCATTCTCATCTCCAAGCTCCATTTCTAATTCTAGTTCTCTTGCTATTTTCACCACAGCTGAGAAAATCTTGAATTCCTCATAGTCATTCATGAGGTTGGAATCAACTTCTTCCAAATCCCTGTTAATGTCTATGTTTTGACCTCTTTTCATGAATCATAAATGTTCTTAATTAAATATTTTCCGGAAAGTTTCAATTTACTTTTCCTAAATCCATTAGAGAAATCATTATCTATAGCAACTACATCCTTATGAAATGCATTTCTTAAATAATGACTTAAAAGTCAAAATGACTCTTTGATCTTTGGGCTTCAGAATAAATGTATTAGCAGGCATAAAAACAAAACCAATAGCAGTGTATATCTCCATCAGAGTTCTTGGGTGACCAGATGCATTGTCAATAGTGTATTTTGAAATGAATCTTTATTTCTGAGCAGTGTGTCTCAACAGTGGGCTTAAGATACTCAATAAGCTATACTGTAGACAGATATGTTGTTATCCAGGCTCTGTTGTTCCATCTGTAGAGCATAGGCAGAGTAGACATAGCATAATTCATAAGGGCCCTAGGGTTTTTGGAATGGTAGAGGAGTATTGGCTTCAACTTTAAGTCACCAGCTGCAATAACCCCTAACAAAAGAGTCAAACCTGTTATTTGAAATTTTGAAGATAGGCATTGAGTTTTCTCTAGCTATGAATGTCCTTGATGGTATCTTCTTCCAATATAAGGCTGGTTCATTTACATTGAAAATCCCTTGTTTAGTACAGCCACCTTCATAAATTATCTTAGCTAGATCTTTTGAATACCTTGTTGCAGTTTCTATATCGGCACTTGCACTTTTGTCTTATAGAAGTTTCTCCTTTCCTTAAACCTCCTGAACCAACCTGTGCGGGCTTCAGACTTTCCTTCTGCAGCTTTCTCGCCTCTTCAGCCCTTACAGAACTGAAGAGAGTTAGGGCTTTGCTCTGGATTTGGCATTGGCTTTGAGGAATGTTGTGGTTAGTCTGATCTTCTAACCAGACCATTAAAACCTTCTCCATGTCAGCAATAAGGCCTTTTCACTTTATTGTTTGTGTTCATTGGGGTAGCCCTTTTAATTTCCTTTAAGAATCTTTCCTTTGTATTCACAACTTGGCTAACTGGTGCAAGAGGCCTAGATCTAAGCCTTTCCTGGCTTTTGATATACTTTCCTCACTAAGCTTAATCACTTTTAGCTTTTGTTTTTCAAGTGAGAGATGTGTGACAGTTCCTTTCACCTGAATACCTAGAAGTCACTGTAGGGTGATTAACTGGCCTACCATCTATATTCTCTTGTTTCAGGGAATAGGGATGCCCGAGGAGGGGGGGTGGACACAGGGAGCAGCCACTTGGTGGCGCAGTCAGAACATGCACATTAGTTATTAAGTCTGTCATCTTATGTGGGTGGGGCTCGTGGTGCCCCCAAATAATTAAAATAATAACGTCAAATATCACTGATCACAGGTCACCGTAACAAATTTAATAATCATAAGAAAAGTTGAAGTATTACTAGAATCACCAAAATGTGACATAGAGACAGGAAGTGTGCCAATGACCCTGGAAAAATGATGCCAATGGACTTGCTTGATGCAAGGTTGACACAGACCTTCAATTAGTAATGGGAAGCTTCCCTTTCCCTGGTGGCTCAGCCAGTAAAGAATCTGGCTGCAATGCAGACAACCCGGGTTTGATCCCTGGGTCAAAAAGATCCCCTGGAGGAGAACATGGCAAGCCTTTCCAGTATTCTTGCCTGGAGAATCCCATGCACAGAGGAGCCTGATGGGCTACAATATCAGTGCAGGCACATGTGCGTGGACACACACATACAAGACTTACTTGATGCAAGGTTGACAAAAACTTTCAACTAGTAAAAAACGCAATATTTAAAAAGTGCAATAAAATGAGCTATGTCTCTGTAGAGAGTAATCTAGATAAGACACTAGTGCAATGGATATATATTACTTTATTGGACCATCAACCTCCTACTTTTTCTAAGTCTGTGTCTTCCTCAGTACTGCCATCCATATTGTAGCAGCAGAATCAACCTTGTACCCAGGAGACTTCAGTTGACTGGTTTGTTGGGGGCAGCTTGGCAGGTAGGGACCCTGATCCCTATCTAGTAGGTTTAGGACCCTAGGCCAAGAGTGTTAGGAACAGTTATATGACCATATGTCCTGGCTTGTGAACCACAGAAGGTTCGGAAGCAATGAAAGAAAGAAAAATGAACCAGAACTGCAGAGAGACACAGAGAAGAAAACTGTTCATTCCACTTTTTCCTCAGACCTTGCCCCATTGTTATCTTTAGGTTCAGTGATACATCTCATAACTTTATAAAATTCCATTTTCATGTTAAACTGTTTAGAGCTGAGTTTCTGTCTCTTCTAACCACAAGAATTCTAGCATCATTAGTCTTTAAGTCAAATTAATTGAGTCAAGGGCAAACATTGCAGCAGCTTCCAGGTTTGATATGGAAGCTGGATTATGTATATAAGAAATACAAAAAACTTAGTGGTTTTCTAAATTCAGAAAGAGGTATCAGATGCCACTATAGTCAGCTGTATTAATAAAGGTAACTCCAAGTTCCTGAGGAAAATATGACATTTAAGTAACAGTACCAAAGGCAATTTCTCACCTTTTGGAAAGGTCTTTTTACTTTTAAATATGATTGTTAAAATAGCAATGGATTTTTCTTTTCATAGTTTGGTGCTATGGAAAGATAATAGGAATAACTTGACCACAGTGAAAGTTTCATTTCAGAATTATTTTCAAACTATTTGCATTAAAGAGCAACCAAACCAAATGAAACCAAACCAATGCCTCCTTTTCCAACATATTTTATAAAGAAATTGAGCATTTTAGACAGCTAAAAGTTAAAAAGCACAATAAATTAAAGAAAACCTATCCATTGAAGTTTAATTAAATTGGAGAAAATCAATATTGAAATGTTTAATAATAATTGACTTTTTAACAACCTATAATTTCTGAAAATATACCTACGCTAACATTTGTATGTAATATGTCTTAGTGATACATCAAGAAAAGAAAATATCAATTAATAAATTTTAAGTATACATTCAGGGCACAGGGAATCATTAACAATTCCCATTTCCATTTTCTATCTAAAAATAATAAATATAATCTCTTATCCCATGTTGCAGTATTCTAAGAAGCATGCTTTCCTGAATAGTATATATTTTATGCCTACGTATATGCTCTTAGACTCAATGTAGAGTTTTTCTTTGCTAACTGTTTCAATAAGTACATCATATTACACAAAATAAAAATTTATTTTGAATAATTTATTTCTTTTTCATAAATGTAACCTGTTTTAATGATTGAGGATATATAAGGTAATTAGGGGCTTCCTAGGCGGCTCAGTGATGAAGAACCTGCTTGCCAATGCAGCAGATGCAGGAGATGCAGAGATGCAGGTTCCATCCCTGGGTCAAGAAGATCCCCTGGAGTAGGAAATATTAACCCATTCCAATTATTCATGCCTTGATAATTCCCTGGACAGAGGAGCCTGGCAGGCAGCAGTCCATGGAGTCACAGAGTCAAACCTGACTGAGCAGCTGAGCGCTCACACATCTGTGCTTAGTCTCTCGGACCTGTCCAACTCTGCGACCCCATGGACTGTAGCCCGCCAGGCTCCTCTGTCCATGGGGTTCTCCAGGCCAGGATACTGGAGTGGGCTGCGTTCCCTCCTCCGGGGGATCTTCCCAACCCAGCGATGGAACCCAGCTCTTCTACATCGCAGGGGGATTCTTTACCATCTGAGCCACCTGGGAAGCCCAATGTAAACATTAATCGGAAACTGAAATCATAGAATATATACTTACTGGTTCACTGTTAGTAATTTGGTGGTGTTAATTCTATCTTTTCATATTGGTTAAAGTATAGTAAATGTGTCACAAAAGAATCCAAAGCAATGGCAAACTGGTCATACATTTGTAGCATGTAGAAGGATTTCATATACTCTTTAAAATGTGTCTACATGACTTTAAATATTTTCATAGAAATATATATATATATATTTATACATTGTATGAATATGACTTACACTTGTATGTGTAATTAAAATTTTATTTAATCTATCTAACTCCTTGTTGATGGAACATTAGCTCAAATTTGTGCTCTTATAAATAATTTTACAATTAACATTCTTGTACATAAATCCTGGAAAGCATCCCTACTTCTCAAGAAAAATTTTTAATAGAAAAATGCTGCTTCAAGAGAAATGAGGATTTTTAAGGCTTTCAATATATCTTGCCAGATGGGATTAAGATAATTTTTTAAAGATGCTTTAAGATATTTACTATATTGTCTTTATGCTAAGTGTAATAAAATACCCACCTGATCTCTTCCAAGTGTATCTACCCCAACTCCTCCCCCAAGTGAAGCAATGTCAGTAGGCTGGTGTAGCTGTTTCCTCATGCAAATATATAAATGAAATGTGTTTCTTCATTTTTACCACCAGATAGAACCGTATGAATGACATTAATCAGTAAATTGCTTCTTTCAAAAATGTTATGAACGCCACATAGTTCAGTAAATTTTTTTGATAACAAATTCATGTTATACTCATATATACTTACAGTTTTGTATAAATATGGTTGTTCACTGTTACTTTTAAAGATTCAGGTTTTTTTTTAGCTCTTCTAGCCTGTGTTTTCTTCTTTCAGTTTTTCCATGTTTCCACACCAACCTCACAAACAAATTACATGATAGAATAGTATCAGCTATAATAGATAGACATGTAAATATATAGATATAAAATCATACAAAATACACACACTTATACATGTATATACATATTAAACACATAAATATGCACATACATATACACATGTATACTCTCTATATAAACATATCTATATTGATCTATTTATCTGATTTATAGGGATTTGTTTTTTTAACAAAATAATTAACATGCTCTACCCTTAATGGCCAACCCACTCCAGTATCCTTGCCTGAGAATCCCCATGGACAGAGAAGCCTGGTGGGTTACAGTCCATGGGGTCACACAGAGTTGCACACACCTGAAGCGACTTAGCACGCATGCAGGGAAGCACCCTTCCTGGCGTCTTGCTTTTCTCACTTCAGCACATCTAGAAATTTGAAATCAGTTGAAGTCAAACTATAGTTCTAGTTCATGCTGTTTGCAGTACACATAAAATTAATCATGTTCATATACCATAATTTTGCTCACTTTAATTATTGATGGATTTTCTACATTTTAATTTTTGCCAAACTGACACTCAAATTTCAAAACCTCATATTTTTGAATTTATTCTCTTATTGTGTCGTTTCAGTTTTCATACATTTGGAAAACATTTTCCTTAGTTTTTTTGAGATATAATTGACAAACAGCACTGTATGAGTTAAGGCATACAGTATAATGAATTATGTGCAATTATGTGTAATATATTGTGCAATTATTACTACAATAAGTTTAGCTAACATCCATCATCTCATATATGTAGGGGAAAATGATAGTTTTTCCTTAAGATGAGAACTCCTTGTATTTACTCTAACAAATTTCAAATATACCATACAGTAATGTAACTATAGTCATCATGTTGTATTACATCTCCAC
The DNA here is from genome assembly GCF_910594005.1 of Cervus elaphus. Classification (NCBI taxonomy): domain Eukaryota; kingdom Metazoa; phylum Chordata; class Mammalia; order Artiodactyla; family Cervidae; genus Cervus; species Cervus elaphus. The sequence goes on along the minus strand of NC_057842.1, from coordinate 53,043,480 downwards.
TATTTATTTATCATATAACCAGGAGTTTGTACATTTTGACTACCTTCAGCCAATTCCCCAACCCTTTATACTTTGCCTACAATGACCACAAAACGGATCCCTTTTTCTATAAGTTTGGATTTTTATCTGCTTGCTTGTCTATTTTTGTTTTATTTGTCTTGGATTCCACATTTAAGTGAGACCACATAGCATTTGCCTTTCTTTCTGTGGTTAATTTCACTTACCATAATGCCCTCAAGGTCCATCTGTGGTGTCACAAATGTCAGGATTTGCTTCATTTTTATGACTCAATAATATTTCATTGGGACTCCCTGGTGTCTCAGTTGGTAAAGAATCCAGCTGCAATGCAGGAGACCTAGGTTGATCCCGGATGGGAAGATCCCCTGGAGGAGAGCATGGCATTGCACGCCAGTATTCTTGCCTGGAGAATCCCCATGAACAGAGGAGCCTGGCAGGCTACAGTCCATAGGGTCACAAAGAGTCAGACACAACTGAGTGACTAACACACACAGCACACAATATTTCATTGCTTGTGAGCATGTGTATACATATATTTGTATATACACACATGTGTTATCTATTCATTCTTTGTTGGACAAAGTTGTTTTCATGTCTTGGCTATTTTAAATAATGGTGCTGTAATCATCAGGGTGGAGATATGTCTTCAACATAGAGTCTTTGTTTCATTCAGGTTTATTTCCAGAAATGGAATTGCTACATCATATAGTAGCTCTATTTTTTATTTTTGAGGAACCTCAGAATTGTCCTCCATAGTGGCTGTACATTAACAGTCCTACCAACAATGGACAAAGGTTACTTTTTCTCCACATTTTTTCCAACTTCTGTTATCTCTTGTCTTTTGATGAGAGCCATCTAATATGTATGACGGGATAGATCATTGTAGTTCTGACTTACATTTCTATAAAAACTAGTAATATTGAGCACCTTGTCATGTACTTGTTGACCATTTGTCTAGCTTCTTTGGCAAAATGTCTATTCAGTTCCTTTGCCAGTTTAAAATTGGATTGTTTGGTGTCTTTCTATTGAGTTGTATGGGTTCTTTATATTCAGATATATGGTTTGCAAGTTTCTTTTGCACCATTCCATAGATTGTCTTTTCATTTTGTTGATGCTTCTTTAGCTCTGTAGTGCTTTTTAGTTTGATGTATTCACATTTGTTTATTTCTTATTGTTTTTAAAATTTTAATTTTGATATTTTTGCTTGTGCTTTATATGTTATATCCAAAAATATCATTGCCTGTACCCATGTTAAGGAGGTTTATTTCCTATATATTCTTTTAGAAGCTTTAGTTTTACAGCCTTACATTTAAGTTTTTAATTAATTTTGAGTTAATTTTTGTAAGAGCTGGATAGGGGGTCCAGTTTCATTCTTTTATATCCAATTTTCCCAGCATTGGTTATTGAAGAAATTATCTTTTCTCTTCTGACTATTCTTGGCTCCCTTGTGAAATAATGGTCATATATTCATGGGTTTATTTCTGGGCTCTTGATTTTGTTCAGTTGGTGTATGTGTCTTTTTGTTGTTGTTGTTTTTTGTTTGTGTTAAATTACAGTCATGTATGGATGTGAAAGTTGGACTATAAAGAAAGCTGAGCGCCGAAGAATTGATGCTTTTGATGTGTGGTGTTGGAGAAGACTCTTGAGAGTCCCTTGGACTGCAAGGAGATCCTACCAGTCCATCCTAAGGGAGATCAGTCTTGAATGTTCATTGGGAGGACTGATGTTGAAGCTGAAACTCCAATACTTTGGCCACCTGATACAAAGAGCTGATTCATTTGAAAAGACCCTGTTGCTGGGAAAGATTGAGGGCAGGAAAAGAAGGGGATGACAGAGGATGAGATGGTTAAATGGCATCACCGATTCAATGGACAGGAGTTTGAATAAACTCCAGGAGTTGGTGAGGGACAGGGAAGCCTGGCGTGCTGCAGTCCATGGGGTTGCAAAGAGTCAGACATGACTGAGTGACTGAACTTAACTGAAATAAATATTAGCTTTAGTTTTTAAATTTACCAATACAGTTATAGTTAACACTAAGTTTTTAATATTTTAAGAAATATATTTAAAAATTTTACAAACATATAGTTGATTTGCAATGCTGTGTTAGCTACTGCTCTTCAGCAAAGTGAGTCAGTTATACACATACACATATCCACTCTTTTTTAGATTCTTTTCCCAACTAAACATACTAAACAGCAGTATAGATCAATGAAAAAAGATAGGGAGTCCAGAGATAAACCTAAGTGCCTAAGGTCACCTAATGTACGACAAAAGAGGCAAGAATATACATTCAGTGGAGAAAAAATAGTCTCCTCAATAGGTGGTGCTGAGGAAACTGGACAGTTACAAGTAAAAGAATGAAATTAGAGCACTCTCTAATACTACACACAAAAATGAACTCAAAATTGATTAAAGACCTAAATGTAAGATTCAGTCAGTTAGTTCAATTTCTCAGTCGTGTCTGACTCTTTGCGACCCCATGGATTGCAGCATGCCAGGCTTCTCTGTCCAACACCAACTTCTGGAGCTTGCTCCAACTCAGGTCCATTGGGTCAGTGATGCCATCCAACCATCTCATCCTCTGTCATCCCCTTCTCCTCCTGCCTTCATTCTTTCCCAGCATTAGGGTCTTTTCCAAGAGTCAGTTCTTCACATCAGGTGGCCAAAGTATTGGAGTTTCAGCTTTAACATCAGTTCTTCCAATGAATATTCAGGACTCATTTCCTTTAGGATTGACTGGTTGGATCTCCTTGCCAGTCCAAGGGACTCTCAAGAGTCTTCTCCAACACCACAGTTCAAAAGTATCAACTCGGTGTTCAGCTTTCTTTATAGTCCAATTCTCATATCCATACATGACTACTGGAAAAAAACCATAGCTTTGATTAGATGGACCTTTGTTCACAAAGTAATGCCTTTGCTTTATAATATACTGTCTACGTTGGTCATGGCTTTTCTTTCAAGGAGCAAGTGTTTTTTAATTTCATGGCTGCAGTCACCATCTGTAGTGATTTTGGAGCCCAAGAAAATAAAGTCTGTCACTGTTTCCATTGTTTCCCCATCTATTTGCCATAAAGTGATGGGAATGTAAAGTCAGATATTATAAAACTCTTAGAGGAAAACATAGACGGAACACTTTAACATAAATCAAAGCAGTATCTTTTTTGATCCACCTCCTAAAGTAATCAAAATAAAACCAAAAATAAACAAAGGGAACCTAATTAAACTTAAAAGATTTTCATAGCAAAAGAACCCATAAACAAAACAAAAAGACAACCCACAGAATGGGAGAAAATATCAGCATTTGAAAATGAAGCGACTGGCAAGAGATTATTCTCCAAAATATACAAATAGCTCATTTAACTCAATATAAAAGCAAACAAACAAACAAATCAATCAAAAAAATGGGTGGAAGATCTAAGTAAACTTTACTCCAAAGAAGACATACAGATGGCTAAAAGGCATGAAAAGGTGCACAACATCACGAAATTTTAGAGTAAGACAAATCAAAAGTACAGTGAGGCGTCATCTCACTGTAGAAATTTCTTATTGAAGAAATCATCACTTTGATAATGACCATCATCAAGACATATACAAACAAGAAGTGCTGAAGTGGGTGTGGAGAAAAGGGAACTCTCTTACACTGTTGGTGGGACAACAGTTAGACAAATTGTTGCAGCCAGTATGGAGGACAATATGGAGGTTCCTTAAAAAACTAAAAATAAAACTACCATATCATCCTGAAATCCCAGTTCTGGGCATACGTGCAGAGAAAACCATAATTCAAAATGATACATGCATCCCAGTGTTCACTGCAGCACTATTAACAATAGCCAAGAAATGGAAGCAGGCCAAATATCCATCAGTGGAGGAATGGGTAAAGAAGATGTGGTACATATATACCATGGACTATTACCCAGACATAAAAAAGGACAAAATAATGCCATTCACAACAACATGAATTGATCTAGAGATTGTCATACTGAAGTGAATTAAGTCAGACAGAGCAGGAAAAATACAATATGATATCATAGCTTATATGTGGAATCTAAAAACGTGGTACAGATGAACTTATTTACAGACAGAAATAGAATCACAGATATAAAAAACAATTTATGGTTTCCAGGCGATTGGGAGCGGAGGGACAAATTGGGAGATTGGGGCTGACATATACAAACTACTATCTATAAAATAGATAACTAATAAGAATCTGCTCATATCCACAAAACACAATATATATTACACATATATTATTACATATAACACATAAGAAAGACAGTCATTTTTAATAATTATTAGCTGAAAAAATCGAGATTCTGTGAGGTTAATTGATTTGCCCAAGATCACATATGAATGGTTAACCCTGGTTAGAATGCTTGTCTTTTTTAAAAATAAAATTATATAATTATTTCTTCTTCAAAAATAGTTGCTAATTATACAAAATCTAATGTATCATTAGAACAAATAAAGAACAACATTCAAGCACTCCAGCAAGAAAAAGAAATCATGTCTTCTTTTTTAACCTGCCTTTTTTATTCAGTGTACACTGTATAAATATTTTCCTACAAGATCGTATTAACTGCTATCTAATATTTGATGTACAGGAATGTATTTTAACCAATATATGTATTTTAATTCCATTTTCTTACATTTCTTTTTAGCTCCATTTCCATTAATATTAAAATAAATATATATTTAACTTAGACAATGTATTTTGATTCCTCAAATACATTTCTAAACATGGAATAATTTTTATGGCTGAAATACTATGTTAAAGCCTATATTCAACATGTTAAAAGTAAATTGAATTTATAGTTTTCCCTAAATTATAGTCTAATCTCTGAAAATATCAATTTTCTATAACTTTGTGTCACATTTCTTATAAAAAGGGTTCTTCTAGTTATATTTGATTAATTTTTGTCTTCTATTTTATTGCATTATTTTTTCATAAATATCACCACATTAAATTATTATTTTTATGTACAGCGTTCCTTGAGTATCTGTGAAGAATTGGTTCTGGGACCACCCTGGATGCCAAAATTTGCAGATGTTCACTCCTTTATATAAAATTATGTAGTATTTGCATATAGCTTCACATATCTCCCCTTATACTGTAAATCATCTCTGGATTACTTATAATACCCTAACACAATGTAAATGCTATGTAAATAGTTGTAAATACCATGTAAATCCTTTGTAAATAGTTGCCAGTGTATGGCAAATTCAAGTTTTGCTTTTTGGAACTTGCTGGAATTTGTTTATTCGACTATTTCGATCAGCAGTTGGAACCCGCAGGTACAGAGGGCCAAAGTATATTTTAATTCACAATACGTAAAATCATTTTTTTTCAGTCTTTACTTATCTAGTTTCTTTTTTTTAAGCACTAGAAACACTTTTTTTTCAAGTTTCCTTCCAAAAAACTATTGAAATTTTAATTGGATTTCCAATTTGGAAAGTTTGTATTACTGCCTCTTTAAAAACAGAACTTTGTATATCTCTATCCATAATATTTTAAGCTAAATATATGTTATTTCTCTACATAGTTTATACATTTCTTATTAAATTTATTTGAAGAATTTAATATTTGTATATATTTGTGTCCAATGAGGATAATTATTTTCATTGTATGTTTTATAGTTAACATTTACCGATATATAAGAAAGTCATTGTCTTTTGAAATATTAATTTACCATCATGTAGGACTTATGGTTTTTCCCTTTCTTAGTTTTTTTTAGATAGCAAAACTCTTGTTAATAATAATCATTTGATCTTATTTTCAGTACTTATCTTTCTGTTGTTGCTTTTGTGTTCATTTGTGAGTTGTTTTTCTAGCTTTGTGTAAAAAATATGGGGTATTTTTTTTCATTCCTGTTTATGATGGATTCAGCTTTTGAAATAACATTCCATTTTTAAAAAGGTCTGATATGGATCTTAAAATTTAGGTAGTCCTTTTTAGGCCTCTTTTGAGATGATCATATAGTCTTACAATCTGATCTATTGAAGAATGATGAATAGTCCTTGAATTACTGGAATGATTGTTTAATTTATTTTGAATCCTATCTCAATATATAATTTGATTTTATATGATATTATTTAAGAAATTAGACTTTATAATTTAAAAATAGATTTCCATATCATTCATTATTTTTATAAGGCTTTATTATTTATTACTTAACAAGTAACTAGAAAGTTTTCTCTTTTAGATTCAGAAGAGTTATAGCAATATTTGCCAAAAAATTTCTGAAATATGGTTGACAGTTTTCTTAATGTTTTCCTTCCTTATTGGTTTAGCTTCTTTTCAGTCAGTTTGATGATTCCTATTTCTGATTTTTTTCATTTAAAACAGACTTTTATGGTTTATTAGCATTATTTGCCTGTGAAAAAGAGGAGAAATTTGTTTGTGTTACTATATTTGTTTTTGCTTCCCCCCCCATCAGCCATTATTACTGGTGAAAGATAATTGCAGTACTTCTTTGAAGGTTGAATGTGGTTGTCCCTTCAGTTGCTATCCAATTGATAGGTCTGCTATTTACTTCCTCCATAATATCAATAACTAAAAGCTGTTAGCACTTACATCACATCATCTTAGATTCAGATATTAGCAATAGTAAATAATAATCCAACAATAAAGACAGGATAGGACAAAGTAGACACTGGATTAATTATATTTAAATTTTAAATTCTGGTTAATTCTAACTTTCCATTAAAAAACAAAAACAAAAACTGAACAAGAGGGAGAAATCACTTGCCTTTCAAATACCCTTTCTGGAGTTATAAAACTACATCCAGTTTTTGCTACCTAAGTGTATCCAGCCTCATTTTAGCGTTCTCTTTTCACCTGAAGCTACAAGCAAATTTGTGGAAAGAACCTTAGGTAAAAGCATTTTTGTTGCATAATTAGAAGACTCCATACTTACAAACAGCCTTGCACTTGTTATGTAGTTAAACATATTTTCTACTTCATCCTTTTCTTCTGAAGTCCAAATTCAATATTTGTTGGATTTAATTGTAATTGTATATTGTCCTTTGTGATCGATTTGACAATTTATATTTGCTTGTGCTTTTCTCAAGCTTATTCTCCGCACCTTAGGTTCAGTTTTCAACTTGGTTGATTCTTCATTTGACTATTTCTAATAATTTTAACATTTTTATGACATTTCTCGCCTTAAAATATTTCCTTAGCTTTCTCTGTTTTCTTTTCTTTCATCTTCTTAAAATATGAAGCCTGTATTTTTATTTCCCTGAGTGCCCAGTGCTTATCATCTAAAATTTTATATTTTTGGGTAATGTATTTTTCATCATAAATGTGACACTATATTTTCTTCTTTCTTTTGCAAATACTTTTCACATAAATAGTTATAGGCACTTTTTGTTTGTTTACTCATCCATAAACTGTCAGCAGAATGAAGAACTACTAATATCTGAAAAATATATCAAATACATTTTTCTTTTGGCACTCTTGCAGATTTTTTAATCCTTAAAAATCAACCTGGAGTACCAACCATGCAGGACTGGGTAGCATAGATGTGTTAAATAGCTAATTTATATCATTATTTAATATTTTACAGTAATGTGGCCTTTCTATTTAGTTTGTAGTTTCATTTACATGTATCTTCTCTGAAATATTAGAGCTACAATGTGAGGAATAAACCCAATCTGCCATCTCCACTTTCTCATCCACAGTTCATTATCTACCACCACCCCCACTTCTGATTTCCATTGCTGCCATGACACTATAACTGCTCTGGTGATATCAGGGACCTCCATGATCCATTAGCCAAGACTAATGGACAGTTCTTACTCCTTCCTTTCTTTACTCATAGAGCAGCATTTGGCCTCTCCTTTATTCTTGAAGCCTCTCCTCATTTAACTTCATTTCCTCTGCCTCTTCTATCTTAGTGATCAGTATGTTGTCCTTGCTGGCACATGCTGGAGTACCCTGAGATTCGTCTGAATACCTGATGAAAGAAGTTGCTTCCTCTGATTTTACTGTTGCAACTATTACTTTTCTGGATATACAAAGGGAAGTAACTGAAGAAGGAAGCTATTCATAAAAGGAGAAGATGATCCTGGATTTAAGCCTACAAAGGATAAAATTTCCAGTACTTTAAGACACTGCTGATTATTACTCATACAGAAGATTTTTACCTTTATCTTGATAAAATTGTCTTGTGTCTTGTATATTGTATCTTGTATCTTGTCACCCTGCTTATTTACCTTATATACAGAGTGCATGATGAGACACGCTGGGCTGGAAGAAGCACATGCTGTAATCAAGATTGCCAGGAGAAGTATCAGTAACCTCAGATATGCAGATGATACCACTCATATGGCAGAAAAAGAAGAAGAACTAAAGAGCTTCTTGATGAAAGTGAAAGAGGAGAGTGAAAAAGTTGGCTTAAAGCTCAACATTCAGAAAACTAAGATCATGGCATCCGGTCCCATCACTTCATGGCAAATAGATGTGGAAACAGTGGAAACAGTGGCTGACTTTATTTTTCTGGGCTCCAAAATTACTGCAGATGGTGACTGAAGCCATGAAATTAAAAGACACTTGCTTCTTGGAAGGAAAGTTATGACCAACCTAGACAGCATATTAAAAAGCAGAGACATTACTTTGTCAACAAAGGTCCATCTAGTCAAGGCTATGGTTTTTCCAGTGATCATGTGTGGATGTGAGAGTTGAACTATAAAGAAAACTGAGTGCCGAAGAACTGATGCTTTTGAGCTGTGGTGTTGGAGAAGACTCTTGAGAGTCCCTTGGACTGCAAGGAGATCCAACCGGTCCATCCTAAAGGAGATCAGTCCTGGGTGTTCATTGGTAGGACTGATGCTGAGACTCCAATACTTTGGCCACCTGATGCAAAGAGCTGACTCACTGGGAAAGACCCTGATGATGGGAAGGATTTGAGGCAGGAGGAGAAGGGGACAACAGAGGATGAGATGGCTGGATGGCATCACTTACTCGATGGACATGGGTTTGAGTAAACTCCGGGAGTTGGTGATGGACAGGAAGGCCTTGCATGCTGTGGTTCATGGGGACGCAGAGAGTTGGACATGACTGAGCGACTGAACTGAACTGAACTTGATAAAATACAGTTTTATTAAGGGACTTGACTTCCAAAATTTGCTGCCTACTTGATACTTAGTCAACTCCAAAACCTGAATAACAGTATTTTTAGATAATATGCTATCATTGATTTTCAAAAGGAGCTCAATATCTTTCATCTCAAGGACAGTTTTACTTTCTAGATTCTTCTTATCTCCACATTGTCCCTGACTACCCACCATTTGTCATGAATATTAGTAAGGATATACACTTGCTTTTTGCCTTCCTTTAGTATTCTAGGAGGAAAGTAAAAATCCTGGGAGATATTACCATTTTCTTGAGGTTTATTTATCTGACAAATGTTTTGGACAGACTGGTTACAGTTTTGTGTAATGTTATTTTTATATTAATATAAAATTGGAAGTCTACCATGAAAATGCCTTCAGTAGGGCTGATAGACATAGAGAACAGGTAAGGGGTATGCACACAGAGAGTGCAGCATGTCTTTTGCTTTCTCATTGTTTACACCTTTTATGGATTCGATGTGGTGAAAGATTCATCGTGCCATGTTCAAGAACCTTACAAGTCAGTTTGACATAGAAGATAAGCAAGGAAAATTCTTCAGTCTCATAAGAAGGATATTTCTGATGATGTTCTTTTTACACTGAAACAGCATAATGTAGATGAAGGAAAATGAAACATGCCCCAGAATGAAGAAATGTAAATATGCAAATGCATCACAACTGAAATAGAAGGCAGGTGTATTTTATTGTTCATTTTGGTCAGTTTCTGTGACTGACTATAAACCTGCTCCTGCATTGCTAGCTTTCCTGAAGATCTTATTCACAGTTCAGAATCCAGACTGAAATAGAGTTGGTTATTTTTTTTACAGCTTCAATGCAAGTTTTCCCTGCCTTATTAAACCTACCAGACTGCTACTAACATTCAAGTTTACAGTACAAGTAAACATAAGACTGATTATCTGCATTACAAAATAATATGTGATTTTTAACAAGAGTCTTTTATATAATAAACTCTCCTCCAAAGTTCACAAAAAATGAAAATCAGTTTTGATATGTTAATTATTCACCCTTTCAGGATCATAACTCCTATGCTTTCTGTGAGGTAAACATGCTGTTGGAAATAAATGCTTTCAATGCTTGGCAGTTTTTCTAAAGAAAAATAGCAATTAGTGAAAAACAAGTTACTTAACTATAGTTCAGAGAGCCGTCTTAGTTGTATGTAATAAAGGCTTAAACACAACCCACAGCTTTCTTAGAGGCAGGCAGAAGTTTCTCTTTGCTGAAGTAATATGATTAGATATTCTAGGTTTTGTATGCCTTTACACATTACCAGAGTCTGCACTGTTGTAAGTAGCTAAGAGTAGAGGTGACAGGTAGGCCAGAATATAATGAATTGTAGTAATCCTAACAAGAAATAACAGAGGCAAATCCAAGGGTTTTTCAGTCCCTGAGAGACTCGGTAAGATAGATCCTAGAAAGGCTCCTAGGATGATAACAAAATGACTTTGCCACCTGATTAATATGGACATCAAAAACAAAGCTCAGAATCTAAAATCAGTTCAGTGTTATGAGCTGTGAGACATGGAGGAGGATATACTAGATGTCAGAGGCAAGAACTAAAAAGAAATATAAAGATTGATGTTGAGGAGATCCTATGAGTAATAATTTAGCCTTGTCTATATTTGGCTTTACAAAGTTGGATGACATCCAAGCCTGAATGTCAGAGAGACCGTTATGAGGCATGCAGAAAGCCATCATAAGGCCCATGGGGATGGGAAACAGACCGGAGTGTCATCTGTGCTTATTTGACGCAGAAATATATTGGTTCTAAAACCAACATTCATAATAAATAAGCAGATAGAAACATGGAACTACTAATATTTCATATATATAAGGAAAACAACATATTAAAATTACTATTCTTTTTTTTCATGTAAATACAAATATATACTGTCATTTAAAGGACATATTCCTTACCCTCAAAAAGCTTATATTTCAAAACAGTTTACAGTGTAAATGGTTTACAGTCATAATTTACTACTACATTGTCCTATTTTTTTCACTTTTTTTTCTGAGACTATACTATGAACTTTTAGCTATTTTTTCCCTTGGTAATTTTTGAGATTCCAGTGTAGAATTGAAGAAAATTGATGTTTATACAATAGAAGAGGCTGTGGTATTGAGGATTATAGACATCTATAATCAATGAATTATAAAATTCCAACATTTAAACTAACCATTTAACAGAGTAAACATTCTTATACAGAACTTGTAGTGCATTAAAAATGTTAAATAATCCAGTTTTGTTTTTCCATAATGATAAAGAATCTGCCTGCGATGCAGGAGACCTGTGTTCAATCCCTGGGTTGGGAAGATCCCCTGGAGAAGGGGAAATACTCCAGTATTCTGGCCTAGAGAATTCCATGGACAGAGGAGACTGACAGGCTATAGTCCATGGTTTGCAAAGAGTCCGACACAACTGAATGATTTTCTGTTAACAGGAGGGAACTAAATCTAGAAAGATTGTTGGTATATACTACTGAACTTGCAATGATAGGTTTGTTTTTGCACAGAAAGTTGTGTGTTAGAGAATAACAGCTATGTTCTTAGGATAGACACATGCAGAGGAAAGCCAGATTTGATGTCTTCTAGATGTTGGTTACTAACTATTTGGTTTGCTCTGGGTGGACATGACTTTAAAATGGTGGCCTGAAATACCTCTAGAATGCCAAATAATAATTATTTTTTTCCCTAGAAGCATTATTTCAACTATTAGGTTGGATCCAGTTTCCCTCACATGCTCTAAAACTATTCTCAGATAGCAGTGAAATTTGCAGTGAAAGTATTGGTCACTCAGCTGTGTCCAAATCTTTGTGACCCCATGGACAGTAGCCTGCCATGTTCCCCTGTCCATGGGATTCCACAAGCGATAATACTAGAGTGGGTAGCCATTCCTTTCTCCATGGGATCTGCCCAACCCAGGGGTCGAATCCAGGTCTCCTGGATTGCAGGCAGATTCTGTCCTGTCTGAGCCACCACTTAACAAGGCCATGTTCAATTTAGAAGGATATTCTTAAATTCATTCTTTTCAGATTTTTACTTCACTTCAGTTCAGTAGCTCAGTCATGTCTGACTCTTTGCAACCCCAAGAACTGCAGCATGACAGGCCTCCCTGTCCATCACCAACTCCCAGAGCCTACCCAAACTCATGTCCATAGAGTCAGTGATGCCATCCAACCATCTCATCCTCTGTCATCCCCTTCTCCTCCTGCCCTCAGTCTTTCCCAGCAACAGGGTCTTTTCCGATGAGTCAGCTCTTTGCATCAGGTGGCCAAAGTATTGGAGTCTCAGCTTTAGCATCAGTCCTACCAATGAACACCCAGGACTGATCTCCTTTAGGATGAACTGGGTGGATCTCCTTGCAGTCCAAGGGACTCTCAAGAGTCTTCTCAAACACAACAGTTCAAAAGCATCAATTCTTCTGTGCTCAGCTTTCTTTATAGTCCAACTCTCACATCTATACATGACCACTGGAAAAATCATGGCCTTGACTAGACAGACCTTTGTTGACAAAGTAATGTCTCAGCTTTCTAATATGCTGTCTAGGTTGGCCATAACTTTCCTTCCAAGGAGCTAGCGTATTTTAATTTCATGGCTTCAGTCACCATCTGCAGTAATTTTGGAGCCCAGAAAAATAAAGTCAGCCACTGTTTCCACTGTTTCCACATCTATTTGCCATGAAGTGATGGGACCAGATGCCGTGATCTAGTTTTCTGAATGTTGAGCTTTAAGCCAACTTTTTCACTCTCCTCTTTCACTTTCATCAAGAAGCTCTTTAGTTCTTCTTCGTTTTCTGCCATAATGGTGGTGTCATCTGCATATCTGAGGTTATTGATGTCTTTCCCAGCAATCTTGATTCCAGCTTGTGATTCATCCAGCCCAGCATTTCTCATGATGTACTCTGCATATAAGTTAAATAAGCAGGGTGACAATACACAGCCTTGACGTACTCCTTTTCCTATTTGGAACCAGTCTGTTGTTCCATGTCCAGTTCTAATTGTTGCTTCCTGACCTGCATACAGGTTTCTTAAGAGGCAGGTCAGGTGGTCTGGTATTCCCATCTCTTTCAGAATTTTCCACAGTTTATTGTGATCCACGCAGTCAAAGGCTTTGGCATAGTCAACAAAGCAGAAATAGATGTTTTTCTGGAACACTCTAGCTTTTTCGATGATCCAGCAAATGTTGGCAATTTGATCTCTGGTTCCTCTGCCTTTTCTAAAACCAGCTTGAACATCTGGAAGTTCGCAGTTCACATATTGCTGACGCCTGGCTTGGTGAATTTAAACATTACTTTACTAGCGTGTGAGATGAGTACAATTGTGCAGTAGTTTGAGCATTCTTTGGCATTGCCTTTCTTTGGGATTGGAATGAAAACTGACCTTTTCCAGTCCTGTGGCCACTGCTGAGTTTTCCAAATTTGCTGGCATATTGAGTGCAGCACTTTCACAGCATCATCTTTCAGGATTTGAAATAGCTCAACTGGAATTCCATCACCTCCACTAATTTTACTTAAAAATCTCATCTAAGGTTATCTTGAGTTCTATCCCAACTAGCAAAATAATGGTATGTCTTAATCTTACCCCAGCAGTAGTATGTGTATAAATAAAACATGTGTGTTTGTTAGTCACTCAGTCATGTCTGACTCTTTGTGACTCCATGAACTGTAGTCCACCAGGCTCCTCCATCCATGGAATTGTCCAGGCAAGAATACAGGAGTGGGTTGTCATTTCCTTCTCCAGCAGATCTTTTCCACCCAGATTTTGAACCCGGATCTCCCGTGTTGCAGGCATATTCTTTATCATCTAAGTCACCAGGGAAGATATATAATACATATGGTATGTGTATATAGTTTTTCATAAGCCAACTCATTTAACTTTTTGACAGTGATGATGACTAGCTATGTTTTCCTTCTTTTACAGATCACATTTTATTGACATTTTCAGAAAGCTCTTCACTAGCACAATGTGATACATTATTTTAATGCCTCTATAAGAATCCTTGTGTAATTTTAGATACTTCCTGCAAGCTATACATTTATATTTGTAAGTTCTTGTTCAAGCTGAATCACAGTCATGTGGTTCATACATATTAAAAAGCATGAAATTCCACTGATTTTATTTATATTTTAAACTAGAGATTTCATTCCATGTGTATATTTTATGAAAATGCTTACATGGTACTAGTTTAACTTAAGTAACTGGGCAATAAGTGGCCCAGTCTAGCCACTTGTTTAGGAAAATGATAGTCATTTATGATGTAGATACATTTATATGTAAGATGTAATCACAGTAAGGGTCACTAAACCTATTCCTTTCTCTGAAACTGAATTTCCAATTCATTGAGGGAGGATTTATTTAATGTCTAAATGAATTCTGTAATTCTTGTAGCAGACTATTCATTGTGACAGCAAGTGGTTTCTTGGTCTGTTTAGAACAAGTCAAAATTTATGTGGTAGTGCGTGGACTAAGATGAAAAATATAGAAAAACATATGTATAGAAAATGGAGCATACGTTGTATTATGTGATCTTTCAAGTAATATGGGTCATATTATGAGTACAAGAATTAAACAAAAGCTATAGGTCTAAATTTCATATCTATACCATACTTTTAACTCGTCTTTTCTACTGTTATAATTATCCTTCTATTTCATAACAGTTGTGCCATTAAACAAATCTACTAAGAAATATTATATGATTGCTACTTGATCTAAAAAATGGCCCATTTCTAAACTGAGGTAAATTAATTCTTCTGAGAAAACTATGGATTATATTAAAGTTCCTTGATAATTATATTAATAAGGTTAATCATGGTTCATTTTATTACAGACAAGTATGGATTTCTAAACTCAACTATAGGAACGTCATCTCATTTATTTTCCCAGTACTTCATAATATCTTCCAAATGAAGATAATACAGCAATAAAATTGTTTCAATTGACTGTCCCACAATTTACATGTAGTGATAACAATCAAGTGATTTCTGTCTAATGTTTACAAAGTTTTTTTTAATAAATGCGTACT
Source organism: Cervus elaphus (assembly GCF_910594005.1). Classification (NCBI taxonomy): domain Eukaryota; kingdom Metazoa; phylum Chordata; class Mammalia; order Artiodactyla; family Cervidae; genus Cervus; species Cervus elaphus. The sequence goes on along the minus strand of NC_057842.1, from coordinate 53,028,312 downwards.
TGATCTAGCATTTTACTGTTGCAATTAATAAAATTTGATTTCAGGCCAAAGCAGAGTATGTCGAAAACCTGAAATAGAGGCTCACACTGTATTTGTTAAGTAGCAAGTGGTTCATGCGAAGAGTTGACTCATTGGAAAAGACCCTGATGCTGGGAGGGATTGGGGGCAGGAGGAGAAGGGGACAACAGAGGATGAGATGGCTGGATGGCATCACCGACTCAATGGACATGAGTTTGGGTAAACTCCGGGATTTGGTGATGGACAGGGAGGCCTGGTGTGCTGCGATTCATGGGGTCTCAAAGAGTCGGACATGACTGAGCGACTGAGCTGAACTGAACTGAAGTGGTTCATTGTTTCCTTATACCATCTCCATTATTTATTTTGAATGGCTTTTTGTTTTGAAAGCTTTGTGATTCCTTTAGCAAGAGTGACTTTTGAGCTAAAAGTTTGAAATATAAAGAGAGCGACTCATATATATCGTACCACATTATCATGTGTTTATCCCCGTGTATTTTACCCCAAAGAGTTATACCTCCCTCTCCATTAACACAATCTTTTCTTTTGTTCTGAGAATTAGCATATGTTTATACTTAAAAGATTATTTTGTTAAAAACAACTAAAGTTATATCTAGGATTTTTAATCACACTTTTCAAAGGAAGGTCCCAATTAGGACATTGATCCCCTTTTAATTAAGGTAAAAATTTGGTCTCTCTCTTAAATGGTTTTGTTTTCAATGGCTTTTTTTCCTGAATCAATTGTCCTGTGATAAAAAGGATTTCTGAATTGTTGTGCTCTAAGAGGCATCTATTTAAGGAAAGGCTAATATATGTTCTTTGGGTCACTCCATGAAAGAAAAAAGAATGGCTTCTAAAAATAAGTCACTGAATTCCTATTAAAATTAAAAGCATGACTCTGTTCTCTAAGATATTTTAGATCATCCAAGCCCAAGAGTGACTTGACTTTACTATCTAGATCAGATGTCAATGATAAAAGGCCTTGGACTAAATCTGGCCAGACACCTGTTTTGTATGTAAAGTTTTACTGGAACACAGAGACACTCATCTGTTTATACATTATCTGTGGCTCTTTTCATATGACCCCCAAATCCTTTTCAGAAAATTTTGTCTACCACCCAATCTTGGTTGAAGGACCAGAAATAGTACTCATTTGCCATGCACATAATCATAATATTCAAACAAACTCTCTTTATTGCTCACAAGTTATATTTTCTCTTAGTGTTATTCAAGAAAATGAGGTTTAAGAATCAATGTCATCAGACTTTAGGAATCTCTTCTGAGACATTCATCTCCTTCCCCTTTTCTTCTTAAAAGTCCTTCTCTTTCCTGTCTCCCTTTCTTTTCTTTGTTTCTCTTTCTCTTTTCTGTATGATTTCCTCTAAGTCCCTTGTATTGCATTTAAGTGTTGCTTTATTTATTGTTAGCCTAATGCATTGAATGATTTCACAGGATGGTGTGTGCCCTGGCATATTATCTTGTTGAACTATTCAATTAAATATGATAATGCTGAGCACATTGACACTTTTAAACACTTAGGTAGATGAGCAATTCACTGTGAAGTGCAGAAATATTTGAAGTCATCTGCATATCTACAAGCAATATTTTTTTATATGAGTACTTCAGGCTTCCAGTGAATGATACACATTAGGAAAAATCTACCAAGGAATTGGAATATATAAAAGACTTAAAATATATCAGGGAAATTATAATTTTTGTTTGCTGACATATGCAAAAAGAAAAATGTAAATTAAATATTAAAATGTTTCTCTAACATTCATAAAGTGATTTAAGTTTACAAAGGACTGTACTTAACTCATTTCTGTGGTGTGTATCACTATAGTCCTCAGCCTTTATCAAAAATATATCATTTAGAAAAAAAAAAATATATCATTTAGAAGCATTTTCCTCAACTGCAATGTCAATTGTTCTGTATTATTCCATTTCATATCATTTATATTGCAATTTTTTTCATAAGTTGGGTAGTTAAATGTACCCTGAGCTACCTAGGGCATGCTTAGCTATGAAAAGAATATTTTAGAACATCTAGGACATAAAAGTAAAGAAGGTTACTGGTCAATGACATTCAGGTGACAACTGGACAAAAACAGTCCCTTAATATTGTGCTATGTATTCAAATTAAATGTCTATTTTGACTGGGAAATCTTTGTTTCTGAAAGTTATTTCCATTGGGAAGCCCTTTGTTCTATTGGAAAGGACCCATTTCTGGCAGGATAATACTAGAACAAAATTATTTTTCACTACCATGTACATAGAAATGAAAAAAGATGAGACTGTTTAGGAAATCTTCAAAATAGTTTAAACCTATTTTACTTAAAAATTTGGTAACGATAACCCTATATGCAAAACAGAAAAAGAGACACAGAAATACAGAACAGACTTTTGAACTCTGTGGGAGAATGTGAGGGTGGGATGTTTCAAAAGAACAGCATGTATACTATCTATGGTGAAACAGATCACCAGCCCAGGTGGGATGCATGAGACAAGTGCTCCGGCCTGGTGCACTGGGAAGACCCAGAGGAATCGGGTGGAGAGGGAGATGGGAGGGGGGATCGGGATGGGGAATAAGTGTAAATCTATGGCTGATTCATATCAATGTATGACAAAACCCACTGAAATGTTGTGAAGTAATTAGCCTCCAACTAATAAAAAAATTAAAAAACAACAACAACAACAACAACAACAACAAATTTTCAAATAATCTGATTGTAACTGGTGTAATGAAATATATAGTCTTTAAGTATATAGAGTTTTATATATTTATATAAATGTTAGATATTCATGTACATATTAAAGGTCTGGACAAATAATTCCATGACTGAGAATTGGAATTGGTAAATAATTTAAAAAAATGGAAAACATTTTCCTAAGTAATCACAAAATATAAAACTTATAACACCTTATGTTTCTATTTTCAGCTTTTCAATTCTTGTTCTTAACAACCAAAAGCTCTAAGAAAATAAAAAGGAAGTAAAATGCCTATCACAGGGCTTTACAAACTATATATATATACATTTTATATATATTTTTATATATACATATAAATACAATATATACTATATATATATATATATATTTTAACTGAACCAAGTTGGTTCAGTTAAAAAATCCACCTGCTATGCAGGAGACATGGGAGATGCAGGTTTGATCCCTGGGTTGGGAAGATTCCCTGGAGAAGGAAATGGCAGCCCACTCCAGTTACAGTCTGTGGGGTCACAGAGTCAGACACGACTTACCAACTAAACCACAACCACATACATATGGCTATGTATGTATATATGTGTGTGTGTGTGTGTGTGTGTGTGTGTGTGTGTGTGTATACACCTTCTTTGGCCTCCTCTCCTTTCATCCATTATTATTATCATCAATATTTGAATACAGTTATGTAGAAATAGGCATGGTATATGAAATAAAAATTTACTTGTTGAGCCTTTGATTCATAAAAATATTCTACATATATCATGATGTATCAGTGATACTCTCAGCATCATTCTAATTTTTAAAATACTGCTTTTTGTTGTAGTCTGTAATCATATTAAATACAATCATTACCTGCTCTTCTTATAAGCCTATACCATCTGCCTATTAAAGGCATACTATTTGCCCTTATTTGCTTGCTTATTTTTGAATCAGGGTCTGCTTCCTTCAAACTATTGATTTAGCCTTCATCTACAAAATGGGACCAAGAAATATCCACAATGCCTATAATTTTAGAAACCTATTCTGGATCTATCTTTATACCAGAAACAAAAAAGTAATATTACAAGCATATAATATTACAAGGCAAATTGGAAGTGGTCAAACGGGAGATGGCAACAGTGAACGTCAACATTCTAGGAATCAGCGAACTAAGATGGACAGGAATGGGTGACTTTAACTGAGATGACCTACTACTGTGGGCAAGAATCCCTTAGAAGAAATGGAGTAGACATCATAGTCAACAAAAGAGTCTGAAATGCAGTATTTGGATGCAGTCTCAAAAACGACAGAATGATCTCTGTTCATTTCCAAGGCAAACCATTCAATATCACGGTAGTCCAAGTCTATGCACGACCAGTAATGCTGAAGAAGCTGAAGTTGAACAGCTCTGTGAAGAACTACAAGACCTTTTAGAACTAACACCCAAAAGAGATGTCATTTTCAATATAGGGGACAGGAATGCAAAAGTAGGAAGTCAAGAAACACCTGGAGTGACAGGCAAATTTGGCCTTGGAGTACGGAATGAAGCAGGGCAAAGGCTAATAGAGTTTTGCAAAGAGAGTGCACTGGTCATAGCAAACACCCTCTTCCAACAACACAAGGGAAGACTCTACACATGGACATCATCAGATGGTCAACACCGAAATCAGATTGATTATATTCTTTGCAGCCAACGATGGAGAAGATCTATACAGTCAGCAGAAATAAGACCAGGAGCTGACTGTGGCTCAGATCATGAATTTCTTATTGCCAAATTCAGACTTAAACTGAAGAAAGTAGGGAAAACCATTAAACCATTCAGGTATGACCTAACTCAAATCCCTTATGACTATACAGTGGAAGTGAGAAATATATCAGAGGGACTAGATCTGATAGACAGAGTGCCTGATGAACTATGGGCGGAGGTTCATGGCATTGTACAGGAGACAGGGATCAAGACCATCCCCAAGAAAAAGAAATGCAAAAAAGCAAAATGGCTGTCTGAGGAGGCCTTACAAATAGTTATGAAAAGAAGAGAAGTGAAAAGCAAAGGAGAAAAGGAAAGATATACTCATCTGAATGTAGAGTTCCAAAGAATAGTAAGGAGAGATAAGAAAGCCTTCCTCAGTGATCAATGCAAAGAAATAGAGGAAAACAACAGAATGGTAAAGACTAGAATCTCTTCAAGAAAATTAGAGATACCAAGGAAACTTTTCATGCAAAGATGAACACAATAAAGAACAGAAATGGTATGAATCTAACAGAAGCAGAAGATATTTAGAAGAGGTGGCAAGAATACACAGAGAACTGTACAAAAAAGATCTTCATGACACAGATAATCATGATGCTGTGATCACTCACCTAGAGCCAGACATCCTGGAATGTGAAGTCAAGTGGACCTTAGGAAGCATCACTATGAACAAAGCTAGTGGAGGTGATGGAATTTCGTTGAACTATTTCAAATCCTAAAAGATGATGCTGTGAAGGTGCTGCACTCAATATGCCAGCAAATTTGGAAAACTCAGCAATGGCCACAGGACTGGAAAAGGTCACTTTTCATTCCAATACCAAAGGCAATGCCAAAAATACTCAAACTACTGCACAATTGCACTTATCTCACACACTAGTAAAGTAATGCTCAAAATTCTCCAAGACAGGCTTCAGCAGTACGTGAACCGTGAACTTCCAGATGTTCAAGCTAGTTTTAGAAAAGGCAGAGGAACCAGAGATCAAATTGCCAATATCCACTGGATCATTGAAAGAGCAACAAAGTTCCAGAAAAACATCTATTTCTGCTTCATTGACTATGCCAAAGCCTTTGACTGTGTGGATCACAATAAACTGTGGAAAATTCTGAAAGAGATGGGAATATCAGACCACCTGACCTGCCTCTTAAGAAACCTGTATGCAGGTAAGGAAGCAACAGTTAGAACTGGACATGGAACAACAGACTGGTTCCAAATTGGGGAAGGAGTACATCAAGGCTGTATATTGTCACCCTGCTTATTTAACTTATATGCAGAGTACATCATGAGACACGCTGGGTTGGAAGAAGCACAAGCTGTAATCAAGATTTCCAGGAGAAATATCAGTAACCTCAGATATGCAGATGACAACACTCTTATGGAAGAAAGTGAGGTAGAACTAAAGAGCCTCTTGATGAAAGTGAAAGAGGAGGGTGAAAAAGTTGGCTTAAAGCTCAGCATTCAGAAAACTAAGATCATGGCATCTGGTCCCATCACTTCATGGCAAATAGATGGGGAAACAGTGGAAACAGTGGCTGACTTTATTTTTCTGGGCTCCAAAATCACTGCAGATGGTGACTGAAGCCATGAAATTAAAAGACACTTGCTTCTTGGAAGGAAGGTTATGACCAACTTAGACAGCATATTAAAGAGCAGAGACATTACTTTGTCAAAAAAGGTCCATCTAGTCAAGGCTGTGGTTTTTCCAGTGGTCATGTATAGATGTGAGAGTTGGACTATAGAGAAAGCTGAGCACAGAAGAATTGATACTTTTGAACTGTTGTGTTGGAGAAGACTCTTGAGAGTCCCCTGGACTGCAAGGAGATCCAACCAGTCCATCCTAAAGGAGATCAGTCCTGGGTGTTCATTGGAAGGATTGATGTTGAAGCTGAAACTCCAATACTTTGGCCACCTGATACAAAGAGCTGACTCATTGGAAAAGACCCTGATGCTGGGAAAGATTGAGGGCAGGAGGAGAAGGGAACAACAGAGGATGAGATGGTTGGATGGCATCACTGACTCAATGCACATGAGTTTTCGTAAACTCCGGGAGTTGGTGATGGACAGGGAGGCCTGGCGTGTTGCAGTTCATGGGGCTGCAGAGTCGGACACGACTGAGCGACTGAACTGAACTGAACTGAGCAAGCATATAAACAAGAAAAAGCAAGCAAACAGCTCAGGTCCAATGGAAATTAGTTTATCCATGGAAATTAAGATGCATTGGAGAAGTTTTTTGGTAGTCAAATGAAAATGGCAAAGAATTAAACATGTACGTTGTATTTCAGTGAGTGGGAAATAAAAGGACCATTTATAGGAAACATTGTAAAACAAATGGAACAGAACCAGTATTCAAAGTCATACTTAAGAAAACTTTTCACAGCTATAAAAAGACATTTATGACGTAAGGATTCACTGTATAGTATACAAAATAGGTAAAAAGAGATGTATATTCTAGATATACTTTGAGAAATGTAATTACCAGATATTAATTTTTTTCTTTAACTTACTAATTAGTATTTAGATAAAATATAAAACGAAATGCTCTAAAATTGGGCTATCTCATATTTCTGTCTACAACATGACATGAGAGGTGGTCACTGAATTTAAAGGGTTAAAGATTATGCCATTGAAATGCCATTAAATTATGAGGAAAGGAAATATAGGCTTTTATAAATAATATCTTTAAAAATATTTTAAGAATTTAAAAATTCAGGAAATTTAAAGAGAAAACAGAAAATCCTTTTCAAAAAATAATCTTGACTATATATTGCAGCTAACTGAATGATGAAACAAAAGTCAAAACTAAAATTTGGGGAATATGAAGATAATGTCTGATGATGAGCATTGAAGAAAGTAAACACGTAGTTGAAGCTAAACTGAAAAGTAAATTTACACAGTGGTTTGGAGCACATATTCTGGGAAGACAAAATGAGATTCACTTTATGGGACCAGTTAAAAATTTTTGACCTTGGGTACTTACTTTCTCTAAGTCTCACATTACTTTTTCATAAATTGAGATATTAATGGAACCAATCTCAGAAGGCAATATAGTGATCAAATAATATATTGTGTGTCCTACATATTTCCTAGCCTAGTATTCCTAATTAACATTGTTTTAATTGTGGTGACCAAATGGTAATGGAGAATTATTCTTAAATGAAACCATATACATCAAAATAATAATGCAATCTCAAAAGTCTGGGTCTAAAATCCCAGACTGCATTACAAGAGATTAAGTGGAGTGAGGTGGGGATGGACCAATTGGCAGGAAAGAGCATGTTAAAATTATGATAATGTACTGAGCTTACATTTATTTATGAGGTTTAAAATTAGATAAATTTAAGTTTGAAATATGTTGGAAAATATTTCAGATCACATGAGAAGATATATTTAAAGACAATACAAATAGCAAAGCAGAATTTAAAAGTTAAGAAAAGTACTAACATCAGAATCATAAACTAAATAGAAAAAAAGAATAAAAATAAAGAATAAACTTTGTTAAAATACTTGGGTTTAGAGTTTTTTATATAGACACATAAAAGCTAATTTTTAAAAAGTCATAAATGTTATATAATCAAGACTGTCATGTATATCTAGAGGAATGTATGTCAAAGATGTACTTGCCTATTTATATCTGTAATGATGGAACAAGTGAGATATAAAGCCTGTTTAAAGACTATTTAAGGAAATGATTATATACTATGGTTTGATGGAAAGGTACTAGAATAAGATTGTGAGATGATATGCAAAATTGCTTAAAAGTCTTAGATGGTAGTAAAATGATAAACTTTCATGATAAATATATGAATCTTTTAGGATAAAAGTCAATTACTTCACCACCCTAAGATGTTTATAAATTAACATGTAATTTCAGAACCTGAGTCCTGCTTAATAGTAAATAATGTATCTAAGGAAGTTACATTCCCCTTGTGAATTAAATACTCCATGGGTAGGCCTGTTGTTCAGTGCATTATCTTGATACTGAAAGAACATACATTCTTTATTTTGTTTGTTTGTTTATTTTTATTAGTTGGAGGCTAATTACTTTACAATATTGTAGTGGTTTTTGTCATACATTGACATGAATCAGCCATGGATTTACATGTGTTCCCCATCCCGATCCCCCCTCCCACCTCCCTCCCCATCCCATCCCTCTGGGTCTTCCCAGTGCACCAGCCCTTAGCACTTATCTCACGCATCCAACCTTGGCTGGCGATCTGTTTTACCCTTGATAATATACATGTTTCAATGCTATTCTCTCAGATCATACCACCCTCACCTTCTTCCATAGAGTCCAGAAGTCTGTTCTATACATCTGTGTCTCTTTTTCTGTCTTGCATATAGGGTTATCTTTACCATCCGTCTAAATTCCATATATATGCGTTAGTATACTGTATTGGTGTTTATCTTTCTGGTTTACTTCACTCTGTATAATGGGCTCCAGCTTCATCCATCTCATTAGGACTGCTTCAAATATATTCTTTTTAATGGCTGAGTAATATTCCATGGTGTATATGTACCACAGCTTCCTTATCCATTCGTCTGCTGATGGGCATCTAGGTTGCTTCCATGTCCTGGCTATTATAAACAGTGCTGCGATGAACATCGGGGTGCATGTGTCTCTTTCAGATCTGGTTTCCTCGGTGTGTATGCCCAGGAGTGGGATTGCTGGGTCATATGGCAGTTCTATTTCCAGTTTTTTAAGGAATCTCCACACTGTTCTCCATAGCGGCTGTACTAGTTTGCATTCCCACCAGCAGTGTAAGAGGGTTCCCTTTTCTCCACACCCTCTCCAGCATTTATTGCTTGTAGACTTTTGGATAACAGCCATCCTGACTGTGCTGTAATGGTACCTCATTGTGGTTTTGATTTGCATTTCTCTGATAATGAGTGAGAACATACATTCTTTCCTTTGCTTTATTCCCAAGTTTTGGATAATATTTAACAGTGGATGCTACTATTATTCTCCAAACTACTACTTATTGAGTGTTTATTTCCATGTGTCTTCACTACATAGAAAAGTTAATTTTACAAAAATGCATGAAAAAGCTAGGACATCCATTTTTAAAAGTGAATTATAACTTTACTTTTTATTATTTATCAAAATAAGTTTCATGGATTATAAATGAAATGAACATTTAAAATATATTGATAAATAGTTTTAAAAGCTTGAGAAATCCTAAAGCATGGATTTGATTACCTAAAAGTTTACAACATTAAAAGTGCCACAATTATATTTAAAAAGAGAATACTAAGAACAAATATAATAGTGTGTTGATACTTTTCATAAAATCTCATGACTTTTAGTTAATGTTCCAATAAAATATTATTAAAACTGTGAAAAATTCTTCAAGAGATGTGAATAACAGACCACCTGGCCTGCCTCCTGATAAACCTGTATGCAGATTAAGAAGCAACAGTTAAAACTGGACATGGAACAACAGACTGGTTCCAAATAGGGAAAGGAGTTCATCAAGGCTGTATATTGTCACCCTGCTTATTTAACTTATATGCAGCATACATCATGCGAAATGCCAGGCTGGATGAAGCACAAGCTGGAATCAAGACTGCTGGGAGAAATATCAATAACCTCAGATATGCAGATGACACCACCCTTATAGCAGAAAGCGAAGAAGAACTGAAGAGCCTCTTGATGAAAGTGAAAGAGGAGAGTGAAACAGTTGGCTTAAAACTCAACATTCAGAAAACTGAGATCATGGCCTCCGGTCCCATCACTTCATGGCAAATAGATGGGGAAACAATGAAAACAGTGACAGACTTAATTTTCTTGGGCTCCAAAATCACTGCAGATGATGAGTGCAGCCATGAAATTAAAAGCTGCTTGCTCCTTGCAAGAAAATCTAGGACCAATCAGACAACATATTAAAAAGCAGAGACATTACTTTGCCAACAAAGGTCCATCTAGTCAAAGCTATGTTTTTTCCAGTAATCATGTATGGATGTGAGAGTTAAACTATAAAGAAAGCTGAGTCCTTTTTGAACTGTGGTGTTGGAGAAGACTCTTGAGAGTCCCTTGGACTGCAAGGAGATCCAACCAGTCCATCCTAAAGGAGATCAGTCCGGAGTGTTCATTGGAAGGACTGATGCTGAAGCTGAAACTCCAATACTTTGGCCACCACATGCGAAGAGCTAACTCATTGGAAAAGACCCTGATGCTGGGAAAGATTGAGGGCAGGAGAAGAAGGGGATGACCGAGGATGAGATGGTTGGATGGCATCATCGACTCGATGGACATAGGTTTGGGTAAACTCCGGGAGTTGGTGATGGACAGGGAGGCCTGACATGCTGCGGTTCATGGGGTCACAAAGTCAGACACGACTGAGCAACTGAACTGAATTGAACTGGCCAGCAGAATCATGCAATCAAAGAGAATCTCTCAAATAGTGTCTGCAAATACCAAGGACCCAGATATACCAACACTACAATAGCTCCCTTCTGAGAGATGTGAACCCTCTGGACTGTGGCAGAGGGATAGTGGGTGGATAGTGCTCACCATCTGACATCTCAGGAAAGGTTTACCACTGGCTATTAGATGTATGTTTAATTAGAAGCCTCCCCTTCAGGCTGTAGCTATGATGCTAAGCTAATAAGCCTTTTCCAGAAAGACTGAGCTCCTGGGACTGCTGCCTTTTGTTGTGCCCTGGGGGTGGTAGTTGTTTAAGAAGTCTTTCAGTGTTGATTATAGTCCTGTGAGACATGTAAGTATAAGCCCCACTGACCACCAGAGCTAGGTGATATAGATGTGCCCCTTCTAGCAGTCACGAAAATCAGGGTACTAGAGAAGGATATAAACTCTTTTGTGTAAGATACTAGCAATCTGGAGTGAGGCAGAGGGAGAGTGGAAATACTGAATTAACCAGCCTCTGTTATCTTAGAGCCCCTCATTCAGCCCATACAATGTGCCAAACCAGAAGCCGGCCCCTTTAGGCCAAAGCTCCTAGACAAGCACGTGAGCCTTTTCCTCAGAAAGATTGGAGTGTGTTTCAGTTTGCTATCTCCACAGTGCCCTGGGAGTATAGTGAGTCACGCTATCACTCCAGTTGTTACACTGCCATGAGACCAAGAAGGACAAGTCCCTGTGGTCTCCAGAGCCAAGCAATCAAGGGGCATTCCCTGGGCGGCAGTCACAAAAACAGGGCATCAAATATGAGTAGCAGCTTCCTGCTGGGAGGTATTGGTATTCTGGAACATGGCAGAAGAGAGTGCAAAGATGCTACCCACCAGCTGAACTGAGGCAGGGGGGAAGTAAAATGATGCCACTTGATGAAAAAAATGTAAATGAAACAAGGAAAAGAGAGAAAAAAAATTTTAAAAAAATGAATAAAAGAGAAAAAGGAAAGGAAAAAAAAGAAAATAAAAAATGGAAGAAAATGATGGCACTTGCCCTAGCTTTCGTTAAGCAGAGAGAGAGCACGGAAGATGGTACCTGCCAATTGGAGCATAGATACGGCACCCATGGAAAGGAAAAAAAAACGGTGTCTGCTGGCTTTAGCAAGGCCTTCAGGCACCTTCAGGTATTGAGAAAGTGGGAAGATGTCACCCACCAGCTTCTGTCCCTGGAGAGTATCCTAGCAGGCACCTGCCCCTTAGACAATTGCTTTAAATTTGGAAAACAAGTCTCTTTCCGTAAAGTCTGGGCACCTTTCAAAAGACTGCTTCTGCACCGGATCCTACTGTGAGTTAGTTTGTTCATGGGCCCTCTAAGGGTCATTCTTCAGTTTACCATGTGGGCTATGAGCTCCACGGGTCATCAAAGCCAGAGGTTTTGGGCTCTTGTCTCTCTTGCTGTTCTCAGAAGTTAGGGAGCCAGATTTTGGGTATAAGCATTTTGATCCTCAGGGAGAAGTTCTGGGCTTTGAGCTCCCTCCCAGTTTTAAATCACTGCACTAGGGATGGGGTTTATGATGAGATTATTATGTCTTAAACTTTCCTGCCCACTTCCATTTGGTTCTCCTCTCTTTGCTGACATGAAGTGGTTACTCTGCTAGGTTTTAGGGTTTAAGAGTTAACTGTTCCATATATAGCTATAGATTTGGTATCTGTGGAAAGTGGTGAGATGTGGATTTTTCTGTCTTCATCTTGAACTGAGAACAGTGTGTAATTTTTAAATTACTAATTCCATCTTCTCTTGTTACAGGCCTATTTAAATTTGCTGTGTCTTACTGAGTGAACTTCAGTAATTTGTGTCTTTCAGTAATTTCTGTAGTGACACCTTTCCCACCATAAGTTTTTTTTTTTTCCCACGGTAAGTTTTTAAATTATGGTGTATAATGGTGTATAGTTTTCATAGCATTTTATAATCTCTTGTATTTCCTAAGATTGTTAATGATGTTCTCTCTGTAATTCCTGAATTTATGAATTTGAGTCTTATTTTTCTTGATCAATATAGCTAAATTTTTTTACCAACTATTGGTTTTTTCTGGAACTACCTTTTGGTTTGGCTGAATTTCTCTTCTCTACTAAATTTAGTTCTGCTCAGTTTTCAATTCTTTCTCTCTGCTTACATTCATTTTAGTTTTTTTTTCTAGTTTTAAATATGAACAGTTAGGTTGTTGATTTAATATCATTCTTTTTAAAACTTATTAATATACTTTACTTTTTGGAGAAGCTTTGGGTTCACAGCAAAACTGAGTGGAAAATGCAGAGAGTTTACCACCTAGTCCATCTTCTCTCCCCATCCCACCCACAACCTCTGCCACCACCAAAAAATGTGACACATTGGTTACAAGCAATGAACCAATACTGCTAAGTCATTATCAATCAAGTTTCATAAAACCAAAGAAATAGAGAGACGTATCATATCTGTGGGTCAGGAGATTTAATTTTATTAAGATGTCAGTTTTCTACTAACTGCCCTATACGATCTATACAATCCCAATGAAGATCCCAATAGGCTTCTTTGTAGAAATTAACAAATAAATTCTAAAATCCATATGAAAATGCAAATACCATAAAGCAACAAAAACGATTTGAAACAGAGGAATGAAATTGAAAACTAATTCTACCTAATTATAAAACAAATAGTTTCATTTAATATTTTAAGGAAATTTGTTCTTGCTTACTTCTTGACCTGCATACAGATTTCTCAGGAAGCAGGTAAGATGGTCTCATATTCCCATCTCTTTAAGAATTTTCCACAGTTTGCTGTGATCCACACAGTCAAAGACTTTAGCATAGTCAATAAAGCAGAAGTAGATGTTCTTCTGGAACTCTCTTGCTTTTTCAATGATCCAACAGATGATGGCAATTTGATCTCTGGTTCCTATGACGTTTCTAAATCCAGCTTGAACATTTGGAAGTTCACAGATCACATACTATTGAAGCCTGGCTTGGAGAATTATGGCATTACTTTGGTACTGTGTGAGATGAGTACAATTGTGCGGTAGTTTGAACATTCTTTGGCATTGCCGTTCTTTGGGATTGGAATGAAAACTGACTTTTTCCAGTCCTGTGGCCACTGCTGAGTTTTCCAAATTTGCTGGGATACTGAGTGCATCACTTTCACAGTATCATCTTTTAGGATTTGAAATAGCTCAACTGGAATTGCTTCGCTTCCACTAGTTTTGTAGTGATGCTTCCTAAGGCCCAATAGAATTCGCATACCAGGATGTCTGGCTCTAGGTGAGTGATCACACCATCGTGATTATCTGGGTCATGAAAATCTTTTTTGTATAGTTCATCTGTGTATTCCTGCCACCTCTTCTTAGTATCTTCTACTTCTGTTAGGTCCATACCATTTCTGTCCTTTATATACCAGACCACCTTACATGCCTCCTGATAAATCTGTATGCAGATCAAGAAGCAACAGTTAAAACTGGATATGGAATAACAGGCTGGTTCCAAATCGGGAAAGAAGTTTGTCAAGGCAGTATATTGTCACCCTGCTTGTTTAACTTATATGCAGAGTACATCATGAGAAATGCTGGGCTGGATGAGCACAAGCTGGAATCAAGATTGCCAGGAGAAATATCAATAATCTCAGATATTCAGATAATGTCACCCTTATGGCAGAAAGTGAAGAAGAAATAAAGAGCCTTTTGATGACAGTGAAAGAAGAGAGTGAAAAAGTTGGCTTAAAACTCAACATTCAGAAAACTAAGATCGTGGCATCTAATCACATCACTTTATGGCAAATAGATGGGGAAACAGTGGAAACAGTGAGAAACTTGTGTCCGACTCTTTGCGACCTTATAGACTATAGCCCACCAGACTCTTCTGTCACTGGGATTCTCCAGGCAAGAATACTGGAGTGGGTTACCATGCCCTCCTCCTGGGGCTCTTCCCAACCCAGGGATCAAACCTGTGTCTCTTAATCTCCTGCTTGGCAAGCAGGTTCTTTACCACTAGGACCACCTGGGAAGCCCCACTTATCTATATCAGAATAAAATTATCTTTACAAGTTTATAAAGAAAATATGTTACCTTTGTTTAAAAATAACCTTAGACACTGTCTGAAAATTCATGACTAATACCAGTCTCACTTTTCCTAAAATTTCATTGAAACTGATCAACTTTATTTTTCATGCTCCCTAATAGTAGCTGTTAATGCTCTCTGATTATAAAAACAGATGATATATATGAATGGTGTAAAGAAAAGCAATATTTTCTACTCTGTCTGAGATAATGTACACTCTTGTCTATGCTGTTCAGTAGGCCTGGCACCTATTGGTCACAATTTAAATTTTTTATTTTTAAATACTTTTGTTCCAGTATTTTTAAAAACCATTTTGATTAGAACTGTTATGCCATGAGCTATTCAATAACCTTTGTTTTTTAAAGAAAGAAAAAATGTAACATCAGTGGTAGCTGACCTAGATGCTAAAATGATGATACAATATTTATATTATAAGAAGTGTCCTCTATAATGCAATTCACTCTTTGACCATTTGTCCATATATTAACATTGCTGGGTGACACTGAAGCCCTTTCTACACTTAACACTCAGCAATTTAAGCTTTGGCTCAATCTGTGTAGGCAGAGACTGGAAGGAGTTATCAGATGCTGATGGGTTGTTGGGGAGACAGGAACTTATAAAAGAAGAAAAGGATGGAAGCTAGGTCACTGTTCATGCTGTGCCCTGGACATTATTCTAAATCAAAAGAAGTTGCTGAATTTCTGACCTCTACATAGAGACAGAGATAAACCTTAAAATTTTATTTTATTGTGAAAACTTGAAAATTGAAAGCAGGAATGATAAAGGCAGGCGTAGACTAACATTCAAGAAAAAGATTGGTGTTTCTAAATTATCTTTGGTTATCTCTTGCAATGTATGCCATCAAATTTATATAACAGAGGTCACAAAGGTCATTTGCTTAAATTTTAATTGGAGACTTAAGAACATATCTCTAATTTTTCATATATATAAATGATGATTTAAAAATTGCTGAAATATGCTCTTTTACTGAGCTAAAATGAAATATATTTCATTTTGAAAGGGGCCAGAATGTAGAAAAGTTTTGCTTTAAATAGTGATCAAATATTAATAGATAATTTCATATTTAACACATAAAAATAAACTGCCTTTAACATGTTTTATGGTGATCAAAGTTTTGATGGTGGAACTGACTTTGATGTTTAGACCTTTATAATGAGCATCAGTCAGTTCAGTCGCTCAGTCGTGTCCAACTCTTTGTGACCCCATGAATCGCAGCACGCCAGGCCTCCCTGTCCATCACCAACTCCCGGAGTCTACCCAAACCCGTGTTCATCGGGTTGGTGATGCCATCCAACCATCTCATTTTCTGTCATCCCCTTCTCCTCCTGCCCCCAGTCATTCCCAGAATTAGGGTCTTTTCCAATGAGTCAGCTCTTTGCATCAGGTGGCCAAAGTATTGGAGTCTCAGTTTCAGCATCAGTCCTTCCAATGAACACCCAGGACTGATCTCCTTTAGGATGGACTGGTTAGATCTCCTTGCAGTCCGAGGGACTCTCAAGAGTCTTCCCCAACACCACAGTTCAAAAGCATCAGTTCTTCGGTGCTCAGCTTTCTTCACTGTCCAACTCTCACATCCATACATGACCACTGGAAAAACCATACCCTTGACTAGATGGACCTCTGTTGGCGAAGTAATGTCTCTGCTTTTAAATATGCTATCCAGGTTGGTCATAACTTTCCTTCCAAGGAGTAAGCGTCTTTTAATTTCATGGCTGCAGTCACCATCTGCAGTGATTTTGGAGCCCCCCAAAATAAAATCTGACACTGTTTCCACTGTTTCCCCATCTATTTCCCATGAAGTGATTTAACATTGAAATAACCTTTTATAACAGTTCATTGAGTTTATTGAGCAGTTCACATACTGATTTAATATTCCTTTGCTTTGGTATATGTGTGAGTGTTTTTCTACAGTTGACCATGTATAAACTTTTTTTTTAAAGCTCCTGGCAGTGTTAAAACTCTTATCTATTGAAGACTCATATACTATACACTAGTTCTTAATTTATCATTAAATACCTTTATTAACCCAATGTCGGAATTTAAGAATTTCAGCACTAACTTGAGAGAGTTTATTATTTAAAAAAAAAAAAGACATCTTAAAGATGAAACATTCCATATGTCTTTTGTCTTGTTTTTATTTCTTGTATTTCTTTGATGCCATGCACCAGTTCTGGCTCTCTGAGAGCCAGACACAAAATGAGAGTGACATGTTGAGTACATGGATATCAAGGATGTGGTTTCCTTAGCAACAGGAAGCATGTAAAAGCCCTCAGAACTTCCTTTCCTACTCCTGGGACATCTCAGAGTTTCAGGTACCATAAATCCTAATGAAGATGACGTCTATAAAAGACAGCACAAACATTAAAGCATTATAATGTAGAAATGACCCCAGTTTTTCTCACAGGGACGAGTTAGTTGTTTATAATCCACCCTCTTCCTGAGAACAGTTTAGTGGTGGTCTAAGCCAAGGGAGAAACAACACTTATAGAGCTTATATTCTCTAAAAGTAGAAGCTACATTAAGTTTTATGGATTTATACACATCTATAGAATTTGAAGTTCTTAGGTTTTGAAAAATTTGTTAGATTAGCATTAATTTTAATTCATTGAGTAATAAAATGTATTAAGATTCTGAATTACTATAAAAATGACTTTGGAAGAAAAGTAGATTTGTTCTTACAGATAGTTGAACTATGAGAATTTGATCTGTCACTGGGGAAGAAAGCCCTTCTTGAAGTTTGCCAAAGTAAAAATAAGATTTCTCTTTAAAAATCAAATGCTGCTTTCAACCCTACTGGCTATCTCTGAAAGAGTCTTGTTTGTGTTTTAATGTTCTTAATCTGTCTATTTTACCAAGTTAATTTGTTATTGCTTTCTCTTGCTGATATTTTTGTTTGTCATGATATCTGTGTTTTCTTCTAGTTGAAAAAAGACTAGTAATAATTCTCCATAGGTGAAGTCTCTCTCTCTCATTCTCTTTACCTCTTTCTTTTTGTCTGATTGTATATGAAATGGTCCATGCCACTCACACACATGAAGTGAATTGACCCTTTTCCTCTGTGAAAAATAATTTGGTTTTTTAATTTGTTAAACAGTGTGGTATATTTGAACGTTTGATTTCTCTTATGACTTGAATTTTAGCCAACAAACACCCTAATTGTTAGAAGATTCAGTGGTGAATCAACTGTGATCTAGCACTTTTTGACAAGTCTTTACGACAAATTGAACCTGATATTTCAGAGTTTAATAGATATGTTTACTTTCTATTCATCTAAACTTTTTGAGTTTTCACCTTATAGAAGTTAAAGCAAAGTGCCTAGGACCTATTATCCTGAATCTCATCAGAAATCTCCTCACTGATTTATTACTTATGTTATGCTATCAGGATTTATGGAAGATCAATACAAGAATCACCTACTTGAAATACAGTCTCTGTCTTTACAAAACTTAGCTTCAAAATTTTAGCCATTTGTTGTTGTACAACAAATCATACAATAGATTTTTTTCTTAATTTAGATTCAGAAATTTTCATCTCTGTCAATTTATTTGTGTATGTCTTTTGTCAGTAAATGACAATGGTATAAGTCGATATTTTTTTAAAATGTTAGCCCTCAGAAATTGTAAACAGTTTGGTGAGTTGTGATATCACTTGTTGAGTATATACTATATAGCAGACCCATTTCTAAGTATCTTATGCATGTTGATCCTAGGTCTCACAACTACCCTAGGAGATTGGAGCTGTTCTTATCTCCATTTTACAGAGGAGAATATTGAGATAAAAAGAGGGACACACATGTTGTAAGTAGGAGCCAGGACCTAGATTAAGACATTGTGACTGTTGGGATTGTTTTTTAAAGACCAGCCACCTTCCTGTGAGGTAGTGATGAAGTGAGCCCTCCTTCTCTTTTCTGCTTCTGAGTCTGAGAGGCACCACCACACAGCACAGAGATTCTGAAATCTCTGTTTCTGAACCAGCAGAAGCATCATGTGAGAACTTGTTCAAAATGCACATTCTTGGGCCCCAACCAAGACGTCCTGAATCAGAAACTTGAGGTAGGAGGTCTGCAATGCATGTTTCAGGAAACACTCCAAAGGATTCTGTTGCACTTAAACATCTAAAAACCAATGGCCTATAAGAAAGAATAAGAGAATTTTGGTAGTTAAATGTCTCTGAATTCAAGTCCTGCACCCACTGCTCTGTAGTTGTTAAGATTTGAATGAATTAGTTAATCTTTCTCAGTTGACTTCTTGATAAATGAAACCAAGATAATGTCTGTTGGATTTTTCGTGAAGAATTAGCCATTAGTTGCTATTCAGTTTTACTCTTTATCATCATACTTAATATTATATATTAATCTTGTGTTTAAAATATATAGTATTAAATAAATACAACAATCAAGTTCAGCACCATATATAATAAATCACATACACTGAGTACTATGTAAAATTTTCATATATTCTCACATTTGTAAGTGATTATGTATCTAAGATTTTAAAATTATATATATATGTATAGTTTTATAGCAAACTATGATATTTCCATTTTATCAAATTAAGAAATCATTATTATCACCATCATAGAAAATGGAACCTTACAAGCAGGTGTTTTCATACATGCCTCT